>NC_060138.1:375790959-376415959 GCF_021461385.2 Schistocerca piceifrons
ACATACGGAACCACCTACTACGCCAGCTGAATATGTGCCAGATGGACACTTTGTCAGTACACATCTGGGAGGCCAGGTACCCCTAATTTCGCGGGTTCTGCCCATCACTGAGACAATGGCAGTTACATTGCTGGCGACCTTCAGGTATTTTATATGTTCCGGACACTTTTCAAAGATCAGTGTGATGCCCTCACTTAACCGAAGGGGGATAGTGGCCTCGCTCTGGTTAACGTGAGAGCTATAACGACGGCGCTTTACACCAATAGTACTTTGCGGTTGTGGAGAAGCCAGGGTATTAATTGCACTGGAATGTTGACAGCAGAGTTCGCTCCTACGACGAAATGCCAGCCGACATCATAGGCACATATCCCAACTTCATACATTGACCGGTTTTTTTATAATACAGCTACATATGCACCGAGCTCCCCACGTCCAGGAAGACGACCACCAGCGACATCTCCGACCGTACCCACCCCGAAACGCCGTTAAAGCACGTCACCCCGAGGTTTCAGGCCTACAGTTTGTAAAACGATCCATCAACAGTACCACACCACTGACACCACTACGACGTCAACGGCAAATACAGTATAAGACAGAACTGTACCACATCGCCCTGGTGAACTCACGCTTGTGCCTCAAATGCAGTGCCGAAGATACGGTTTTACAGCGTTTGGAGTGGAGTAACAGGAACTGTTTGGACTCTTGTATTGAAGAAGGTGCCTTTCTCTACCAGTACACCCACGTCATATCTCTCCTACCGTGCTGATACATCCTGATCTGACATACTTTCCATCATCTAAGTGGGATGCCTTCACATGGATCAGTGACATGGCTATTAACTATCTCTTCTACGACGACATCGTCGATCCGGCGAACTTCTAGACACGTCGCCAAGCCAAACACCACACTTCACGCCAACATCGACGTTATCGGGCCACTATCGTGAACTATTTGCAGAGCATTTCCGCCAACCCGCCCAGCAGCTGTAATTTCAACGAAAGGCGCCAACCAAGACAGGGTTACCCCACTTTCAACTTCCAACGACAGACAGGACATTGTTCTGACGTAAAGCATGGCAGCAGGTCTTCCTAGTTTCCTTAATTTCTTTTTTCTCTTCATCTTCTAAATTTTTTTCCTTCCATATGTTTATTCATGGATGCTTCTACAGCCTTATTTGTTTTTCTCTTCCGCGTGCCCTGATTTTATAGCCATTTGGTAATCATGTCAATGTTTAACTTTAGTTTGGTTGTCTCTAAAATATCGAATGTACAAGACTGTGACAGCAGGAAAAAAGCAATCTTGTGCAGCCTACATTCAGTCCCTGTTCACAGTTGCCTCTGCTATGGCCCCCTTGGTGCAAGCCCTTTTCAGGTAACACATGCAATTGCAAGAACCTCCTCCGCCCCCCCCCCCCTTGCCGGCCGGTGTGGCCGAGCGGTTCTAGGCGCTTCGGTCTGAAACCACGCGACCGCTACGGTCGCAGCTTCGAATCCTGCCTCGGGCATGGATGTGTGTGATGTCCTTAGGTTAGTTAGGTTTAAGTAGTTCTATGTTCTATGGGACTGATGACCTCAGATGTTAAGTCCCATAGTGCTCAGAGCCATTTGAACACCCCCCCCCCCCCCCCAAATCGCTATTTAGCCATGTAGAAAAATTCATAAACCATACATGGCAAATGTAGTACTGGGGAAAACCGAGATCATTACCTAAGATATGAATGTTAATCTGACTGACAATGTTTTTAAAGTGGCATAGTATGATGTCACCACTCAGTTATTCACTTTTAATGTTAAATGTCGTCTGATTACGGCCTCCCATCGGGTAAACCGTTCGCCGGGTGCAAATCTTTCGATTTGACGCCACTTCGGCGACTTGCGTGTCGATGGGAATGAAATGATGATGATTAGGACAACACAACACCCAGTCCCTGAGCGGAGAAAATCTTCAACTCAGGCTGGAATCGAAGCCGGGCCCTTAGGATGTACATGCTGTCACGCTGACCACTCAGCTACCGGGGGCGGACAGTTATTCACTGATATTGTGCAATTATTTATGTTATTTGTAATGACAATTCTAAAAAATTGTTCAAATGGCTCTCAGCACTATGGGACTTAACATCTGAGTTCATCAGTCCCCTAGAACTTAGAACTACTTAAACCTAACTAACCTAAGGTCATCACACACATCCATGCCAGAGGCCGGATTCGAACCTACGACCGTAACGGTGGCGCGGTTCCAGAGTGAAACGCGTAGAACCGCTCGGCCACATCGGCAGGTTAATGAGTATTCTCATCTTTTCTCTACCAGGGTGGCTTAAGGAACATTATTTGAAACTAGTCGGTCAGTTAATTGACAGATTCTAATCGACCAACTTGTTTCATCGGTAACTACACCCAGTTTGATCGTTCAGTGAGCGAGGAAAATTTTGAAATTCTCAGTGAATGAGACGTAGGACTTCATAGAAGATAGAACAGCTGTACTTGACTGGCTACAACGAGAGGGCTGTCCCTCGGCAGTGACGCAAACAGCCAGAGAGAGCGCCTGTTGTGGAGGGCGCTAGCGGGCTGGTGAGTTCCCCACAGCTGGGCCGCATTAATTCCCGGGCCTGCACTGAACACCCGCCCCTGTAATTACGCTGCATTCCCTGCGATTATTGCAGCAGCTCCAGGGCTTGGCGCACTGCGGCCTACTATTTCATTTCTGCTGTCTCCCCCGCCCCCTTTCTGTTTTTTGCTGGAATCTTTTCGTTCGTGCGCAAGTGCCTGTAGTGTTCCATTCCCTCCCTGCAACCTGAGTCCCTAATCACTCCACATGTCGTCTGTAGCAGATAAAACAGTGCGTGTATTTACTACTGAAATTGTAAACATTTTGAAGTTTCGTACACAGAGCGTCGTAACCGATAAATTCATGACGTGACCGCAGAGGCCACCTAGCTCAATGTAGAGATATTTTCCATTAGAGGTTCTGAAACTGTTGATCTACGTGAACACAGCTGCTGCTGTACAATAACTGAAGATACTAGAATTTAACCTTTTTACGCTGCTGAACTGTTAGCGTCGCAATGAGAGGTTACGTCGAAATCGTGCTAGGACTCGGCAGTCGTGGCTGCTGTATTACTACTTCACGACTTCTACAACTAAATGCTGAAGGAGCGAGTTTAATCTTCGTTATGCATTTATTTAAACAAAGTAATCAAAACCTCTGAAGGGTGGGCAACTGAATTGCAACCGTTACACTGAGACTAGAAATTACACATCCAAATAAGAAACGATATTTTTCATTTACGAGTCCCCTAGTTATGCATATAATTGGGAAATAAGAATTCATTGATTAATATCGGTTTATTGTGAACGAAGTTGTACATATACACTATTGGCCATAAAAATTGCTGCACCACGAAGATGACGTGCTACAGACGCGAAATTTAATGATATAATTGCGAAATAAGAATTCAGTGATTAATATCGGTTTATTGTGAACAAAGTTGTACATATACGCTACTGGCCATTAAAATTGCTGCACCACGAAGATGACGTGCTACAGACGCGAAATTTAACCGACAGGAAGAAGATGCTGTGATATGCAAATGATTAGCTTTTCAGAGCATTCACACAAGGTTGGCGCCGGTGGCGACACATACAACGTGCTGACATGAGGAAAGTTTCCAACCGATTCCTCATACTCAAACAGCATTTGACCGGCATTACCTGGTGAAATGTTGTTGTGATGCCGGTTGTAAGGAGGAGAAATAGGTACCATCACGTTTCCGACTTTGATAACGGTCGGATTGTAGCCTATCGCGATTGCGGTTTATCGTATCGCTACCTTGCTTCTCGCGTTGGTCGAGATCCAATGATTGTTAGCAGAATATGGAATCGGTGGGTTCAGGAGGGTAATACGGAACGCCGTGCTGGACCCCAACGGCCTAGTACCACTAGCAGTCGAGATGACAGGCATCTTATCCGCATGCCTGTAACGGATCGTGCAGCCACGTCTCGATCCCTGAGTCAACAGATGGAGACGTTTGCAACACAACAACCATCTGCACTAACAGTTCGATGACGTTTGCAGCAGCATGGAATATCAGCTCGGAGACCATGGCTGCCGTTACCCCTGACGCTGCATCACAGACAGGAGCACCTGCGATGGTGTACTCAACAACGAACCTGGGTGCACGAATGGCAAAACGTCATTTTTTGGGTGAATCCAGGTACTGTTTACAGCATCACCATCGTCGCATCCGTGTTTGGCGACATCGCGGTGAACGCAAATTGGAAGCGTGTATTCGTCATCGCCATACTGGCGTATCACCCGGCGTGATGGTATGGGGTGCCATTGGTTACACGTCTCGGTCACCTCTTGTTCACATTGACGGCACTTTGAGCAGTGGACGTTACATTTCAGATGTGGCTTCACCCTTCATTCGATCCCTGCGAAACCCTACATTTCAGCAGGGTAATGCACGACCGCATGTTGAAGGTCCTCTACGGGCCTTTCTGGATACAGAAAATGTTCGACTGCTGCCTGGCCAGCACATTCTCCAGATCTGTCACCAATTGAAAACGTGTGGTCAATTGTGGCCGAGCAACTGGCTCGTCACAATACGCCAGTCACTACTCTTGATGAACTGTAGTATCGTGTTGAAGCTGCATGGGCAGCTGTACCTGTACACGCCATCCAAGCTCTGTTTGACTCAGTGCCCAGGCGTATGAAGGCCGTTATTACGGCCAGAGGTGGTTGTGGTTCAAATGGCGCTGAACACTATGGGACTTAACTTCTGAGGTCATCAGTCCCCTAGAACTTAGAACTACTTAAACCTAACAAACCTAACGACATCGCACACATCCATGGCCGAGGCAGCATTCGAACCTGCGATCGTAGCGGTCGCGCGGTTCCAGACTGTAGCGCCTGAAACCACTCCTCCACCCCAGCCGGCCAGAGACGTGGTGGTTCTGGGTACTGATTTCTCAGGATCTATGCACCCAAACTGAGTGAAAATCTAACCATATACCAGTTCTAGTATAATATATTTGTCCAATGTATACCCGTTTATCATCTGCATTCCTTCTTGGTGTAGCAATTTTAATGGCCGGTAGTGTACCAAACAAAATGACTATTAAGGTGTTACTGTCGTGAGAATAGTCAGTTCTCTGAACTTAATCGGCAGACAGCAGCCCAATATAAGTTAATTCATATCTTAAAGTACACCAGATCCAACTGGAAGACTGCTTGGGAAGTGCAGTAAAATTTCGTATTGTAGAACTCGCATATGTAAAGTAATCGAGTGAAAGTCTCGCGACATAAGACAATTAATCAAGTACCCTAAGATTCGCTGCAAATCCACCAAATTGTGAGGTGGCCAAATAACGGAATGCGAATGCGAAACTTCTTCAGAATTCAGTGAACAGATGCCACTGCTGTCAGGACAGATGCAGCAGACCCAGACATCCTGTCCATAGCAAGTCCTGAAACGAAATCCTCGTCTTCTCCTCTCTACCTCTCGAATAAATCACTTTGGAGGGGAGGATCTCCAGGCATTGCCATAGTTATCAGCGAAAATTTCGCTTTCTTGTCCATAAAATGGGGAAGTTCTGCTCTACTTTACCATGTTTGCCTCACTGAATGCACTGAAGTGTGCAGAGGGTTGGTACTGACTTGACTCATTGATCGAGTTCCTTGTGCCAAGGCACGGTTTCGGACAAGATTGACATGCTTGGATAGCTCGATTTTGGAGGGAAGGCATTGAGTTTTCCCACAATAGGCTAGAGGCTCCATTGCGTTGTCTCCTGTGTTCTGTGTAGAATAAGATGAATTTCTCTGGGGCTAGTCGGCAACTCCTTTCAAAGAAAAGACCCGCATTCGTAGCCAAAATGGACAACCAGCACTTACTTCTGGCGTTTCTGCGATAAGCAGCATCCACGAGTCCGGCCTCCTTCCAGCAGTGCCTCTCTCACAGGTCGCTATCTGGTCACTCGGCCCAGTTGCTTTGCACCATGTCAAAATGAAACCTTCCTCTGTAGGTAGACAGCCCCATGCTTTCCTCAAACATAATCAAAAATGAGCAGCTAAGAAATATGTACCCCACAGCAACACATGACCGCTGCATCACAGTACATATAACGTATACACTGAAGAGCCAGATCATCATGATCACCAGCTTAGTAACTTGTTTGTCCATCTGTGGAACGAAATACAACACTGATTCTGCTTATCAGGAATCCGACAGTTTATTGGTAGGTTTGCGGAGGTATGTGGCCTAAGGTGTCTATGCACAGTTCATGTAAATAGCGTAAATATCGTGACCATGATTTGTGTACGCGGTGAAGGCGCCCGATAACGACCCAGTTGGGTTCCACTGGATTCACATCAGTCGATTTTAGTCGCCGAGACATCAACGTGTGTTCACTATAGCTCTTCTCGAACTACTCTAGCACGTAACTTCCTGGCAGATTCAAACTGTGTGCCAGAGTCGAACTCGGGACCTTTGCCTTTCGCCAGCAAGAGCTTTACCCTCTGAGCCACCCAAGCACGACTCACGACCCGCCTCCACAGCTTCAGTTCTGCCAGTATCTCGTCTCCTACCTTCTAAGGTACTGGCAGAATTGAAGCTAAGGTACTGGCAGTATTGAAGCTGTGGGGGCGGGTCGTGAGTCGTGCTTGGGTAGCTGAGATGGTACAGTACTTGCCCGCCAAAGGCAAAGGTCCCTAGTTCGACTCTTGGCCTGGCGCACGGTTTTAATCTTCTAGGAAGTTTCACATCAGCGCACACTCCGCTGCAGGGTGAAAATCTCATGCTGGATACAGTAGCACGGTTCTGGATAAGAGACAGGACAATTATTTTGCTCAAAGATGACATGCATGACGGAATGCAGGTGGTTCGCAGCTGTCAGCACGTCTTCGACTACTACCACACGTCCCATACGAGCGTAAGAGAATGTCTCTAGTAGATTAATACTGCTCCCACGTCCGTGGTGCGCTGCAGGTTTCGAGACACCGTTCGCCTCGATGACGGCGTTTGAGGAGACGACCATCGAATCTAGTGTAGCTAAAATGTGATTCACTCGATGAGCCGACACTTTTCCATTGATCGACGGTCGGATCCCTATGTTCCCGTGCCTACTGCAATGGTAACTGACGTTGTCGTTGGGAGCACATGTGCACGCGTAGGGGTGTTCTGACCCATATTCAACAGATGAACGGTGTGCTCCGAAACACTTGTGCGTGCACCAGCCGGAACCGTGCTGCTGCTAGTGGCGCAGGTTCGAATCCTGCCTCTGGCATGGATGTGTGTGATGTCTTTAGGTTAGTTATGTTTAAGTGGTTCTAAGTCTAGGGGACTGAGACCTCAGATGTTAAGTCCCATAGTGCTTAGAGCCATTTGAACCATTCAGAGAGGTCACAGTTCGTAGTAATTGAAGGGAAGTCATCGAGTAAAACGGAAGTGGTTTCTGGCGTTCCCCAAGGTAGTGTTATAGGCCGCATGCTGTTCCTTATCTATATAAACCATTTAGGAAACAATCTGAGCAGCTGTCTTAGGTTGTTTGCAAATGCTGTGTTTTATCGTCTAGTAAACTCATCAGAAGATCAAAGCAAATTGCAGAACGATTTAGAAAAGATATCCAGATGGTGCGGAAATTGACAATTGGCCCTAAATAATGAAAAATGTGAAGTTTTCGACAAGAGTGCTAAAACGAATCCGTTAAACGTCAGTTACACGATAAATCAGTCTAACGTAAAGGCCGTAAGTTCAGCTAAATCCATAGGAACTACAATTGCCAACAATAAAAATAGGAAGGAACACACAGAAAATGTTGTGGGAAGGCAAAACAAAGATTGCGTTTTATTGGCAGAACACTAAGGAAACGTAACAGATCTACTAAAGAGACTGCCTGCACTACACTCGTCCGTCCCCTTTTGGTGTACTGCTGCGCTGTCTGCGATCCTTGCCAGATCGGATTAACGGAGTACGTAGAGAAAGTTCGAACAATAGCAACACGTTTTGCATTATCGAGGAATAGAGGAGAGAGTGTCATAGACATGATACAGGGTTTGGGTTAGACACCATTAAAACAAAAGCGCTTTTCATTGCTATAGAATCTTCTCACGAAATTTAAATCAACCAACTTTTTGTCCGAATGCAAAAACACATACATACATAGGGAGAAACGGCCATCATAATAAAACAAGGTAAATCAGAGTTCACACGATAAGATATTGGAGTTTCTTTTATCCGTGCGCTGCCGAGAGTGAAATAATAGAGAACTGTTGTGAAGGTGGTTCGATGAACCCTCTATCAGGCACTTAAATGTGATTTGCAGAGTATCCATGTAGGTGCAAATAGATGTACACTCAACAGGCCTCATTGTGGTATATAGAGGAGGGTATCTCTGTTAGAAATTCGTCTTTTCAGCTACCAAAATATTCATATTATATTTACCATAAACGTTTAGTTTTATACATTCAAAAATTCATCAATGGTTTGAGCACAAAAATGAGTCAAACTATTGCTGTGCACCTATGGGACGCAATTCAGATCCTGCGTGGAATGGATTCAACAAGTCGTTCGAAGATGTTCTGTGGCACTTGGTGCATATGTCTACATCCAAGTTACGGAATTCGTGTAAATTTCTGTCCTGTGGTTTGTGGGGTGGAGGTGGCGCCCAACAGCCTCTCAAATGTGTCATGCCGGGTTCATAACTGGTGAATTTGGTGGCTAAAACATCAACGAATGTTCATTATCATGATTCCAAAACGACTGTAGCACGATTCTGGTATGGTGACATTGGCAATTATCCTGCCCGAAGATACCACCGTCGTCGCGTAACTCATCAAGCATTAAGGGATGCAAGTGGACGGCAGTAATGATAATGTGGTCCATAGCTGTCTAGGCACCTAAGGTTACTACCACAGGTCCCATGGAAGCCTGAATGAATGTTTCCTGTAATACGAGTTGTGCTCACTGAGTCTCAGACAGTACTCCTATAATCTTTTATAATGTTATACCCTCATGTAGTCTTAGTTTGGCTGAGACTTCTGGACCACCATCCAGGAAAACTAGATAGTTCTTCCATATGACTGAGGAAGAACTGGTCTTTGACTGCATTCTTTCGACACCATTTGCTAGTAAGATCTAATAGGTGCCGGAGACGATGAATGATGTTCTTGAGCCTCCATCTGGTCGTGATAAACATTGTAACATCCGTAAATTTGGGGACTGCAGATCGGCAGTGTTGGAAACGTCGTTGACAAAGACTGTTATTAAAACAGGGGACAACATTGATCCCTGAGGTCGGTCTGGCAATTGGAGTACTGGCTTCTAAGGGCTGTTCTGAGAAGGAAGCTGGCAGTTAGTCGGATATAACAATCCAGTATACCGGTGGTCTCCTGAATTTTCCGATTGTACCGTTATATCTGCTCCGTTACACCGTGTGTCCATCCTAAGAGTCGTCAGGCATATTTCCTCTAATGTTTCCACACACATCTGCAATTTCATTTTTGTAGTGTGTAACTGTAGCCAGCCTAAACAAATATTGTTCATCAGGTCTCTCGTGCGACGCCCAGTATTAAAGCAGAGTGTGGAACAAACTATTCTACTTCTGCAGGGCACTTAGAACACCACAACCACCATTCTCTTATCATGAAAATAACCAAAATAAACAACCACGATAAATGTCTAATACCAGTGCAGGAAACTAGCATCTCCAGAAAGTCATTGCTAATAACAAACATGTGCTAAACGGCCGCCTACATATCAGTACAAACTCTCTGTTAAATTGAAGTCTGAATAACAAGTACACTGTTTCTTGTTTCTGTTCTATTTAACTAAATAAAAGAAATAATAACATCAAAAATCCATTTGTACATGGAGCCTTATTAAAAAAGATACCTTCTCTCTCTCTCTCTCTCTCCAATGATATTACAAAATACACGTGCAATAGTAAATATTGTCCGTTAGATGCGGTAGTTGGTATTACCACCGAAAACATAAGGTCAGAGCCAATTTTTAGTGCCTAGTGTATAAAAAAATCAAATGGCAATAAGCAGACAAAGAACAGCTCTAAAAACACATGTTGATCAGCAACCATAAAATCTGTTAGTAGAACTTTGAATTATTACTAAATGGTTCAAATGGCTCTAAGCACTATGGGACTTAACATCTGAGGTCATTAGTCCCCTAGACTTAGAACTACTTTTACCTAACCTAAGGACATCACACACATCCTTGTTGGAGGCAGGATTCGAACCTGCGGCCGTAGCAGCAGCGCGGTTCCGGCCTGAAGCGCCTAGCACCGCTCGGCCACAGTAGCCGGCTATTGTGACTACACCATAGAAAAATTAAGAGTGAAAAAACTTGTAGTCTATTGTTTGCTTATGATGCTGTGGTGTACAGTAAATTACTGAGTTACTGTAGAAAGATACAAGACGACTTAGACAAAATTTCTAGTTGGTGTCATGAATGGCAACTGGCTGAATGAGGAGAAATATAAGGTAATGAGGATGAGTAGGATGGACAAACCTGTAATGTTCGGATACAGTGTCACTAGTGCTCTGCTTGACACAGTCAAGCCGTTTAAATATTTGGGCGTAGCGTTGCAAAGCGATATTAAATCGAACAAGCATGCGAGAAATATGGTAGGAAAGGCGAATGGTCGACTTAGGATTAGTGGAAGAATTTTAGGAAAGAGTGGTTCGCCTGTAAAGGAGACCGCATACAGAACGCTGAATCGACCTTTTCGTGAGTTTTGCTGGAGTGTTTGGGACCCATACCAGGTAGAAGTGAAGGAAGATATTGAAGCAATTCAGAGGCAGGCTGCTACATATGTTACGTAAGTGCTACAGAGATGCTTCGCGAACTCAAATGGGAATCCCCGGAGGAAAGGCTACGTTCTTTTCGAGAAACTCTATTGAGAAAATTCAGAGAACCAGCATTCTATTGGCGCCAGCATGCAGTGCATGTAACGACCACAAAGACAAAATACGAGAAATTAGAGGTCACACGGACGCATATAGACAGTCGGTTTTCCCTTGCTTCATTTGCGAATGGAACAAGAAAGTAAATGGCTAGTAGTGGCACAGAGTACCCTCCGCCAGGCACTGTACAGTGGTTTTCGGAGTATGGATGTATATATATTACACGTAGCTGAGGACGACAGGACCACAGAAGGAGAAGATGTTAACGGAAAGCGTCATCATGTTTCCAGTTACAAACGAAACGACTTTTAAAGGATATATTACGCGCCGATTCAATACAGCGACACACCATCAGTCTTGAGAGCTATTTATTTACCCTATATTTATTAAGAGAGGCAGTAAAGTACGAAGAGTAACTAGCACTCCAGCAGTGAATTGCATACCACCGTGCCAGCGCAGCTACCGCCACACAGCAGTACTACTCATTCGCTGGCCGGTTCTGGGCGCTACAGTCTGGAGCCGAGCGACCGCTACGGTCGCAGGTTCGAATCCTGCCTCGGGCATGGATGTGTGTGATGTCCTTAGGTTAGTTAGGTTTAATTAGTTCTAAGTTCTAGGCGACTGATGACCCGAGAAGTTAAGTCGCATAGTGCTCAGAGCCATTTGAACCAACTCATTCGCTGCTAGATTGATAGTTAGTTTTCGTGTTTTACTGTCCTTCTTAATAAATATCACTACATTTTTAGAGACACTCTCTCAAATGCACCCTGAAATTTCGATTTAAATATCATTTTGTTTGTAGCTGGAAACAAACTGAGGTTTCCTGTCGTGATGAGCAGTATTTCTTTGGATCGGATCCATCTACACTACGCAAAAGAAGCTGAAAATATGTGCCGAAACGCCAGACAAAATGTTCCTGATGACTCTCAGAAGCGGCGCCTCGTATACTTTCCTAACCGCATCACTGCCGGCAACACCACCGGACGGTATTCAGTCACGCATGGGCACTGATAATAATATTTTGTCTCAGATGGTTTTCGCCTAACATCACAAGTCCATAATGATTTATACCGACAACACTGATGAGGTACTTTGAATCTGTTTCCTGTTCTTTTAATGGCCCTTGACCCAAAAGCTTCAGTAGATTAATAGAATAATTGTGATGACTACAAATATTCATTCGGACATACATGGTATTTCGAGTATAAGAGCAACCATATTTATTGTTGGGTGAAGACAGTATAGTGAACATCACATTCATTTGTAGATTAATAATTATAGCTATTAGGAGTAGAATGTTTCTGCATTGGTTAGTACCTCTTAGTTCGTCTAGTAAGAAGCAGCCATTAACGTTCATTTTGTCCTGGGCAGCTAGTCAGGCATTGAAGTGTGGACGACTCGTCGCGAAACGGGTAGTCTACACTGACCCGAATAGTCCATGTAAATGTTCCTTGATTTAGTCGACCTGGTGTGGCATCAATTTTAACCCCTAGAGCAGGTATCTAAGGAGTACACTTCGATTTTGATCGCTATGAATATGTTTTCGTGTAGAGCAAAATTAGAACACATATTTTTTATACATGTCGATACAACCATTAAAGGGAGATACACCCCCTTGAAAAAAGTGAGTACAGTACTTCTGCATGAGTAACTTTGAAACAGTAACATAAATACAAAGGAAGTTCGAATAAAAGTAATTTGGTTTTTGATGTATGTTACAACGGTGGACCACCCATATTTGACGAAAAAGTCATTTTTTTACGAATCCGTTGCCAACCCTGTTTTGTTTTTCATTTCAATATTTCACTAATGGCAAAACTAATAGCATTGTTAATATCAAATTCAATCATACGTGATGATGTGCTATTCCACAGACACAGTAAGACGCAGGTAAGCTACACATATATCTATATCGCTGTACACAAGCCTATTACGTGTCCGTTTCACTGCCAATTGTCATGTTAGATTATATAATCTTTCGCAGATAAATATATCCTAAATGTGTATTCTACATATATACTCGTATTCTTTTAATTTTATGAAATGTAAACTGTCTTGTGTTGTATTTGTGTTTTCTTTCCACATTTGGTTAATTTGTTTCTTGTTTTCAAGTTGCAGTCTTTTCAGATTTAATTTTGCTATATTTGATATGTTTATACATTATTGTTGTAACATTATTATAAATCTGTACAATAAGGAGGAAGTGCAGAATTGTTTGGGTTGGGGCAAAAGAAATGCTGAAAGGGAGAGAATTTCGAAAAAATGACTTTTTCGACAAAGCGGAGTGACCCGTTGTAATGTACGTTAAAAACCTAAAAACCGTAGAACTTTTATTTGATATACATATATATATATATATATATATATATATTACCGTTTCACTGGTACTCATCCCGAAATATTAAACGTAATTTTGAAGTGGATATTTCACGCACTTAACAGCCGTATGGGAACGTATAATAGCATATCTCTCTATTATTTTGCTACACGCTACAACGTATTCCAGGCTGATCAGAGTCGAACTGTATCCCTTGGGTAGATTTACTTGTTAGTGTACAGCTACGCCCGTGCAGGAAACATTCGGTAGTGAATTATGTGATGTGTTTGCGGCGAGACTGTTTCGTGCAGAAGAGAAAAAACAGCTAATACACTGAAGTTGGTTCATTTCAAGGTACCAATGACCACAATATCTGTAGATCACAATATCTGTAGCTTCACTCTAAAACGCTGCGTAAGCCCAGCTGTGACCCTTGCACCTCATTCTGCACTGATGCAGTGTATTTCCCGCTTTTCGATGCACCACAAGATGTTTATGGGTCACGTTCCTTACTGCAGACGATGTTGCACTTTGAGCCTTGAACTGCACCTCATTCTGCACTGATGCAGTGTATTTCCCGCTTTTCGATGCACCACAAGATGTTTATGGGTCACGTTCCTTACTGCAGACGATGTTGCACTTTGAGCCTTGAACTGGGGTGGGTCGCAGCCTACCGCAAGCGGCGAAATCAAAAGCAGGTCTTTTAGCTGAGGCTGCAGACGGAGGACCGACATCAGAGTGGCCCGGCTAATTAATAGACATCCGCCTGCGAGCGAAGGAAAGGGAGTTGGCGGGGGTTGGCAGGGGGGGAGGGGGGGGGGGGAAGAGTACCTCCTCCCGGCGGTCTCTCATTTGCCGATGACTGCTGGATTATCATTACGGCCCATTCCCGGCAACAATTACAAACTCGCGCTCGTTCCGGAGCTCCCTCTTAAGCCGAGAGGGGCCTTCGCTGTAAAGTAAATCCTCGTTATTTTTAATGTGTTGGTGCCGTTAGCCGAGAAAAAGCGTTTACTCCCTCGGGGCTGCGAGCCTCCGCAGAGCGCTCCTTCCATACAAATGTGTAATTACGAAATAATGAGTTATTTTCACGCCGGCTATTGCGCGCCGTGCATTTGGAAGTTCCCGGAACTCTCCGCGGCAATTCTTCAGCGGGAAAATATGTTTTTGATGTCGCGTCTCTCTCGCGCGCGAATGCCTTTTTAGGGAACGCCAATGAATGAAAATTCCGGCTTTGGTCTTCTGTGAAACGCAGCGCAGCATAAACAACAGTTTAATTACAAGAACGCATTCCGAACGAAAAGCGGAAAATATTCCAAGTACTTGATGGCGCTGGGTTTCGCGAGTTAGGGAGCATATTTAATTTTGGCTT
Source organism: Schistocerca piceifrons (assembly GCF_021461385.2). NCBI lineage: Eukaryota > Metazoa > Arthropoda > Insecta > Orthoptera > Acrididae > Schistocerca > Schistocerca piceifrons. The sequence goes on from NC_060138.1 coordinate 375,805,560, forward strand.
TGAATGCTTTCTCATTTCAGATTAAATGGCTTTCAGCATCCAAAGTTAATTAATTTTTCACACACTATGTCCTGCTGTCGCTGCCATGAAATATTTCCAGCTGGTAACTACTCTCTTTCTTACGCAAACAAGATGTGCTTCACACAAGTAAGGCTTTCACAGCCATTATTTGCGCCGTTGATGAAGTTTGCTTTATGAGCGTTAGGCCATGGGCCAAGGGATATTTCCTTGCCTAACGTTTCGTCTCCTAATGCAGAAGACTGACTAGAGGCTATAAAGACTCAGATAGAAGTTTCAAACAAGCTCGGCCTGCCTAACAGTTTATCTGTATCCACCCAACGATCGGTTCGCGACGTCAGATCGCTGCGTCGCTGCCCAAGATAGCCAAGCTGTACAGAACTGTGTTACGAGGCTTATCTCTGGGAATAGTCATCGCTGTTTCTTTTATGTGGCACTAAGATTCACAACTCATACGAGGGGCTTTCCATATTGATTTACACTTTATTTTCTCCCTCAATTCATGGTGCGTCATTTGACTCGTCGTTACAGTTGCAAGTATGCAGTGTCTTGGCTTAGTCCGCCTCCGTAGCGTAGAGGTAGCGTTATCGCCTACCACGCGGGGGACCTGGGTTTGATTCCCGGCAGGGGACTGGGTGTTGTGTGTCCTTCATCATCACTGACTCGCAAGTCGCCGAAGCGGCGTCAACTAAAAGTACAAGTAATACGGCGGCCGAACTCCCCATAATGGGGCCTCCTGGCGAACAATGCCATACGATCATTTCATTTTTTACCTTGGCTGAACCATAAGTGTCAGAACAACTACTAGAGTTGTAATCCCTACGCAGAACAGCCCATTTTCCCAACTGCTATCGTTACACGTGAGTAGATGACGTGGAGTGTGATCATGAAAGTCACTACCAGACGAGACGATTTCTGTGGAAGGAGGGTGTAAACACAGTGGACATCCACAGGAGACTGGTGGCAATGTGTGGAGAGTGTGCTCCGCCATGAAAAGTGCTCTTGCAGCACGACACGTCGGAAAGCCACGGTTGGCAGCGCTGAAATAGTGTTCCAGGTACGGCCACAGCCATCGTATTCTCCTGACTTAGTCTTACTTCTGCAGGCCCTCCTCGAACCACTTTTCTGAAGTCTGACGCGTTCAACGCAGGGCAGTTGCTCGCAGTTCCTGGAAGTCTGCGAAATGATATGCGCTCAGAGGTGGTAAACAGGACGAACCGAGTCGAACGCGGTAGGTGTGGCAGTACCTGGAACGCCATTTCTAGGATGACAGGCTTAGCGTTCCTACTCCAATGGGGACGAGCATTATTTGGCGCAAGGGCATTTTTCATGACGGTGCACTCTCTCCACACACCTCCACCAACGACCAGTGATTATCCGTGGTGTTTACACCAGTCTTCTACAGAAGCGTTGTCCAGGGCTGTCCTCGATGTGGAAAAAGGGCTGTTATGAGATTACAATTCTAGTGATTGTCCAGATACTACACACTGACAACTGTAATCATGAGTCAAATGGCGCACCAGAAATGATGGGAAAAAGTAAAGTATGAATAAACGTAAAACCGCTTTGCCTTGCGACTGACTACCTACAATAAATCACGCTACTAGCTACTGTTAATCTTGCCATGTGCAATACCAGATGTTGCATTATTAGGACCATAACTGAACGTTGTTTATGCACGTAAAGTGCAGTTACTCTCTGTTCAGATTACAATCCCATGTTGATGTTATTTAGTTCAGTGGCTGTGCAAATGTCGTAGGTGAGCGATCAAAATATTGAGATTATTCACATGAGATAGGTGACATGTGTTACTACGAATTGCATAAAGTGTATGTTATAATGCATGTAGATACTTACAACATACATGCTTCATATGCAGTGTAGGTAATAGTTACATACAGTCAGTAATGAGCCTAAAGTTACAATACGTGTACGTAACAAACTCTGGAGGTTACACTGATAAGCTAAAGTAAGCACCCTCTTTTGAAAAGTCGTGGGGTCGTTTGACGAAACCTCCCGGAATTTACTTCATGTGATAACTCAGAAGGTAGAAATCTTACATTGAATATTAGTTCACTCTTTAAAAACTTTCACCCATTAGAAAAATTGCACTTATAAAGTTGAGAAGTTACAACTGAATACAATCACACAGAAACCTTCACAAGCATCGTACGTACCAACTCCACAAAGAAAAGTACGCGCTAATGTTCTTAAAATATATAAATTCCACCAAGTTGTTCAGTTTGCACAGGGAAGGAGCACACATTTGTTACATAAGATCTGAAAATTTGTAATATACACTGACTTCAATTCTTCACAAATTTTACTCAACTATGAAGCATCTTACTGTACCACCCCAGCGTTCTAATCAGATACCAACTAGACTATTCTTTGTGTATTCAAGCCAAACCTTCGCCACTAGGCCATGCACCACGTTCGTTCCTGACTGGCTCCCCGGACAAGATACCTCAGAGTTTCCTAGTGGCAAATTGCTGAGCGTCTCAAAGACAGTGACTCTTTCACAGATCGAACTTTTTTCGGGTTCATAAAGGTACTATTGTTATCTGTTACTAATTTAATGTTGTAATTTCATGTACTGACACGTTACATGACCTTGGAGGATTGTCCCTCAATTTGGTCCTACGGAACTTGTATAAATAAATAAGTAAATCGATTGCTCGCTATTAAATACATCTTTGCAGAGTGTCCGCGACCGAACAACAGAGGATAGAAAATCAGTACTGAAATATGTGAATGTTTCAGCCAAGTTTCACCTGAACAAGTCTTTATTTCCCAGCCCAATTTTAGTCATACTGAAACTAATGACACTTCTTTGCGTATCCTTCAATGATCCTGGTAGGAGGTGTGTGTGAAGGGCGCACCTCCCGCTATAGCGTGCAGCTTCCAACTGCTACCGCTTGCGCACTTCCGTCCTTCTCCCGTGAAGGGCTACGGTTTCTAGATGTCTGTCTTTTATCTCAGCTTTAACCATATGATTTAAGTTACTGTCATGCAAATTTTCACCCACGACGGCGAGTTCAAAGACTCTAAAGCTAATCATTCTCATTTCATAATATTTTATCTGAATTTCCAGTGGAACGAGAGGCATAACCAAAATGCTTACTCCCTTTAAACCCATTATCATAATCGTCATGGAGTTGCACGCGAAACTTATCTCGCCATTTTTTTCATATGATATCCTGAGAACCGTGGATGAAATGCAACAGGCAGATTCCATATTCCTATACTTCCGAAAAGCGTTTGAAGAGTACCCCGCTGCAGACTGTTAACGAAGCTACGAGCATACGGAATAGGTTCCCAGATACGTGTGTGGCTAGAAGACTTCTTAAGTAATAAAACCCAGTATGTTGTCCTCTACGTCGAGTGTTTAGCAGAGACATGGTTATCGTCAGCAGTACCCCAGGGAAGTGTGATATGATCGTTATTATTATCTGCCGGACAGGGTGGGCAGCAATTTGCGGCTGTTTGCTGATGATGCTGTGGTGCACAAGAAGGTGTCGTCGTTGAGTGACTATGGGAGGACATAAGATGCCTCAGACAAAACTTCTAGTTAGTGTAATGACTGGCAGCTGGCCCCATATGTAGAAAAATGTAAGTTAGTGCACATGAGTAGCAAAAAGGAACTCTTAATGTCCGAGTGCACGACGTGCTGTTTGACGAAGTCACTTCGATTACATATCTAGGCCTGACATTGCAAAGCGATATGAAATGAAACTAGCGTGTAAGGGTTGTAGTAAGAACTCCAATTTATTGAAAGAGTCTTAGGAAAGTGTGTTTTTTTGCTAGAATTTAAAGAGACTGTGGTTCATGTGTAAAGCAAACTGCGTATAGAACACTAGCGCGACCAATTGTTGAGTGGAATCTCCACCAGGTCGGATTAAAGCAAGACATAGCCGGTGGTTATAATTAAACTGATGGTGTTCCCAGTGTCGCAGTGTGCGCGGTAGAAATCGGTGCGCTGGTGGAGTATGCTGAAAAAATATAATAGTTACATTTTCTACTACCAGGTGAAAATATGGCGCTTTAAGTGTTTCTTGTCTCGACGTCAGTATGCTGCCTGTTTCTTGGCGGCGCGTGTTGATTTCTTTCGTTAAGTGACTGTTTTTGTAAAGGGCTAAGAAGGTCGAAGCATCCGTACGAAACGCAATATCTATTCACAAGAAAGACAAAGTTGCTGGTAAAGTTGTTTTATCAGAAGTGCAGCAACAGCAGCGCTGTATTGCGGGAATAGCGCCGACAGAAAGAGGTGCAAAGACGCCGCATGTCAATAAACTGGCTAAAGAATGTGAAAAAGAAATTTGAAGAAACAGCTGAGTTGGGTGGCGCTGCAGTGAGAGGGTTTCCATGGCAACCGTTGATGAAATCGTTGTAGCTATAGTCGACCATGGAGCACATGCCTCAAATTCTGCAGCCAGTGCTTGAGCTGCGTCAAGGGAGTTTCTCTCCACTGCTCAACAGTTTGAAAGATTTTGTGGCGCATTTTGCGCTGGTAGCCCTACAACAGTCAGAATGTGCATCAAATAACGCCCCAAGATAGGCAGCAACGCTGTCACTTGGCCCTTCGCTTTTTCGGTACACACTTACGTGGATTACATGTGGCCAGGTAATATTCTCTGGACGCACGGAGCACATTTTGCTCTGTACGGCGCTGTGAATGCACAAAACTGTCGCATATGGGGCTCTACTCCGCCTCGTGTTGTGCAGGAGCATCCACTGCACTCAGTCTATGAGTTTGTGTGATGAGGTTCCACAAGCGCTAGTTAGCTTTCCTTTGAGAAGATAGGGCCCGATTAGGTGTACACCGACATACGTACGTTATAAGGACATTGTTATGTGTATGTGTGTGTGTGTGTGTGTGTGTGTGTGTGTGTGTGAGAGAGAGAGAGAGAGAGAGAGAGAGAGAGAGAGAGAGAGAGATTACCTAGTGGAAGAAACTGCTGAAGTCATCGGTTTCTAGGTCGGCCAGAGTGGCCGAGAGGTTCTAGGCGCTACAGTCTGGAACTGCGCGACCGTTACGGTCGCAGGTTCGAATCCTGCCTCGGGCATGGTTGTTTGTGCTATCCTTAGGTTAGTTAGGTTTAAGTAGTTCTAAGTTCTAGGGGACTGATGACCTCAGAAGTTAAGACCCATAGTGCTCAGAGCCATTTGAACCATCGGTCTCTAGACTTACACACTGCTTAAACTAACTTACACTAAGAACAACACACACACCCATGCCCGAGGGAGGACTCGAACCTCCGGCAAGAGGGACCGCGCAGTCCGTGACATGGCGCCTCAAACCGCGCGGCCACTCCGCGCGACCCATTCTTATGCAACACGTGATTCCAGCTTTGTAAGAACGCAACTGTGTTCACACCACTATTTTAATGCAACAGGGGGCGACACAAGATGTCGCTTGGCAGCTGAAAGATTTGTTTCGAGAAACATTCAGTAACAACATGTTTCAGCATCCTGTAATATACACAGCCCTGACTGCAGCAGTCGAAACACCGTCTGTTTAATTACAACTACCAGGTAGACGTAATTCAGAGGTGGATTACCGGTAACTTCGATCACTACGCAACAATTGTGGAGTTGCTTCGGGAACTCGGGTTGAAGTATCTGGAGGGAAGGTGACGTTCTTTTCGCGGAACACTGTACAGAAAATTTAGAGAAGCGCCCTTTGAAGCATTTCAGAACTATTCCACTGCCGCCAACGTACATTTCGCGTAAGGACCACAAAGATAAGAGGAATTAGATCTCGTATGGAGGAATAGAGACATCGTTTCTGTCTCATTCTGTTTGCGAATGGTTCACATGGCTCTGAGTACTATGGGACTTAACTTCTGAGGTCCTCAGTCCCCTAGAACTTAGAACTACTTAAACTTAACTAACCTTAGGTCATCACACACATCCAAGCCCGAGGCAGGATTCGAACCTGCGACCGTAGCGGTCGCGCGATTCCAGACTGTAGCGCCTAGAACCGCTCGGCCACACCGGCCGGCTTTGTGAATGGAAGGGGAATGGCAATGACTAGTAGTACTACAAGGTAGCCTCCGTCATGCACCGCACAGTGGCTTGCGGAGTATGTTCGTAGATGTAGATGTAGCTGTAGATTGTCATGATCATCGTATCTGTATGAATGATGATCTGTGTTGTTTATTGGACGCTGGATCGTTGTCATCTCGGTGACTTCAGCCTTCTCGGCAGTATCCGTGTGCCCGCTATTGATTAATTAACCCGCTCAGGTGAAGCGCTATTTGCGCACGGAGGGTGCGGGAGACGCAGAGCGAAGCACACGGTGAAGCACAGTGTTTGCGAGAGGAGAAGTTGCTGGCGCTACGGAGACTCGCCTCGACCCGACAGGCCGCTCTAGGGGTGGCCGCAGTAATTTATCCTTCTCAGCAGGGATCTGGGGAGCGCGGCTGCAGGTCATTAACATGATGACTGCGTCCGTACCACCCCCACCACCACCGCCGCCGACACTCCCCGTAGCCCTATGGCCTCTGCCGGCGCCCCCTCTGCCGCTCTATTAGACTTCATTAAAAAATTACTACACGCTGCAAGTTCCTCTGCGACATCAATAAGCCCCAGGGAGCTGCGGCGCCGCTTCAACTCCGTCATTAATTACTTTCCTTACTTAATTATTTCACGTCTCCCACGGCAGTGCGACTCGATAAATGGAGGCGAATTTTTACGGCGAAGCTTCTCCTCTCCACCGCGTCTGTTGATAATTTCTCTTTTGTGAAATGCCGCAGAGATGTAAATTAAGGATAAAGCTGGGAAATAAATACCGCTTAAATCTGAAATTTTTTCTTAACGCGTTGGGAGGAGTTGCAGCTGATGTAACCCATAAGACGAATACGTCTATCGGTAGACCTGAACAACCTGTTTTAAAACGCTAATCTGAAGAAAATAAAGTACTAAGGGAGAAACGAATAATAATCTGCTAATATTTCAACTTTGCTGACAGCATATACAAACAAAGTGGACCGAAAGAATCAATTTTAACGTACAAAAAAATTAAAAAAAAGGAGGTTGGAATTTGACTCACTTACAGCAATGTCCCAATAGACACAGCGCGAGTTTTCATCAGAAAAAGCAGAGAAACTAAACTGGTTGTCGGGTCGTTTGACGAAACTTTCCGCCGTTTACTTGAAGCGATAAAGTGTGATATCACGAAACAAACACAGTGTGGTCTTCAGTCCGAAGACTGGTTTGATGCAACTCCTCATGCCTACATTAGAGCTGCATGCCCTCATCGGCCGATGTGGCCGAGTGGATCTAGGCGTTTCAGTCTGGAACCGCGTTGCTGCTACGGTCGCAGGTTCGAATCCTGCCTCGGGCATGGATTTGTGTGATGTCCTTAGGTTCGGTAGGTTTAAGTAGTTCTAAGTCCAGGGCACTGATGACCTCAGATGTTAAGTCCCATAATGCGTAGAGCCATTTGAACCATTTGCATGTCCTCGGGAAAAATTACGGCTGTAGTTTCCCCTTGCATTCAGGCGTTCGCAGTACCCGCAAAGCAAGGTTGTTTTGGTTGGTATTTCAAGGCCAGGTTAATCAACCATCGAACCTATTGGCCTTGCAACTAGTGGAAAGGCTGCTGCTCCTCTTCAGAAACCAAAACTTTGTCTGTCCACTGAACGTATACCCCTGTCTTGTTGCTACACCAACGGTACGGCTGTCTGTATCGCTGAAGTACGCAAACCACCTCACCAACGGCAAGGTCGATTATTCATGGGGGGTTGATAAACATATTATTCATAAAATGTAAACTTACTCAGCCGGAAATGCAACAATTCATGAAATTTTCCGGGATACTGTGCCATGGTCGAATGCCTTTCCTTGATAAACGCGGAGAACATCATCAGCTGGGATAATGGTTTCCGTTCACTAGACACACTGTAGGTCGGTGCTGGCGCATCTCCATTCAAGATGCCAATGTCCGTATTCCAAAAATATTGACAAACGAGGTGTCACTATAGTAAATGACCCCACAAGCAAGAGGCTGTAGTCCACAGCTCGTGGTCTCGTGGTCGCATCCTCGCTTCCCGAGCACGGGTTCCCGAGTTCGATTCCCAGCAAGGTCACGGATTTTCACCTGCCTCGAGATGACTGGGTGTTTGTGTTGTCCTTATCATTTCATCATTATTCAGGAAAGTGGTAAGGTTGAACTGAGCAAAGGTTGGGGATTTGTACGGGCGCTGATAACCACGCTGTTGAGCGTCCCACAAACCAAACGTCCTCTAACACGTAAAGTCGACCAGTGAGCTTATCCGCTAAGAAACCCAACTATAGGCCGTGTAGTTGTTGTAAGGTATAGTATGGGAAAGGAGGAGAAAACCAATAGGAGACTGTACAGAAAACTGTCGAAGGGGAGTACTGAATAGTTCCGTTGTAAAAATACATATGCTGTCATGAAGCAACCGGGTTTTGTTTAATAAAACTCAGGCCCTGGCAGCAACGATCTATGGCAGCTTTACGTACACACAATAGAGAATGGCAGATACGATTATAATTTCAATAGCTAACAGGACGCCATTAAGATAGTGATATTTGGTTTCCAGCATTGAAGAGGAGGGGTACCGGATTTCTCATTGCGGAACAAAAGCGATAGCATACAACAGAGAACAGTGTTCGAATTCGAAAACATGACAAGGATCTACTTCTATACATAATTTCATTTCAGGCAGTAGTGAGCCATTGTGCGCAGTGAATCGAAGCCATAACTCCCAGCCCCTCTTTTTCCGCCCCTCACCCCTCTCCCACGTAAGATACTCTCCGCTGATAGTGACGAAATGTTACATATGAAAATCCATTCAAACCGTAGCATAACAATTACCCGAAGATCCAGGATAACCTACGTCTTGTAACGAGCTATATTTTAATCGAGCTGGAGGCTACAGTGATTGATTGTATTGAAAATAATTTATTGTCCATCACACTCATACCAATTTCAAACGAAATGACCTTTCTCGGCCAGCATCGAAAATCCTCAGATCACAAAATACGTGCTGTGGTTCAACAACGTTCCTAGGGCAATGAAATTTATTCCGTACTTTCTATCATCCTTGTTCCTGATTCTTGCCAATGTTTACCGTATGTTACTTTCTTCGCCCATTCTGTGGAGAACCCCTTCACTCCTTCTCAGTCCACCAATAGCTTTCTACAGGATCAGTTCTCAAAGGGTACGATTCTCTTTTTCTCTGGTTTTTCAATAGTCCATGACTCTCTACCATAGGGTTCTGTTCACCAAGCGTAAAATCTCAGGAATTTCCTCCTCAAGACCTATTTTTGGTACTAGTAGAAGTTTTTAGTTCAGGAATGCCCTCTCTACCTGTGCCTTTTTCTTTTACATGTCCTCCTTGCTTCGTGCGTCAGTTGTTATTTTGCTTCCGTGGTGGTATAATTCTTTCGCCCCGTCCAATTTGTGGTCACAAGTTGTGATGTTAATTTTCTCACTGCTCTGTTTGATCTTTCATCAGTTTACTCTCAATCCATATTCTACACTCATTAGACTGGTCGTTCCATTCGACAGAACCTGTAATTCTTCTTCACTTTCACTGATGACTACAACATTATCAGCGAAATTTATCATTGATGTACTTTCACTCTAAATTTTAATCCCACTTTTGAATATTTCTTTTGCTACCGTCATTGCTTCTTCGACGCATAGATTGAAGAGCAAGGGTGAAAGACTGTCTCACCCCCTTTTTTAACCCGAGCACTTCGTTCTTCGTCTTCCATACTTACTGTTCCCTCTTAGTACATATTGTACATTACCCGTCTTTCCCTACAGTTTACTCGTATTTTCCTGGCAATTTCGTTATCTGTCGCAACATCACAACTATCTCTATGGTGCCTTCACCTTTGATAAACCCAAAAACTGATTGTCATCTAACGAAACCTGAATTTTCTTTTATATTCTTCTGTATACTGGATGTCCCAGAAGGAATGTGCAGCATTCAGTGATATGACAGGAATGATCATTCGAAGCAAAAAAGTCTAGTAGCAAAAGAGTCTACTAAAAACTGGCTTAAAATGCGTACATTAAGAGTTATGAACCCTTCTTCATCTCCGATACTGCGAAACAAATATCTTCTGCTTTATGGTCTTTGCTTTCCTTATTTTGGGAAGAGATAGTATGGAGAAAACAACAAAAAACTGTTTAGTAAACATAGGCTATAAAACGCATACTTTAAGAGCAATGAGTACTTGTTCAAAATTCTTGAGGTATGCGCTGTAGAGACCATGTTTACTGGACGTTGTTTGCTTGTTTTGTACCTTACTACCGCCTCTCAGAATGTGGAAAGGGAATTTGTGGTAAGGTCTTATGGGACCAAACTACTGAAGTCACCGGTCCCTAAGCTTACGCACTATTTAATCTAACTTGCGCTAAGGACTACACACACGCACAGACCCATGCCCGAGGGAGGACTCAAACCTCCGACGGAGGGAGCCATGCGGACCGTGACAAGACGCCTTAGATCTCGCGGCTATCTTGCGCGGCAAAATGGAAAGCCGAGAGATTGGAGTAGAAGGGATTTGTTTCGCAGTATCGTAGATGAACAAATGCTCATAGTCCTTATGGTAGGCATTTTAGAATCCATGCTACTTTTTGGTTCGAATGACTGTTCCTATCATATCCCTGAATACTTACCATTCTTCCTCGTACACCATGTATTATTCTTATCAGCAGAATTGATGTGTGAGCTGCAAATCTGTCGGTGCGATAGTTCTTGCACTTATTTGACCTTGCCGCCTTCGGGATGGTATGGGAAATATTTTTTCCGGAATTCTGGTGGTATTTCTCCAGTCTCTGCACAAATCTTGAATAGTTGTGTGAATGTCACTTCCTCCAATTCCGAAGGAATGTTATCTTTTCTTTCCACCTTATTTAATGACAAGTCTTCCAAAGCTTTGTTAAACAATAACGGTAATACTGGATCCCTTATATCTTCCATTTCGACTCTCCTTTCTGCTTTTACCATGTCATAAAACTGTTCCTTCCCATCGCATAGACCTCAGTAGTTCAAACTAAAATCATGATATTTGTAATCTGCGTCAGAGTTAAGCATGCGAATTTAGATTCTTGGTCAGTGTATTTAGTCATTTGATTCCGTATTTGCCAAGACACCCTACTCTGTGTGCCCGAGAGAATATATTACCTGTACCAATGACTTGTGCTCCGCCTCCTGTTCGAATGGTGGAAGCCAAATATTAGCAGGACTTCCCGATCTGCCCCAGCCTTGTGTTTCCCTTAGGGCACTAATTGTTTTGCCCAATTTTGTCATTGCTACTATTGTCAAACTGGTTGCCCAAAATTTAGGAGCAAATCCCAAGAGTTTGGGCACCTTCACTTGACACCACCGAGAAGTGCTTCTCTGCAGTTTTCACACAGCGCGGTTCAGTACGTCGCCATTGAGAACAGTTGCCGCTGTCGTTGCCATCAGGTTTTTATGTTTCAAAAATAACGTTCCAAAAATAAGATCTTTCTTCTCTAAAAAACAGAAGACAACGTGTAAGTGACCCCTTACGTATTTGTTGACCGGTGATTTTGTTCCTACTTTACTTAATTTCGGAATTAGTAAAGTAATATTATTTGAGATTACTCACAAATTTTACGCGTTCCTCGTCCATAGTGGACTGTTTTTGATGCTGCTACTGAAAAGTTAAATTAGAAAATACATTGTACTTCTTCATAGGTATTAGACACATATACATTATTCTGATATCACAATTCATATGATATTGAATTTTTATACCCACTATGTTCAAAAACGAGTATCGTTGTAAATTTGGTTGAAAATAAAAATTATTAAAAAGCTATTAGAGTACTTACTCAAGATTTTACAATTATTCTTTTCAAATTATGAGTGCGTATATATTAATGAACTAAAGTTTCAAAAATATATTAACAAATTCAGAATTACAGTTTTAAAAATATTTTATTGGAATTTCAATTTATTTGCTATTAATTTGCTTATCGACCCTATGTTAATAAAAGGATTATCAACTTTTTGCTGTGTGTTAACGATTAATAAAAGAAGTTGCTCAGAAAAAGGTTGTTTGAAGAAATTTAAGACTTTTTTGTTTAAAATAAAACACATTTTTGCAATTGGTTGATGTTTTTAAGTATCAAAACAGCTTAAGACAATAGTCTGTTTTTTCCTTAACTTTCAAGGGGAGGACCCGTGGGTCTTCTTTCTCTGTTAGGCAACCGCCCCCACCCACGAGACTTCATTAATCCACCCTCAGAGACCTTTAACGTTCTCTTTCCACCCATCCGCTCTCTCTCTCCTGCGTTTAACCGTGGTATTCCCATTGTACTCTTTATGATGACACCCTGCTTTTAATTTCAACGAAGACGGTTTTGACTTTTGTATCTGCTGAATCTGTCCGACCTCTGACTATTTCTTCTATGATTTCTTCACACCTGTCATGCACCCATTTCGACTTGACCACCCAACATTTCCTACTTATTTCATTCCTAAATAACATATTTCTGTATTCCTCACTTTTCTTGACTATTTTTGAACTTCCTCCTTTCGTCGATCAGTTGAAGTATTTCTTCTGTTCCCCATGGTTGCTTCATAGTTACTTTCTTTGTACCTATGTTTGTTTTTCATATTAATTGATTTTCGTTCTTAGATATCATTCCTCTTCTGTTGATGTACCCATTACGGTTAATTACAACAGCATCTACAGCCTTAGAGAATTTCAAACGTTGCTCATCATTGCTCAGTATCCCGTTTCTTCCCATTCTTCCGGACAATTCTCTTAAGCTTCAGTCTACTATGCATCATTACTGTGATCCGAATCTGTATCTGCCCCTAAACACGCCTTGCAGTCCAGTATCTCATTTCGGAATCTTGCCACGTCACCGGACCTTGTTCAAGTATATTTCCTATTTTGTGATTTTTGAACAGGATATTCGCAGTTGCTAGGTGAAATTTATTGCAGAACTCAATCTTCCTCCTCTGTCACTCGACTACTAAATCCATACTCTCCGGCAACTCCTTCGTCTACTACCACTCTATAATCCCCACTCATTATTAGATTCCTCAGTATTAACTCTAATTCCTCTGATTTTTCTCACTGTGGCGTTTTCGCGAGGCTTATGTTGACAGAAGTAATATGTTGTCCGACTGTCCCCTGAACATATTCTCCCCTAAATTCCACAGAACGCCTCTATTGAAGTAAAAATGTAAATGTCGTGTGACTAGGGCCTCCCGGCGGGTAGACCGTTCGCCGGGTGCAAGTCTTTCGATTTGACGCCACTTCGGTGGCTTGCGAGTCGATGGGAATGAAATGATGATGATTATGACAGCACAGCGCCCAGTCCCTGAGCTGAGAAAATCTCCGACCTAACTGGGAACTGCACCCGGGTCATTAAGATAGACAGTCTGTCGCGCTGACCACTGAGTTACCGGGGACGGACGTAGATTGTAGTGAATTCCACTGGTCTCCTTCAAGCATCCCGGTAGCGATCTAGCGCCTGTTAAATGATTTCGTGACGAAACGAGCCTCTCTTCGTTGGATCTGGTCTGTCTTCTCTACTGGTCTGCTTTAACACTGGTGACTCTGTCGCGACGATTGAGCACACTGTTAAATTGCTGCAGTGCGAGACTGCGGTTGAATCACGGGGCACGCCACTGAAACCCACGCCATAAGCTCCGTAACAAGAACAGTTTGCTTGTACTAGCCAACTACGAAGCGGGTTATGATGACGAAGTGTTGCTTATCGCTTCGTTATTGAAAAGAAAATACGAACGCCATGGAAGTCAACGAAAGTACTGGATAAATCCGATGATGACTATTCGAGACAAAGACGGCTTTGCAAAATACTAATTTAACAAAGGAAAGTACGTAAATGAGAAACTGTGTATCACCAGAGGAGATAGTAACGATTATTTTCAGGTAAAAATGCTTCTTTTACATATAAATTTATTTTTAAAGTCTGTTTAACAATAATTTGTCCCGTCACATAATACCAAAGTGCAACGTCCGTAAAGTGGTAAAAAAGCTGACAGGGGGGAAAAACTTTAGAATTACGTAGAATGCACCTTTGGGATCTTGTCTAACAAATGGAAAATATTTCACCGGCCCTTAGATGTGAATGAAGACCTATGTGCAGTAATAATCGGACCCTGTTGAATTCTGCACAACTTCGTTCGCTTCAGAGATGGATTCAAGCTGACTGAAACTTTAGAAACAACTGCCTTATTTTCGTAGTCAACAAGAAATTTTTTAAACATATCCTGCAAAGCATTAACTTTCTCCATCTAACTGCCATAATTCTTATTTCCTGAATCTCAAATTAAAGGACGACGTTCTGCTTCACTTAGGAAACCTTCCACGTCGAAAGTCGTTTTTGCAGCAGAAAAGAGCACAAAATTTCGTAAAGCGATACAGAAAACGAACGTGATACAATTTTTTTAGTGAGTTATCTGTCTTCTGACTGGTTTGATGCGGCCCTACACGAATTCTTCTCCTGTGGTGAACTATTCATCTCGGAGTAGCATTTGCAATCTTCGTCCTCAGTTATCTGCTGCATGTACTACAATTTCTGTCTTCGTGAACCATTTTTACATTCTACAGCGCCCTCCAGTGCCGTGGAAGTCATTCCTGACGTATTAACGGCTATGCTACCATCCTGTCCCTTTGTTTCTATCAATGTGAACCACCTATTGCCCTCCTGAAGTCAAGAAACAAAGCATAAATCTGGGAAACGCTCTTTACGACGCTCTGTACCTCGTGAATGAGGACAGAGAGTGGAGTTTCACAAGATCTCTTTTTGTCCAATTCTTACTTTTTTGAAGTAGAAATTGTCCAGAAACGTCTCAATTCGTGAGCATGTTCCGCAATTTTGCTACAGACTGCTATCAGCGATATAGGCCTATATCTACGTACATGACCTGTACCTGTTTTCTATCCGCCATGTACCCTTTGTTGCTCCAGTGACCTACGATAAACTGCTTCAAGAAAGGGAGCAGGTTTTATCGTATAATCTCTACAGAATCTCACAACTCTACATCCCAGTCCAGGCGCCTTTCCACTATTAAGCAATTGTAGTCGTTTTTCTGTTCCGTCATTTCGGTATTGATGCAATGATTGAAACGAAGAAGCGTATTACGATCTTCTACTGTCAAACAGACTCGGAAGACTGATGCCAGTATGTCGGTATCCTCTCTGTCATCTTCCGTATCGGTGCCAGTATATTCACTGAGCAAGTGGAGCTTTATGTATGTTAACCGTGGAAATTGTTGCGTTGCAGTAGTAACTTACTTGTACCTGCTACAGGACTGGTGGAATAAAAGTGGCTCTCCATGTACCGCGTCCGATACAAAAGCGAGCCTACAGTACAGTGACAGCCAAAGAAGAACCGGCCGCCTCGACTGAAGAAACTGAAATTAATTTTAATGATGTTATATGTTCGGTCCGGAATTGGACTGTATTGCGTCAAGATCCAAATCTAATAATACTCTGCAAATGGTAATGGTGTGTGGTGGAGGGTACTTCTGGTACCACTAACTGATACCCTCTACACTGTTCCACGAGCACGTGGGAAGTATGATTGTAGATAAACCTCTGCATTGGTGCTAATTTCTCAAATTTTCTCTTCGTGGTCGTCGCGCAATATGTATGTAGGAGGAAGTAATTTGCCTTGTGGTAAAGTAATGCGTGTGAGTGCTTGGACTTCACAATGCGCTTACAAACACGTAACGGATTTTTTTTTTTTTTTTGAAGATAAATGTCTACATCACTTATTACACATCCGAAAATTACCGTCATTCATAGAGAACAACACACAGGAATACCTGTCTGGCTTTGGACCAGACCGATCGGCAATAGGTCACATTTTCAACCTAAGACAATTGTTCGAAAAACACTGGGAATCAGTGGTGGAGACAATTGGGGGGGGGGGGGGGGGGTGCTGCCCAGCCCCCACCCCGCAAGGGGTGGGAGCGATTCAATTAACAAATTTGGCCAGGAAGAAAAGGCGCATGTAATTCATCATTTAAGGAAGAGACCCACAACTGTAACTTTTTTGTTCTTAAGGTAGCGCCGTCTTGTATATGTGTATAATCAGTTTAAATAAAAGTTTCTTAAGCTTTGCATGTGACACGATTTTTTTTTTTTTTTTACGGTAACATTAAAGGTATCTCAAGACATCTTCAGCGCCCCCTCCTTGAGGTTTTCCTGTATCCGCCACTGTTGGGAATATGATAAAAACATCGGTAGTCTGTTTGTCGATTTTCAACGTGCATACGACAGAGTTCACAGGAATAGCCTCTACACCGCGCAGCGTGACTTCAGAATTCCTTAGATGCTAGTGAGAATGGCGCTTGTATGTATGGGTCAAGGGCAGCAGCAGTGCTTTCCCGTGGGGTCACGTCAGAAACGTTCGAGAATGAGGCAGGTCTCAGACAAGCGGATGCTCTCTCACGTTTCTGTTCAATGTCATCTTAGAGAAAGCAATAGGCGAATATAGGCAACAGTGGTGGGCTGGAGTGCAGATAGCTGGTAATTTCGTCTGTCTGCATATGCAGATGATATAGTACTGTTAAGTTGAAAGAAATTTACCAGAATACGGACAACTAAGCAAAGACGTTTGGGCTAAAAGTGATCAAGTCAAATTCGAGTTCATGCAGTTAGGAAGAAGACAAGAGCAGCAAGAATTTCTTGAAACAGATGGAATGAGGATCAATATCAGCGAGTACTAAGGTGAGAAGTCATGTGTGTTTCAGAAACCTGGAGTATAGAAAAACGCGAAAAGAAAAAAACTGTTAATTTTTGAACGAAGAGTAGTGGAGAAGTTATGGTGACGGACCTTAGATAAAGGAGAATAGAGAAAGTGTAAGAACGAGGAAACTTACCTCTTGATGCAAAAAACAACAATATTAAAGAAGCTGAAGAGCAAAAGAATCCAGTGGTCAGGCTATGTAGTTCGTAGGCTAGAAGAAAGACAGGCGAAGAAGGCACTGCAGGGAAAACCAAACACCACACATCCCTTAGGATGATCACGGTAGCGCTGGATGGAGGATCGCAAAGCACCTGACAACCCGAAGGACTGGAAACCGAGAGGAACCGAGCACAACACAAAAGGAAGCAGCGCATGGCCTGCAGTATCAATGACAGCTAAATATGTATGTATGTATATCGCTTAATATGTATTTTTAATTATACAGTGGTTTCGGCTACCGCCATCATCAGGTCAAAACTTAGGAGTCGTATAATGCTCGAATTGAACACAGGTTTTCTTTGTACTGACACGGGACGTTGTTTACCGAGTTCAAAGTTTTCATCCGATGATGGCTGTGGCTGAAAGGACGTTATAAATAAAGCCGTATATGAAGAGATCTACACTGTTTAATTCACAATGATCGCAGACTCAATTAGGAAATATGTTCCCTTTTTACTACGTAACAGCGATTACTGGGAGCTGGCCGGCGCAGCGCGATGCTCCCCCTCCGGCGGCCGGGCGCACACTGGCGGCGGGTTCGCGGCGCGGCCGCCAGGGCCCGCCAGCGTCCACGGCGCGCCGCCGACCTTGCGCACTGGCCCGCCAAGCGGTCAACGGCGCCGCGGCGCTCACGTGGCGCCGCGTTGGGCGGGGCGCGGCCGCGACGTCACACGGCGCGGCTACCTGCCGCCCGATTACGTTGTCTTACCGCCGGCTGTGGCTCCGTTGGTCGAGATCGCGAGCACTCGAATAGTTCTTTCAGCTATCAGCGCACACTCCGCTGCAGAGTGAAAATCTCATTCTGGAAACATCCCCCAGGCTGAGGCTAAGCCATGTCTCCGCAATATCTTTCAGGAGTGCTAGTTCTGCAAGGTTTGCAGGAGAGCTTCTGTAAAGTTTGGAGGGTAGGAGACGAGGCACTGCCAGAAGTAAGGCTGTGAGTACCAGCCGTGAGTCGTGCTTCGGTAGCTCAGTCGATAGAGCGCTTGCCCGCAAAAGGCAAAGGTCCCGAGTTCGAGTCTCGGTCGGGCACACAGTTTTAATCTGCCAGGAAGTTTCATACAAGTACAATGTTTTCAATTTGTCTGTGTATCACGGTAGTAGCTGATGTGTATGTATTTAAACATCTACTCTCCGAAAGCCACCTTAAGGTGCGTGACGGAGGGAACTTATGGTACCACTACCTTCCCTCGCCTCCCGCCCTTCGGCTCCCTTTCCTGTTGTACTCACGAATGGCGCATGGAAAGAAGCTTTTTTTTCCGACACACTTCTTCTCCCAACTGGCTGATATGTACTTACTGCTTTCACACATATACTAAGGTGGCAATAGTCATGGTATATCGATTTGATCGTATAGAGATGGTATGCTGTGAAATGGCAGTACATTGACGGAGCAGGTAATTCATATGAAGAAGTCGCTGATGTGATTACGGCGACTCGACGGGAATAGCTGGAGCTGGACCCAAGAGATATTGCATTTTGGGTATCGTTAGGGAATTCAATACTCCGAGATCCAAAGTGTCAAGAGTGTGCCGAGAATACCAAATTTCAGGCATTACCTCTCACCACGTACAACGCAGTGGCCGACGGCTTTCACTTGAAGACCGAAAAAAATGGTTCAAATGGCTCTGAGCACTATGGGACTCAACTGCTGAGGTCATTAGTCCCCTAGGATTTAGAACTAGTTAAACCTAACTAACCTAAGGACATCACAAACATCCATGCCCGAGGCAGGATTCGAACCTGCGACCGTAGCGGTCTTGCGGTTCCAGACTGCAGCGCCTTTAACCGCACGGCCACTTCGGCCGGCTTAAAGACCGAGGCCAGCGGCGTTTATACAGGGTGTTACAAAAAGGTACGGCCAAACTTTCAGGAAACATTCCTCACACACAAATAAAGAAAAGATGTTATGTGGACATGTGTCCGGAAACGCTTTATCTCCATGTTAGAGCTCATTTTAGTTTCGTCAGTATGTACTGTACTTCCTCGATTCACCGCCAGTTGGCCCAATTGAAGGAAGGTAATGTTGACTTCGGTGCCTTTACAAGTACGACACAACATGTGGTTCATGCACGATGGAGCTCCTGCACATTTCAGTCGAAGTGTTCGTACGCTTCTCAACAACAGATTCGGTAACCGATGGATTGGTAGAGGCGGACCAATTCCATGGCCTCCACGCTCTCCTGACCTCAACCCTCTTGACTTTCATTTATGGGGGTATTTGAAAGCTCTTGTCTACGCAACCCCGGTACCAAATGTAGAGACTCTTCGTGCTCGTATTGTGGACGGCTGTGATACAATACGCCATTTTCCAGGGCTGCATCAGCGCATCAGGGATTCCATGCGACGGAGGGTGGATGCATGTATCCTCGCTAACGGAGGACATTTTGAACATTTCCTGTAACAAAGCGTTTGAAGTCACGCCGGTACGTTCTGTTGCTGTGTGTTTCCATTCCATGATTAATGTGATTTGAAGAGAAGTAATAAAATGAGCTCTAACATGGAAAGTAAGCGTTTCCGGACACATGTCCACATAACGTATTTTCTTTCGTTGTGTGTGAGGAATGTTTCCTGAAAGTTTGGCCGTACCTTTTTGTAACATCCTGTATAGAGCAGTCAGTGCTAACAGACAAGTAACACTGCGTGAAGTGACCGCAGAAGTTAACGCGAGAACTACGACGGACATAAGACTGTGTGACGAAATTTAGCGTTAATGGGTAGGGTTCGAGTGAGGCGCAGACCCATGAAGCTAGGGACCGTAGCCGTCAACAACGAACTGTGCAAGCTGGTGGTCGCTCTACAATGGTGACGACTGTGTTAACATGGAATGAACTGGGTGCTTTGGTCTAACTGAACCTATCATTGAGTAGAAGTGGCTATGTTCGGCTACTTGGAAACTATTTGCAGCTCCCGGCCGTGGTGGCCGAGCGACTCTAGGCTCTTCACTCCGGGACGGCGCGACCGCTACGGTCGCAGCTTCGAATCCTGCCCCGCGCATGGACATGTGCGATGTCCTTAGGTTGGTTAGGTTTAAGTAGTTCTAAGTTCTAGGAGACTGATGACCGCAGATGTTAAGTCCCATAGTGCTCAGAGCTATTTGAACCATTTGAAATTTGCAGCCATTCATGGACTTCATGTTCCCAAACAAGGATGGAATTTTTCTGGGTGATAAAGCGCCAAATCACCGGGCCTTAGTTGCTCGCGACTAGTTTGAAGAACGTTCTGGACAATTCGAGTGAATGATTTGGGCAGCCAGATCTCCCTAGACGAATCCCGTCTAACATTTATGGGACATAATGGGGAGGTCAGTTCATACACAATGTTCTGCACAGGCAACACTTTCGCAGTTACGGACGGCTATAGAGGCAGCATGGCTGAATATCTCTGCAGAGGACTTCCAACGACTGGTTGAATCTACGCCACAGCCTGCTGCTGCACTACGCCGGGGAAAAGGAGGACCGGCATGATGTTAGGAGGTACCCCATGACTCGTATCACCTCAGCGTACAAGCCATACATAAAATAGACACGTTCAGCAGATAGGTTATCTCTCCATCTTTTTGATTCACATTACAAGTGCTCTGTATGGGCACCATTTGTGATGTGGCAACCGTCACTACGTGAGCGCAGTTCATTGAAGATGCTGTCACGAATTTCCCTGAAAGGGAAATTAGTTGATTGCGTTGCCTGTCTGCCGGCGCGAACTAATTCAGTGTGACGATATGGACTGGATACTTGTTTACACGTTCATTCACGCCTGCCGCCTTGTGCAACTATGGCGCAAATGCATACAACGAATCGTAGCTATCGATGTGTGTCATTTTTCGGTATTTCTTGCAACTGTCGTGCAGTCGTCATTTGAAAATTCAGAATACACCTGTATTTTCAGTTACGTACGCTGGAGTTACCAAGTACAGATTTAGGAATGACAGCTAATCCAAGTTTCAATGTCATTAATAAATGACCCGCAGCTCGTGGCCGTGCGGTAGCGTTCTCGCTTCCCGCGCCCGGGTTCCCGGGTTCGATTCCCGGCGGGGTCAGGGATTTTCTCTGCCTCGTGATGGCTGGGTGTTGTGTGATGTCCTTAGGTTAGTTAGGTTTAAGTAGTTCTAGGTTCTAGGAGACTGATGACCATAGATGTTAAGTCCCATAGTGCTCAGAGCCATTTGAACCATTAATAAATGGTTTAAAGCTAACTGACTGTCATTAAACTTTGGAAACACCCTCTACATGCAGTTCAGAACATGTAAGAGATTTCTTTCGAGCTTTTGTGTAACATGAAGACATGCAGATAGAAAAGGTTGGCAGTATTAAATTTTTGGCATTACAACTCGATAGTAAATTCATTTGGGTAGGGCATACCGTAGAACTGCTGAGGCAGAGCGAATGTAGGAGATACAAATATAAAAAAACTGGCAGATTTTACTTATACTTACTTTCATTCTATTATGTCATATGGATCATATTAAGGATAACTCGTCAAATAGAGCAAAAGCTTTTAGAGTGTGAAAGCGGGCAATAGGACTCATTTGCAGAGTTAATTCAAGAACATCACGTAGAGACCTCTTGAGGGAACCGGGTATTTTAACCACTGCTTCTCGGTATATTCATTCGTTAGTGAAATTTGTTGCAAATAATGTGTGTCTATTTCCAGCAAGTACCTGAATAACAAGAACAATCTACGGAAAGGCCTCAACTCACTTACTTTGGCACAAAAAGGGGTAAAATATGCAGAAACACACATTTTCAATAAATTGAAAGCAACCATTAAAAACTTGGTTTCGTATAAAGCACAGTTTAAACAGAGTCTGAAAGAACTTCTGGTAGGCAACTCCTTCTCTTGTACTGATGAATATGTTAACAGCGACTGTCAGAGCAGCTTAATTAAAAATGTTGTTGGATTTCAGTTTTGACAGCACCTGGCCACAACAGTGAAGATGAGGTATTTTGTACACTATGAATTTATTAAAAGTCCATAAGTATTTTTTTTAAGTCAGTGTATTAATTCTGTACATATTAGCAGTTCCAGTTTGCTGTAACGTATTCACATATACTGACAGTGTCTTTAAAAATGATCGGTGAAGTGAGTATTATATTCCGATTTTTTCTATTTTGTACTTTCTGACGTGTTCCACACCCACGAGAATCATCTCATTTTTGGGTCTATGAAACGAGGACTGAATTTCAAAAGTAGCAGAATTCCTTCACTTCATCTACTTCGTGGTCCTCAATTCGCGTTAACTTATTTTATTGCTTGTACTCTCCATTACGTTATCTTATTCAGGTTTACACTCAGTCTCTAATATGTGTCCATAAGGCTTCTATTTCATTGTGTATGGCCAATAGTTCTTCGCCATTTTCACTGGTGATAGCAATGTAAACAGCGAAGCTTCTCATTGATATCCCTTTAGCCTGAATTTTAACACTACTCCTTAACCTTTCTTTTTTTTGTCATTCATTTTTTTTTTCAATGTATAGATTAAGTCGTGGGGGAAAAGATTATATTCCTATCTTACAGTTTATAAGGTACCTGTTCGGTTTCAAAGATGGATTACCTATGAGAGTTAAGTCCGGTTATGTCTTGAATGTCCCATTAAATACGACATTTAGATACATGAATCAAATAAGTAGCGCGATTACATTCCAAGGGATTTGTAGCAAATTACCTAGACAGTGGACTCTTACTTTTTTTGCACAACGATTTACAATGGACATCAAATGGAAATTAAATGTAAGTGAACGTGAGTAATCGAACCAAATATCTCACCAAGCATAAATATATGAGAACGTACGTGGCTCATAACCAATGCAGTGAGGTGAGAATTTTAACTTAAAATGATATGAATACTCACAAGACATCAAACAAGCATGTTTTGTGTAGAATAACGCATTGCACCTCTGCCAGCTGTGTCAATACCAACACCTGGCTTTTCCTCTGCAAAGCGTCCAGAGATATGCGAAATATTATATTGGTAGTGATCACTACTCTTGATGACATTAACTGTGGTAACGAATCCCCAGCAACTCTACCAACTGCGTAGGTTCCACGTTAATTTATAGTACTCCAACTGCTCAGTGCAAGTCGGTATAATGCGTATAAACAGGAAATTGAGTGACAAGGAAAACTGACTTCAAAGAATATTTGAACGTAAAGCAAATACCTGTATCTCAGAAAGTAATTTAAGTGATGAAAGTTCTCATTCGGAAAATACCAGGCACACAGAGTTCCAGTGAGTAATAAAATCAAAGTACAATTCTCAAATAGTCGGAATGACAAAGAGTCACTGATGAAGCAACAGACTATGTACCGAGTCTCGAAACATATTCTCCTCACAACGACACAAAGACTGAATCGCCGAATGAGCAACTCATTTCCAGTCCATGGAACTTATAACAACTTGCCAATGCGAAGGAAGAAACTAATTCCACATGAACCATTTATTCGCTGTGTTAGCAAAACCGTACAGCAAGAATGCTCATCTGGCACACAGCCAAACTACATACAGGGTGTTGCAAAAAGGTACGGCCAAACTTTCAGGAAACATTCCTCACACACAAAGAAAGAAAATACGTTATGTGGACATGTGTCCGGAAACGCTTACTTTCCATGTGAGAGCTCATTTTATTACTTCTCTTCAAATCACATTAATCATGGAATGGAAACACACAGCAACAGAACGTACCGGCGTGACTTCAAACACTTTTTTTACAGGAAATGTTCAAAATGTCCTCCGTTAGCGAGGATACATGCATCCACCCTCCGTCGCATGGAATCCCTGATGCGCTGATGCAGCCCTGGAAAATGGCGTATTGTATCAAAGCCGTCCACAATACGAGCACGAAGAGTCTCTACATTTGGTACCAGGGTTGCGTAGACAAGAGCTTTCAAATACCCCCATAAATGAAAGTCAAGAGGGTTGAGGTCAGGAGAGCGTGGAGGCCATGGAATTGGTCCGCCTCTACCAATCCATCGGACACCGAATCTGTTGTTGAGAAGCGTACGAACACTTCGACTGAAATGTGCAGGAGCTCCATCGTGCATGAACCACATGTTGTGTCGTACTTGTAAAGGCACATGTTCTAGCAGCACAGGTAGAGTATCCCGTATGAAATCATGATAACGTGCTCCATTGAGCGTAGGTGGAAGAACATGGGGCCCAATCAAGACATCACCAACAATGCCTGCCCAAACGTTCACAGAAAATGCGTTGATGACCTGATTGCAGAATTGCGTGCGGATTCTCGTCAGCCCACACATGTTGATTCCGAAAATTTACAATTTGATCACGTTGGAATGAAGCCTCATCCGTAAAGAGAACATTTGCACTGAAATGAGGATTGACACATTGTTGGATGAACCATTCGCAGAAGTGTACCCGTGGAGGCCAATCAGCTGCTGATAGTGCCTGCACACATGGTACGGAAACAACTGGTTCTCCCGTAGCACTCTCCATACAGTGACGTGGTCAGCGTTACCTTGTACAGCAGCAACTTCTCTGACGCTGACAATAGGGTTATCGTCCAGTGCACGAAGAATTACCTCGTCCATTGCAGGTGTCCTCGTCGTTCTAGGTCTTCCCTAGTCGCGAGTCATAGGCTGGAATGTACCGTGCTCCCTAAGACGCCGATCAATTGCTTCGAACGCCTTCCTGTCGGGACACCTTCGTTCTGGAAATCTGTCTCGATACAAACGTACTGCGCCACGGCTATTGCCCCGTGCTAATCCATACATCAAATGGGCATCTGCCAACTCCGCACTGACTGCAAAACCACGTTCGTGACGAACACTAACCTGTTGATGCTACGTATTGATGTGCTTGATGCTAGTACTTTAGAGCAATGAGTCGCATGTCAACGCAAGTACCGAAGTCAACATTACCTTCCTTCAATTGGGCCAACTGGCGGTGAATCGAGGAAGTACAGTACATTCTGACGAAACTAAAATGAGCTCTAACATGGAAATTAAGCGTTTCCGGACACATGTCCAAATAACATCTTTTCTTTATTTGTGTGTGAGGAATGTTTCCTGAAAGTTTGGCCGTACCTTTTTGTAACACTCTGTATAACCACCTCAACGCGTAGCAGAACAGCAATCAACTGCATCAGACCCGAAAACGTAGCCTTCTGCCAGCACTGCAGTGGGCCTCCTTCAGACCCACGCCACAGCATTTTCAGCAACGTGGGCTGTGAGTTGACTGACCCAGACGTAACTGAGTTGTTCAGAATCAATAATAGGTACAGAGTTGTAACTTTGTGTTAAGCGTGGCCAACCCGTACACTTTATAACTGAATTTCAGAGAGGGCAAAGTAAATATCAAAAGTTGTAGTGCAAAACCCAGTTTCCAATCTTTTCTAATTCGAGCCACTCGTTCTTATTCTACTACACTGAAGATGTTTCAGGAAGAATAATCAATATTAGGGAATATGACAGGTACGATCATTCGAAGCAAAAATGTCTAGTAAATATTGACTCTAAAATCCATGAGTACTTCTTCACATTCGATACTGTGAAATAAATTCCTTCTGCTTCAAGCTCTTAGAGCATATTTTGGGAGGAGGCAGTATGGACCAAAACAAGAAAAAAGTTGCATAGTGCATAATTAGAACTGGCTCTAATATATGGAGCTATACGTACTTCTTCAAGTTCGATACTGTGAAAAAAATCTCTTCTACTGCTCTTTGCTTTTCATATTTTGAGAGGAGATAGTGTCGACCAAAACGAGAGAAACCTGTCTGGTAAACATGGATATTAAAATGCATATTTTAAGAGCTATGAGAAATACCTCTCAAGGTACACACTTCAGAGCCGATGTTTACTTCATTTTTTCTTCTTTGTTTGCTCCATACTACCACCTTTCAAAGTAAGGCAAGCAAAGAGCTTGCACTAGAAGAGATATCACGGTATCGAATACAAAGTGCTCTTTGCTCTCAAGGTATGCATTTTAGAGCTCAGGTTTGCTAGACTTTTAAGCTTCGAATGATTTTTCCTGTGAATATCCCTGAATTTTGACCATTCCTCTTGGGGAACCCTGTGTGTGAGATGGAGCAGTCAGATGAAAACCGATGACGCTCCATAAAGGGATCAATGCGCTGTTTGGCACCGTGCTCTCCTTCAGGATCACATGCAGCATGGGAAAGAGTTTGTAGAATGTACAAAACGTTAACAGGGCGCAACCAACTTACACAAATAGCATACTGGGATTATACGCCGACGTGGTTGCGGCTCGCAAATCTTAAAACGGGCGAGGGAGTAGATGCGGTACTACCGACCGCTTGGGCCATACCGCACCGTACTAAACAGCAGTACGGTGCGGTAGACAAGAGATAAATCAACAACTGTTGCAAGGCAACCTCAGTAAGGCACTAAGAAAGTATTTGGGAGTTTAAACTCTTGGGAGGGCCACACCAAACCACAGAATGACGTCCCAAGCTAAATTACGAAACTACTATCGGCTATTTCACGACGACAGATAGAACCGTAAAATAACAGAAGAAGTGAACTGCAATAAACACGATCCATAAGCGTCCGAGTGAAAAGCTGCACAGCCAATCTTTCCCTTACTACAAATTCTTAACAGTACCTCCAAATTTCACTCGTGGAGGCTACCAGAGTGTCAATAACTGGTTATAACTGTAGATAACAGAGTTTAACACGCTGGGCCGACTTAGGTTTCTTAATAACAGAAGCAATGTGATTCGGTCCTTTACTTGGTTCCACCTTCGATCCAAAACAGCCATGTACCACGTACTTTAAAGCAGCTACATAGATGACAATGCCGATATCAACGCTCTCCTCCCAAGCAGCGCTCTAACTGCAGTTCCTAAGCAAAGCTTACACCACTCACAGGCCTGATATACGCGCCACCAACGTGCACCTCTATAGAATTCTTATGTTCACCACATACACCACACTTGCCGTAATTCTACGTCGGAATCCAAAGGCAGAACCAAGAAATAATTTTTAATTCACACGTGACACAAGCAAAAACCTTTTTTCTTTTACTACATTGTCAACTTACGTGACGTACCGTCACACAAGGCACACGTTGCCGTTTAGCAAACAGGGTTCTTATGGTTAGATTTAGATGTTGAAACGAGGAATTTCTTGATTGTAATTGTATTTGAGATAATCTGAACTACCTGTTGTACTAAGCTGTGCGTCCCTGCCTTTGAAAGACCGGGTCATTATTGGGGTATTTTTAACTGGATCTTGTGGATCCGGCAAGTGAGTTCTCTCGCATAAGTGCTCGTACGTAATGTTTCAAAACGTTCCTTCAGAGCGGCCTCCATAACTGAAAATCAGTTTAACTTTTGACATACTAACCACCAACTGTCACCAGAGCTTTAGTCAGAATAAGATTGTCAAAAGGAACGCGTTGGGATCCAGTCGCACCTTGGATGCTGATTGAAATGAAAAGGTTGCTCTTTTTGAAGCAAGCCTAATCATTGTCATAATTGAAACTTCCTGGCAGATTAAAACTGTGTGCCCGACCGGGACTCGAACGCTGGACTTTTGCCTTTCGGGGGCAAGTGCTCTACCATCTGAGCAACCGAAGCACGACTCACGCCCGGTACTCACAGCTTTACTTCTGCCAGTATCTCGTCTCCTACCTTCCGAACTTTACAGAAGCTCTCCTGCGAATCTTGC
Organism: Schistocerca piceifrons; assembly: GCF_021461385.2. Taxonomy (NCBI): domain Eukaryota; kingdom Metazoa; phylum Arthropoda; class Insecta; order Orthoptera; family Acrididae; genus Schistocerca; species Schistocerca piceifrons. The sequence goes on from NC_060138.1 coordinate 375,833,194, forward strand.
AGAACTAGCACTCCTGAAAGGAAGGATACTGTGGAGACATGGCTTAGCCACAGTCTGGGGGATGTTTCCAGAATGAGATTTTCACTCTGCAGCGGAGTGTGCGCTGATATGAAACTTCGTGGCAGATTAAAACTGTGTGCCCGCCCGAGACTCGAACTCGGGACCTTTGACTTTCGGGGGCAAGTGCTCTACCATCTGAGCTACCGAAGCACGACTCACGCCCGGTACTCACAGCTTTACTTCTGCCAGCATCTCGTCTCCTTCCTTCCAAACTTTACAGAAGCTCTCCTGCGAACCTTGCAGAACTGCACTTGCCCGCGAAAGGCAAAGGTCCCGAGTTCGAGTCTCGGTCGGGCTCACAGTTTTAATCTGCCAGGAAGTTTCATATCAGCGCACACTCCGCTGCAGAGTGAAAATCTCCTACTGGATTGTCATAATTGTTTCCTGATTTCTTTAACCTTCAAGCATCGATGCGCATCTGAACTCTGAACCTTTCGAGATACAGTATCCAAATGAGAAAAAAATTACGTCATCTGAGTAATTGAAGCAGTCTTGTAATCAATATTACTTATGTTTTCATGTGCTGCAGAAGGACACTGAATAAGAGAAACAGTATCCATCGCGGTAGTAAACACCGCTGTTTCACCCGATAAAGGGCGGGCTGCAGGTCGGAGCCCATGTAATTAGTGTTATGTTGTTCTTGTTTTGAATTCTCTTGTAAAAGATTTTCATTTCACATTTTTGTTAATTGGTAAAGAAAGCTAATTTATCATTATATATTGCTAAATGAACAGGTTGTGTGAAAAGAGAGTTACAATGGTGGGTTGTACCTTCCACGTTTTCCTTAATACCAGTCAATACTATGTCAGAAGTTGCTGCAGATCGGGCAGAGCACGTTGAGTTACACGGACAGTGTGTGGGCGGGCGTTACCCTGTTGGAACACATCATCTCCCTGTTGCGAGAACTGCATAAGAGTGGATCTAACAACATTATGCACGTGCCAAGCACCGGTTAGCGGCCCATCCTGAAACACCAAGGATGAACGAGAGTTGTAGCTTATTGTATCGCAGACCATGAGTCCTGGGGTATAGCCAATGTGTCTTGGAAGAACGCACTTAACGAGACGGTGCTCATCATTAGGTCTACGTCGTATGCGCAAATGACCACCCCTTGCATGCAGGCAGAATCTGCTTTCATTGCTGCCGTTCCATCCTCTGAGACGTTCACGTCGATCCTGTCGGTAGTCCAGTTGCTGATTACGGGTTCCCAACTATTCATATTTCCACGTCTGGACTCACAAGCCCTCTTACCGGTACTGTGGTAGCTGGGCGATCTGCCACTGCTGCCCTCACAGTACCACAATCCTGGCGGGCGTCTGTGATGGTTCAAATGGCTCTGAGCACTATGGGACTTAACTTCTGAGGTCATCAGTCCCCTAGAACTTAGAACTACTTAAAACTAACTAACCTAAGGACATCACTCACATCCATGCCCGAGGCAGGATTCGATCCTACGACCGTAGCTGTCACGCGCTTCCAGACTGTAGCGCCTAGAACTGCTCGGCCACTCCGGCCGGCGAAACGACCATTCCACCACTTGGAAGGCCACAATCTGAACCCTTCAAACTCGCTCAGTCGCCTACAGGAAGCTCAAGTGCGCCTTCGTGGCACGGTTGCCTGCTTGCTTCACAAGTTTCCACCACACTGAGCCTTCTGGCTATGAGCAATGCCTATGAGTGGGTAGATGCGTATTGCGCTCTGGTAGCTATGCCACTGCGCTAACCGTTGGTGGACGACGTTGAAACTATCAGTAGATCTAATAGATCCGGTACGGTATTTAATGTAAGTTATGAGAAAGTGTGTATTATTGACTTAGTGGGCACCTCTCATGATAGTAATCATCGATTATAATCAACAAATTTTTTACAGAACTTCGTAGTGCAGGGAGCTCATCTCTCCTAGCAGGAATTTCATGTCATAATATTAAATGTAAATGTTCTCTACCCTGATCTTACAATAGTTTCAGAATTAACAAAGTAAAACTAGATTTCGTTCACTAATATTTAGAAAACTGAATGAGTTCAGTATGTTTCGAGTTTGGCCGCTTGACGGCAAATGACATCTTTCCAGTTTTGCCTTGCATATGATGAACAAGAAATACTAAAAATAATTCCATTCAATAAGCTCAGCAATATCTCAGTTAATCATTGTGTAGTTTGGTACTTAATAACTAGTAGCCTCTGAAACCCATATTAATAATTGCAATTTGCGTAAGAGTACGCATATTGTCTTTTCTAAATAGCAGCGCTCACGCAAACTATTTATTAGAAGGTAGTGAGTCGCGCGTTGTGTTTAAAAGACATTATATCGTACGTACTTCGGGGCAGCCGATGTCCGTACCGGTGTTATCGCGGTATAAGTAAATTAAAAGTCTCATACTAGCCCACAATATTTAAAGACACCCCAACCAAAATCATAAAATATGATTATAAATATAAAAATATATGACCAACCCGTGATAAGTGGCCCCAAATATAGTTATTCCGTGATACTTGGTACAATTGTTCCTGCTGTATTTCCGACCAGGAACATGTTTACTACAACATTAATGATCGGGTATCAACTAAAAAGGAAGGGCAATATAATATCAGGACAAATTTTAAACAACTATTGTCTAGTACAATACTACGGTCTATATTTACGCCCAAAGGTCCAACCGAGTAAACCTCTGAGGGTCGGGTACAAACCAGAATATAATTAGGAGGTCGGGTAGACAATGACACCAATCAATGCGAGGATTACAGAACGTTACTCCCCTTTACCAGCAAGCAGCTCCATGGATCCACGGTGCGTCGCGGCGGTTACTGAGTGGTGCCGATCCAGGTACAAGGGGGCAGCCAGGCCACGAGCGGTCGTCCGACACGGATGTTGCCAACCAACCAACGGGATGTCGGCCTGCTGCTTGTAGTCGGCGGTGGGGCCGGTGAAGTGCTCCGGTATCTTTACTCTGGGCAGGCCCTCCTTGCGTAACTCGTGGCTTCGGCCGCTCGGACCTGGCTACTCACTTTGTGACTCCTCACTCGGGCCAGTGAACCCAAGCAAAGAGCTTCTGAGATACCAACTCTTCCTCATACATATTGGCAACGGAGCAGCAAGATGAATAGTCGATACTAGCCTTGCGCTAGTGGTGCCAGACAGAGCACTCTAGTAACTTAATGTCGCCAGGGCTCAGCTTCCCTGGAGAGGACAATCTCCGGACTTGTCTTCATTCGAGCGCATGTAGGATACGAAGGGACGGGAACTGACTCACGAGGCTCATCAACCAACAACTCTTACTGAACTACGTGACCAGGTTGAGTAGGCGTTTCACAACATATATCAGGACAGTATTCGCCATCTGTACGATTGACTGTATGCCGGTTTCAGCGCCTGTATTGCCTCCTGTAGAGGCTACACCACGTACGGGTGTTTCAGCTTGGATCGCTATCGGGTACCTGAGAACTACTTGTGCTATTGATACGTAAATGTAATAATCATTTCATGTACTGCATATGAATTGTTTCAATAATAAATCTTGAGCGAATTGGAAACGTCTTAAAGGTGCAGTAGTGTTCTTTTTTCAGTATACAGTGTTAACAAAAATATTGCACAAATTGCAGGACACATTCCTCACATGTAGAAGAATAGATTATTTTATAAAACATTAGTCTGGAACTGCTTTGCTACGATGTTTCTACTCATTTTCTGCAACTGTCTAAGCCGGCTGGAGGGACCGAGTAGCTCTAGGCGCTACAGTCTGGAAACGCGCGACCGCTACGGTAGCAGGTTCGAATCCTGCCTCGGGCATGGATGTGTGTGATGTCCTTAGGTTAGTTAGGTTTAAGTAGTTCTAAGTTCTAGGGGACTGATGAACTCAGAGGTTAAGTCCCATAGTGCTCAGAGCCATTTGAACCATTTTTTTGCAACTGACTAATCATGGAAAACACACACACAGACAGAACGTACCAGCATACCACATGCAACGCTTTCTCACTCGACATGATCAATATGCCCTCCGATAGCATTGATACATGCATCCACTCACCGTCATAGTGAATCGCGGATGCTGTGATATATCCCTAGAGTGTTGCGTATGGTTTCGCAATCTTCTGTAATACAGGCATGGAGACTCTGAACATCTTCGGGTTCCATATACAAGAGGGCCGCACAAATAGGAGTCCAGTGGGTTTAGGTCCGGAGAGCGTGGAGTCCAGGCAACTGCTTAATCTCTACCTATCCATCGGTCACTGAATCTGTTATTTAGAAACCGACGGACATTAACACTAAAATGAGGAGATGCTCCGTCGTGAATGAACTACATGTTTTTTCGCACAGCTAAAGGCACTTGTGCTAACAGATCAGTTAGAACATACTCTACAGAATTATAATAACGCCGTCCTTTGAGCTTGGATGGAAGAAACTGAGGCCCTACCTAACAGTCACTGACAATTCCGGTCCAAACATGACAGAAAAATTGTCGATGAGTTGCTTCATCAGTGCGTGGGGATTCATGTCTGCACATACATGCCGATTCTGAAAATTTACTACCTGATCTCGTTGAAATTCATTTGAGAAAATAAGTTGCAACTTGGAAACAAAGCGTTTCCAGACTGTTGTTCATTGACATGATTTCTTCGTCGATGTTCGAGGAGTGTGTCTTGCAGTCTGTACATTTTTGTTGGACCTTATATAACATTACTATACGTGGCGAGGGTAGGTCGACTAGCGATTCTAGAACATGACGCCATAGTCAAATCAAGAATCTCGGATTCGAAACGCAACCTCATTATGCTGAGACGTTCGAGAAGGAGACAGACGGTGGTACGTACACAGCACCAGCGACCGGGCCCCGGAAGGTGAGCGTCTGTGTGGTAGGCAGCCGCCGAGGAGTTCCCCTTCGCGTCGGCCGCCCCCGGCTGGTCGCCTCTCTCCTCCGGTGGCCTCTAGAGACGCGCCGAGTATCGCTTTCGAGGGAGCTGCGGCCAGGCCCGCAGAGCAAACACGGCCGTAATGTGTTGTCCCGGCCGCCTCGTGTGTGGGCTGGCTAGAGCTCGGCTCAGGGTCTGGGGCGATGCCCCGCCCGCTGCAGCTGGCCGAGGACCTCACCGGTGACGTCACCGCCTAGATGCTTGCCACGCTGATTCCTGTCGTTTTTTCACGCCGTTTATGTGAGGAAAAATCATTTTTACTTGCATTTCGACATCAAGCGAGGTGTCACAGTATGGAGACCATGGATTTGCTAGACTGATTCCCGTTATTCCCCAGACCATTGCGCCTGAGTGCAATACACGTTAGGCAATACCCCCGCCTCCCCCTCCCCCAGTCACCCACCGTCTGTTGGCCTCCTCCCCACATTATCATCAACTTTAGCACCTTACTAAGCCGTACAATCAAAGGCGTTTCTTGGAAGACCTTTATTTCTAAAATGATAAAAATGAATGACATTAAGGTTGTGTGTGTGTGTGTGTGTGTTCAAATGGTTCAAATGGCTCTGAGCACTATGCGACTTAACTTCTGAGGTCATCAGTCGCCTAGAACTTAGAACTAATTAAACCTAACTAACCTAAGGACATCACACACATCCATGCCCGAGGCAGGACTCGAACCTGCGACCGTAGTCGTCGCTCGGCTCCAGACTGTAGCGCCTAGAACCGCACGGCCACTCCGGCCGGCTGTGTGTGTGTGTGTGTGTGTGTGTGTGTGTGTGTGTGCGTGTGTTTGTGTTTTGGAATGAATAACGAAGGAATTCGTGGTGCACCGCAAGTGCTATTCACAACCCTTTCTCAGGTTAGAAAGCTAACTTTGCACATTGAGGGTAGACACAAAACATACTTCCTTCTATTACTCCTCTCCAGTACGGTGCTTGCTTGAACTGCACAGTCAACTCCATTTAAAATTAAGGGTAGACACTTGTTACAAAACATACTTCCCCTGTATTACTCCTCTCCACTGCGGCACTTGCTTGACTTGCACACTCAACTCCATTTAAAAATAACCAAGCTAAAATGTGTGAACCATACTTATTGTTCGTAAATCAGTTGATTGCAGCTCTCCTTACTTCTGAACTGCCAGAAACAGGAATATTTTAGGTTGATAGCGCTTTTTGTCTGACTACAGCCACTAGTAGTTATAGTAACAACAATAATAATTATACTTTATAGTAGCCCTTATGTAGTTAGCTGTGCTTTCAATTAATTCGTTTATGTATTTCGAAACGAGTAACGAAGCAATTTGTAGACTATTGCTGATACTATCTATAATTTGGAGAAGATATTTTCTTGAGATATGTAGCATTTTTATGTATATGTCTCACTTCTATCATCAGCGATGTACACGGCAAAGGAGAACAGATGTGCGTAGTGTGTGGACTATGTGAGGAACATGTGACCTGCATCGGAGTAATGATAGTAAGACGAAGTAATTATTGATAACTTACATGATCAGCATTATAATCTTACAAAATTGTGATAATAGTAAAAATCTTTTGAAAATAATTTAGTTTCGCGGCTGAAAGACAATCCAATAGTTTTATTTTTACGCCTCAGAAAATTTCATTTTGCCCCTCAGGGGGTAATTACCCTCAGTTTGGGAACCATTGCGTTAGAGAATATTCTTCAATACTTAACATTCGAGTAACGCCTACCTCTTTGCACTCAGCGCAGCCCACAGGACTACCAGTATAGCTTTGATCCAGTATCCGAAATTAAAAACAGTATTAATACACCTCCCCATCACGTTCTCTTAGCACTTCAAAATAATGAAGCAGTATTTTTCGAAACTAAAAGGCCAAAAAAAAAGGCAAAGACGAAAATACGCTGATCCGAAGAACTTCACGACGAGATAGATAAAGTAACATAACATACTAACAACTCTGTCGAAATAAATGAAAGTCCGCGAGCTTGTTGGCAGAGATCTCCCTCTCGTGCACAGAAAGTCAGACGTCACACGGCGTGAGCTCAGCATGACTACAGCGCCAAATAGGGCTGGCTCCGGAACACGAAGAAGTTAAAGGAACGGAAAAAACAGTGTGTGCCAATCAGTTAGCAGTTACGGAGTTTCCACGGGAAGCATCCAACCCACACACTGACGCCCGAAGAACATGGTCCAGTAGGGTCAACTGCAGCAGCAGACGAGCACTGCATTGTATGTCAGACAAGAAGGTGCCCGCGTCAAACAGTGGGAGCAACTGCAATCACATTTAATACTACTGCAAGGTACGCAACCTCACGCTATACAGTGGTACGGTGACTGTATGGGGTTGGTACCCTTGTTTGAAGGCCGGTACGTTGTGTTTCTTTGACATCCACATATCGGTGCCACCGTTCGCGACGGTGCCAAAATCATAGTGACTGGGTTAAGGATGATCGGAGTCGCGTATTCTTCTACGATGAGAGTAGATTCGCTCTCATAAGACGAGACGTGGGAACTCCTAACGCAACCATCAACACTGTCGAACGTAATGGTTTTGGTAATCGAGGTAGTATGGTGTGTGGAGGCGTAATGTCGCATTACTGTACTGGTCTCCTTGTGTTTGAAGACGGTAGTCATCGATCAGCGTTACTGTGACACTGTACTCTTTCCCCATGTGAGACTTTCGAGGCGTGCGTTCTGTCCTGACTCCATTTTTATGGATGGCAACACGCAGCTGCATGGAACAGCACAGGTGGAGGACCTCCTGCAGAGAACGTTTTCTTGGCGAATGGACTGGCCTGCCCGTTCCTCCGACTTGAATGTCATCGAGCACTTGTGAGAAGCGTTGGGGAGGCGTGCTGCAGCACGTCCACATGCACCAACGACCATCCAGCTGTTGTCAATCGCGCTGAGAAAAGAATGGAACGCCCTACCACAAGAAAGCTTTACTAACCTTAAGACGTTGCAAGGCATGAAACGCCGTCCGTTGTGATCAAACACCCTATCTAGAACCATATCATGTTTTTTTGTAATGACCATCATGAATCACGATGTGTAATTGCTGTATTTCGATAAAAGTGTCTTTTCTGTTCGTTTCATTGAGTTCAAATGGTTCAAATGGCTCTGATCACTATGGGACATAACTTCTGAGGTCATCAGTCCCCTAGAACTTAGAACTACTTAAACCTAACTAACCTAAGGACATCACACACATCCATGCCCAAGGCAAGATTCGAACCTGTGACCGTAGCGGTCGTGCAGCTCCAGACTGTAGCGCCTAGAACAGCTGGGCCACTCCGGCTGGCGTTTCATTCAGTATTACCTTCCGTACTACACAGTATCAGTTATTTCTATGTATAGACTATCTAAACATTCTGCGTGTGTCTGTTTGTTCTATATCGTGTCTCCCAACCACTTTCGCGCAACGACGCTCTGAGCGTGTTTTTTAGGGAATTGACTAGTTTGGACCTGGGACCTGTTGCTGGTAAGGAGACGCCAGACCACACATGACATGTAGAATTCAGAAGAGTTCAGTGAGACTAGCGATGATATAACCAAATACTAATGATTTCAGCGTCAGCTCCACTGCACTCCCTGTAAAAGAATCTTAATACTAACTAAATTTAGTGGAAGGGGTTCAAGGCTTTCCTATTTTTAGTTAGCTGGCAAAACAACGTCGAAAAAGCAGTTAAGTTTACCATTGGAAATAGTTTATAAATTGCACTATTGACAAAAGGAAATGTTTTAATACAGGATGGTAAAAACCAACTGCGTTCAACAAAAATGTGAACGAATATTCCCTGAATGGGTTTCCAAGTTCTACAATGGATCGAAGGACGACCTATGCCATATCACATCTATAATCTAGGTTTAAATTAAGTTTCACAAGAGAGAAAACTATCAAAATGGTCTACAGTGACCCTCAATTATCTTTAATTACTTATCTAACTTGTCGTAAATTACAGTGGCTGATGTGGCTTCTCAATAACTGTATAACAGAAAAATTATCGCGTTTCAGATTTTTACTTCAAGTGGCAAATGTGAACACCATGAGCTTTAATTGACGATCAACACTAGTATTACGTAAAGGGGATGTAACAGATGAGACTTCGGCAGTTCTGAGTGAAGCCTTATGCGCTCAAAAATGCGGCATCGCGTGCGTTCATTACCTTGTCAGGGATCGTCAGGGGGCGGCGGCCAGCGCAGTTCCGTCCAGCTCGCCCTCTCGGAAGCAACTCCTTCCTAACTTCTCCTTACTACAATTTACCGAAGTTGGTTTAAAAAAAACTATCTGGCTGTGTTTTCATCTGACCAATCAGGGTCTCAATGTTAACCTTAAGCTCCGCCAACAAAAATTCTGTCTATTCAATGAGAAATGTTATACTTTTCGTGGTGGGGCAATGTTTTTAAAGTTTGCAACGTAACAGAGACGCGAAAAAGTCTCACGCTAAAACTTGCAGCGGGTGTGGTCCTTTTAGCGTTATCGTAAGATCTATACTGTTCTTCTGGAGGGCTCTAGCTTTTAACATGGGCTGGGGGGTGGTCTTGACGTAACAGAGACGTGAAAAAGTCTCACGTTAAAACTTGCGGGTGGTGTGGGCGTAGCGGTTAGCTGGCGACGTGGGTGTCCGTCCCTTATCGTAGGGCCTTCTCGCTTAACACGGTTCTGCTTTCGGCTTCTGTTCTCGTTTCTCCCCTCGGATCTGCGTCTGTCTCACGGTGGGTAGGTATGACATGCATTTAGGCATTCTTGTGTTAGTCTGTGGTATTCCATTTGCTCACTCGTTACTCGTATTACTTTGGTTAATTTAATGTCACGATTTATTCGAAGCTATGTGACATACTACTGGATTTGCTTATCATGTCAGGGTTTTCATGGAAGGTGTTGGATTTGCCTGACACCTTACAAATAAGTTCCATCGAGATGCATTACTCGGCAGTGACACACTTTGCGAAACTCACTTTCGTCCGTAAGTTTTGTACACTACTGTATTTTACTGGCTACTCCCATAATGATCCTTAGCTGGAACTTAGTGCGCGATTTCTTCGATAGATAATAAATGCAGTTCAAACTACGATGGTATCAAAGGAAAGCTTTTTGTAAGTTCATTATCAAAAATTAATTTACGTTCGAGCGTCAGTTTTACGTTTTTTAAGTCCACCTCAGTAGATGCGCGCTCAGCGTGGCGCATTGCAAAACCAAAACGGCACGGGTTCGATCCTCAGCCAGATCGGAGATTTTCTTCGCTCAGGTGTGAGTGTTTTGTGTTCTGACATTCGTACCGTCATAACTAACATTCCACTATTACGATGGCTGTATGGGCAAGTCCCGAAAGCCAGTTCATTTTTGAACCAATGAACACAACAGCGCTTAAAACTGCTGAACCTTCGTCCTTAATTGAGCCCCTTTACCTTTCGTAATCTGTTAATTACCCACATCACTTGTAGCAGATCGTGGTTCACTGATGTGGGTTTCCAACACAAATACAAGGATAGCGTACCAACAGGGACAAGGAAGGAGGCATGAAGGGCACCAAAACATAAATAACAATCATCCATTTATTGCACCATTACACACGCACATCATGATATATGAGACATTATGACAAACAGTCTGCATAATGAAGGCCGCACAATTTTATCGATGTAAGAAATTAAAATAATACTAGCATAAAATAAACTAAAGTGCCTTGAAAGAAATGTTTACGAAAAGAAAACAACGGGGCCGCAAGGGAGGAGGCAACACAATACTTAACTCAGGTGCACCAATGCAAACAACGGACACCTGGCCGCGCCAACAACGGACACGTAAGGCACGTAACTACTCTCTCCGTTGTGGTTCCGCGCGTTCCACCCGCGTAATAGCTACCTGAAAGATTTTAATACTTGGAACACTACACCAGTGATCAGCAAATTTAAAAAACAATAAAATGACATAAAAACACAATAATTTAAGAAAATCACATCATATGAGTATGAGCTCAAGGTCTTTCGGTAATTAACAGATTACGAAAGGTAAAGGGGTATGTGCCACTATTAAATCTTGCGTAATTACACTTCTAAATTTCTCAGTACCCAAGTTGCAACTAACGCAACAAGAATTAAACCATTTAAGTGATAATGTTACTTTAAAATAATAATAAAATCATTTCATACACCTGAGGACCAAGAATGGCCCGACCAGCAGTTCACACAAATGGTACTCCACGGCTCCGAGCACTCAGCCCCATACAAAATGCAACACAACCACAGCGACCCGGCGTACTACCAGAACCACCAGGCAGTAAACCAAAATCCTACTAAGCCAAGACAAGGACAGACTTTTAAAATAATGAGACCTAGCTCTGGCCGGACAACAGACCAAATGCCGGGAAATCCATAAGAAACTTCAGCCAACTTAATACCAAAACAACAATTTATGAACAATATGCAAAACACAAGACCTCTGAGTCCAAATGCTTCCGCTTAGTCGCGAAGGTGGCTCCTACCCACCTGCTGAGGTGCCAAGCGTCGTACGGAGTGCCGAATCAATCTTAACCTTCGTTAACGGAAAGCGGAAGCACCACAGGAGAGATAAACTCCAATCTAACTGCGCAAGGCAAACTCTAAGGAGTGCCACTCGAAGACCATGCACTTGAAGATCAAACATAAAGCACCCAGACTAACGTGCCGCTGAACGACGCACTTCCATTACCAGCGTCTCGTAGAGTACGGAAAGCAGCGTAGCCCATCGATATACATCTATGGGTCGGTAAACGAGGAAGCGATCCCAGCGACGGAGAGGAGGACGAAATGACATCCCGCCGCACATAGAAGTTATTTCAAACTCAAGCTCGACGAACTACAACAGGCAAGATTTTGCTCCCCTTGTGAATCAAGTTAAACGGCACCCCACACCGCTGTCCACACTATTAACCGTAAAATCACGTTACAGTCTTCCCATCGGGCCCCACTCGGCGTCCAGACGCAGACAACACCAGCCGAGCCGAACTGTCTCCACGCCAAGGCAGCCACCTCTTACCTCCTCACACGCCTGCAGCTAAGCCCCGGCCAGCGATCACACACGGAAACAACTGCCTAACGCCGAAGCGCCATCTGAGTGAAAACTCAGCACTAAGATCGATACGGACTTAAGCGAGCACCGTAACAGTGTTCTCGGTCTTCCCTAATTGATTTGCGCCAGAGAAAAGCTTGTGCTCTTGATAAGGAATGTTCCCCCGTATCCTGGTGTTGCTTTCCAGAGATCACACTTACGGATTGCCCAAGTTGAACGCAAAACTTGATGGCATAACATTGCTCTAAATTTCGTTATTCCATTTTCTTAACACATAACAAAGCTTCACTCATTACGCTCTCAAAATTTCACAACAGCTGTGTAGACCTGAGACTCGAACCGAACATCTGGAACGCATGAACACACCGGTCTACACAATTAGAATAACATAGCGTTGCCAGACTGTTCGCAATATTGTCAGTCTCACTATTTTCTCAAACTCCCCGTATATGCACAGATATTAAAGAGCAGTTTTCCTGTTACTCCATACAAAGAAAATGAAAAGTACCGTACCAATCATGATGGAGTAGCTTGAGCGAAACTTCTCTGGTTAAGAGGATGAAAAGTATTGTGTTTAATCAGAGCGGAAACTATCTAGAAACACAAGGGTGAGCTTCAGCCTCAAAATTAATATACAAGTAGTTGTAGTTAAATACACTGGGAATTAATGCGGCCTACGTTATGATGGAAATTAACGTTCAGATCACAGTCGTTAATAGTAGAAACAAATTTTCGGAAGCAGGATATTACGGTGCAGTACCCTTCTCAGTTCTGTCGTTGCAAGAGCTATTAGCAGTTCATTATGGTTTTAGCAAAATACTTTGCTCGTAATGACCTCGATCGGTCATGGAGAACTGACTGTGCTGATCTTGCTGGTTTTTTGGTTTCCCTTATTTGAGCCGTCGCTCTGTACGACTCGTTCCCTTCGTCACTCGCAGGATGTCGATCGCGGTCAGGCGCCGTTGCCGCTACGTTCCGAGAGCAGATTAGCATCTGCAGCGGACATGCTGGCTGCCAGGCATCGGGAGCGAGTCCCAGACCGCAGAGCAGACCGAAATACCGCCGACCGCGAGATGAGATCCCGCCGTGCCCGCAGCGCCAGCCGATGCAGCGGCCGCAGCGCCTGTGACGCCGCCACCCGCCGCGCGCTGCTCGCGCACAGTACGGACGCCCCGCCCTGCTGCCGATAAACAAAACTTTGCTCTCGGCGCGGGCTTTGAAGTGAAGGGTGGGGCTCGGCGAGACCGCGACCGACAGATATAGCGCTCGCTAAATAAGAAGTGGTTCCTAACAACGGAGGGCGTATTACTGGCAGTTAGCGTGCATCAAACAAAGCTCCGCGTGTCTTTCACAGTGATCTCGTTAAATTTTTGATTTGATTTGAACCAAAACTTTGATGCACCGTTCTCACCACACTTCATTTCGTCCAACTAATGCATTCCGTGAAATACTTAAAAAATTCTGGACATATCATACCTTCCATCAGACTGCTTTCATCATCTGCATCTAACATGGTTGTCTCCCTCTTTGAGCCACACGGAGTAACATACCTGTCGATTGTAATCGTGCAAAGTCTGTACTGTTGTTTGGATAGACAGCAAAAGTTCAGGAAGACGCGGCACACAGCTGACTCGTGGAACAAAAGGCACTTCCAAGTGGTCGGTAACGCAGCACTAGTGTACCAAATGACTCTGGAGGAACAAGGTGTTCCTGTTGTTGGAAAAAAGCACAGCTCGTTTCCGTTTGCAGCAAGGGTTGTCGAATGCATGCACGAAACTAGAATCCCCCATGTCTCTCCCGTATGACTGTTGTATAATTTTGGATCATGTCTTATAGCTTATGTGTGACGATATTTCTGGTGACCGTGTACAGAAGATGGCTGCAGTAATGGCTGAGAATTATAATTCACCTGCAGCATCTCAGTTCTGTTCTAAGTTGAAGACATCTCATTCCGCAGCTTTACGCCGACGTATATGTGGGGAAGTATTCTCCATCAAGCCCTAAGGAGAGGAGTTCGCTATGATGCCCCGGGAGCAGGTGCTCTCTACGTGCCTCTAAAAACCTTAGCTGCTTCTGCCAATACAGGAATCTCAGCAGTAACGGTAGAGCTGTAGTACAATTGCTGCAGGAAAAGTTAGGCGAAGAATACCAGGCCACAAGCATCGTGAAACCGTGCGCGGAGCTTAGGCATGTCATTAAGAACACAGGAGCTTTTTGTAGAGATTTTGATGCCGGGCGAAGATAAGGTACTTATTGTTGCAGGAGCGGGAAATAGCCTATTTAACAACTTAAAATATAGCATCAAAGGTGATCTGGAGAAAATAGAAGCAGCAATAGCCCAAAATCGTGTGGGGTTTGTCGAAGTTTTGCAACGATATGGCTAGTACTGGGTTAACACAGCTGCCAGCCTTGTGAACAAGGAACTGAGCGAGTTGCCTTTGAGTAAAACAAAGTCTCATATCTGTGTCATGCCTGTTGCTGCGACTGGGAAATGGAGATGCACTTATCATGGTCAGCAGCTTAATAGTAGCAGGTAGGAAAGATTAAGAACACCTTGCAGAAAGTGTAAGGGGGGGCAACAAGTGCATTTTAAAAAATCTCTGTGATTAATGTAATCAAAGGGGCACTTTCTTTAGGTTAGAGCCACTTAACGGCAAAGGGTATTGAAAGAAATTAGAGCAATACGAGACCATAATACATACAACACTTTCCAAAAGTAAATTTAATTTTTTTCGTCAGAACATTATAGGGTTCAAGAAAATATAGAAGAGCTTATTCTATGCCTAGAAGATTTGAAGAGATAGATATTCTGAGCCTCTCTGAAACCATGTAACTATATGGGGACGGAGAAGTTAATTATCAGGACTATAGACTTACAATTACTTTCGTGCGGGTTTAATATGGAAAAAGGAGACGTTGTAACATATGTAAGAATTGGACACAAAGTCAAAAATATTGAAACAAATAGTTTTTGTGTTGATCAGAACTTAGAAGAATGTGCTGGTGAGTTGTTACTGCAGAAACCTTCTCTGATAATTGTAACAGTCTAAGGATCCCCTCTGCAAAACTTTCCGCTATTTATGAGAAATCTAGATGCATTACTGAGATACCTATCAGACAAGAAGAAACAGTTCGTAGTTTCTGAAATTTCAATGTAGATTTCTTGAACATACGGTCAGGAAAAATAAACCATAATTACTATTTTTGTATGTACATCCTTTTGACTAAAGATATTGGGGACCACGGCCGTTCTCTATTGTAAAAAAAAAGAGAAACGCCTATAGCCGTCCTTACGATCTTATTTATCGTGTACATAACAGTTTTGGCGCTTGAATGCGCCATCTCCAGGCATTCAGGCCTTCACCATCAACTTAGAACCGAATATGGTGCACTGAAGGGCCGCAAGCGTTTCATTTTCGTACAAGAATAACTATCTGTGTGTTTCAATTTAATTTCAGTAATCAGATTTTTCAGCTGATGAGCAGGACACTGATTGTTAACATATTTGTAGACAGTACTCACGCTGAAACAATGTCTGCTCAGTTGTTAATGGACTGTTTGTTCAGTATGGAAATAAACAGTATGGAACCTTACTACCCGAGAGCTTATTGATGATAGCAGGGTACAGTGTTTTAATTGTGAACGAAGATGGGTGGTATGGGGTGAGATGTATGTAGAAAGAGATGCTAATGCCAAATTCAGTTCATCCCATTGTAAATTCGTGTCTATACGTACTGAAAGTTCCTTTCCTAAAAAAAAAATCATCCAAAAGTTCCACTAAAAAAATAAGCCACGGATAACTAAGAGAATTAAAATCTCATGTAAGAGGACGAGAGAAACTTATGTTAAGGCCAGCGTAAGTCAAGATCCAACATTACTTGCATAATACAAATAATACAGTAGTATTGTAAGGAAACTTGTTAAAATGTCCAAAAGTATACATGTCCTAACAGAAATAAACAATGCAGATAAAAAGCTATATGCGATTTCGTCAAATGGAAGACACCACAGTTTACAAGATTCCATAACAATTAAACTAAACGACATTGTTGTGACTGCTAATTCACAAGCTGCAAGTTCTTTTAGTAATTACTTTCTAAACATAGTAGCAAATACAGGATTAAATGGTTCAGTTGAAAAAAGGAAGAAAATCTATTAAAAATGTCATTCCACAAAGGCTTAAGCAACTAGAAGTGGGTCCAATGTCCTTCACTGAAATTAATACAGTTATACGAATTCTAGGAAACAACAATTCTTGTTAGCTGATTTTATTAAACACAATTCTGAAAAGTTGTTCAGACTCGATAAGTGATGTCCTTAGTGATATATGGTGTTCATCACTGGAACAGGGAATTTTTCCATATAGGTTAAAATATACGATTGTTAAAGCACTTCATAAGAAAGGTGACAAGACAGACTTAAACAATCATCGTTCAGTTTTCTTACTGACACCTTTTTGCAAAATATCGAAGAAGTAATGAACTCAAAAGTAGTATCACATTTTAGTGGGAACAATTTACTTAGCATATCACAGTTTGGATTCCAAAAAAATTGCATCTAGTAGCGCAAGTCTTAAATAACTATCTTAAATTACAATATATCGGCTGTTGATATTCTTCATGACCTCTCCAACGCCTTCTATTGCGTAGAACAAGAGACTCCTTCAATTGCGTAGAACATGATACTCTCTTAGAAAAACTTCTGTTCTGTGGAGCTGATAGCTTTACACACAGCTGGTTTAAATCATACTTCACAAACAGAATGTCAAAGGCTGTGCTGAATTATTCAGACAATTTCGGAAAGGCAGAAAATTTTAGTGACTGGTGTAAAATCACATAGGGACTCCCACAGGAATCGATTGTGTGTCTACTCCTATTTCTTATATATGTTCATCAAGCGACTTTGGTACTTTTTTCAGACAATACTGGCATTATAAAGAAACCCTGAGAGAAAGCAACACATTCTCCAAAGAACACATTTCATTCAGTTCTGCACAACAAATAAAGTCATATCAGCAAATTGTTGTAGCACATGAGCAAGAGTCAGTAAGTATGGTAGAATGCTCAAAATTCTTGGGTGTACGTACTGATGCAAACTTGAGCTGGAAGAAGGATATTACTCAGCTTCTCAAACAATCCAGGTGAGCTACTTTTGCTCTCCCACAATTGCTGGTATTGGAAACAACGTCTCAAACTCATGACTATTTTTTTTTCCCTCTCAGCCACTCAGTAACGCTGTGCGGGATAATTTTCCGTCACTGATCATCACTTATACTGCACAAAAGCGAGCAGTAAGAATAATGTGGTATTTACCCACGGACGTCATTTAGGCATTTCTTCAAGAAGCTAGGCATTTTAACTGTGCAGTAACAATATGCATTTTCGCTTATGCAATTCGTCGTAAATAATCCATAACAATTTGAGAAGAATAGTGAGGGAAAAGTGACTATTATTACGCGTTGACAAAACTGTCATTGGTTCGGAGAGGAATTCAACATGCCGCAATAAAATTTGTTGATCATTTTCCTTACGCGTTGACAAAACTGTCATTGGTTCGGGGAGGAATTCAACATGCCGCAATAAAATTTTTTGATCGTTTTCCCAATAACATTAAATGTCTGACAGGTAGCGTAGCAAGTTTTAAACTTGATTTAAGATCATTTCTCCGGACGTCTCCTTCCGTATTGCAACAGAACTTACGAGATCAGACCAATGATAATTCGGTAAACATACTGACAGATTCCCCACTCTTACAGTTTCTGCTGTGATGAACAATGAAGTATCTATCTCTCTTGGAGTAGAAGACAGAAAGTCGCCCCAGCTATATGACAGATTTCTAGTTACGGCCACTGAGCAACCCTGCACGTACAAATGTGTAAATTCTCATGCAACCCTTACTAAATTTGGAACAAAAATTCAAGCTGTGCAATTCTGTACTCCAGACGAAGATTCTCAGAAACTGATTGCTCAACTTAATGCCTCTGTTTGATACTAGTAGACTTCTCTTGGCCAGGAATTCCTTTTTTGCCCATGCTAGTCTGCTTTTTATACCCTCCTTTTTCGTTCATCATGGATTATTTTGCTGCGTGAGAAGCGGAATTCCTTAACGTCACCTATTTCGCGATCGCCAATTCTAATGTTAAGTTTCTCGCTGTTCTCATTTCTGCCACTTCTGATTACCTTCGTCTTCCTTCGATATACTCTCAATCCAAACGTTCTTTTCAGGTCTACAAATCGTATGAACGTGTCTTGATTTTTCTTCCGTTTTGTTTCCATTATCAGCTGAGACGTAAAAATTGCATTTACTTTTCCAAAAGCCAAGCAGATCTTCTGTTAACAGATCCTCAATTTTCTTTTCTATTCTTCTGCATATCATCCTTGTCCGCAACTTGGATGCATGAGGTGTTAAGCTGATTGTGTGATAATTCCAACACTTGTCGGCTCTTGTAATCTTGGGAATTGTGTGGATGGTGTTTTCCCGAAATTATGATGCTACATCGCCAGGATCATACATTCCACACTCCAACGCGAATAATCGTTTTGTTGGCACTTCCCCCAACGATTGCAGAAGTTCCCATAAAATGTAATGTAATGTATTCTTTCTAAATAATCCCTTGTGCCAAATTTGATCTTGAGTCATCCAACGTTCTTTTAAATTCTAATACTAGATCCCCTATCTCTTCCTTGTGGACTCCTCTTGCTTCTTCTGTCACGTCATCAGACAAGTCGCCCCACTCACACAACCTTTCAATGTATTCTTTCCACCTACACACTCTCTTCTCTGCATACAGCAGTGCAATTCCCATTGCACTCTTAACGTAACCGCCCTTGCTTTTAATTTCACCAAAGGTTCTTTTGAGATTTCTGTGTTTATTTTTCGATTTCTTCACGTTTTCCAAGTAGCCATTTCGTGTTATCTCCCTACACTTCCTATTTATTGCATTCCTAAGTGATTGGTATTTCTGAATTTTCCTGAACATTATTGTGCCTTCTTCTTTCGTTGATCAACTGAATATTTTCTTCTGTTACTCGCGATTTCCGCGCAGTTATCTTCTTTGTACCTCTGTTTTTCTTTCCAGCTTCACATTGCGTATGGAGTGAGTTGTAACACTGATGGATAACACGTTTTAAAAATTCAAAAGCATAAGCTGTCATGATGACAGGATAGCTCTGCAGGAGCCGGTCATCGAGTAAAATGCTTTTTAGAGATATTGGTCTATGAAGATTTCTTCAGTTTCCATACATGCAGATCGCTTCCAGACTGACCATTTCACGGATATATGATCTCTTTGAAGTGTTAAATCGGTATGCGAAAATGCATTTCAGCAGAAATTTTCCAGCATCATGTATTCTTAGTTCTCTTGCTTCTAGTACTAATGTAGAAATGCCTTCTCGCAGATTCTCTCATACGAAGTTTATTTTGCACCCTGCAGACCATGATCTTGAGAGACCATCGCGAGATTATTCCACTGAAATCTCTGGATGTAGACCGGAACAGCGCATATTTTTGTACGGATATAAACTGTTTCTGAATTTCATCTCTATCTTCTTGGTATCCCGCGCTGACAGGTACTGGTGGCTGCATATTCGTTGATGATTACTCTGGATCATCCCATATAAAACAGAGACTGGCAGTCAGTTGACATAATTCTTCTTTCTTCCGCCTTGCCTCTTCGCTCATTACTGTTTCGCCAATTAGTACCATTCTCTCAACCGCTACCTCGTTCCCTTCCCTTGAATAATTCTGCTAAAGTTAATTTTTTTAATATAATGAAACAGTCCCAATCACATAAATAAGTTTATTTAGTGGTTATCGGTTTCTATCACTGTTCTGCTCATCATCGGACCGCTTACTCTGTGAAGAGAGTAGCATGAGTGTACTTACAGGAATGTATACTACAAGCACAAAAGAACCACAGAGTATCAAGAAACACGTAGAAGAAAGCTATACCCATGGGAGCCTGTTGATGCTAGAGAGGAGCAGGCGCCAGTCTGGGAATATAACCACTGCTGCGTAATATGCAATTTACATCGCTTAAATAGCATACGCTCCACACCTGCCGTGTCCAGCATTACATCACTGTCAGCCAACGACCGTAAACATGTTAAATAAAGCCCAAATACAATTATTTATGTACAGTATCTACGTCCAGACCATAGGTATGTGGAAATACAAACCATAACTCTTAAAATATGCATAGAGTCCTCTATAGGATCCTGTGTGTAACAACCGTGAGGCAAATATGTTTAGCATGAATGCCACCAATAGCCACGGTAACGTCCTAAAAGATCAATGTATTACGACTACACAACAAAGATATATCAATATTGTCTAACAATCTTTGGCCCGCCAGCAATCTATAGTGGCCCGTTTACCACGAGGCGACCGATGTAAGTAAAAGGTATCTCATGAAGTCTTGAATGCTCGACAAGAAATCATTCATATCTGACTTATTTAAAGTACTCAACAATACCGCTTTGGACACTTTGACGTAAGAGCAAAAAAATGTTCAAATGTGTGTGAAATCTTATGGGACTTAACTGCTAAGGTCATCAGTCTCTAAGGTTATACACTATTTAACCTAAATTATCCATAACGACAAACACACACACCCGTGCCCGAGGTAGGACTCGTACCTCCGTCGGGACCAGCCGCACATCCCATGACTGCAGCGCCCTAGACCGCTCGGCTAATCCCGCGCGGCACGTAAGAGCAACAGAGCAACTGAAACACAGCGTCTACGCATGATGCAGGAGATAAGTAGCACTTCGAATTCCCTGTTGAAGGCTTCCAACATTAAAATGCAACAGCGCTTATCCGGTGTGTTTCAGCTTGATTTCCTCGTGAGAACAACAGAGCTGATGGGCGAGCGATAAATTAAGACGAGTGGGACATCCTGAATTCGCAAAGCGTTCCCACGAGATCGTGTTCCCCATTCGTTGCAGCCGCGGATTGCTACACTGCGTGCTTAAGAGCGTTACTCTGTTTTTCGGATTCAAGTCAGGGATCTTAGTGAGTCGTGCTTAAACTCCATATGAGTATCAGGTGAGGCACCGTTTAACATACAAGATTTGTATTCAGGTATTCAGGAGAAATAGCGTGCAGAATGCCCGTCCCCTTGTCTCTAATGATGTCGGTATCGACGAGACGGCAAATTATAAGATTCGTTATCGAAGTAGGTCACCGATGTCAACGAGATGTTAAACTATAAACTCCTTTCAGAGTGAATCTTTCTCTCTGAAGCTTAATGTACTCTTATTTCAAATTTTCCGGCAGATTAATACTGCCTGCCAAACCGGGTTTCGAAACCAGACACCTTGCCTTCAGCAGGAAATTTAAATCGAAGCACAGCACAGTCGACTAGGACATTGTTCGGGAAAGGCAACGTTCGTGGTTCGAGATCCGATTCACTACACAGTTTTCATCTGCCAGAAAGTTTTATAAACATCTTTGTTCAGTTCCCATGTCACGAGAACAACGTTGAAAGTTCTTCACCAGACATAGAAATGGCATTATATCTATGCATTCTTTTACTTCGGTACAGTTTGCACCCAAAACTCGCGTTTAAGTGGACCTTAGTAGTTTTGTCGTGTATGAGGTGTGATGTACCGTTTCTTAGCAATAATGTCTTCTCTAAACTCGTTAATTGTACTAACTTCGTGAAATTAATAGTACTTCAACCTGAAAAGCTTTTGGTGCAGAGGTGTTGTAATTATTTCCACTCGGGGTTATTAATTGTTTGTCTATATATGGAAACTTCATACCTCGTATGGAGGATAGTTTTAACATAGACTTAAGGAGGGAGGAATTAATAAACTGCTTTCTGCCAGCTGGTTCAAAGGTCACGACTTGAAATATATCATTCCTACTAGCCGTCATAATTAGGAACAACACATATAAAGTGATATCAATTTCAGATATCAATTTCTGTGTGCGCAGAATTAAAGCTTATGGACGAAGTACGTAACTTTCCTCAATATTGTGTTCAGCAATATTCTCGCTTTCGTCTTAATTCGATCTTTAGGCCCTAATTGGTGCATTGGCTTATAATTATCGTAGATATTATTTTCACTTGTTCACGCTTAGTTCCTACACTTTACCCGTTGTGAAACAAAAGTTAATTTTTGTTTTGTCAATTGTCGTTTTCTCTATTCTTTCTCTTCTTTCGCTTTCTCGCTTTAAAGAGGTGCAACAGACTTCTTTCCAGAAAACGGACGTTGCATAACGAAGTACGATCACATCAAGGAGCCTGACTGTCGTATCAAGTAAGTCGGTGAACGGTTCAGTGCCGCTTTGCATGTCCAGTCCACATAAAGCAAAACCTGTACGCATGCAACAGCGTGCGCTACGTAATATGTCCCACAACGACGCGCATAAAAATGGGATTTTTCCGGGGCTCATACCACGCGTTCTGTTGGTGGCAGGAAGGTAGGATCAACTGTTTTAGATCACAAAACAGAAGGATCTTCTTATTGTACGTATACTACAGTATAGGTTCAGAGTCTGAATGTTACACACTTCCTCCAGCTGAGACCAGTGGAGAAAATCGGTTGGTACTTCTTGCATTATACAGGGTGATTCAAAAAGAATACCACAGCTTTAGGAATTTAAAACTCTGCAACGACAAAAGGCAGAGCTAAGCACTATCTGTCGGTGAATTAAGGGAGCTATAAAGTTTCATTTAGTTGTACATTTGTTCGCTTGAGGCGCTGTTGACTAGGCGTCAGCGTCAGTTGATGCTAAGATGGCGACCGCACAACAGAAAGCTTTTTGTGTTATTGAGTACGGAAGAAGTGAATCGACGACAGTTGTTCAGCGTGCATTTCGAACGAAGTATGGTGTTAAACATCCTGATAGGTGGTGTATTAAACGTTGGTATAAACAGTTTACAGAGAATGGGTGTTTGTGCAAAGGGAAAAGTTCTGGACGGCCGAGAACGAGTGATGAAAATGTAGCACGCATCCAGCAAGCATTTGTTCGCCGCCCAGGAAAATCGACTCGCAGAGCTAGCAGAGAGCTGCAAATTCCACAATCAACTGTATGGAGAGTCCTACGAAAAAGGTTAGTTATGAAACCTGAACGTCAACTACCCGAGGCTATGACAGAGCACTTCATCACTGGCCTCCAAGAAGCCCTGATCTTACCCCCTGCGATTTTTTCTTATGGGGGTATGTTAAGGATATGGTGTTTCGGCCACCTCTCCCAGCCACCATTGATGATTTGAAACGAGAAATAACAGCAGCTACCCAAACTGTTACGCCTGATATGCTACAGAGAGTGTGGAACGAGTTGGAGTATCGGGTTGATATTGCTTGTGTGTCTGGAGGGGGCCATATTGAACATCTCTGAACTTGTTTTTGAGTGAAAAAAACCTTTTTAAATACTCTTTGTAATGATGTATAACAGAAGGTTATATTATGTTTCTTTCATTAAATACACATTTTTAAAGTTGTGGTATTCTTTTTGAGTCACCCTGTATATGGTCTGTGGCGGGCTTTAAGGAATTTACGGAAACACTGTTTCGTTCATGCGCGGCTAGAGATAAAACCCAAAACAAATGGTTTTGGGAATCCATAACAGCTATACACAACAAGTGTGCAACATTCGAAAATTTTCTTGAATCTTTATCTCTATCGGAGTGGCAGATGTTCAAAGTCACGAGTAATACCAGGTGTTACGTGAAAACGTAGTTTATAAAGTGACGTAGCACTGAGAAATATGCTGTTAAGTATCTCCGTTATCATCGGAACGGTTCTGTAAACAGCATCTGGTAGTGCATACACACAGCCAACTAGCTGCATTCAGTACGCACTTTGGTGAGCGAACCGGTGCTTGTTAGTACTTTCCTGTGTCTTTTCCTTCGGTTATCAACTTACTCAGCGATCGTTGGCGAGATTCGTGAATTCGGTTTCTCTATCATACTGTCTCAGACCCATCCACCTGTGTCAAGGTTTTTCGTATATTTCGTTGCATCCTTGTGCCCGTTTACAGTTATTTGTGTTGTTCAGTCAGTGATAAGACCCATAAATGCATCTACCAATCAACAGAATTGTTATAACATATATCAATATCTCTATTTGACCTGTGGTACCATATTTCATGTTCAGTTGGCCACCCCTGTTTGATTCAGATAGTTACTTAATTATACGTTGCACGACTTTGCTTCTTTTTTGACTTGACCTCATGTGGAACAATCGGTTGACTCTATAAATCACTGGGTCCCTATTTCCTAACATCTGAAGAATATGCTAAATTCTCAACCGACACCTCACAGGCAGAGCAAATAAAATTTTGGTGTTCACATTCCTGACTTGCATTCTGAGATCCCTAATTTTCTACAACTGCCCTAACTGTTGATGCTGTCAACCACGAATTGTTATCCTGTTCCAGCCTCTTTATCTCAGAGTAGCACTTGCAACCTGCGTCGTCAATTATTTGCTAATTGTTTTCCAATCTCTGTTCCCGTTATCAGCTTTTTGCCTCGACAGCTCCCTCTAGTCTCATGGATGTTATTCCCTAATGTCTTAACAGATATCCTACCACCCTGTCCTACTTGTCAATGTTTCCCATATATTCTTCTCCTTGCCGATTCTACGGTGAATCTCCTCGTTCCATACCTTACCGGTACACCTAATTTTCAACATTCGTTCGATGTAACACCACAGCTCTTCCGGTTTTCCTACATACCATGTTTCACTACCATACAATTCTGTACTCCAAAGGATCATTCACAGAAATTTCTTCCTCAGATTAAGGTCTATGTATGCTACTAGTAGACTTGGTTGGCCAGGAATGCCTTTTTACCAATTCTAACCTGCTTTTTACGTCTTTCTTGCTCCGTCCATCGTGGGTTATTTTGCTGCCTGGTAAGCACAATTCCTTAACTTCATCTACTTCGTGATCACCAGACGTGATGTTGTTTCTCGGTGTTTCCGTTTCTGCTACTCCTTATTTCTTTCGTCTTTCTTCGATTTGCTCTCAATCCACATTCTGTAGTCATTAGACTGTACATTGCATTCAGCAGATTGTGTAATTCTTTACTTCACTGAGGACGCCAATGTCATCAGTGAATGTTTACGTCAATATCCTTTCATCTTGAATTTTAATTCCATCCTTGAACCTTTCTTTTATTTCCGTCCTTGCTTAAGCTATGTATAGAGTGAACAATAGGCGAAAGACTACATTTACTCCTTACACGCTTTTTAATCCAAGCACTTCGTTCTTGGTCTTCTATTCTTGTTGTTCCCTCTTAGCTCTTGAACATACACTACTGGCCATTAACATTGCTACACCAAGAAGAAATGCAGATGCTAAACGGGTATTCATTGGACAAATATATTATACTGAAACTGACATGTGATTACATTTTCACGCAATTTGGGTGCATAGGTTCTGAGAAATCAGTACCCAGAACAACCACCCCTGGCCGTAATAACGGCCTTGATACGCCTGGGCATTGAGTCAAACAGAGCTTGGATGGCGTGTATAGATACAGCTGCCCATGCAGCTTCAACACGATACCACAGTTCATCAAGAGCAGTGACCGGCGTATTGTGACAAGCCAGTTGCTCGGCCACCATTGACCAAACGTTTTCAATTGGTGAGAGATCTGGATGATGTGCTGGCCAGGGCAGCAGTCGAACATTTTCTGTATCCATAAAGGTCCGTACAGGACCTGCAACATGCTGTCGTGCATTATCCTGCTGAAATGTAGGGTTTCGCAGGGACCGAATGAAGGGTAGAGCCACAGGTCGTAACACATCTGAAATGTAACGTCCACTGTTCAAATTACCGTCAATGCGAACAAGAGGTTACCGAGACGTGTAACCAAAGGCTCCCATACCATCACGCCGAGTGATACGCCAGTATGGCGATGACGAATACACGCTTCCAATGTGCGTTCACCGCGGTGTCGCCTAACAATGATGCAACCATCATGATGCTATAAACAGAACCTGGATTCATCCGAAAAAGTGACGTTTTGCCATTTGTGCACCCAGGTTCGTCGTTGAGTACAGCATCGCAGGCGCTCCTGTCTGTGATGCAGCGTCAAGGGTAACCGCAGCCACGGTCTCCGAGATGATAGTCCATGCTACTGCAAACGTCGTCGAACTGTTCGTGCAGATGGTTGTTGTCTTGCAAACGTCCCCACCTGTTGACTCAGGGATCGAGACGTGGCTGCACGATCCGTTACAGCCATGCGGATAAGATGCCTGTCATCTCGACTGCTAGTGATAGGAGGCCGTTGGGATCCAGCACGGCGTTCCCTATTACCCTGCTTAACCCACCGATTCCATATTCTGCTAACAGTCATTGGATCTCGACCAACGCGAGAAGCAAGGTAGCGATACGATAAACCGCAATCGCGATAGTCTACAATCCAACCTTTATCAAAATCGGAAACGTGATGGTACGCATTTCTCCTCCTTACACGAGGCATCACAACAACGTTTCACCAGGCAACGCCGGTCGACTGCTGATTGTGTATGAGAAATCGGTTGGAAACTTTGCTCATGTCAGCACATTGTAGGTGTCGCCACCGGCGCCAACCTTGTGTGAATGCTCTGAAAAGCTAATCATTTGCATATCACAGCATTTTCTTCGTGTCGGTTAAATTTCGCGTTTGTAGCACGTCATCTTCATGGTGTAGCAATTGTAATGGCCAGTAGTGTATATTGACTGTCAGTGCCTACAGCTTACCCCTATTTTGTCAGAATCTCGAACATCTTGCACCATTTGAATTGTGGAATGCATTTTCCAGGTCGATAAATATTATGAAAGTGGAGTGCCAGGGGGAAGATGACCATGCTTCGGTGACCCTTAAATAATCAATATAATCAGACGCATTTTTAGAATATTGCTTCAGCGTTACGAGTTACGATTCTGTACAGCAGCCAAGTCTAGCACCACTTACACTGTCGTATCCTTTTTCTAGGTCGAAGCATCCTGTGCAAATGTCTTGATTTTTCCAGGTCTGGCTCCCACTATGAAGCGCTACATCAGACGCCTCTCTGGCGGCTTTAGCTTTCCCTTTCGTTAGCCAACTGATTCTCATGTTTTTATTTTTCTTATTTTTATTTTTACCTTTTTTTTTTTAATTGTGGTGCGTACCGTTCGAGATCCGGCCCATTACAGCGCCGCTGTTCTGGCCAGCCACATAACAGACAAGGTGATCGTGGTGTCACCGCCAGACACCACACTTGCTAGGCGGTAGTCTTTAAATCGGCCGCCGTCCGTTAGTATACATCGGACCCGCGTGTCGCCACTATCAGTGATTGCAGACCGAGCGTCGCCACACGGCAGGTCTAGTCTAGAGAGACTCCCTAGCACTCGCCCCAGTTGTACAGCCGACTTTGCTAGCTATAGTTCACTGTCTACTTACGCTCTCATTTGCAGAGACGACAGTTTAGCATAGTCTTCAGCTACGTCATTTGCTACGACCTAGCAAGGCGCCATATTTATTTACTATAATTATTATCTTCAAGAATATATTCTGAACAGATAATATAGTGAATCACGTACCGTCAAGAGCGATGTTCATCATTAATGGATTAAAGTTAAGTATCAAACTAATTACGTCCGTTTTTTCTGAATTCTTATTGCTTGTCATGTTCCAGACCTCACGTCAGTATAGTTCTTCCCTCCTCACGCCAGCCTGCGTGAGCTAAAACGCGTGCGTTTCGCCCTCCACTCATAACACGGTGTTGGCTCTTCTGCTAACACAAAAGTGATAGTGGAGCAAAAGCGACAGGAGGCGGGGCGATTAGGAGTAGAAGGATGGGGCTTAACAGTTCCGGTACACGTCTTACGACCATGGAAAGGCTCCTGAAATCCTTATTTATTTCCGTGATAGCGTCCTTCGATAAGAACGTTGTCCCAATTAAAAATCAAAATGTCGCGTTAGCGTGGCGTATATGTGGTATGAGTGTGCATGTGCTATTGTACGGTGTGAGTTTTATTACCAGTTCTCTTTCCCGTTAGATTGAGAGTAGACTTGCCGTAAACGAACCGCGAGTGCAGGCGAACTGAGTTCATCTACATCAACATACATACTCCGCAATCCGCCATATGGTGCGTGGCGGAGGGTACCTCGTACCACAACTAGCATCTTCTCTCCCTGTTTCACTCCCAAACAGAACGAGGGAAAAATGACTGCCTATATGCCTCTGTACGAGCCCTAATCTCTTTTATCGTATCTTTGTGGTCTTTCCGCCGAGTTCCTGAAGCATTTCCGTAACACTCGCGTGATGATCAAACCTACCAGTAACAAATCTAGCAGCCCGTCTCTGAATTGCTTCTATGTCCTCCCTCAATCCGACCTGATAGGGATCCCAGACGCTCGAGCAGTACTCAAGAATAGGTCGTATTAGTATTTTATAAGCGGTCTCCTTTACAGATGAACCACATCTTCGCAAAATCTTACCAATCAACAGTGTCGACTATCCGTCTTCCCCACAACTGCCATTACATGATAGTCCCACTTCATATCGCTCTGCAATGTTACGCCCAAATATTTAATCGCCGTGACTGTGTCAAGCGCTACACTACTAATGGAGTATTCAAACATTACGGGATTCTTTTTCCTATTCGTCTGCATTAATTTACATTTATCTATATTTAGAGTTAGCTGCCATTATTTACACTAGTTACAAATCCTGTCCAAGTCATCTTGTATCCTCCTACAGTCACTCAACGACGACACCTTCCCGTAAACCACATCATCATCAGCAAACAGCCGCACATTGCTATCCACCCTATCCAAAAGATCACTTATGTAGATAGAAAACTACAGCGGACCTACCACACTTCCCTGGGTGTTATTGAGTTGAACGAAGGTGCGAATTATCTGGGAAATGGCGGTGTCCGGCAGGGAGCAGTGGGCGCCCAGAGCCAGCGGTGTCTGCGGCTGGGGGTCGTGTAAATCAGGGCGGCGGCCAGCGGGGGCGGCTGTGGGGCGGCAGGCAGCGGGCCAGCAGGGGCGGAGGACACGGCCGCCAGGAGAGTGCCAGCTGGCAGACCGCGGCGCCGCAGCCGCCAGGGGCGGCTGCGGGCGGCCGGACACCACTGCACAGGCCAGGGTGAGCGGGAGGTCTGCCTCTGCACGCCTCAGGCAGCACTGTTTACTTCTAGTTCAAACCGCCAACACTTCGCACGGGAAAGCGGTCTGCGTGGCGCCACCTGGGGAAGGTGTGTTGCCTTCCGAAACTGGGTTAAAACCGCCAGGAGACCCTCTGATTCCCGGAAATCTTCAGGCAGTCTGAAGTACTCTGTGGCTCAGAGGAACCTGAGTGGGGCGGGGATCGTAATGTCCTATCCCGTGGCCTTGACGTGGCCCCGGCGCTCAGTAACCCCCGCAGATGGGGTGAAGCTAACACGGGAAGGGCCGTCTATGCATGACGTTAAAAGGCTAGCCCTTAAATGGGTGCAATCCTCACTGAACCGCACTGGCCCACCGTGAATTATCAAAAGCGGTGGGTGAGACATGGTCGGCCATGATCCCCCAGTACGTGTGGAGGCCCTCCGGGGAACGTAACTCGGGTTTGCGTGCCGCACCGTCTCGATGATGTCAAATTCCACAACATAAGACCCGGGCCATACCATCATTTACATCACATCATCTTTTTCATAACATCTCCGGGCTGTGGAACGGTGAGGGTTGTCGTCGTGTCAAGGCAGGACGTTAAACTCCCGTCAAGGTAGGACGTTAAACTCACATCTACACATCTACATCTATACTCCGCGAGCCACCTTACGGTGTGTGGCGGAGGGTACTTATTGTACCACTATCTGATCCCCCCTTCCCTGTTCCATTCACGAATTGTGCGTGGGAAGAACGACTGCTTGTAAGTCTCCGTATTTGCTCTAATTTCTCGGATCTTTTCGTTGTGATCATTACGCGAGATATATGTGGGCGGTAGTAATATGTTGCCCATCTCTTCCCGGAATGTGCTCTCTCGTAATTTCGATAATAAACCTCTCCGTATTGCGTAACGCCTTTCTTGAAGTGTCCGCCACTGGAGCTTGTTCAGCATCTCCGTAACGCTCTCGCGCTGACTAAATGTCCCCATGACGAATCGCGCTGCTTTTCGCTGGATCATGTCTATCTCTTCTATTAATCCAACCTGGTAAGGGTCCCATACTGATGAGCAATACTCAAGAATCGGACGAACAAGCGTTTTGTAAGCTACTTCTTTCGTCGATGAGTCACATTTTCTTAGAATTCTTCCTATGAATCTCAACCTGGCGCCTGCTTTTCCCACTATTTGTTTTATGTGATCATTCCACTTCAGATGGCTCCGGATAGTAACTCCTAAGTATTTTACGGTCGTTACCGCTTCCAATGATTTACCACCTATGGCATAATCGTACTGGAATGGATTTCTGCCCCTATGTATGCGCATTATATTACATTTATCTACGTATAGGGAAAGCTGCCAGCTGTCGCACCATGCATTAATCCTCTGCAGGTCTTCCTGGAGTACGTACGAGTCTTCTGATGTTACTACTTTCTTGTAGACAACCGTGTCATCTGCAAATAGCCTCACGGAGCTACCGATGTTGTCAACTAAGTCATTTATGTATATTGTAAACAATAAAGGTCCTATCACGCTTCCTTGCGGTACTCCCGAAATTACCTCTACATCTGCAGATTTTGAACCGTTAAGAATGACATGTTGTGTTCTTTCTTCTAGGAAATCCTGAATCCAATCACAAACCTGGTCCGATATTCCGTAAGCTCGTATTTTTTTCACTAAACGTAAGTGCGGAACCGTATCAAATGCCTTCCTGAAGTCCAGGAATACGGCATCAATCTGCTCGCCAGTGTCTACGGCACTGTGAATTTCTTGGGCAAATAGGGCGAGCTGAGTTTCACATGATCTCTGTTTGCGGAATCCATGTTGGTTATGATGAAGGAGATTTGTATTATCTAAGAACGTCATAATACGAGAACACAAAACATGTTCCATTATTCTACAACAGATTGAAGTAAGCGAAATAGGCCTATAATTATTCGCATCTGATTTATGACCCTTCTTGAAAATGGGAACGACCTGCGCTTTCTTCCAGTCGCTAGGTACTTTACGTTCTTCCAGCGATCTACGATAAATTGCTGATAGAAAGGGGGAAAGTTCTTTAGCATAATCACTGTAGAATCTTAAGGGTATCTCGCCTGGTCCGGATGCTTTTCCGCTACTAAGTGATAGCAGTTGTTTTTCAATTCCGATATCGTTTATTTCAATATTTTCCATTTTGGCGTCCGTGCGACGGCTGAAGTCAGGGACCGTGTTACGATTTTCCGCAGTGAAACAGTTTCGGAACACTGAATTCAGTATTTCTGCCTTTCTTCGGTCGTCCTCTGTTTCGGTGCCATCGTGGTCAACGAGTGACTGAATAGGGGATTTAGATCCGCTTACCGATTTTACATATGACCAAAACTTTTTAGGGTTCTTGTTTAGATTGTTTGCCAATGTTTTATGTTCGAATTCGTTGAATGCTTCTCTCATTGCTCTCTTTACGCTCTTTTTCGCTTCGTTCAGCTTTTCCTTATCAGCTATGATTCGACTACTCTTAAACCTATGATGAAGCTTTCTTTGTTTCCGTAGTACCTTTAGTACATGATTGTTATACCACGCTGGATCTTTCCCCTCGCTTTGGACCTTAGTCGGTACGAACTTATCTAAGGCGTACTGGACGATGTTTCTGAATTTTTTCCATTTTTGTTCCACATCCTCTTCCTCAGAAATGAACGTTTGATGGTGGTCACTCAGATATTCTGCGATTTGTGCCCTATCACTCTTGTTAAGCAAATATATTTTCCTTCCTTTCTTGGCATTTCTTATTACACTTGTAGTCATTGATGCAACCACTGACTTATGATCACTGATACCCTCTTCTACATTCACGGAGTCGAAAAGTTCCGGTCTATTTGTTGCTATGAGGTCTAAAACGTTAGCTTCACGAGTTGGTTCTCTAACTATCTGCTCGAAGTAATTCTCGGACAAGGCAGTCAGGATAATGTCACAAGAGTCTCTGTCCCTGGCTCCAGTTCTGATTGTGTGACTATCCCATTCTATACCTGGTAGATTGAAGTCACCCCCTATTACAATAGTATGATCACGAAACTTCTTCACGACGTTCTGCAGGTTCTCTCTGAGGCGCTCAACTACTACGGTTGCTGATGCAGGTGGTCTATAGAAGCATCCGACTATCATATCTGACCCACCTTTGATACTTAGCTTAACCCAGATTATTTCACATTCGCATTCGCTAATAACTTCACTGGATATTATTGAATTCTTTACTGCTATAAATACTCCTCCACCATTGGCGTTTATCCTATCCTTGCGGTATATATTCCATTCTGTGTCTAGGATTTCGTTACTGTTCACTTCCGGTTTTAACCAACTTTCCGTTCCTAATACTATATGCGCACTATTTCCTTCAATAAGAGATACTAATTCAGGAACCTTGCCCTGGATACTCCTGCAGTTTACCAATATTACGTTAACTTTTCCTGTTTTTGGTCTCTGAGGACGGACGTTCTTTATCAACGATGATAATGTCCTCTCTGGTAAGCCGTCAGGTATTTTATCGTTTCGCCCAAGGGGGGGTCCCTCTAACCTAAAAAACCCCCGTGTGCACGCCACACGTACTCTGCTACCCTAGTAGCTGCTTCCGGTGTGTAGTGCACGCCTGACCTGTCTAGGGGGGCTCTACAGTTCTCCACCCAATAACGGAGGTCGATAGATTTGCAACCATTATAGTCGCAGAGTCGTCTGAGCCTCTGGTTTAGACCCTCCACACGGCTCCAAACCAGAGGACCGCGATCGACTCTGGGCACTATGCTGCAGATATTAAGCTCAGCTTGCACTCCGCGTGCGATGCTGGTTGTCTTCACCAAATCAGCCAGCCGCCGGAAGGAACCAAGGATGGCCTCAGAACCCAAGCGGCAGGCGTCATTCGTTCCGACATGTGCTACTATCTGCAGCCGGTCACACCCAGTGCGTTCAATAGCTGCCGGAAGGGCCTCCTCCACATTACGGACGAGACCCCCCGGCAAGCACACCGAGTGCACACTGGCATTCTTCCCCGACCTACCCGCTATTTTCCTGAGGGGCTCCATAACCCGCCTAACGTTGGAGCTCCCTATAACTAATAGGCCCGCCCTCTGTGACTGTCGGGACCTTGCCGGAGAATCGGCCACTGGCCCAACAGGCGAGGCATCCTGTGGTGGCTCGGAAACGATGTCATCACCACTAGGAAGCACCCCGTACCTGTTGGAAAGGGGTAAGGCAGCTGCCACGCGGCCAGATCCCAGCTTCGCCTTTCGGCCAGGCACGCGCGAGCCCACCACTGTCCGCCATTCACCCTGGAGTGATGGCTGACCGGTAAGATGCTCACTGCCGGAAGACGCAGCGACATCAGGGGTTCCATGTGATTCCAAGGCCACCGAAGTAGGCATAGGTCTCACCACAGTTGCCCCAACGCCACTACGAGCCGACGCCTGCGCCTCGAGCTCGATGAGCCTAACAGACAAAGCCTCCACCTGCCCCCGAAGAGTGGCCAATTCTCCGAGGCGAAAGCGAAGGGTGCGTGGCACAGGGGGAGCTGTGTCTGAGGGACCAACCATCAGTCCCTCTCAAATTCGCAGGGCACAAGACCAGCTGGTGCTCTGCATGCCGGCGACCTCGTTCGTCGCCGTGGGACCTCGGCGCGAGTCGGCAAGTGCACTTCGCCGCGCCCGTGGGTAACCGGGGCGTGTTCTGCCAAACCCAGGGGGTGGTGACATCGCCTGGGCCAGGTTAGCTGGGTCCAGACCGTCGAACGACTGGGTGACCGGCCCGCCACCTGAGTAGGAGCGGGTCCCCTGGCCTGCAGGTGGGAGCTCGGGCTAGTAGACGGCGAAGGACGAGAAGTGCATCCGCTTCTCCGGAGTGCGGGGTGCACTTGCCGATAAACACTGGGAGAAATCGACGGTGACGAGGCCACTGAAGGAGACCAGGACACTGGCAACGGTGTACTGAACTCGGCGGCTTAGGGATGCCCTTGACCTAGGGACGAGGTTGGTGGGCGAGCTGTATTCTTAGTCCCCCCCATGCCAGAGGAGCCGGTCCGGGGTAAGAGACGGGCTTCCAACCCCTTTTTTCGCTTGTCCTACACATGATGGCTACTGAAGAGACAAGCGATCTAATTGCGCCCACAAGGGCTTCGATGCTTTCTGACCCCTCCCCACAGGAAGGCCTGGGTCAGTTAATGGAGGAGAGTAATATAGAGAGACATATGAGGATCACCCAACTACTCGATCAAAATGTTAAGAATGGGAAGATCAGTCAGGCCGCTGTACTGGCAATAAAAAATGAATTAGCGGCATGGGCGATAGCCAATGCTAAGCTTGAAGGGAGACTTGAGGAGCTTGAAAAAGAGAACGACAGGCTCAGAAAACAACCAGGAAGGACATGGGCTGGCGTTGCGGCACAAGCTGCACCAAAGGCCCAAACGACCAAAGAGACTATTGCTAAGGTCTCCAAACGGCCAGACACTGCAGTCTTTTTGAAACCACTACCCGGCCAGGACATAAAAAAGGTGCAGGAAGTTTTTGCAACCGCAGTAAATCCCGTCAAGGAAAAGATTAAGATTAATAAGGTCAAAGTTACAAAAAATGTTGTCATTGTAGACGTAGCCTCAGAAGACGATAAGAACAAACTTTTAAGAAACCAAAAGCTATGCAAGTCAGTTAAGTGCGAACCCCCCCGAAAGCGAAATCCACTTGTTATACTATATGATGTCCCCAAATCTATGACAGATGTGGATTTATGTGAGACTCTTTATCGGCAAAACCTTGAAGACTCTGACCTAAGCATGGAAGCATTCCTAAAAGATTTTAAACTGAGATTTAGAACTGGACCTAGGGACAGAGTTGTTGTTCACCGTGTAGCATAAGTCTCAGGGGGATTATGGCGAAAACTAACAGCTATGGGCAGGGTATACATAGGCTTTCACGCCATTAATGTGAAAGACTATTTAATAGTACCCCGTTGCCACAATTGTGGGGACATTGACCATGTACACAAATATTGTAGTAGGAAGCCGGCATGCTCCAGGTGTGGAGAAGAAAGCCACGTCAGAAAGGAATGTACAAAAACCGCTGTATGCATACCATGCACACGAAGGGGCAAAAAGACCTGCGGCACAACCGGGAGGAACTGCCCCACATATAAACTTCTTGAACAGCGCTTAATATCCCGAACAGATTATGGCCAATGATAACAACCAAACCAGATCAACCAAAAGAAAGTCTCCGAGCAAGAAAAAAAGAGACGCCGAAAGGGCAGAAAATTTCAAAAAGTTCTTAAAATCTATCCAGGAGACAGTAAAAAGGGAAAACATCATGGTTGATTCAAGTATTCAGACATATAATGAAATAAAGACTGAAGAAGTAGTGAAAATGACTGAGTCAGGAAACCTGATCGAGCCCAAAACTCTGGTGCATATGAGTGTAAATTCAACACTCAACCCAGAAGCAGCAAGCTTCGTCATCAACAAAGAAGAAATATGCCCACAACAAATAGTCATGGTTGATCTGTGCATACAGACGGACCTAGAAGAAGAGACAGAAGACAGCTCACAACCGGAAGAGAGTAATGGCATCGCTCCAGTTCAGGAGGGAACTCTCCAAATTGTTCTACAAGACAACCAAATTACAAGTACTAATCAATTGGAAGTAGTCCCGAGAGCACCAGATCCGGATCCTAGAAGGATCTACCCGAACTTGGAGCTTGCCATGCAGCTTTCACGCTTGGAGCAACCGGCTGTCCTCACTACGGCACTCAGGCACGTCGTACGCGTAGGTCACAAATATGGCAGAAGGGTCACCTTCTCGACAATGGAGGCTGTGGATAGGATTCAGTTAAAGTCAATGAATCTTCCCACCGATTTCGGGGCTCTGCGTGACCTTCTCAGAAGGGTTTTTGAGAGAAGAGGTGAAGATTTTAATATGCAAGAGATTTATGTGCAATCTGTCCTTGCAAATGGCCGAATTGCGACAGATTATAGAAAACCATGGCCTGATTGCAATTTTCGCACCTATTTTCCATGACATCTGAAATCACTATAGGACAGATAAACACCCACAATAGTCGGCTGGTCATGCAGGAGCTGCGAAAGGTGGTGGAGGAGAGGAGACTGGATGTAATCTGTCTGCAGGAGCCATACTCCCGGGCGGGACAGATCTCCTTCATGTCTACCACTTGGCAGGTAATCTCCACAGGAGAAGAGCCAAAGGCAGTCACAATAGTCACAAACAAGACCCTAAGAGCCACATGTCTAGCACAACTGTCAAACAGCCACTGCAATGTGGTTGAACTACAAACCCCGGTTGGACTAATACATCTCGTAAACATGTATTTCCAATACGGAGGAAATTTTGAAGAATTCTCTGACCACCTTGCGAGAACTATCACAGCGCTGCGTGGGCGCAAGGTTATTGTCACGGCTGACATCAATGCCAAGTCCCCCATGTGGTACAGCGGCACAAGGGACACCAATGGTGAGAAGGCTGAGGAACTAATCATGGCTTCCCAACTTGTAGTGGCAAATAAACCAGGTAATCCCCCAACCTACAGAGGAGGCGGAGGGCAGGGGACAAATATTGACGTCACCCTGGTAACTGCCAATGCCATTAGTATCATTGAGGACTGGAAAGTCAACGAAAATGCCACTACAAGCGATCACAACCTGATTACCTTCTGCCTCAGAGAAGAAGGGTGCCGCTGGGACCTCGGATGGGAGACTCAACTTAATTATCATAGAACTGACTGGGACTGCCTGGCTCGGGAGTGTGGCATTCCGCCGTTGCCGGAAGGTGACCTGGATGTAGATAGGTATGCCGAAGAACTGGTAGGGACTATAGTCAGCGCGGTCAAGGCCGCTGTGCCAACCAGGAGGAGAGCCGTGGCGGCTTCCCCTTCGCCATGGTCTGCCGATCTTGAGAGTATGCGTCAGTCTGTAAGACGGGCGAGAAGGTACTACCAGCGAAGTGCCGTCTGGCAGGAAAAACAATTCTGGCTGCAGCAGTACAGGGAGGAAAAGGAAAAATTTCAAAAAGAATTAAAAGAGGTAAGAATAAAAAGTTGGGAAAAATACGTTTTGAGCCAGTTAGCCACTGACCCCTGGGGAATACCTTATAAGTTGGTTAGAGAGAAAATCAGGTCCCCTGCGGTCCTCTCGACGGTCAGAGACGGAGGCAGAATGACAGAGTCGTGGCATGAAACTGCCGAAGTTCTCCTGCGCACTCTGCTGCCGGATGACGAAGAAACTGAGGAGGATGAACTCCAACAACAAATCCGCAGAGAGGATCTACATGAATACATAAATAACACCATGGTGTACCCCTTCTCAGAGGAAGAAGTGGCAGCACAAATTAAATTACTGAAAAAGGGTAAAGCACCAGGGCCAGACGGCATAGTCGCGGAGGTGGTGCAGTTTCTCGCCCCTCAGCTAGTAACACCCCTCACAGGATTGTTCAACGAATGCCTGAGAACCGGCAGTTTTCCTAAAATATGGAAAAGGGCAAATGTCATAATCATACAAAAAGGGAAGGATAAGGACCCCACAGAACCAAAATCCTATAGGCCAATCTGCCTCTTAGACAACTTAGGGAAATTATTGGAGAAGTTACTGGCTGACAGACTGACAGCTCACAGGATACTGTGCGGGATGAGCGACAGGCAGTTCGGCTTCAGGCCGGGGCGATCTGCGTCTGACGCAATTGCCCTGGCGGCTGAGGTCTGTGGCTCAACCCAGCACAAGTATGTGGTAGGCATCATGGTGGACATCAGTGGCGCCTTCGACAACCTGTGGTGGCCCTCGCTCTTCTCTCGCTTGCGAGAGAAGGAGTGTCCAGGGCCCCTCTATGGCTGTCTGAGGAGCTATTGCATGGACAGGGAGGTATGGCTATCATCGCCTAGCGGAAGAATGAGTAAAACCATCACGAAGGGGTGTCCCCAGGGATCAGTTCTGGGGCCACTCTTTTGGGATATTAATATAGAACCCCTCTTAGAGAAACTACAACAAAGTGAGGACGTGCTAGACGTGATAGCTTACGCTGACGACCTCCTCCTGCTGGTAGGCGGCAGAAGCCGAGAGGAACTAGAGCCAAAGGTAGAACAAACAGTACTTCAGAGATGGTGCCAAGAATCCAAAATGAAAGTTGCACCACACAAATATCTATTAATGAAAGGTAGTCTTGTTAGGAATCCAACGGTTAGAATTGAGGGAACACCAGTTCTTCGGCGACGAGAGGCCAGATACCTAGGAATCATAGTAGATGAAAAATGGAGCTACAACACCCACATAGAACACATATCACAACGTGCGTTAGAGGTCCTAAATAATCTCATAAATATAGGCCACAGGAGGTTTCATCTACCTCCATCCTTAATCAAACTCTACCATAACAGTATCTTAACGTCTTTAGTGGGATATGCCAGTGGGGTGTGGGCACACAGGCTCACGAGGGTAGTGCCTGCAGTGACTGTGAGAAGGGTGCAGCGAAACATGCTGTTGCGCTCTGTAGGAGCATACCGAACAACACCTGGGGGAGCTCTGTTAGTAATAATAGGATTATGTCCACTAGATATAAAAATTAGGGAGCAGGGAGCGTGGTACTGGGTCTCCAAAGGAAAAATAGATAAAACCAGGGAAATCATGGGGGTACAAGTGGGGGACAAGTACTCAATAAAGAGAAGGGGGGAAGAGCTTTGGCAACAGCAATGGGAAAGTGAGGAAACGGGAAGGAGGGTTTTCCAATTACTACCTAATGTCAAAGAACGGCTACAAATGAGCTACTTTGAGCCGAGTAGAGGTCTGCTGCACTTTCTAACAGGTCACGGGCCATATCCGACATATTTATGTCGATTTGGTAAACAGGCAACACCAGCGTGTGACTGTGGTGCTCTGGAGGGAACACCCGAACACGTCGTCTATGACTGTACGTTGTATGACGACGTGGGGCTAGAACTAAGAAATCAATTACCAAATAGAGACACATATACATTACTACGACGTGCTGAGACCTTCAATGTCCTCAACAATTTGGCTAATGAAATCTCTAAAAAGATTCTGAGGGACTTCGTTAGGAACCAATAGGACAAATAACAACCCGATAAAGACTCAGGTGCACCTGCAGTTGCCGCCGAGCGCGGAACTGGCCAGTTGTTACACAACTGGAATCCGCCGCGTTATCGGATTAGGAGAGCAGGAGCACCTTTCCCGGACTTGACGTACGCACTAGATTTTATAGGAACTAGATATACCGAATATGTAGAATTAGAATACCAACAACAAATAACATAGGTAGGGACTGCAGCAAAATAAAAGTATTGGCCAGCCCAGTGCCAGGGGCACGCTC
Source organism: Schistocerca piceifrons (assembly GCF_021461385.2). NCBI lineage: Eukaryota > Metazoa > Arthropoda > Insecta > Orthoptera > Acrididae > Schistocerca > Schistocerca piceifrons. The sequence continues at coordinate 375,872,607 of NC_060138.1, forward strand.
GCTGGGGTTAGCTCAGTGAGCAGGCCTAACAGTAGGTTTATAAACATCATCTGGCACACATGTAACGCTGCAGAGTAGCTAGTCATAGATTAACCAAGTAGTCACGTAGTTAGATTAACCCTGTCCGTAGCTAGTGCCAATCAACAATAAAAATAATAATAATAAGCTGCATGTTTCTCAAATTTTATCATAATAGGACCCACTAATTTTGTAAGGTGGTGGGTTAATATGTATCAAACAATGTTCGCTGTTTTTTATGAGTCATTGTATCAAACTTGTTTTCAATTGAGTTTAATGTTGTAGTTGTTGTTGTATCAATAAAGAGTTTTTTTTAAAAAAAAAAAACGCCAACACTTCCGATACAAACTACGCGTTTCCGTCTCCCAAAAAGAGTTTGTAGGAGGTAAGCACACAGTCTGATCAGAAATATACAGACATTCTAATCTGACATGTATCCTTCCTAAGCCTTTATGACTGGGGACACTTTCAATGAGGTTTCAGCGTGGCACTGTAGAAACAACAGTGGAAATCATCGTGGAAACAACGGTGGTGATGTAGTGCGAAGTCGACGTTATGGCTCATCCGAAAGGATTCAGGTCGGCACTCTGGTGGTCTGGCCTAGCCAGTCCATTTTGGAATGTTATTGTCCACAAACCCTTTGCTCACAGATGCTGTATTACGGCTGGAGGCACTACGCTGGTACAAATATGCTGGGGTCCGCAGTGTAGTCGACATTCTAACTCATCTCAAAGCACAAACAGTGGATTCTGGATGGCACCGAGTCTGGGCGGCTAGACCATTTTATGAATGTTATCGTCCATAAAGCAGAGCTTCAAAGATGTTGCATTAAGATAGAGGGCACTATGTTAGATAACTATCCTGGGGTTTGGAGTGAAGTCGATTTTCTAACTCATCCCGAACTTGCTCCAATGGATTCTGGTCGAAAGTATTGTTCACAAACCAGCGCGACACAGACACTTCTTTACGAGAGGAGGCGCTAAGCTGACACAAACACTCGTCATCTTCGAACTCTTTCTCAGTTTGTACGTAGTATGTAATATTGTAAGATCTTTTAACATCATTCCGCATTTAGTGAACGCCGACGGCTGTACCCCCTGCATAGGACAGAGGAGAGAAATGCCTGTCTCTACAGTCCACAGGCACAACTGTTTACTTCTCGTTCGGGGTGGCCGAGCGGTTCTAGGCGCTACAGTCTGGAACCGCGCCACCGCTACGGTTCGAATGTAAGAGGTTCTAGTTTTAACAAGCCGCCGCGAGCACTAAATTCAAGTTCCCGACCGGAAGTGCGTTCTAGACATCCTGCCGGGCTATGTAAGTCGTGTTATCAGTAAGACGGCGTCAGTCGTCGTGCAGCCGCGCGTGCAGCATCGAAGACCACACAGAGAGCATGCCCCGCTATAGGAGGAGATATAGGCGTTCTCGCCTTCCTGTTTATAAGGCCATAGATGATGTTGAAATTATTAAAACGTCAGGACTTGGAGTTCAAGTGATCCTTCAGGGCCTGTCTACGTTTTGTGGAGGTGTTTTGAACTTTACTGTTACCAAACGTACAGCTCTACAACATGGTAATGGCTGGATAACTGTTGCTATTGTACGGTAAGATGGTAGTACCGTTAAAGGTGTTTCTGGATTGGAGGCTTTCAATAACAGAGATGTTATTGTTTCTCGCAGATTTCAAGTTTGTGAGGTCTTCAATAGGGACATCGGAACTTCCTATTTTACTAGTAACATGGCCTTTGTTTTGAGGACTTAGAATCATCGCAAAATAAATGAACAAGAGGGTGTTTGTCTTTGGGTCAAAGGATGCGGAACTTGTTATGAAAGGAAAAAGGTTCAACGACACACACTTTATTTAATGTTTATAATAATACACAACATCACCAACAACTTTTACTTCATAACAAGTTCCAAGGCCATGTTACTAGCAAAATAGGAAGTTCCGATGTCCCTATTGAAGACCTCACAAACTTGAAATGTGCTACGGTTCGAATCCTGCCTCGGGCATTGGTGTGTGTGATGTCCTTAGGTTAGTTAGGTTTAAGTAGTTCTAAGTTCTATGGGACTGATGACCTTAGAAGTTAAGTCCCATAGTGATCAGAGCCATTTGAACCAACTTCTCGTTCAAAGTGTCGGCACTGCCGAAAGAACATACACCTGCCAGTCTCCCAAAAACATGTAGAAAATAACGTACATTATCTGATCAGAAGTGTCCAGACACTTAACAGTAGACTTTAATACTAGCTATGTCCATCGTTCACTTTCATTACTGGGCATACATCCACAGAGGTGCCTGAATGTTTGTGTAGGAAGTTCCTCAAGAAACGAAACCAGAGCAGATTGCACGCTGGGGTCTAGAGCAAATTCGACGTTGTAACTCATCCCGAAGGTGTTTCACTGGGACTATGGGCAGTTCAGACCATTTTGGGAATGTTGTTCTCCACAAACCATTGCGACAGTTTCTCAATTTTACGCAAAACTGTAAAATGTTTTAATATTCTTTCGCATTTAGTGTTTTTTTAACTGCAATTAGAGAGCACACCCTATCCACCAAAAACACAACCATACCGCTGCATACTTCGCTTTTGGTGCTACATATGACGGTAGGTAGTGTTCTCCTAGAATTCGTTAACACAAATTCATCGCATTGCCACAAGGTACAACGTGATTCATTACTCCAGATCACTCTTTCCAGTCTTCCACTGTCCAATGCTGTCGCTCCTCACACAGCGTAAATCGTGACGTAGTACTGACTACAGAAATGTGTGGCTTATAAAAAGCTGTTCGGCCATTCTACCCAACTCTTTTTATCTCCCTACGCACAGTCATTGAAATAGCTGAACTGCAGGTAGCACTCTGGAACTCACGAGCAATTCCGTCCGCCGATTTCACGCAATTTTTCACAACCACTTTTCACAATGCTGGACTGCCCCTGTCCTTCGACACACGAGGTCTGTTTGGTCTTGGTTTACTGGGAGCAGCTTTGTTACTCAGGCGGCAGCCAATGACTGGTCCACGTTCGCAGTCACTGCGCTCTCAAAAATGGTTCAAATGGCTCTGAGCACTATGGGACTTAACATCTGAGGTCATCAATACCCTAGAACTTAGAACTATTTAAACCTAACTAACTTAAGGACATCACACACATCCATGCCAGAGGTAGGATTCGAACCTGCGATCGCACGGTTCCGGATTGAAGGGCCTAGAACCGCTCGGCCACTCCGGCCGGCCACTGCGCTCTCCGAGCCATTTTGCTGTTACTGCATCTGCACTGACAACACAATGCTCCCAGCGTCCTTTTACAAGTGGCAGATCCGCCTTTCGTGACAGCTATTAGTCGATCCCGTAGGGCTGTCCAGATACCTTTCATCGGACAGTGTATTTACACAACTGGAACATAATATTGGAATATCCCGAGGGATAGCAAATGTCGTGATGTTTTAGCCGGCCGGAGTGGCCGTGCGGTTCTGGGTGCTACAGTCTGGAACCGGGCAACCACTACGGTCGCAGGTTCGAGTCCTGCCTCGGACATGGATGTGTGTGATGTCCTTAGGTTAGTTAGGTTTAATTAGTTCTACGTTCTAGGTGACTGATGACCTTAGAAGTTAAGTCGCATAGTGCTCAGAGCCATTTTGTCATGATTTTTTCTGTTGTGAAACCACAGTAAGACTGTAACAAGTATGGATACGATGACGCATCGGCTGTTTCAGGGGAATATTTTCTCATTATCAAGATCCATAGATAAGGAAAATACAAATCATTACTTCACATGATTCCGTATGCTAACATACATACGTGTCATGGAAATATGTCCATATTGTCCAGGCCATATTAAGAACTTTAAAAGCAAACGTTAATAGTTAATACCAAATTGGAGAAAAGGCTGAAACATATGATTAACATAGGTGGTTTGGGGATGGTAAACCTTGACCATATGAAATAAAATCATTGTGCGATGAAGCATGTGGGTCACATACGAAAAAGTTTTAAAATAAAGTTCAAAGAACATAATAATAGAGAGATTATTTTAATAAATAGAGTAGCCAGCAACTTTGTTGTGTGTTTTTAGTTCAGTTAATATTCGTTTCGGGTTTTCACCCATCTTCACTTAGCGTAAAGGGGTCCAACGTGCAGAAACCTCCAAGATGTGGACTCCAGGCAGCGAACTGCAAGGCAGGACGGCGAAAAGTCTACATCACCGGCAGTCATACTAGATCAAAGATTTCTCATGGTTATTCAAGTGAACAGCACAAGAAAACGAACTGCAACAGTGGCTCTTCTCAGAGGCAAACAAAGATGAAGAATTATGGACGGAGAACCAGTATTTCACAGATAAATGTAGAAGGAGTGACAAAAGCCAAATATGAGTATCAGAGAAAACTAGCCATTGATCATAATACCGATATCATAGCTCTCCAAGAATCCCATCTAAATGAAGATAATGTAACAAAGAGTAAGATTGCAGGATAACTGCCATCATCAATACATGGCTCTGTCATATATATAAAAATAGCCTCCCTGGTATTAAGGGAGTGAGTTGCCAGGAGATCAGTGACGTGGAAGTAATCACTGTGGAGCTGAGCGACTTAACTGCCGAACGTCTAGTGACCCACTCCAGTCTTACCTTATGTATCTCAGCTGTGTATATATTTATGTAATTTCAACAGCTATCACAGTACCTGGGGTCATGAAAACAGTGATGATGGTGGTGAGAAAGTAGTAGAATGTGCAGAAGGAGAAAAACTCTCTTTTTATTATAACGCCAAAGAAATGAAAAACATTCGCTCTGCTAGAGGGCATACTGATTCCAATCCTAACCTATGCTTTCTCTCCACTGGTGAAACACACTTTCCTTGAGTTATACTAGAAAACTCCTAAAAAGCCTTCCAAGGAGCCAGCACCAACATACAATGATTATTACGGGGCTTGAGACGCGTATCATAATCCTGTTAACAAAGCAAGATGGAATACCAGGAAAGTTAACTGGGATCAGTATACTCAGGAGGTATACATTTGGGGATATCCAACTTACGTTGGATAACCCCAGAAGTATAAAACCATAACAGACTTGTAGGAGTCCTCACTGGTACAGCGATACGCAATTTACCATGAGGATTCGGGAAACATTACATTCCTTGCTGGAATGACGCAACAGAAAACGTGTGTGCAGAATGCCAACTGATTGAAAATTATGTTGTTTGTTGTTGTGGTCTTCAGTCCTGAGACTGGTTTGATGCAGCTCTCCATGCTACTCTGTCCTGTGCAAGCTTTTTCATCTCCCAGTACCTACTGCAACCTACATCCTTCTGAATCTGCTTAGTGTATTCATCTCTTTGTCTCCCTCTACGATTTTTACCCCCCACGCTGCCCTCCAATACTAAATTGGTGATCCCTTGATGCCTCAGAACATGTCCTACCAACCGATCCCTTCTTCTGGTCAAGTTGTGCCACAAACTTCTCTTCTCCCCAATGCTATTCAATATTTCCTCATTAGTTATGTGATCTACCCATCTAATCTTCAGCATTCTTCTGTAGCACCACATTTCAAAAGCTTCTATTCTCTTCTTGTCCAAACTATTTATCGTCCATGTTTCACTTCCATACATGGCTACACTCCATACGAATACTTTCAGAAATGACTTCCTGACACTTAAATCAATACTGGATGTTAACAAATTTCTCTTCTTCAGAAACGCTTTCCTTGCCATTGCCAGCCTACATTTTATATACTCTCTACTTCGACCATCATCAGTTATTTTGCTCCCCAAATAGCAAAACTCCTTTACTACTTTAAGTGCCTCATTTCCTAATCTAATTCCCTCAGCATCACCCGACTTAATTAGACTACATTCCATTATCCTTGTTTTGCTTTTGTTGATGTTCATCTTATATCCTCCTTTCAAGACACTGTCCATTCCATTCAACTGCTCTTCCAAGTCCTTTGCTGTCTCTGACAGAATTACAATGTCATCGGCGAACCTCAAAGTTTTTATTTCTTCTCCATGAATTTTAATACCTACTCCGAATTTTTCTTTTGTTTCCTTTACTGCTTGCTCAATATACAGATTGAACAACATCGGGGAGAGGCGACAACCCTGTCTTACTCCCTTCCCAACTACTGCTTCCCTTTCATGTCCCTCGACTCTTATAACTGCCATCTGGTTTCTGTACAAATTGTAAATAGCCTTTCGCTCCCTGTATTTTACCCCTGCCACCTTTAGAATTTGAAAGAGAGTATTCCAGTCAACATTGTCAAAAGCTTTCTCTAAGTCTACAAATGCTAGAAACGTAGGTTTGCCTTTCCTTAATCTTTCTTCTAAGATAAGTCGTAAGGTCAGTATTGCCTCACGTGTTCCAGTGTTTCTGCGGAATCCAAACTGATCTTCCCCGAGGTTGGCTTCTACTAGTTTTTCCATTCGTCTATAAAGAATTCGTGTTAGTATTTTGCAGCTGTGACTTATTAAGCTGATAGTTCGGTAATTTTCACATCTGTCAACACCTGCTTTCTTTGGGATTGGAATTATTATATTCTTCTTGAAGTCTGAGGGTATATCGCCTGTTTCATACATCTTGCTCACCAGATGGTAGAGTTTTGTCAGGACTGGCTCTCCCACGGCCGTCAGTAGTTCCAATGGAATATTGTCTACTCCGGGGGCCTTGTTTCGACTCAGGTCTTCCACTGCTCTGTCAAACTCTTCACGCAGTATCATATCTCCCATTTCATCTTCATCTACATCCTCTTCCATTTCCATAATATTGTCCTCAAGTACATCGCCCTTGTATAGACCCTCTATATACTCCTTCCACCTTTCTGCTTTCCCTTCTTTGCTTAGAACTGGGTTTCCATCTGAGCTCTTGATATTCATACAAGTCGTTCTCTTATCTCCAAAGGTCTCTTTAATTTTCCTATAGGCGGTATCTATCTTACCCCTAGTGAGATAGGCCTCTACATCCTTACATTTGTCCTCTAGCCATCCCTGCTTAGCCATTTTGCACTTCCTGTCGATCTCATTTTTGAGACGTTTGTATTCCTTTTTGCCTGTTTCACTTACTGCATTTTTATATTTTCTCCTTTCATCAATTAAATTCAATATTTCTTCTGTTACCCAAGGATTTCTACTAGCCCTCGTCTTTTTACCTACTTGATCCTCTGCTGCCTTCACTACTTCATCCCTCAAAGCTACCCATTCTTCTTCTACTGTATTTATTTCCCCCATTCCTGTCAATTGCTCCCTTATGCTCTCCCTGAATCTCTGTACAACCTCTGGTTCTTTTAGTTTATCCAGGTCCCATCTCCTTAAATTCCCACCTTTTTGCAGTTTCTTCAGTTTTAATCTACAGGTCATAACCAATAGATTGTGGTCAGAGTCCACATCTACCCCTGGAAATGTCTTACAATTTGAAACCTGGTTCCTAAATCTCGGTCTTACCATTATATAATCTATCTGATACCCTTTAGTATCTCCAGGTTTCTTCCATGTATACAACCTTCTTTCATGATTCTTAAACCAAGTGTTAGTTATGATTATGTTGTGCTCTGTGCAAAATTCGACCAGGCGGCTTCCTCTTTCATTTCTGTCCCCCAATCCATATTCACCTACTATGTTTCCTTCTCTCCCATTTCCTACACTCGAATTCCAGTCACCCATGACTATTAAATTTTCGTCTCCCTTCACAATCTGAATAATTTCTTTTATTTCATCATACATTTCTTCAATTTATTCGTCATCTGCAGAGCTAGTTGGCATATAAACTTTTACTACTGTAGTAGGCGTGGGCTTCGTATCTATCTTGGCCACAATAATGCGATCACTATGCTGTTTGTAGTAGCTTACCCGCATTCCTATTTTCCTATTCATTATTAAACCTACTCCTGCATTACCCCTATTTGATTTTGTGTTTATAACCCTGTAGTCACCTGACCAGAAGTCTTGTTCCTCCTGCCACCGAACTTCACTAATTCCCACTATATCTAACTTCAACCTATCCATTTCCCTTTTTAAATTTTCTAAACTACCTGCCCGATTAAGGGATCTGACATTCCACGCTCCGATCCGTAGAACGCCAGTTTTCTTTCTCCTGATAACGACATCCTCTTGAGTAGTCCCCGCCCGGAGATCCGAATGGGGGACTATTTTACCTCCGGAATATTTTACCCAAGAGGACGCCATCATCATGTAATCATACAGTAAAGCTGCATGCCCTCGGGAAAAATTACGGCTGTAGTTTCCCCTTGCTTTCAGCCGTTCACAGTACCAGCACAGCAAGGCCGTTTTGGTTATTGTTACAAGGCCAGATCAGTCAATCATCCAGACTGTTGCCCTTGCAACTACTGAAAAGGCTGCTGCCCCTCTTCAGGAACCACACGTTTGTCTGGCCTCTCAACAGATACCCCTCCGTTGTGGTTGCACCTACGGTACGGCTATCTGTATCGCTGAGGCACGCAAGCCTCCCCACCAACGGCAAGGTCCATGGTTCATGGGGGGGTTGAAAATTATGTTACTACTAAAAGAATACCAGAACATCTAAACGAAGCAGAAAGAGGAAATGGATGGACTTTACTTCCAGTTTAAATTTCACTCATTCGAGCAGAAAGGCATGGACGTTATTAAGGAAACCTGGCACTGCATCCAATCTTTGCAGTCAGATAACGCCATCAGAATCAGTATTACACGCAAAATTAAGAGCTGAGAGAGTCCACGTAAACTCAACCACAAAAAAAGGGTGCACTGAATGAAGTCGAAAGCTCTTTTTCTTTCATCAGTCCTCTGACTGGTTTGATGCGGCCCGCTAAGAATACTAATTCCTCTCCTGTGCTAACCTCTTCATCTCAGAGTAGCACGTGCAACCTATGTCCTCAATTATTCGCTGAATCTCTTCCAATCTCTGTCCTCTTCTACAGTTTTTGCCCTCTACAGCTCCCTCTAGTACCATGGAAGTCATTCCCTCTTGTCTGAAAGATGTACTATCATCCTGTCTTTTCTCCTTATCAGCATTTTCCACTTATTTCTTTCCTCTCCGATTCTGCGCAGAATCTCCTCATTCCTTACCTTATCAGTCAACGTAATTTGCAACATTCGTATGTACCACCACATCTCAAATGCTTCGATTCTCTTCTGTTTCGGTTTTCCCACAGTCCATGTTCCCCTATAATACAATGCTGTACTCCAGGCGTACATTCTCAGAAATTTCTTCCTCAAATTACGGCCGATATTTGATATTAGTAGACCTCTCTTGGTCAGGAATGCCCTATTTGCCATTGTTAGTCTGCTTTAGATGTCCTGCTTGCTCCGTCTTTCATTGATTATTTTACTGCTTAGGTAGCAGAATTCCTTAATTTCATCTACCTCGTGATCATCAATTATTATGTTAAGTTTCTCGCTGTTCTCATTTCTGCTACTTCTCATTACCTTCGCCTTTCTTCGATTTACTCTCAGTCCATACTGTGTACCGAGCGAAGTGGCGCAGTGGTTAGACACTGGACTCGCATTCGGGAGGACGACTGTTCAGTCCCGCGTCCGGTCATCCTGATTTAGGTTTTCCGTGATTTCCCTAAATCACTCCAGGCAAATGCCGGGATGGTTCCTCTGAAAGGGCACGGCCGACTTCCTTCCCTAATCCGATGAGACCGATGACCACGCTGTCTGGTCTCCTTCCCCAAAACAACCAACCAACCATACTGTGTACTCATTAGACTGTTCATTCCGTTCATCAGATCACGTAATTCTTCTTCACTTTCACTCAGGATAGCAATGTCATCAGCAAATCGTATCATTGTTATACTTTCACCTTGAATTTTAATTCCACTCCTTAAACTTTCTTTCATTTCCATCATTGCTTCTTCGATGTACAGTAGGGGCGAAAGGCTACATCCTTGTCTTACAGTCTTTTTAATACGACCACTTTGTTCTTAATCGTCCATTCTTATTATTCTCTCTTGGCTGCTCTACACATTGAATATGACCCGTCTCTCCCTATAGCTTACCCCCACTTTTATAATTATTTCGAACATCTTGCACCTTTTTACATTGTCGAACGCTTTTTCAAGGTCGGCAAAACCTATAAATGTGTCTTGATTTTTCTTTAGTCTTGCTTCCATTATTAACCGCAACGGCAGACTTGCCTCTCTCGTGCATTTACCTTTCCTAAAGCCAAACTGATCGTCATCTAGGGCACACTCTATTTTCTTTTCCATTCTTCTGTATATTATTCTTGTAAGCAACTTGGATGCATGAGCTGTTAGGCTGATTGTGCGATAATTCTCGCACTTGTCAACTCTTGCCGTCTTCGGAATTGTGTGTATGATGCTGTTCCGAAAGTCAGATGGTATGTCGCCAGACTCATACATTCTACACACCAATGTGAATAGTCGTTTTGTTTCCAATTCCCCCAATGATTTTAGAAATTCTGATGCAATGTTATCTACCCCTTCTGCCTTATTTGATCTTAAGTCCTCCAAATCTCTTTTAAATTCTAATACTAGATCCCCTATGTCTTCTAAATCAACTCCTGTTTCTTCTTCTATCACATTAGACAAATCTTGCCTCTCACACAGACTTTCAATGTATTCTTTCCACCTATGCGCTCACTCCTTTGTATTTAACAGTGGAATTCGCGTTGCACTCTTAATTTTATCACCCTTGCTTTTAATGTCACCGAAGTTTACTTTGATTTTCCTGTATGTTGAGTCTGTCCATCCGACAATCATTTCTTTTTCGATGTCTTGACACTTTTCCTGTAGCCATTTCGTCCTAGCTTCCCTACATTTCCTATTTATTTGATTCCTCAGCGACTTGTATTTCTGCATTCCAAAATATCCCTGAACTTTTTTGTACTTCCTTCTTTTATCGATCAACTGAAGTATTTCTTCTATTACCTATAGATTCCTTGAAGTTACCTTTTTTGTATCTATGTTTTTCTTTCCAAATTCTGTGATGGCTCTTTTTACAGAAGTCTGTTCGTCTTCATCTATACTGCCTCCTTAGCTATTCTTTATTGCTAATCTTTAGCCGTAGAGAACTTCAAGTGTATCTCGTCATTCGTTAGTATCCAATTTCTTTGTGTATTGATTCTTTCTGATTAATCTCTCAACCTTCAGCTTCTCTTCGTCACTACTACATTGTGATCTGAGTCTATATCTGCTCCTGGGTACGCCTTACAGACCGGTATCTGATTTCGGAATCTCTGTCTGACTGTGATGTAATCTAACTGAAATCTCCCGTATCATCCGGCCTTTTCCGGGTATACCTCCTCCTCTTTTGATTCTTGAACAGAGTATTCGCTATTGCTAGATGAAACTTGTTACAGAACTCAATTAGACTTTCTCCTCTCTCATTCCTTGTCCCAAGCCACTATTCTCCTGTAACGTTTTCTTCTACTCGTTCCCCTAAAATGCATTCCGAGTCCCATGACTATTAGATTTTCATTTCCCTTTATGTACTCTATGAATCCTCATACACTTTCACTATCTTATCATCTTCAGCTTGCGATGTCGGCATGCATACCTGAACTATCGTTGTCGGTGTTGGTTTGCTGTCGATTCTGATAAGAACGGCCTATCACAGTAACACACTCTTTGCCCTACCTTCTTATTCACAACGAATCCTGCTCCCATTATACTATTTTCTGGTGCTGTTGATATTAACCCTGTACTCATCTGACCAGAAATCCTTGTCTTCTTTCCACTTCATTTCACTGACCCCTACAATATCTATATCAAGCTTTTGCATTTTTCTTATAGATTTCTAGTTTCCCTACCGTGTTCAAGCTGCTGACATTCCACGTCGTGGCTCATAGAACGTTATTTTTCTGTTGATTATTCAATCTTCTTCTGATGGTATCCTCCCCCTTGGCATTCCCCTTCCGGAGATCCGAATGGGCAACTATTCCGGAATCTTTAGCCAATGGAGAGATCATCATGACGCTTCTTCATTTACAGGCCACATGTCCTGTGGATACACGCTACGTATCTTTAATGCAGTGGTTTCCATTGCCTTCTACATCCTCATACCGTTGATCATTGCTAATTGTTCCACCTTTAGGGGCAGTATCCCAGTCCTAGGACAAGAGAGTGCCCTGAACCTCTGTCCGCCCCTCCTCCCTCTTTGACAAGGCCGTTGGCAGAATAAGGGGTGACTTCTTATGCCGTAAGTCTTTGGCCGCCAATGCTGATTGTTAACCGAAATTTAAGCTGCGAAGGGATTCAAACTCGGGACCGGAGACGTTTTCATTATGGATCAAAGACGCTACCACCCCCACTTTTTTTGTTCGTTATCGTTCGTTGTAATTGGTTGTAGCGGACGTCACACGACATCCGTTGAATTTCCTTGTTGCTCCCTTCACTCAGTTTTTTTACTACAGAGATGAGGTAGCTATCTGGTCGAACACGCTGAGCTACCGTGCCGGAATACCTGGACCACGGATGAGTGCGTGGTAACACTACCATATCAGACACCTTTAACGAAAGAGATATAAATGAGGCTATCAAACATTGAAAATGAGGACATCAGCAGGACTGGATGGCATATTACCTGACTTTATAAAAAATATTTGGGAACACGGAAGAACTTGGCCGAAGAGGTTCTACAACGATTTACTCGAGACTGGGAAGTCACCTCAGCAGTGCAAGCTTGCACATACACTAGCAACCCTAAAGTCTAGAGAACCAGTTGATGACTCCTCAAGTTACCGCCCAATTTTGCTGCTCAGCTTTTGCATCAAACTACTGGAACGACTTATCTTTAACAGATTTCAAACAATAATGAATAATGTTGTTCTTTAAGTACTTTAAACATAGCTGCGCTACAGCAACGGTTCCACGTAAATCAGACTAAGAGCAGCCGACCAGTTGCAAAGGATAAAGTGATCTTTACCTAGGTTTCAATAGATATAAATCTATCTTCTTCAGAAGACGGCAATATTATAACATGAAGTGATATGTCCTTATCGTTTAGGCAAACATCTGCATAGTTACATTAATCATATAAAATATAGCCCTGAAAACAGGGTTTGTCGAACAAATAAAATAGGTACATGGAAGCTGTTGTTGTTGTGGTCTTCAGTCCTGAGACTGGTTTGATGCAGCTCTCCATGCTACTCTATTCTGTGCAAGCTTCTTCATCTCCCAGTACCTATTTCAGCCTACATCCTTCTGAATCTGCTTAGTGTATTCATCTCCAGGTCTTCCTCTACGATTTTTACCCTCCACACTGTCCTCCAATACTAAATTGGTGATCCCTCGATGTCTCAGAACATGTCCTACCAACTGATCCCTTTATCTGGTCAAGTTGTGCCACAAGCTCCTCTTCTCCCCAATTCCATTCTATACCTCCTCATTAGTACCTCCATCTAATCTTCAGCATTCTTCTGTAGCACCGCATTTCGGAACCTTCTATTCTCTTCTTGTCTAAACTATTTATCGTCCACGTTTCACTTCCATACATGGCTACACTCCATACAAATACTTTCAGAAACGACTTCCTGACATTTAAAAAAAATGGTTCAAATGGCTCTGAGCACTATGGTACTTAACATCTATGGTCGTCAGTCCCCTAGAACTTAGAACTACTTAAACCTAACTAACCTAAGGACATCACACAACACCCAGTCATCACGAGGCAGAGAAAATCCCTGACCCCGTCGGGAATCGAACCCGGGAACCCGGGCGCGGGAAGCGAGAACGCCACCGCACGACCGCGAACTGCGGACCCTGACATTTAAATCTATACTCGATGTTAACAAATTTCTCTTCTTCAGAAACGCTTTCCTTGCCATTGACAGTCTACATTTTATATCCTCTCTACTTCGACCATCATCAGTTATTTTGCTCCCCAAATAGCAAAACTCCTTTACTACTTTAAGTGTCTCATTTCCTAATCTAATTCCCTCAGCATCACCCGACTTCATTCGACTACATTACATTATCCTCGTTTTGCCTTTGTTGATGTTCATCTTATACCCTCCTTTCAAGACACTGTCCATTCCGTTCAGCTGCTCTTCCTAGTCCTTTGATGTCTCTGATAGAATTACAATGTCATCGGCGAACCACAAAGTTTTTATTTCTTCTCCATGGATTTTAATACCTACTCCGAACTTTTCTTTTGTTTCCTTTATTGACTGCTCTACATACAGATTGAATAACATCGGGGATAGGCTACAACCCTGTCTCACTCCCTTCCCAACCACTGCTTCCCTTTCATACCCCTCGACTCTTATGCCATCTGCTTTCTGTACAAATTGTAAATAGCCTTTCGCTCCCTGTATTTTACCCCTGCCACCTTCAGAATTTGAAAGAGAGTATTCCTATCAACATTGTCAAAAGCTTTCTCTAAGTCTACAAATGTTAGAAACATAGGTTTGCCTTTCCTTGATCTTTCCTGTAAGATAAGTCGTAGGGTCAGTATTGCCTCACGTGTTCCAACATTTCTACGGAATCCAAACTGATCTTACCCGAGCTCGGTTCCTATCAGTTTTTCCATTCGTCTGTAAAGAATTCGCGTTAGTATTTTGCAGCTTGAATTATTAAACTGATAGTTCGGTAATTTTCACATCTGTCAACACCTGCTTTCTTTGGGATTGGAATTATTATATTCTTCTTGAAGTCTGAGGGTACATCTTGCTCACCAGACGGTAGAGTTTTGTCAGGACTGGCTCTCCCAAGGCTGTCAGTAGTTCTAATGGAATAGTGTATATTCCGGCGGCCTTGTTTCGACTCAGGTGTTTCCGTGCTCTGTCAAGCCCTTCACGCAGTGTCATATCTCCGATTTCATCTTCATATACATCCTCTTCCATTTCTATAATATTGTCCTCAAGAACATCGCCCTTGTATAGGCCCTCTATATACTCCTTCCACCTTACTGCTTTCCCTTCTTTGCTTAGAACTGGGTTTCCATCAAAGCTCTTAATATTCATGCAAGGTCTCTTTAATTTCCCCGTAGGCACTATCTATCTTACCCCTAGTGAGATAAGCCTCTACATCCTTATATTAGTCCTCTAGCCATCCCAGCGTAGCCATTTTGCACTTCCTGTCAATCTCATTTTTGAGACGTTTGTATTCCTTTTTGCCTGCTTCATTTACTGCATTTTTATATTTTCTCCTTTCATCAATTAAATTCAATATTTCTTCTGTTACCCTAGGATTTCTACTCGCCCTCGTCTTTTTACCTATTTGATCCTCTGCTGCCTTCACTACTTCATCTCTCAAAGCTACCCATTCTTCTTCTACTGTATTTCTTTCCCCATTTGTGTCAATTGTTCCCTTATGCTCTCCCTGAAACTCTGTACTACCTCTGGTTTAGTCAGTTTATCCAGGTCCCATCACCTTAAATTTCCACCTTTTTGTACTTTCTTCAGTTTTAATTTACAGTTCATAACCAATAGATTGTGGTCAGAGTTCACATCTGCCCCTGAAAATGTCTTACAATTTAAAACCTGGTTCCTAAATCTTTGTCTTATCATTATATAATCTATCTGAAATCTGTCAGTATCTCCAGGCTTCTTCCACGTAAACAACCTTCTTTTATGATTCTTGAACCAAGTGTTAGCTATGATTAAGTTGTGCTCTGTGCAAAATTCTACCAGGCGGCTTCCTCTTTCATTTCTCAGCCCCAATCCATGTTCACCTACTACGTTTCCTCCTACCCATATTTCCTACTACCGAAATCCAGTCACCCATGACTATTAAATTTTCATCTCCCTTCACTATCTGAATAATTTCTTTTATTTCATCATACATTTCTTCAATTTCTTCGTCATCTGCAGAGCTAGTTGGTATATAAACTTGTACTACTGTAGTAGGCGTCTGCTTCGTGTCTATCTTGGCCACAATAATGCGTTCTCTATGCTGTTCGTAGTAGATTACCCGTACTCCTATTTTTTATTCATTATTAAACCTACTCCTGCATTACCCCTATTTCATTCTGTATTTATAACCCTGTATTCACCTGAATAATATAATTCCTGAATAATATAATTCACCTGAATAATATAGTTCCAGTACATCAGGCTGGGCTCAGAAGCCAGCGTAGCTGCTGTGAATTGGGTCAAACCTTAACATCCTACACTGTGGCAGGATTACAGACGAAATTAAAGATATCGATGGCCTTTGTTGATCTGTCAGCAGCATATGATACTGTTTGGCTAGATGGACTACTGTTGAAGTTAAAAAATTATGTGTCAAGTTAGAAACTGACGACACTTGTGGGAAATATGTTAACCAACCGTTACTTCAAAGTTATCGTTGGACGAAAACAGAGTTAGTCATATTCCATAAAAATGGGCTTTAAAAATGGGCTTGCCAAGGATCCGTCCTAACAGCCTTTATCTTCAGCTTGCGTACCAGTGACATTCCAGACACTACCAGCAAAAAGTTCTGCTACACCACGGCCCTTGCCATAGCCATACAAACTAGCACACTTGAAGAAGGTGAAAGTATGTTGTCTACAGACTTAGCAAATCTTCTACAGATATTACAAAGCATGGAGACTCCAACCAAATGCAGCCAAAACAGAAGTGCATTCCAATTAAACAACAGAATCGCAAACCAACAGCTCAATGTTAATTTCTGTCAAAAGAGGATGGGACACAATTTCCAGTCTAAATACATTGGTGTCACACTAGATCCGTCGGTAATATCGGTAATATATAAAAATCACTTGGAAGACACTAACCAAAAGCCAAAGACTCGATATAACCTCATGAAGAAATTGGCTGGCACAACATGAGGTGCTGAACTTCTACTCTACGGACTATAGCTGTGACACTAATATACCTAGTAGCTGAACACCGATATTTTATATTATTTTGCTAACTATCCCGCGGTTTGTCTTTGAATAATTTACATTCTGCGTACTTGATGCAAATAGCAGCAAGTAAACTGACAAGGCAGCTATCCTTAGCTTGGCCATCTTTCTGCTGGTATGTTTTGTTATTGAAAGATAAGTCGTTCTGTGACAGTACTAACGTTAACAAATAAATGAACTCGTACATATCTGGTAAAGACAAGAAACAACTGAAATAGTTAAAAATAATGTAAGCACAAAAATCAGCGTACGTGACGTGTCTGTACCGTTCTGCACAGCCGAACAAACAAGACGTAAGATAAGTGCACCAAATAAGGCCACCTTTAGGTATGACGATTTATTATCGACAAACTATTTAGTCAATAAACTTGAAACTTTGCATGTCTTATAAGAGATCTGCAGCTGCCAAGCAATAATTTTTCTGATCATTGAAAATATTTCAAGTATGTTCTAAACTGGGATTTCAGAAACGAAGAAAATGACCTTTTTGGGTACACAGGGTACGCAACAATGCATTCCCGTATAGCCCAATAAGGCTATGTCTAGGAAAGAATTGTTTCGAGAGAGTGAAATGCTCAATAAACAGTCAAAAATATTTACTTCATACGAAAAGAAAATCAATAACAAAAATTTGGATTTTCGGACTGCGACTTGAACCATAACATTTCATAGGTCCTCTTTTGTCGATTATAGCACAAGGATATATAGTCCACAGAGGGAACAGCGAATCATATCTTCTACCAAGGTCACATTCCAGGTGAAACAATACCAAGAAGTAGATGCATCCAGTTTTGAGGCGCTGGTGTGTGCTTGAGAGTTTTTCCGAGAAGTTTTTGACGCTGTCTGCCGTTTCCTCGTGTTGATGTCCGAGATTTCTCTTATAGTAAAGTTTGAATTTTTTTTAACCCCAAGTAATTTAAACTTTTTCTCCTCTGGGTGCAACTCTTCTTCCTTTTAAGAGTTTTTATGATGCTGGTGACGGTTCTACCGCCAAATGATAAAGGGGTGCGGAGTTCTGCGTATCACGAAGTGTTTCACATTGGTCTTGCGAGGTCGGTTTGTTGACTACCACTCCGTCATCTGGAATGGCTTCACAAGACCGCTACGATCGCAGGTTCGAATCCTGCTTCGGGCATGGATGTGTATGATGTCCTTAGGTTAGTTAGGTTTAAGTGGTTCTAAGTTCTAGGGGACTGATGACCTCCGCTCTTAAGTCCCATAGTGCTCAGAGCCATTTGAGTCATTTTCGAATGGCTTCATCACGCAAAGATGCCTAATAATATATGAAACGAATTAAATAAATAAAAATTCAGTTAATAGATCACGGGACGAAAGAAAATAGGCGTGAGAGGCCGATGAACTATTCGTCCTCCCCATCCATGTTTACGCCATTTCTAATAATCCCATCCTGTAATAATTCAATGGCTTCAAAACCACTATAAATATGACTCGAAGGACTCACCACTGCATAAAGAAGCCATAAAATTAGTTACTCCTGATCGGAGGAAACTCTTACCTTAGTAGCTTAGCAAAAACTTGCAAAACACTCAAATCTGCAACTGGATGACGTAAAACGTGGTGCCTCTTCTTTTTTTCGCTCACTAGGACGCCAATTCTGGTCAAACAGGTGAATAACTGAAAGTTTCCAAAATAAGGGGCAGTGGCCATACTGGGGCTATGGTCTTAATTAGCTCACCTACCTTATCACTCATGTGGGGCCTTTTAAGTTCCAGCGTGGCGTTGAGTATGGTATTCCTGAAACCATCGAGTGGATATCAGTTATGAGATGCGGCCCAGAACGAGCAGCAGTATCGCGGAACAATAAACTGCATTCTGCATAGCCCATGATTCTGTCGCTGTCGTATTCCGAGACTGGCCGGTAGACATTCCTCTATTTCTCTTTCTCATGTGAATCATCTCGCGCGCAAATAGCATCCAAATGCAATTTCTACACCCGTTGTGTAATCTGTCCTCTTATACAGCACGTAGATGGCGTTACTCTTCCCTACTTTTGTTGCGGGAACGCTAATAATGGAATATTCAGTCATGTAGTAACTTCATGCCAGTCTGAGGTTTGCTGCGTTCTGACTTCATTGTGCTGCAGTTTGAAGGTCAACAGTGTACAATTGACCATCCTTTGCAGTGCATGACTCAGCTATTGTTTCCTTAATATGCCCTACTTTTACTATCGGTGGAATTACAAAATTTTACATAAAAGGCCTTCCAAGAACGTCTCTGTCACCGATATCAGAGGGGCTTGCCGTGACTGCTATGCGGAACGTAGCATCTGTGGTGGAGGCGAAAGTGGAGCTGTGGTGGCTGGTGTGGAGACTTACGAGGAGAACATGGCAAGTGCCATAAACCGATTTCCCAGAAACTTTGCTCACTAGAAGAAGCCGCTAAACAAACGAACACGCGTCTCAGGTTATCCGTAGACATTCGCTCGTTTGTGAGAAAACGCGGTCAAAATTTTTGATGTGCTTTATATGGCTTTTAGAGAGTAAATACTTCAACTCAAGCGGAGGCAGTGGCTAGCATCGCGGCTTCACACTTTTGTGCCCCGTGTTGAAAACCCGGTTGTTATTTTGTTTTTCATTCATCTACAAATGTTCGTAGAAGATTACTATACGAATGTTTTCCAATGTGTATTCAAATAACGTTTTCTCTTTTCGTCTAACAGCTGTACGTCTGGTGAACGTAAAAAATAAATAAATAAATAAATAACAAAAGATAAATGAATTGAAAATTATTGGAAATTGTTTTCGGTGGAATTACTCTAGTGTGTGTTCATTCATATACAACGACAACCGCCAGCTTTCGGAAAAGTGATCCGTCATACATTGTATGCCGCGGAATCATTGCCAACGTTTGATATCTTCAGAAGTGTTAATGACGTTTCTTTCCCGAGTGAGATTCATACGAAGAAATGTCGCTGTGGAAAGCTTGCTTTCGAACGATGCTCCTGGTGTTCTCCACGCCAGTCACAGTCTGTACGAACGAGGAAGACAATACACGCTTGGCTGGGATGCGTTAGGGAGCAGCGACCGCTGTGTCACGTCCGAGTGTCGGGCCGATGACAAGGCGGGCAGGGTGACTATTTGTTGTTTACTCCCCGCCATGTATGCAGTACGGCGTTTGGATGAATGGTGTGCAGATACTGGCAGTCCATGCAGCCGGCCCGATTCTGCGGAATTGCAAGCATCGACTGCAGGGTCTTTGCCTTTCATCTTCTCGCTGGCTTGTACAAAGTACGTCGTGATGGTTCACTTTGCGCTCCTCATATTCGGATGGATGCGGAAGTGACACGAATGTATTAGCATGGTTTGCTGCTGTGGTTGCTTGTGGAGAAATCGCCACAGTTCCAGCGAGCGTCAGAGTGACGTTACGTTCACTTTTTTGTGCTGCACTTGACATGTTGTCTGCAAGGGGCCATTTGTTTGTTTCCTCTTTAAAGTGGTGTGCTGCTTCAGCAGTATGTGTGGACCAAAAATGTTGGTTAGTAGTGTTTATGCAACCTTGTGGGTTGTCACTCTGGTTCAACAACGAGTCACGTAACTTGCAAGGTACTTCATTTCGTCGTTCTTTCAAGACTCTTGAACCAAGTGTTAGCTATGATTAAAGTTATGCTCTGTGCAAAATTCTACCAGGCGGCTTCCTCTTTCTTTCCTTACCCCCACTGCATAATCACCTACTACGTTTCCTTCTCTTCCTTTTCCTACTATCGAATTCCAATCACCCAGATTATTAAATTTTCGTGTTCCTTCACTATCTGTATAATTTCTTTTATTTAATAGTACATTTCATCAATCTCTTCGTCATCTGCGGAGCTAGTTGGCATATAAACTTGTACTACTGTGGTAGGCGTGGGCTTCAAAAATGGTTCAAATGGCTCTGAGCACTATGGGACTTAACATCTCGGGTCATCAGTCCCCTAGAACTTAGAACTACTTAAACCTAACTAACCTAATGAGGTCACACACATTCATGCCCGAGGCAGGATTCGAACCTGCGACCGTAGCGGTCGCGCGGTTCCAGACTGAAGCACCTAGAACTGCTCGGCCACCAGCGGCCGGCGCGTGGGCTTCCTGTCTGTCTTGGCTAAAATGGTTCAAAATGGCTCTGAGCACTATGGGAATTAACATCTGAGGTCATCAGTCCCCTAGACTTACTAACCAAATTACATCACACACACCAATGTCCGAGGCAGGATTCGAACCTGCGTCCGTAGCAGCAGCGCGGTTCCGGACTGAAGCGCCTAGAACCGATCGGCCACAGCGGCCGGCCGTCTATCTTGGCTACAATGATGCGTTCACTATGCTGTTCCTGGTAGCTTACCCGCGCTTCTATTTTTTAAATTCATTATTAAACCTACTTCCGCAGTACCCCTATTTGATTTTGTATTTATAACCTTGTATTCACCTGACCAGAAGTCGTGTTCCTCCTGCCACTGCACTTCACTAATTACCACTATATCTAACTTTAACCTATCCATTTCCCTTTTTAAATTATTAACGTGCCTGCCCGATTAAGAGATCTGACATTTTACGCTCCGATACGTAGAACGCCAGTTTTCTTTATCCTGATAACGACCTCCTCCTGAGTAGTCCCCACCCGGAAATCCGAATGGGGCACTATTTTACCACCGGAATATTTTCCCAAGAGCACGACATCATCATTTAACCATACAGTAAAGCTACATGCCCTCGGGAAAAATTACGGCTGCAGTTTGCCCTTGCCTTCAGCCGTTCGCGGAACCAGCACAGCATGGCCATTTTGGTTAATGTTACAAAGCCAGATCAGTCAACTACTGAAAAGGCTGCTGTCCCTCTTCAGGATCCCCATGTTCGTCTGGCCTCTCAACAGATACTCCTCCGTTGTGGTTGCACCTACGGTACGGCTATCTGTATCGTTGAGGCACGCAAGCCTCCCCACCAACGGCAAGGTTGTAAGGTGCCTCTTACGTGAGGAAGACATTTTTACCAGTTTTAATAAATTATTGTCTCTTATTGTTGTATTCACGATAGTTGGGATGTGCTGTACTCTGTAGCCGGCCATGAGTCGGAGAGCATTTCCCACGCTGGCGGCTAGGTGACGAAGCGACCATATGTCGCTTGTAGTGGGGTGGGGCTCGGCGCTGGACTGTAGCAACAAGCGTCAGCATGCGAAACATACATGACGGGAAGTACCGTCATCTTGGCGCCAATTCACCAATTTTGTTTATTTATATTTAATAATTAACGTCATTTATGACAACATGAATACTAGGAGGAGCCTCTGGATGTTTAAAACTATTTATCATAGTTTTGCCTCGTTAAAATTCACACCCATCCATTAACAAATGCATATCTTAGTAAGTACGAACTTGATCGGAAATCCACGAACTGTGACGAAACTAGTAAGAGATACAGACTGAGCGCCAAAGTCGGCAGTCGGCGTTAAGAGCTCTTCCTGTCTTGTTCGATGGTAGCCATACTCTCGGTTACGAGTAGTTTGTGACATGAGTGCTTCATTATTGATCTAATAGGAATAAAAGTGATATTACGGCATTCTGAATGTTAATTTCGTGTAAATAGATACCCCAAAGTTCATCGACAGCAGTTTCAGATAATTGGCTTCCACCGACAGAGACATCCAATGCGCCAATGAAGAATCTGCACGGGACGACATCTACGAGAGCTGCACCGCGCACAGGTAGGAGGAAATCCGACGACACAACCCACCAAGGCGGATCAAGAAAGGTCCGACTTACACTCGCAAATTCCGGGTGGAAATGCTGACCAGTTATACTGTACGTCACATATACCACCCTCTACGGACTCGCAGCTAAGCTGAGTAATAACAGTATCAGTTTAGAAGCGAGGGGATCTTGCAAGGTCCATGGTTCATGGAGGGAGGGTTTAATTATATATGTTACAATAATTCTTTTTAGCCTACTCGTTTCTTTGCGATGACAAGGTGTTTCCTCACCTATTCACAATTTCAATTAATATTAAGTTTTTCTTCCCTTTCGCTCATGATGCAGGTTTGAAGTGATGTAAGCAAATCTAGCTTTTTGTGTGTGGAAGCAGTTCCCATTTGGTTGTTTTAAAGTGTTTTGTACCCTAGTGGCGCTAATAGTGGATACAGACGATAGTACGTATGTATATGGCACTGCTGTCAGGATTCAACTATAATTTAATGGCCAACAGGTGACTTTTTTTGTTGAAATCGGGAATTACCAGGATCAGGGAAATGACGTGGATTGACTAGGCCCCGTTGTCTAACATCGTTTATCCTTGAAGAACAACAACATTTATTTTTACATATTTTCTTTGATAACAGGTCCTCTCTGAAAAACAGGTAGCAAAATTTGAGTTAATTTGCCGTTACGAGCATTCAAAATGATGAGTAAGACAGCCGTTGAATTAAGACAATAACAACCTCAAACTAATTCAAGAATTAATACCTTAACAATATTGCCCTTTTCAAACACGTCTGAGCTAAAAAAATTTAAATAAAGCAACCAAATAAATTAATTAAAACAGTTCTACATAAATTTCTTCAAGCAAATTCAAACCCCAGACATTACACGGACTCCTAAAAAATAAGTATTAACAAAGATAATAAGGGGATTACGCAAAGGTTTACATAAAAAAAATTACAGTTAAACTTAAAACCAGAAGACAACATGTATTAAACTATAAAGAGAAAATTTCCTGTGCGAATCCATTTAATCAAAGGCCCCTTGCCCGACAGCAAAATTTCGTTTACAGTGCAAGTGAGATTGCATAAGATACTCAACCTGAGCTCAGACAGCCAAGACGCGCGACTGAAATAAATAGCAAACCGCGCTGGGAAATGATCGAGAGCCGTCCACACGGCCGCAAGTAAGCCAAGCCCTCGCAGCGAGGAGCAGCCTACACGGAACGCTCTCCAGGAAACTAATGCTGTTAACAGAGGTGAAAGATGAGCTAGGAAATTTGAACTTTGTGGTAAGGTCCTACGAGACCAATCAGCTAACGTCAATCGTCACTAGGCTTACACACTACTTAATCTAACTTAAACTAAATTACGCTAAGGACAACACACACAAACACACACATACCCGAAAAAAAAAAATGGGTCTGAAGCACTATCTGAGGTCATCAGTCCCCTAGAACTTAGAACTACTTAAATGTAACTAGCCTAAAGACATCACACACACATCCATACCCGAGGCAGGATTCGAACCTGCGACGGTAGCGGTCGCGCAGTTCCAGACTGAAGCACCTAGAACCACTCGGCCACTCCGGCCGGCCACATGCCCGAGGGAGGACTCGAACCTCTTATCTAAAGTTATGGTTTAACCATGATTGCCCATGTAGGGCGTTTCCAACAAGCTGACACAGAACTACAGAAAGGGAGCTGTAGTTTCTTGCACAAAGAAATACAATAAAGAGCTCGCTAGGGCCTCACAACGTGCTTAAAAACGCTCCATAACAGTAACACCAGAGAGCCCCCCAGCTTCTAAAACATCGCAAACGGAAACATTAAAACTTATAATTGGTTCTCTTGCATAAGAATTTTAAAACAAACACAGTTCTTTTAGCTAGATAAGTCGTAGGCCCCTGATATGGCTATACGTGGCAACAGGGCAAATTACATAGCCGTAACAACATTAAGCATGGCACATTTTTGTGGGAGGACGCTGGCTAGTAGGTTAAGAGAAGTTATTTCACAATCTCACAGAGCAGGCAGAGCTATACGTTATTCACAAAATTACAGAGCCAAGTCACAGGGCATGTATGACGACTCAATGAAACAAAGACACGCACATCCGTTTAAACAGCTTGCGGGGCATGAAAGCGATGCACAGACCTGAACAACTAGTTGCGCACGACATAAGCGAAACACACTTTGCCTTCTGCCCCGTCCTGTCGAAGAAGAGTGAACGACGACCGGAAAAGACGGCGTGCTGATCGACAGACCGTGTGCGTCGCTACAAGCACTTCTGTGGCCCGAGGCTTCACGCTGTGCTGCCGGCACCGCGCTCTTCGGGGGCCTCTCTCTCTCTCTCTCTCTCTCTCTCTCTCTCTCTCTCTCTCTCTCTCTATATATATATATATATATATATATATATATATATATATGTATATATATATATAGTCGCGTATATATATATATATATATATATAGACGCGACTCTAGAATATTCCTCGTACCCTGGTGAGACGCCAGCTAAAAGTTATCCATAGTGAAATGAGCCCCACGACTCATTTGAAACCATCCGAGTCTGTTAAGCTTCCACACTGCTTTTTCTTTTTCTTGCACTAGGGCTTCTGTCAAGTAATTTGATATACACTACTGGCTTTCACTCGATTACTTTACGTTTGCGAGTTCTGCGTTACGAAATTTTACTGCACTTCCCAAGCAGTCTTCCAGATGGATCTGACGTGTCCTCCACTGTGTTAGGTGTACTTTAAGATTCGAATTAAATTCTGTTGAGCTGCTGTCTGCAAATTAAGTTCAGGGAAATGACTATTCTCACGATAGTAACTCCTTAATAGTCATTTTGTTTGGTACACTACTGGCCATTAAAATTGCTACATGAAGAAGAAATGCAGATGATAAACGGGTATTCATTGGACAAATATATTATACTAGAACTGACATGTGATTACATTTTCACTCAATTTGGGTGCATAGATCCTGAGAAATCAGTATCCAGACCATCCACCTCCGGCCATAATAACGGCCTTGCTACGCCTGGGCATTAAATCAAACAGAGCTTGGATGGCGTGTAGAGGTACAGCTGCCCATGCAGCTTCAACACGATACCACAGTTTTTTTTTTTTTTTTTTTTTTTTTTTTTAGCACTGTGGGACTCAACTCCTGTGGTCATAAGTCCCCTAAAACTTAGAACTACTTAAACCTAACTAACCTAAGGACATCACACACAGCCATGCCTGAGACAGGATTCGAACCTGCGACCGTAGCGGTCGTGCGGTTCCAAACAGTAGCGCCTTTAACCGCTCGGCCACTCCGGCCGGCGATACCACAGTTCATCAAGAGTAGTGACTAGCGTATTGCGACGAGCCAGTTTCTCGGCCACCATTGACCAGACGTTTTCAGTTGGTGAGAGATATGGAAAATGTGCTGGTCAGCGCAGTAGTCTAACATTTTCTGTATCCAGAAAGGCCCGTACAGGACCTGCAAAATGCATTATCCTGCTGAAATGTACGGGTGGTAACACATCCGAAATGTAACGTCCACTCTTCAAAGTGCCGTCAATGCGAACAAGAGGTGACCGAGACGTGTAACCAATGGCACCCCATACCATCACGCCGGGTGCTACGCCAGTATGGCGATGACGAATACACGCTTCCAACGTGCGTTCACCGCGATGTCGCCAAACACGGATGCGACCATCATGATGCTGTAAACAGAACCAGGATTCATCCGAAAAAATGACGTTTTGCTATTCGTGCACCCAGGTTCGTCGTTGAGTACACCATCGCAGGCGCTCTTGTCCGTGATGCAGTGTCAAGGGTAACCGCAGCCATGGTCTCCGAGCTGATAGTCCATGCTACTGCAAACGTCGTCAAACTGTTCGTTCAGGTGGTTGTTGTCTTGCAAACGTCCCCATCTGTTGACTCAGGGATCGAGACGTGGCTGCACGATCCGTTGCAGCCATACGGATAAGATGCCTGTCATCTCCACTGCTAGTGATACGAGGCCGTTGGGATCCAGCACGGCGTTCTGTATTAGCCTCCTGAACCCACAGATTCCATATTCTGCTAACAGTCATTGGTTCTCGACCAACGCGAGCTGCAACGTCGCGATACGATAAACCGCAATCGCGATAGGCTACAACCCGACCTTTATCAAAGTCGGAAACGTGATGGTACGCATTTCTCCTCCTTACACGAGGCATCACAACAACGTTTCACTAGGCAACGCCGGTCATCTGTTGTTTGAGAAATCGGTTGGAAAGTTTCCTCATGTCAGCACGTTGTAGGAGTCGCCACCGGCGCCAACCTTGTGTGGATTTGTCTGAGAAGCTAATCACTTGCATATCGCAGCATCTTCTTCCTGTCGGTTAAATTTCGGGTCTGTAGCACGTCATCTTCGTGGTGTAGCAATTATGGCGTTTAGTGTAGTTTCTATAAATGTATGTTATCTAAGCGTCACTAAGCCATTTGTGGAAGTATTTGTATGGATTGGTTGGTTGGTTGATTTGGGGGAGGGCACCAAACAACAAGGTCTTCCGTCCCATCGGATTAGGGATGGAACGCGAAGGAAGCCGGCCGTACCCTTTCAAGGGAACCACCCCGGCGTTTGCCTGAAGCGATTTAGGGAAGTCACAGGAAACCTAAATCAGGATGGCCGGATGCGGGTTTGAACCATAGTCCGAGTCCAGTGTAATAACCACTGCACCACCTCATTGGTTATATTTGTGTGGCGTGTAGCCATATGTGGAACTGAACTGAAACATGAACGATAAACAGTTTAGACAAGAAGAGAATAGAAGATTTTGAACCGTGGTGCTGCAGATGAAGATTATATGGGTAGATCACGTAACTAATGAGGAGGTACTGAATAGAATTGCGGGGAAAAGAAATTTATGGGTCAACCTGAGTAGAAGAAGGGGTCAGTTTATACGATACAGTCTCAGTCATGAAGGGATCACCAATTTAGTACCGGAGGGAAATGTGGATGGGGGAGCGTGGAGGGGGGGGGGGGAGGGGGCTTGTAGAGCGAAGCCAAGAAATAAATACAATAAACAAATTCAGAAGGATGTTGGTTGCAGTACTTATTCGGAGATGAAGAGGCTCGTACAAGTTAGAGTAGCATGGAAATCTGCATCAAACCAGTCTTCGTACTGAAAACCACAAGAACAACATGTTTTAATACGCGTGCCGCTGAGTTTATTTTTAAACTGAGTTGTAAATGTTTTTTTTTGTGATTCTCAAGATCAGAAATATGTTATTTTATTGGCAAAGGTGACCAAATCCAAATGTCGGTTGAATATTAGATCAGCAAATTGATTAACTAATTGGAGGCATTGAATCTAACTGTGAAATTTGTGATGCAACTTGAGTAAAGGAAAGGATCCGTGGCTAGGAGAGAGCCTGAGTCTTCAATGAATGTTCGGTTTGTTAACGAAGGGAAGGGTGACGCAAGGTGGCCGGGGGGGGGAAGATGTAAATGTAGAGGGAGACCTACGCACGAATAGAGAATGCAAATTTACTCAGTGAAGAGCCTTGCACAAGGTAGACTGGCACGAGGAACTGCGTCAGACTAGTATTCGGACTGAAGGTTGGTTCATTTGGGGGAGAGGTCAAACTGCGAGGTTAACGGCCCTATCGGATTAGGGAAGGGTGGGAAAGGAAGTCGGCCGTGACCATCAAAGGAGCCATCCCGGCATTTGGCTGAAGCGATTTAGGGAAATCACGGAAAACCTAAATGTGGATGGCCGGACGCTTGTTTCAACCATAGTCATCCGAATGCGAGTATAGTGTTCAGACATAAGATCACAAAAATATAAACAGAAAAATCACTAGAATCCATCTACGTACTATTAATTTGTTTCTGTTACAATGCGTAATGGGAATTCTGATAGCCAGAGAGTGCCGATCAACGATGGCAGTGACATTATTGAAGCTGTTGAATCCCGATCACTTAGGGCAACCAATCTCTGAGCGAAGTGTCACTGAATGTAAGAAGAAAAACTATTTATGCTCTTCATGAAAATCTTTAGCTCTTGATTTTCCTTTTTCTGGCATTTCATTTCTTACCCATAGGTCCATCACATTTTTCGTGTCAGGAAGTTTCAGTCATATCTCTAAGTACCACAGGTACGTAGTCCACTACTTTTGCTCATTTCTGTAAATACTGGTGACTCGCACTGCTGCGGCAAATTTAAAACTAACACTGATGTCTGAAGCGAAATTCGAACTCATCTCCATTATACGATGCTACCGCGAGACTAAATGCTGTGGATAACAGCTGTACTCGAAAACATACCCGAACGTGTATGAAACGGAAGGTCCGCCACCACTGTGTAATAATGTGCCACACATTCAAAAACGAGAGAATCATAAAGGGGTAGGGCGGAAAGGAAAAGATAAGAGAGAGGAGAATAGAATGTGGTACTGAGATGTATAAAACAGAAGTATAGCGCACACTGGCGAAATGTGGACTGAGGGATTTAACTGCACTGCAAATGATTAAATCATACGCGGTAGACTAACGGTACCTGGATAAATAGAATAATCAGGACACACATGGAAGCCTAGGCTAAAGCTAAATGGGGAAAGACCTAATCAATAACAGACTAGCTGATGATTTTCGTAATTTCACTCTGTGTGTTGGTTGACTAGCATGAAATGTGAAAGCGTCGGAGGCCTTTCCAGATGGATTATACGAGAGCTATCTGCCCAGCATAACCGCCATGCCAACTACACGCTCGATACGTTGCACGTGGGAGATTTGCGGCCACTGTATTATTCCTGCAACCTTCGTGAAAAATGGAAAGAAAACAGTTCTTTCCGTGCACCACGGGACGTTCCGTAGTGGTTCAACGTAATTTCAAGCGATGGACCAGGAAGACAAACAAGCGATCCAGAAAAACACAAATAACACTACAGCGGTGTTTTTGTTGGCAAGGTCAACAATGCAGCGTAAACACTACTTAGCGCACAGAGCGGGCCCTCGCCGTATCGCTGGACACAGCACGACTCCGGAGGCCCGCTGCGTTTCACAACTCGTCTTCATCCACGCGTAAAAACTGGCGCCCGCAACTCTCGGTATTGTATTAAATAAACATGCGTCGGCCGGCGCAGCAGGATGCGACCGCATGCGCGCCCACAACCAGGCGACGCCCCCTCCCCCCACCCCCCCCCCCCTCCCACACACACACACGATCACACGCAGAGATGCAAGCGAGCACGTCGGCCAATGATAGCGTTCAGTTTCCAGGCCGCAGGGCAAGCGATGGACAGTCGACATGCACAAGGCACTGCAGATCTCGTAACATGAGTGCAAACAACGTAACAGCAAAACAGTACACATTTCGCGACCGCATCCTACACAGAGACGAGGCTGAGCGTTCATCACTATCGTCGCTTAGGAACTAAATCTACGGGCGGTCATAATGTGGAACAGGGCAAAATACATGATGTTTATACACGTCTAGTGTTAACATAAATGAACACATTATCTTTTTAGCTTTACTTTTTTCTTCTTTGTCATAAAGCCGTTCAGTCGAACTGTTATCACTCTACTTGTCTCGGAAATACAACTTACATACCAAATGAGCATTGTGTAATAATCGCTTTAGCTTGCCTCGAAGCTGAACTGGGTACCCAGACTCCGACAAACAATTTTCTTACCTTACTGTAGCTGAACTAATCAGCTGACAGAAAGTGAGATTGGAGGGTAATGGCGTAAGAATTTATAGAAGTTTACGCTATGAACCCCTAGTGGAATGTCAGTGATATCTCACAGACAGCTGCACCAATAGGAGTAATATGTTTTTAGGTTGGTTAGTGCCTCCAATTACATGTGCCAAGAGCTAGCCGTTAATGCTTATTTTCCGTTGGGAGTAGATCAGGTGTTGAAGTGTGGACATGCTGACACGAAACGGTTAGTATATACTGACAGCTGTAGTCCACTTAGTAGTGCAGTGTGTCCGTGCAGATGCCGGCCGGGGTGGCCGAGCGGTTCTAGGCGCTACAGTCTGGAACAGCGCGACCGCTACGGTCGCAGGTTCGAATCCTGCCTCGGGCATGTATGTGTATGATGTCCTTAGGTTAGTTCGGTTTAATTAGTTCTAAGTTCTAGGCGACTGATGACTTCAGAAGTTAAGTCGCATAGTGCTCAGCGCCATTTGAGCCATTGTTGTCCGTGCAGAAAACATCAGAAGTGTGAAGTTCGTGACAAGTTTGTGGAAAAACTGTTTGATGCAGATAGAAAATAAACAGCATACTAATGTCTGTACATATTACAGCACCATATATAAAAATATATATATTTATACAGAATAATTTTTTTACACATTGCACAAGCTCTACAGATCGATCGATGAGAGGGTATGGAACAAAAAAGGTCTAATGAACTTATGTCCGGAAATGCATGGTTTCCATGATAGAGACAATCATGCCTTGTTACACAGGCTGCAGTTTAATGTTCAGTGTACCATGCAGCCACAGTTACAGTATGCATGGTTTCCTCCAAGAGGGTGGTACTGTTCCTCATACGTCATGCCGTAGTGCCCTCTTCTGCCACATTAATTGGTAATTTTTTATCCAATGTACTTATCTTGCTGACTCACTTTGTAGTGGATGTGATGCAGCGTTGTACACAATTGTTCCATATTCGAATCGAGAGCTTGCCAATATGGTGTTTACTTACGGAAAGGAAAATGGTAGCCGGCTGCAAGGTTGAATGAGGTGACCTATCCCCACTGACGAAAACCACAGCATTCAATGTTTGCAACAGTGTTTCGCTGTTTGTCTGAGACAGGATCGTTTCAGGAAGCAGGAAATCACGAACGATCTACCCGAGATGTTTGGACACCAGACTTGGAGGAAAATGTGATTAACATTGTGGAAGGTGACCATCGTGTCAAGACCAGGCTGTTGGCCCGCCAGTACAGG
This sequence comes from Schistocerca piceifrons, assembly GCF_021461385.2. NCBI lineage: Eukaryota > Metazoa > Arthropoda > Insecta > Orthoptera > Acrididae > Schistocerca > Schistocerca piceifrons. The sequence goes on from NC_060138.1 coordinate 375,904,042, forward strand.
GTAAGACAGTGTGTAACATTCTCCATGACAACTGTTACTACCCTTCTCACTTACAGCATGCGGAGAGCTTACCAGCGACAAACTTTCACATCAGGAGCAGTTTTGTGACTGGTTTCTTCGCCAAACCACCACGTTTTCGGGATTTGTGCCATGCATCCTATTTACAGATGAGGCCACCTTTACTCAGAATGGTACCTTCAACTTTTATAACAAGCATCAGTGAGACAGTATGCAGAACCCCAGTGGTATGGTGACAGCGTATCATCAGCATCGATGCAGCCGGAAAGTGTGGGCCGGGATAACTGGCGACTGTGTTTTGGAACCAGTCTTCCTTCCACGTTGCCTAACAGGCCAGAACTATAGGCGTTTCTTGTGGATGTGTTGCATCCCCTGCTGGAAGAAGTGCCGTTGGTAACTGGAAGGGATATGTGGCTGCTACATGATGATCCTCCAGCCCACTTCGCCATTAGCGTCTGGACACATCTCAATCGTGTCTTCTCTGTCGATGGATCGATTGAGGGGCTCCAGTTGCATGGCCTGTTCGTTCACCGGATCTCAACCCGTACGATGTCTGGTTATGGGGCCATTTGAAAAGTGTCGTGTATGCAGAAACCATTCCAGATGTGGAGACAAGGGAGCAGTGTATTCCTGCAGCCTTTGACACTGTTCGGCTGCAGACTGGCCAATGTGAACGTGTGAAACAGAAGATGCTACGACTCATTCACACATGCGTTGAGGCACATGGACATCATTGTCAATGCATATTGTAACTGTGGTTCCATGTTAGAACGGCTATTAGACCGCAGTCTCTGGAACATTGTATGATTTAATATATGGTCTCTTGCATGGAGACCACGCATTTGGGGACGTAAGTTCATTAGACCTTTTTTGTTCCGTATCGTTTCATTGATCAGTTCCTAGAGTTTGTATAGGGTGGAAAAAATCACCCTGTATACACAGGGTATCATGGGTTTACGTGCAGATATTGTTATCATCGGTACCTTGCTAACTACCCACATCACTGTTTTAGTTGTTTTTTTCTCTGTCTGACAGTCTGCCCAACACGTCAAATAATTTACTGCCTGATGTTTTCTGCACAGCCGTAACCGCAGCACTACCAAGTGGACTACACCTGTCAGTATAGACAAACCGTTTTGCGTCCACATGTCCACACTTCTACAACTGACCCGCTGCTCAGGAGAAAATAGGCGTTAAAGGCTTGCTCTTGTCACACGTACTTCGAGATACGAACCAACCTGAAAACATACTACTCCTAATGGCTATGATCATTAGCCTGCAAATGAAGTAAATACTCTTGTCATGTTGTTCAGTACATTGTCCTCAATCACCGATAGAAATATGTGAGTCTATATCTTTAACAACCTGTATATGTCTTTATTCCGCAAGCCACCATGCAAGGTGTCGTGGAGTGTACATCCAATAGGATCTTCACGCCTGGTCTTTCCTGTTTAAATGGTGAAAAGTACGTAAGAAGAATGACTGTCGGTAACATTGGTGTGAGATCGAATCTCTCAAATCGTACGAATGGACATCAAGAAGTAAATTATACATTACGGCAGGGCTAGTAACTTTTGCTGAATGCTGCGCTACACTTCGCAGTGACGTAAATACATGACTCCGTTTTTCAACATAATCACGAAGTCTCTGTGAATAACGTTTTGAATGTTTTGCCAATCGTTCAATTCCTCGACGATAGAAATGCGGCCCTCGGTCACTCAAAAACCTATGTGTGATCATCCTCATCGTTGGAAAAATCTGTTTCCCCTTAAATGTTCACTCAGCTTCCCGAAAAGATGGAAATCGCGATCAGCATCACCTGAATCGGTGCAGCCTTGGTCAAGTTCCTAGCACCGTTTCACTAGGCACGAAAGTGACATTCTATTCGGTGCAGATATCGCTAGACGTTCTGGGTGGCTCTCGGTTCTATTTACTATTTATTTCTACAAACATGATGCTGTACCGCGATCATAAACTACAGACTCCGTAACTAGTTACGGCGCCATTTCACTCGCGCGCTACGATGCGCCTGTTGTCCGTACAGCAGTAGAGCTGTGTATACAGGAAAGCCGGAATATGTATCGTGTCCACTCTCGTTTGCCACTCTTTTTTGCGCGATGGTCTTAGCGTGGGATGACGTGTCTAACTTACTTTCTGATGAGCCTATGTAACTTCATTGTCTTCTCGCGGGATATATGTAGAAAGACGCAATATTGTGGTTGATTCTTCTGGGTACGTACGCTCCCGTAATATTAAATTCTTCTAGGTGCGTGCACTCTATGGATTTTAACAGTAAACCACCTGTCTCACTTGTGGAGGTGGCTACTCTTCTTCCAGTCTTTTGATTTTCTCTATCTCCTATATTAATTCTACCTGTTGAAGGCCGCAGACTGATGAGCGTTACACAAGAGTCGATGGAAATAATTATATTTCCTTACGATTTAGAAGAGCCCTAGAAACTTAAAATCAAGTAAGGCAAAAGGGATAGCTAACACTCCATTGGAAGTTTCAAAACCATTGGGGGACATTGCAACAAAACCATTTTTTACGTTCTTCGTACATGCATATTTAAATTAGATGATGGTGGGACATCAGCTAGTATACTTTTTTATTAAAAATGGAACTCCTCCAGCTGTACTTAAGATTTCATATTTATTTGGCTACTAGTTTCGACATTACGTCAACGCCATCTTCAGGCCCGTAGACTTTGATGATATCAATGTTCTCACCGCGGACTTCTAGTACTCAGCCGCGCAAAATTGATATCATGAAAATGTATGGGCCTGAAGATGGCGTTAACGTAACGTCGAAACTAGTAGTCGAATAAATATGAAATCTTAAGTACACCTGGAGGAGTTTCATTTTTAATAAAAAATTTTCACGTTGGTGCGTAGAATGTATGAAACTGCCGGTATACAACCAGATTTTCTGAAAAAAAAATATGTCATCAACATAATTGTCGAGATTGAAAGAGCCGATAAGTGCGAGAATTATTGCATAATCATCTTAACAGCTCATGCATCCAAGCTGCTGGCAAGAATAATATACATTGATCAGACACGACATTATAACCAGCGACCTACTATCGGTATGAAACCGTCCAGATGATTGTAGCGTCACCTGGCTAGGGTGCTACCATGAATTTTTTGAATCTAATTTCAAATAATCTACCTGTCTGGCCCATGTACAAAGAGTCACAGTCCAAACATTCAATTTTTTACACACTTGTATGACGAAGTGGATACTGTATTTTGCAGTTGTGAGATAATTTATTGCCAGTCTTATTACTGGTGGTAAAAGATACGTTTATGCCTTTTCATTTGAAGACATTGGCAATCTGATATGAAATATTGCCTTGAAATGGGATTGTATGGAAGGTGTTATTTTCTTTTTGTCTTTAAACGAAACGGCGTAAAAATATCCTTTACAACCACCGAAGTGGCATCCAATATAAGGACTCGCACCAGGCCATTGAGCCACTCGAAAATATTATTATTACCATTTACATACATAATTAAATTTGTGCAGAACACTAACAGCACGAGTCTTACTTTTCCAGATTTTGTTATTGACGCACAGATCATACCAGTCGGAACTTGGTAGCAGCCCAAATACTGGCGGGAGGCCAAGAAGGTTATGTATCCCCTCCAGATTTTTTAGCTTGTTTCCTCCAGCGCTGCGTCTCACTCCAGTCCTCAGTCGGTAAAATTTGGCAAAAATTTGAAGCCTATCGTCAAATAGCATATTTATGTCAGGATCTACTCGCTGACCTTTGAAAAACAGAGAATTATTAGCAAATCCAATATTGGACACAAGTGAGCTGTGCGTATGAACGAAGATCACTTTGCCACGTGAACCATGCCAGCGACAGACTTCTGTTCGGTGGAGGTCAATTCTTTGTGAAGCTGTTTGGAAGAAATGGAACTGTAGAATTGATACTGTGACATCAGCATTCGTTTACAGTCGCGGGCCGAGGAAAATGCCTCTTGTCGCAGGCAGTAGTCGGTAACACGGTACAGCAATAACAACAAAATCATTCCTGAGGACTCACGTACCTCCCTCTGTTAATTCTTAAATCGCCTTTCCTATTTGTTTGTTTTACTACAGGGTGACAATTACTAAGCCATATGAAATAAAACCGTCATAACTTTTGAACGGTTTGCGTTAGGGCATGATGAAAATTAGTATGCACAGGCGCACGCGGCTTGTTGTTGTCGGTAATTTGCACGTAAAAAGTCAAGGTACAGCATGCCTGAGCTCACAGCGCTTGTGAAGGCCTACTTGCAAGCTATAACAGCCTAGCTGCGACTCAAAGGAAGTTTTGCTACCGAGTTCAACCTGAAGACCACCGGCCCAAGTGCGCTAGCAAATTCTTGATTCGCAAGATTGAGAGAATGCGTAGTATTCGTGATGACAGTGTTGGCAATGTCGGTCGCCCAAAAAAGGTGAAAACGCCATAAAACATTGAGAAGACACCCGCTGTGTTTCGAACCAGCGTCAGGAAATGGATCTGACGAGCTGCACAACAGGTGGGAATCAACGGGGAGACAAAAAAAAAAAAAAAAACAATGGCTCTGAGCACTATGGGACTTAACTTCTAAGGTCATCAGTCCCCTAGAACTTAGAACTACTTAAACCTAACTAACCTAAGGACATCACACACATCCATTCCCGAGGCAGGATTTGAACCTGCGACCGTAGCGGTCGCGCAGTTCCAGACTATGGCGCCTAGAACCGCTCGCCCACACCGGCCGGCCAAGCGGGAGACAATGCGACTAATTGTCGTTGAAGACCTACATCTCTACACATACAAAATTTAAACCCATCAACCATTAAGCTCCAGGACCACGGAACAACGGTTGTGTTTCGCCAACGACTGCCCACAGAATGGACGAACAGGACTTTGATGTGAATATGGATGGGTTCGTCAATAAGCGAAATTAGCATTTGCAGGACTGAGAATCCACATTTGCGATCAAAAAGTCTCTTCATCCGTAACAGGTGACTGTGTGGTGTACAGTGCCCAGCCACGGAATAACTGGTGCGATATTCCTTGATGTTACAGTGACTACAGAACAATAAGTGAAGGTTTTGGAAGATGTTTTCATCCTCCTTATCCAAAGCGATCCTGATTTCGACAAGACGTGGCTCATGCGGGACGGAGCTCGGCCCCATCAAACTAGGAGAGTTTTTGATGTCCTGGAGGAGTACTTTGGGGACCGCATTCCGACTCTGACATACCATGAGGTCACTGACATGGACCTCAACTGGCCCCCACATTCTCTGGATCTGAACACATGCGACTCCTTTTTGTGGGGCTGTATTAAAAAGAAGATGTACAGCAATAGCCTCAAAACCATTGCTGAGCTGAAAACAGCCATTCAAGAGGTCATCGATAGCATCGATGTTCCGACGCTTCAGAGGGTCATGCAGAATTTCGCTATTCGTCTGCGCCACATAATCGCCAATGAAGGTAGGTGTATCGAACATGTGGTGACCTAAATCTGAATATCTATAGTGACGTTTACGTGTTGTATGAAGTGTGTGTACGCCGTACTTTGTTAACTCATTTACTTTTTTTTCCTTATGTTTCATCAATTGTCACTCTGTATTTTTACCTTTTGCGTCCACCTCTTTGGCCGAGCCGTTGTTGGAAGTGCATACCAGCACACCCTTAGTATGTCTCTAGTTGGAACAGAGGCTTGCGGGTTAGCTACCACGCCCAAGTTAGCTACCGCTTCTCTATTCAGATTCTGTACGTAACCGCGATGACAGCTGACGCGCGCAGCAGAATTTGCGAGGCTCGAGCCTCTGAACGTCTTACGGCACCGCAGCCACCCGTTTCGCCCACTCCGGAATGAGTAAGCGCGCCCGCTGACAGGCAGCTTAATTGCGGTGGAAGTGGCGGCTGGAGCCAGTCCAGGCCTCGGACTTCCGGAGAAGCCGCGACTGCGGCCTTCCCGAGGCCCTACCGGCGCACTAATTGCGGCCTCGCCGTCCGCCACCGCCAGACGGTTCCGCCACCTTTGAGCGAGCTCCGGGCCCAAGATGGCGGCGACAAGCACGCACGTCAAGCCAGCTGGCGTTCCGTGTTGAGGGAAAGGCAGCGAGTGAGCGGACGGGCACACGAGCCGCTGGCCCTTGTCTTCGTTAAACTTTCATAGTTCTTCGCTGCGAAACCCGCAATTACGGTAATTGCGGTCAGAATCGGCGATCACCCTCCCTGGGCTTTGCGTGTGCGGGCGTAACAGCGAGCCGGCCAGCGAGCAGGTATGAGGCCGTGGCGGCCGATGCGCTCTGGGAGGGGCGTGGCAGCGTGTGGTGGAGGGGGGGGATTCCCTGGTTCCCTGGGAGGGGTGGCGGAGAGGGGAGGGGGATCCCCGCCGCCCAAATTGCCAGCCGCGCCACGGCACACACGCGAGCCGCGACCGCTAATGGAGGGACGCACAGCCTAATTACCGACGGTTTATTTTAAAACGCATCATCACGATCGTCGCTAAATGAAAGCTAAATACCATTTCTTTCTTTTTTCCGTTCCGCCGTGCCGCTTCAATCTTCCCTCCTTGCCTCGCGGCCAGCTAGGGAGGCGCTCTGTACCGTTCCTTTTTGCTAATCTTTTATACTGTTCAATCAATCACTGTTGTTTTAATGTGTGCCAGTGTTGATTAATATCGTAAATAACATCCATCTCTTCGTCCCTCCCTTCCCTCCCCGCCTCTCTCATCCACCCCCCCCCCCACCCGCTTATCTCTCTCTCCGTTCGCCCCCAGAGCGGTCGCTGCGCTGTTTTCGGTGCACGCATCATTTCGTCATGAATCATTAACCGAAAACTGTTCATCGTTCCGGAGCGGCCGGCAATTATTTTACGCTGTCCGCTCGAATAAGCCTGTAATTATTCATAGGCCGGGTCCAATGAAGACTCACCTTCTATTACGGCATCAATTTGCTGCTCTCCCCACGCACGGTAAATGGCGACATTTTAGCGGCGCCCAAGCTGCCGTGTTGCAACAGACGAACAAAACAGCGAGTTGGTCGTGACGCATTTTTTTCGTTGATGAAGACTTTCATACTATAAAGCTTTGAAAAGCAGAGGGAAAACCAAAAAAGAAAAAAAGACTTTCATGCAGATTCGCCCCATCGAATACATGAATCGCTTAAGGAGTTACGGGAATGGTATAATACGACGTTCGCTGAAAAGGAAAGCGGCAGCCTGAATTAGATTAGGAGCTATTTGTCGTGTTACAGGCAGAAACGTTTGTGCTTTTGCACGGCCTGAAGAAAAACATGCGCAAAAATATTAAGCAGTGCAAAGGAACAAATGGAGATGTGTAGATTCGGATCGTTCAGATGGCTCTGAGCACTATGCGACTTAACTTCTGAAGTCATCAGTCCCGTAGAACTTAGAACTAATTAAACCTAACTAACCTAAGGACATCATACACATCCATGCCCGAGGCAGGATTCGAACCTGCGACCGTAACGGTCGCTCGGTTCCAGACTGTAGCGCCTAGAACCGCAAGGAGATTCGGATGGTTTCTGCTTTAGTAGGCGATGGTCATTAATTCAACATATTTGGTAAAAGGAGCGAGGCAGCATCATTAGCCTCCTCCTTTCTTTGTCTCAGATTACGGACACGACGTTTTTTCGCAGGATCGCTAGATGTCGTAAGTAGTAGATTGCCCTGCCGACCCTTGCCACTGGATTAATATATTTTGATGAAGAAACTTGTCACAGTGTATCACATTTCGAACTCAAAAAGGAGCTTTTTGTTTTAATTGAACCTACCGATAAGACTGATGAATTATTGAAGCTGTCTGCTCTCCGTTCCCAATTATCTGGAGCACCTGACCTCACCTGTTAATTTACTGGTGTGTTGCCTGTAGCCGGCAAACTTCTCCCTTTTGCCTAACAGAGTTTCTGATAGCTAAAAGCAACATTTGTAGGAGACAACAGAGGAATTATACAGACCGTAACACAGACAGACCTGGTAAAATTTAAATACGAGTACATTGTTCGAGGAACACAGAAATGAGAGGTAGCCTGTTACAATAAACGAGGGGCCGGCCGGAGTGCCCGAGCGGTTCTAGGCGCTTCAGTCTGGAACCGCGCGACCGCAACGGTCGCAGGTTCGGATCCTGCCTCGGGCATGGATGTGTATGATGTCCTTAGGTTAGTTAGATTTAAGTAGTTCTAAGTTCTAGGGGACTGATGACGTCAAAAATGGTTCAAATGGCTCTGAGCACGATGGGACTTAACTTCTGAGGTCATCAGTCCCCTGAAACTTAGAACAACTTAAACCTAACTAACCTAAGGACGTCACACACATTCATACCCGAGGCAGGATTCGAACCTGCGACCGTAGCGGTCGCATTGTTCCATACTGTAGCGCCTAGAACCGCTCGGCCATCCCGGCCGGCTGATGACCTCAGATGTTAAGTCCCATAGTGCTCAGAGCCATTTGAGCTAATAACCGAGGGGTATTCAGTGAGTAATGCAACACACTATTTTTCTCGTCCAACTTTTCTTTTAGGCGTTTGTCATCATCGCAACAAGATCGCGCAAACGTGCCCGATCTTCTTTGTGCCGGCCAGCTTTACACAGCGAAGATTCCTGTAATGTTGGAACGTTCGGACACTCTCATCGCAGTTAAACACCTTGCTGCACAGCTGTTGGTAATGCTGACAACCTCGTCCACCTGTTAGGGTACTGAGAGGTTGGTTTCTGAGCCGAGACTTCCTGCGATTCTCTTGGCAGGATTGTTTCTCTGACGATGTTACTCTCTTTGCGGCGTCCTGGTAGGCTAGCGCCCTCTATTTAGGACGGCCGCGGCTCGCGAGGGAGGAGACTCGGTCGGGGGCAGTGATGTGACTCGGTCGGGACGGTGACGGAGAGACGATTAGCGGCAGTGGCAGGGTGAAGACAGCGCACAGAGCATCGCGAGAGGTCTGTCGGCGCTCGGTGTACTGCGAGGACGCACGGCGTTGACATTCCGGCGCCTGGGTCTGGCGGCGAGCGGAACAGGAGTGGGGAAGCAGGCACCGGTCAACATAGGCTCTGTTTAACAGTCGTGTTTACCTCGAATCCTGAGGAGAGCGCGGGTGTTTACCCCGACGTGCATGTTAAGGGCGAGCTCCTGGAATAACTTTAAATGGTGAGCCATTTTGTGGTGGAACTTTTGGATGTCATTGCTCCGTGTAGCCACTTTGATTTTCGCTAGTCATTCCTTAAACCACTTGGACGTGGGTCCGGGATACTTGATATTGCAGGTCCATGTAACTGCCCTGGTTCCGTTGCACTACAAGTGTGGCCGACAAAAAATGGCTCTGAGCACTATCGGACTTAACATCTGAGGTCATCAGTCCCCTGGAACTTAGTACTACTTAAAACTAACTAACCTAAGGACATACACACATCCATGCCCCAGGCAGGATTCGAACCTGCGACCGTAGCAGTCACGCGGTTCCGGACTGTGGCCGACATTCGTCGATTCCTTTTTTACTATTACTGTCAATATGTTAAGTTATAAATTTTATGAATCAAAGTTTATTGTTTGTATAAAACTAGAACCGCCAATTTAAATTGCAATTACCAACTTTTTTCTTGTTGGCAACTATAATAGTAACAATTTTGCGCCGTCAAACGGTGCTTTGGTATTTTAGGTTGTGTGCGGATTCTCTGGTCATTATCACCTTGAGATAGTTCTGATATATATATTTATCAAGTGAAATTTCACGTCATTCGAGATTGTTTAATGAACTATTGCTTTAACAGTATCTGCGGTTGTCACACTATAACGATTAACATCTCCTCCTGCACTTGGCGCTAACCAGTGCTTGGCTGTTGGTTTTAGTATTTTAGTGAACAGTGTATTAATGCTGGGTTTGTGTGCACTAGAAGCCGTTAATGGTGCGCGCAGGCCCTCCTCCTGTTGTCACTTGAGCTCTCGAGCACGGAATTAAGACGAGCGGACGATCTGAACGGCAAACGTCGAGAACGTGCTGATTGCTGTGAAGATCTTTCAGGCTGTCATAACACACATTGCGGAAAGTTTTCCATAATAGTTAATTCAGGTATTTATGAGATCTTGCTACTTGATTTTTTTTTCTTTTGCAAACTAATAGCATTTACAAATTGTTTTCGTTTCATATTCACAAGGCCTGCCTTCCGTGGTGGCCGAGCGGTTCTAGGTGCTACAGTCTGGAACCGAGCAACCGCTATGGTCACAGATTCCAATCCTGCCTCGGGAATGAATGTGTATGATGTCTTTAGGTTAGTTAGGTTTAAGCAGTTCTAAGTTATAGGGGACTGATGACCACAGCAATTAAGCCCATAGCGCTCAGAGCCATTTGAACCATCACATGGCCTGATAATTGACTAGTGAGCTCAGATCTGCATTTATGTTTATAGTTATGTTTGTGAAAAGTAACTTTTAATGAGTTTAAATTTCAGGCTATATGGACTTTTTGTTCTAAAATTTTTTGAATTATTCTTATTGCTTTTATACAATTGAATAATCGATGTCGATCACCGTAGTTCGCCAATACTAATTAGTCATTGTGTTGTTACCAGTGCTCTGTGTTCATTAACGTGATGAAAATTAATTTTTGTATTCTCGAATGGGGTCAGCATTACATTCGAGCAGCCCATGTGCTCTTCCTATCAATCCCACACCTTATCAGATTCCTCGCCGCCTAAAACCATAAAGAGCAACGAAGGACCGTCTGTGCGGAGGTGCTTGCGCGTTACGAGGCTGATTGTGACAATTATTTGTCGAACATCATCACAGGCAATCAAACATGAATTCATCACATCGAACCGAAAACAAAACGTCAATACCAACACTCCACCGAAGATAAAGTTCAAAGCCGCATCCTCAGCGGGTAAAGAAATAGCGACTGTGTTCAGGGACTCTGAAGGCGATATTCTGTTTGATGTCCTCCCTCGCGATGTGAGGATCAAGTGGATTGTTCTGCCCTCAGGAAACTGAAGAAACGACTTGCTCGTGTTTGTCGTCACAAAAATGCAAACGAATTTCCCCTTCTCCATTACAACCGAAGCCCTCGCACAAGCCTGTGCACCCGAGAGGACCTCACAAAACTCCATTCGTTTGTTCTTCCTCACCCACCCTGCGGCCCGACTCTCAACAGTTTGGCCCAATGAAGGACGCATTTCGAAGGAGTTAGTACGTTATTACTGCAGCAGGACGTTAGCTCTGACGTCGACCAATAGAATAGTAACCATGCGGGAATACAAGCCCTTCCAAAGGTGGCGTAAGGCCGTCGCATTGAAAGGAAATTATTCTGAAAAAAAAAATAGCCAGAAGAGTGGGGAACAATATGTTGTATTGGAATCCTGAATAAAACCAACTTGCTTTCAGAAGGAAATTGTGTTATTTTACTTAATGAACGTCCCTCGTACTTGTAAAAACTGTTATTCCACCCATAATTACACCAAATCTGACATGAAAATGTCTTGCTGCAGATCAAGACGAATAAAGCAAGTAACATAAGCGATCGTCCGTACAACTCGCCCAGCCTCTGCTTGGAGAGAGAGTGCCCTAAGAGTTATGTTAAAATAATTACTCGCCAAGACAATAGAGATGATTGAAGGTCAGGCAGGGACAGCTCAATTACCCATAGCAAAGGCACACCTAGGTTTATGACGCCTGTCGCTAGTCAAGCTGACGGTCGCATCAATATGAAAGAAGAACTAATCATAGCACCACTAACTCGAGCTGTGCTGTTCATGGCCGTCACCAATAGGAAGCGTACACTCAGGTATGAAAATGGCAGCAACAAATGCGTTAGCGACGATAACGGGCCGCTTAAAGCGAGAACTGCCATCGACTGAGATGGTGACCACCTCTCTGGATACTTTTATTAACGCGGACACCGCACTACAGTATGCGTCCAACAGCAGAATGAGGACCCTGTGACCGACCTAACTGCACTATGTGATCAAAAGTATCCGGACAACTGGCTGAAATTGACTTACAAGCTCGTGGCGCCCTCCATCGGTAATGCTTGAATTCAATTTGGTGTTGGCCCACCCTTAGTTAGCCTCGATGAGAGCTTCCACTCTCGCAGGCATACGTTCAATCAGGTGCTGGAAGGTTTCTTGGCGAATGGCAGACCATTCTTTACGGAGTGGTGCACTGAGGAGAGGTATCGATGTCGGTAGATGAGGCGTGGCACGAAGTCGGCGTTCCAAAACATGCCAAAGGTGTCAGGACCCTGTGCAGGACAGTCCATTACAGGGATGTAATTATCGTGTAACCACTCCGCCACAGCCTGTGCATTCTGAACAGATGCTCGATCGTGCTGAAAGATGCAACCAACAGTGGGAAGCAAGAAGGTGTAGGCCTGTGTTGTGATAGTGCCCCACAAAGCAGCATGGGCTGCAAGCCCCCTCCACGAAAAACACGAGCGCACCATAACAACACCGCCTCCGAATTTACTGTTGGCACTTCACACACTGGCAGATGACGTTCACCGGGCATTCGCCATGCCCACACCCTGCCATGGGATCGCCACATTGTGTACCTTGTTTCGTCACTCCACCAAAGTTTTTATACTGTTCAATCGTCCAGTGCTTACGCATCTTACACCAAGCCAGGCGTCGTTTGGCATTTACCGGCGTCATTTGTGGTTTATAAGCAGCCGCTTGACCACGAATTCCAAGTTTTATCATCTCCCGTCTAACTGTCATAGTACTGTCAGTGGATCCTGTTCCAGTTTGAAATACCTGTGTGATGAACTAGATAGATGTCTGCCTATTATTACACATTACAACCCTCTTCAGCAGTCGGCGGTCTCTGTAAGTCAAAAGACAAGGTTGGCCTGTACGCTTTTGTGCTGTGCGTGTCCCTTCCCGTTTCTACTTTACTGTTACATCGGAAACAGTGGATCTAGAGATGTTTAGAAATCTCGCGTACAGACGTATGACACAAGTGACACCTAATCACTTGACTACTTTCGAAAACTGTGAGTTCCACGGAGCGCCCCGTTCTTCCCTCTCAAGATGTCTAATGAGTATTGAGGTTGCTGATACGGAGTACCTGGCAGTAAGTGGCAACACAATGCACCTATTATGAAAATCGCATATTTTTGGGTGGTTTAAGAATACTTTTGATCACATAGGGTAACTGAAATGTATTGATGAATACAGTCCTAACTTGTAACTCAATTTACTCACGACCAGTTTCGGTCAGACCATTTCCACAGTGGAAAACTGTCTTTTCAAAGGCAGCATCACATTACATTTACGCTTTGTGAAATATATTATTCCTCTGTGAAAATGGTCTCTTGACTTAAACTGGTCGCGAATAACTTGAGTTACAAGATAATATTGTGTTCATTATGCTGTCGGTTCTTCTTCATGCCTTGCTCTAGATTAAAGTCTCAGCTTTACGCACTGTTGCGTCATGATATATAGTTAACTAGAAGTGTTCGTTTTTACCAGGAATTATAAATCTCAGAAAATAATAACATAATTCACCACAAAGGCAATCTCAAATGAATATTATAAAATTTGGGCAAACTGTTAGGTATCAACGTCATCTAGACATTGAGGTAATTAAAGGCCGACCACTAGCTCAGACATTTCGGAATGATGCAAAAGTAAATCTGCCGCGCTGTTTTATATGAACCTTCCGGACATTCGTCTTAAGTGCTTTGGAGAAATAACGGTAAACTTATGGGTTCCGGTGTTACTTAAATCTCTGTCCTTCCGAATACGGCTCCATGGGGTTGGAATACTTGTGTTTTCTGTGGAGAGGCGTTTCTGCGGAATCTGGGGCGCTTGGTGGGACAAGTGGTTCTTTGCAGGTAACACACAACCACACTAAGGACTTCTTCCCTCTCTACCAACTCGCATTCGGGAGGACGACGGTTCAATCCCGCGTCCGGCCATCCTGATTTAGGTTTTCCGTGATTTCCCTAAATCGCTCCAGGCAAATGCCGGGATGGTTCCTTTCAAAGGGCACGGCCGACTTCCTTCCCCTTCCTGCCCTAATCCGATGAGACCGATGACCTCGCTGTCTGGTCTCCTTCCCCGAAACAACCAACCAACCTCTCTACCAGTGTAGCACAGCGTGCTATAGTCTATTGCACATGGTACTAGAATAAGGTTACCCCTGTATCTTAATTTTACTTTATCTGTTCATAGATCACCGAATCTTGACATATTAACAGGTTTACTCTTAATATTTAGGCGCGTTGTGTCCCCCTGTCTTTCAACAGTTTGGTTAATAACCCCGATAATTTATTTACAACCTTGGTCAATGTGAACCCTCAGTAAATATTTAGAAATTGACCAATGTAGCAAGACATAGAAACAGATAACGTAAGAAACAGATCGAGTGACCTTCGTACAAATATACGCTATGAGAGCAGGTAACACTTTCTTTTTTGAACTTGCCATAACATGCCTTTAATAGCATTCTCTCCAAGATTGTTTAAACAGCGTAAAGAAACATCAATTGTAATGGCAATCTCTGGATAAAATTATTTTTATTTACGCTCTATGAACTGGAATACCAATGAAAAGAAGGATTTGTTCTACATTTGTATTTATTTTCATCAATAAAAACAATAAATTCACACAGTACCACTATCTGCCTCTACAGTAGCTGTAAATCCAGGTACCAATATCAGTATGGTCTAAATACGACTATCTATTGTTACATGAAAGTCTTTATTAGGAGAAGGGATATGAATTTGAACCTATCATCAACCTTCACGTACATACATATGCAATTAATCCAACCTACCCCCTGTACGACAAACATATGCAAAAAAGGTGGTCAGCAGTTTAAGCAAATTTCTTTCTATCTCATCTCGTTTATCTCTCCTCAATGAGTACCTGTTACCCCAAATGAAATGGCAACACAAATGCACACTGTCAGTCTTGTTCAAAACAGTATTTAATGCAATTTAGTTGGTTTTTCCCGGTATGCCTGCTCAACACAAGTCACAATGAAATCTCTCCTAAATTTTTAGAATTTCCTGCATCAAACAACCCACCAGGCATAATTAAGGTCGGATTGACTTAATGAGTTCAACCGGAATATTAGATTGGGACAAAGGAAACCTCTACAAATCCGGAAATTTCTGCACAAAATTTATATCGTTCGCCTAATATCTTTCTCACTGACACGGAGGAGCCAGAGAAACAGGTGCACCTGCTTAATATCGTGTAGGGCCCCCACGAGCACGCAGAAGTGCCGCAACAGAACCTGGCATGGACTCTCCTAATGTCTGAAGTAGTACTGAGGGAATTGACACCATGAATCTCGCAGGGTTGTCCATAAATCCGTAAGAGTACAAGGGAATGGAGATCCCTTCTGAACAACACATTGCAAGGTATCCTAGATATGCTCAAAACCTTCACAGTGGGGAGTTTGGTGGCCAGAGGAGGTGTTTAAACTCGGAAGAATGTGCCTAGAGCCACTCTGTAGCAATTCTGAACGTGTGGGGTGTCGCATCCTCCTGCTGGAATTGCCCAAGTGCGTCGGAATGCACAGTGGACATGATTGGATGCAGGTGATCAGACACGTTGCTTACGTACGAGTCACCTGTCAGAGTCGTATCTAGACGTATCAGGGGTCCTATATCACTTCAACTGCACATGCCCCAACACCATCACATAGCCTCCACCAGCTTGAAAATGGATTCGTGAGGTTGTCTCCAGACCCGTACACGTCCATCCGCTCGATATAATTTAAAACGAGACTCGTCCGATCAGGTAACATGTTTCCAGTCATCAGCAGTCCAAGGCGAGGCGTAAAGCTTTGTTGTGCTATCATCAAGGGTACACGGCTTCGGCTCCTGAAAACCATATCGACGATGTTTCGTTGAACGTTTCGCACGCTGACACTTGTTAATGGCACAGCACTGAAATCTGCAGCAATTTGTGGAAGGGTTGCACTTCTGCCGCGTTGAACGATTCTCTTCAGTCGTCATTCGTTTCGTTCTTGCAGTATCTTTTCCGGCAGGAGCGATGTCCGGTATTTGACGTTTTACCGGATTCCTGATTTTCGTGCTCCAGTTATAGCACCACGTTCAACCTAATTTAAATCTTGATAATCTGCCATTGTAGCAGCAGTAACCGATCCAAAAACTGCGCCAGACACTTGTTGTTTTATGCAGGTGTTGGCGATCGCAGCTCCCGTATTCTGACTGTTTACATATCTCTGTATTTGAATAGGCCTATACCAGTTTCTTTAGCGCTTCAGTGGAAGTCAACCAAATCGTAACACAATGCCAAGAAAAGGGGGAGTGGAGGGGGGAGGGGATCTAGGTTACCGAAAGCTACACCATGTGTTCAGAGACAGCTCACGAAGAAACGCGGGGATATTGACTTAAATTCCCATATGAAAGTTTCCTCAGTTCACTCTTACTGCTTCCCGCGATCTCGCAGTGCACAAATATTGCAGTAGGATAGTAAATTACCAGGTATTGTCTCTGATTCCCACTGGCGTAGCCTCGTCGTTAAGTACCATTCACACAGAATACGCTCTAAATTATATTTCCAATAAGTCGAACATCACTCGTATGATAATATCGCCTTAAGTAGGCTCCCATAATAATGAAATGTTTCTAAAACAAGAACTGAACCAAATTACAATGGCATAAAGGACATCGTGGTATCACCTGGTCATACACAGACGCACTGGTCATAAGCAAAACCAGAAAAGTCCACTAAAATTAGCACAGAATTTATATTCTTGGAAACCTGTAACCCCATAGACTATTAAGCACTGCCGATAGTGCACAACATCGATATTTCGACGTGTTAAGCAGCCTCCAAATACATGGGGCCAACATGTGGCCAGGTATAAGGCACAGAGGTAAATTTAAATTTCTTGACGTAATAAACCAAAATTATATCGTTTTAGCAACAGCATGAGGTTTCACGCAAACTGAAACATTGCGAAACATCCTAGCAATATGTATGGAACCATGAACTGATGTTTCACATTACACATGGGCTCATGTTTAAGTTCAGAAATTTTGCTGTCCTATTCATCAGAATAATATTAATTAAAATTTCACTGTAAGCTCTCCCATCTAAATTGATTCTAACACAACCACCGTGAGAATTTTTTACAGTAAACAGCTACATTCGTACACCTTTTCTTAACATTCCACGAACACCTCAACTCTACTCCGTCCGTTCAACTAAAATGGCCACCCTTTCGCTCAACCGCCTACCTGCTCAAGCAGAGTGGTGGGGGGTGTTTATTTTGCAGTGAACAACCTGACAGCCTTTACTCTGTCAGGTTAAAGTGTCTTTGGCCCCTATTTACCTTTGCTTAAATTCGATTACCAAGCTAAGTTGGCACTACCCTACACTGTGCCTAGATAACCATGCTTTCGATATATACATAACATACACTCCTGAAAATGGAAAAAAGAACACATTGACACCGGTGTGTCAGACCCACCATACTTGCTCCGGACACTGCGAGAGGGCTGTACAAGCAATGATCACACGCACGGCACAGCGGACACAGCAGGAACCACGGTGTTGCCGTCGAATGGCGCTAGCTGCGCAGCATTTGTGCACCGCCGCCGTCAGTGTCAGCCAGTTTGCCGTGGCATACGGAGCTCCATCGCAGTCTTTAACACCGGTAGCATGACGCGACAGCGTGGACGTGAACCGTATGTGCAGTTGACGGACTTTGAGCGAGGGCGTTTAGTGGGCATGCGGGAGGCCGGGTGGACGTACCGCCGAATTGCTCAACACGTGGGGCGTGAGGTCTCCACAGTACATCGATGTTGTCGCCAGTGGTCGGCGGAAGGTGCACGTGCCCGTCGACCTGGGACCGGACCGCAGCGACGCACGGATGCACGCCAAGACCGTAGGATCCTACGCAGTGCCGTAGGGGACCGCACTGCCACTTCCCAGCAAATTAGGGACACTGTTGCTCCTGGGGTATCGGCGAGGACCATTCGCAACCGTCTCCATGAAGCTGGGCTACGGTCCCGCACACCGTTAGGCCGTCTTCCGCTCACGCCCCAACATCGTGCAGCCCGCCTCCAGTGGTGTCGCGACAGGCGTGAATGGAGGGACGAATGGAGACGTGTCGTCTTCAGCGATGAGAGTCGCTTCTGCCTTGGTGCCAATGATGGTCGTATGCGTGTTTGGCGCCGTGCAGGTGAGCGCCACAATCAGGACTGCATACGACCGAGGCACACAGGGCCAACACCCGGCATCATGGTGTGGGGAGCGATCTCCTACACTGGCCGTACACCACTGGTGATCGTCGAGGGGACACTGAATAGTGCACGGTACATCCAAACCGTCATCGAACCCATCGTTCTACCATTCCTAGACCGGCAAGGGAACTTGCTGTTCCAACAGGACAATGCACGTCCACATGTATCCCGTGCCACCCAACGTGCTCTAGAAGGTGTAAGTCAACTACCCTGGCCAGCAAGATCTCCGGATCTGTCCCCCATTGAGCATGTTTGGGACTGGATGAAGCGTCGTCTCACGCGGTCTGCACGTCCAGCACGAACGCTGGTCCAACTGAGGCGCCAGGTGGAAATGGCATGGCAAGCCGTTCCACAGGACTACATCCAGCATCTCTACGATCGTCTCCATGGGAGAATAGCAGCCTGCATTGCTGCGAAAGGTGGATATACACTGTACTAGTGCCGACATTGTGCATGCTCTGTTGCCTGTGTCTATGTGCCTGTGGTTCTGTCAGTGTGATCATGTGATGTATCTGACCCCAGGAATGTGTCAATAAAGTTTCCCCTTCCTGGGACAATGAATTCACGGTGTTCTTATTTCAATTTCCAGGAGTGTATATCTGTTTCATTCACACTTTCAAACCCTCACACACATATCAGGATGGAAAATTTTAAGATGGAAACAAGGAGTGTGACGTAATTAAAATACGAAAGAGACCAACCTCCCTAGTCGCCAGGCGAAATACGACAATAAAAACTGTGAGAGAAATTATTGATGTCTTAATTAAAATTCCTACATCCCAACAGACCCCACCATTTGGACTGCTCTTACCATTAGCCGGAAAGGTGAATCATTCCCGCCACAGGCCACTGGTGCAGACAGAATCATCCTAGGAAACCGGTTACCGATGCATTTTATCAACGTTCTTAAATTAAATATTATGATAGCCGTCTCAATTGGACGGCATTTGAGAATGACCAAGTATCGGAAATACACCCTGCTGACGGCTGCGGCTCTGAAAATAGAAATACATGTACCATTGTTATGACTTGACATACTTTCCCCTTTGCTATCGCAGTGTTCCATGACAAATCCATACCTTCCTTATGACTGGACATAGTCATTCCCTTCGCCCATGTCGGAACGCACACACATACTTTATAAGCCTGATTCTCAAGGCAAACCTATCATGCATCCCCTACTACTAAGAATAATTCTCTGCCAATAACTGATTGCTGGCGATACGAAATAATACTAACCAAAAATCAGCGATGGGTGGACATGTCTCATAAGATTTTCTTGCAAGGAGCACCACTGTGTCTTAGAAAGAGAGACCTAATAAGCGTCTTACTAACCAACAGATGTTAAAAAACATTGCCATATTACGCTCACAAGCAGCTTTCATTCTACCGGAGCACACAAATTTCCATAATAAAGGCTATACCACCTTTATAAATCGAGGTGTAGCATTACCTCCGAATGAAGTTGTTTTTCCAGACAAATACCGCGATGTTGAATATAGACGGTGATCGCCGGACTGTATATTATCAGCCCAACAGTGCGGTTTCATATCGCCAATGCTGCACCCTCATAATAAAATTACCAAATTTAGAAAGTGATTCGCTTAAGGAACATTGTATGAAACTGGTATTTGCAACTTCCTTATGCCACTGCTAGATATTTCTCCAGTATGTAACGCATTCCATCTTGATAGCATGTCAGAGGTTCAGTGATATATTGTCTGGGTTATAGGTGATGGTTGATTGAGAAGGATAACAAACAGTAGATGTTGTGCTGATTGAGATCGTAATAAATGTGCACTAGCTTCTCAGATCTCTAGTGCTACGCTTTCAGTAGAAATGATGTCTATGATTTAGAATGAAGTCTTTCCATTCATCCACATATCTGCAGTGTATCTGATGGAGAACTCCTTTAACGATTACAGCCACTTGTGAATCATATTTCTGGCACTTTCATTTCTAGAAACGAGTCACTTTACTCGAACCTAAAATTTTAGGTAGTCCCTATGCCCCTTGCAACTGCTGCCATGTCTGCAGCTTTGTGCATGTGATCACTCCAGTTTAAGTCGGAACTGAGTAGAAGTTGGAGAAGACATGACAACCAATCGCTGATGGTCAGTATAAAATCGCATCGCGAGAAACCAGTTATTGGTGGAGTACTAATCTTAGCAGTAGGGGATGCGTGATAGGTTTTCCTTGAGCATCAGGCTTATAATGTATGTGTGTGTCTTCTGACATGGCAAAGGGAATGACTATGTCCAGTCGTAAGGAGGGTATGGAATTGATGTGGAATACTGTGATAGCAAAAGGGAAAGTGTGTTCAGTTATAACAATGGTACAGATATTTCTACTGTATTTCCAGAGCCACAGCCGTCAGCAGGGTCTATTTCTGATGCTTCGCTCATTATCGAACGTCATCCATTTTAGACCGTGATCATAATATTTATTTGTTGAGTACATTGATAAAATACACACATCGAAAAAAGTTATGCACCACCTCTGTTCCGAGAGGTCTGAAACCTGTACAAAAAATTGGAAAAGAGATGAACACAAACATCATTTCCGCACTTTTTATTGCTCATAAAAACCTCACCTAGCATCTTGTACCACCATACAGAGGAGACCTTCAGATGTGGTGGTCCAGATTGCTGTACACACCAGTACCTCTAATACCCAATAGCATGTCCTCTTGCATTGATGCATGCAATATTCATTGTGGAATACTATCCACAAGTTCATCAAGGCACTGTGGTCCATATTGTGCTACACTTCAACAGCATTTCAGCGTACATCCCTTAGAGTGGTTATTGGGTCATTTGGTCCATAGACATCCCTTTTCAATCAATCCTAGGCATGTTAGATAGGGTTCATGTCTGGAGAACATGCTGGCCACTCTAGTCGAATGCGGTCGTTATCGTGAAGGAAGTCATTCAGAAGATGTGCACGATGCGAGCGCGAATTGTCGTCCATGGAGACGAATGCCTCGTCAATAGGCTGTCGATATGGTTCCACTATCAGTTGGAGGATGGCATTCACATATCATACAGCCATTCTTGTGCCTTCAATGGGCACCAGTGGCATACGTTGGCCTCACATAATGCCACACCAAAACAGCAGGGAACCTCCACCTTCCTTGACTCACTGGATAATGCCTGTAAGGCGTTCAGCCTGACCGAATTGCCTCCAAACACATCTCCGACGATCGTCTGATTGAAAGCATATGTGACACTCATAAGTGAACAATATGTGACGCCAATCCTGAGTGGTCCATTCACCATGTTGTTGGGCCCATCTGTACCGCCCTGCATGGTGTCGTGGTTGCAAAGATGGTCCTCGCCGGGGACATCGGGAGTGAAGTTGTGCATCAAGGAGCCTATTGCGCACAGTTTGAGTTGTAACACGACCTCCTGTGACTGCACGAAAAGCCTTATTCAACAAGGTGGCGTTTATGTCAGGGATCCTCTGAGCCACAATCCTTAGGTAGCGGTCGTCCACTGCAGTAGTAGGGCTTTGGTGGCCTGAGCGAGGCATGTCAGGGACAGTGCTTGTCTCTTTGTATCTGCTCCATATCCGAATAACATCGCTTTGGTTCATTCCGAGGCGCCTGGACCCTTCCCTTGTTGGGAACCCTTCCTGGCACAAAGTAGCAATGTGGATGTAATCGAACCGCGGTAATGACCGTCTAGGAATGGTTGAACTACTCCTTCCTGGAGTAATGACTGTAATTGATCAGCTGCCAGAACCCCACCATCTAATAGGAGCTGTTCATGCATGGTTCTTTACATCTTCAGATGGTTGTAGTGACATCTCTTAACAGTCAAAGAGACTGTGTCTGTGATAAAATATCCACAGTTACCATCTGCCTTCAGGAGTTCTGGGAATCAGGGTGATGCAAAACGTTTTTTTGATGTGTGTATGTATGTGACCACTTTTAGGATGGTTGTGTCTACACCCTAGGCCATGCAGTGGGAATGATTCCCGTTACCATCTAATTGTAAGAGCTGTCCGAATGGAGATGCCTGGTGGGGTGCAGGAATGTAACTGACTTAACCATGTCGTCCTCTAGACGGCCGAATAGCGAGCTAACACTTATTACTTGCTGGATAGATTTCATGATCTTGTGGAAATTTGAGAATATTTAATATGAATGTGTTTTTGTGTTGCATTATTATTCCCTACCATCTAAATTGACCGGCTGACAACTTCTACATATTTCGCCCCTTTATTTAGTTGAGAGAAATCAATTGTAGTGTTTGCATCTAGAAGGTGTAAGATGGATGGAAGAGATGATTGCAGGTTCTCTAGACATGAGAAACACCTTGGTTGACTTTGTAAACATAGGAGAGATTTGGAAACTGTTGCATCACTGGCATCAGTATTCATGACTGGAAATATAGTTCCCTCTATTTTTTTCTAGTTTTCATGTAAAGGTCTTCCCAGATGGGTTGCATTTCTAGTTGGTTTACAGAGGGCTCCACCTCGCTAAAGTTTCGGGTCTCTAGAGAAATAATTTCCAGTCTATATTTTCGGAATTACGTTGCGCGAGCGATCGGTAGCATTCTGCTATGTGCTTTATATGGAGAAGCATTAGACAAATGGTATAATATTCTGGCAAACCATGTGAAAATACATGGGTTCCTATAATACCAGAGTCTGGAGATGGGTGCAGAAAGCAAGCAAACAAGCAAATAGGTCAGTGCCAGAAACAGTGACGCCTTTGTGCCGACGGGTACTGACCCAGCCTTTGTACAACAGTCTTTGTGGTATGTGTGCGAGTGTCTGGTGATGGCTACTGGATGTCCTGCCATGAGAGAGATATAAATTCAGCACATTGATGGTTGTAAGAGGAATGAAAGATACTTTCTTTTACATGGAAAATTATGTCTGCTATAGATACTGAGATTCATTCTATAACCATGGTTGTAAAGGAGAAAAATATGCAGTACATTGCTCGGTGTCAGACTGCAGCAGCATTCCTAATATTTAATTGCAGCTACACTCATAAATATGTGTCTGGTTCCCAATATTCTTGAGAGTCTGGAGATAGTTGTAGAAAGCATATCAGCATGCAAGCAGGTTGGGGCCGGAAACATCATCTGAGCGGCTGCCTTTGTTCCAAGATGGGGCTTTCCCCATCATTGTACACCAGTTCAGAGAGTTCAAAAATGCTTCCGTCTTATGACGATTTGGCTCACGGTTCCCGCTGTGTGGGCGAATAGTGAACTAATATCCAGTTTCCTTCAGGACCATGTGGGTCACATGTATTCTGCCTGAGACAGTGCATGGGGGCTTAATTAAATGCAATGAAAATGATTTTGATAGCTGTATGTCCAATTACGTAAGTGTCGTAATCGGCTGGCCCTGACTAGTGTATTTACGCTATCTGACTGCAACAAACAATGTAAGAAAATTTTCGTAAACACAGTTAATTAATTAAGTCCCCAGCAACTATAAAATCTACGAAGCCAACAAGCACAAGAGTAACTGTTCTGTATGTGGGAGTGTGACTCAACGTCCACATCTGGCACGGTTCTTTTCCAACAAGACAAGAATTTTTAAATACCAACTATGCTGACGTGACAAAAGAAAATTAGAAAAACTATAATTACGCAAGAAAACCAGAATTCACTCTAATACAAGAACACAAGCCAGATGCTTTGTTGACTGAACCTGTAGTGACGCATTATTTCAGACACACAATTAATAAAAGAACATTGTAGTTTTTACCTTCATATATATTGACGAAATGCACTCATTACAATAACATCTGCTATCTCTCCCATCAATAACTGCATAAAACATGGAACAACACTCTTTACTACCACATCTCACTCCGACTTCACGACAAGCAGTGCCCACTAGCACATCTCGGTACGAACTCTTAACACATACTGTCCTCTACGAGCTCTCTACTAGCACTGACTGCTACGAACTCTTAACACACACTGTCCTCTACGAGCTCTGGACAAGCACTGACCTCTACGATCTCTTCACAAGCACTGACAGCCACGAGCTCTCTACTAGCACTGTGGAGGCGGCTTAATAGTACTCTTTGGCGCAATCTCTGGCGCAGTGGCACAGTGTAGCCACCTTTCATATGCCCCTCCTCCACAGGCCAGAATTTGATGGTATTTTGCCAGCATTGGTGGTGAAAATACCACCAAATTCGTCCACAAAAATACAGACAAAAATAAAAGATAATATTAATACCTAAATATCACATAATTAGTTAAAATTTTGGCTTTGCACTGACCTTTCACTAGCCTAATATATGAAATACAGTAAGCAATACAACTTCTCTTCATACATGTGACTTTACATAATAGTTTACACAATATACAAAAAATCAGTTTATACAAATGTTCACATAAAATGCTTTCAATGATTAGTTTATACAAAAAAAAGACACTAACAGGTGACATCTTTTCAGTAGAAGCAGTCTATCAGTTGCACCCAGTAAAGTTTAGCAGGTACACCCAGCAACAAGTACCATTAGTTCAGTAGAAGCAATCCATCAGAGGTACCCAGCAATGTTAAGCAGGTGCAGACACCAATAAGTGACACCATTTCAGTAGAAGCAGTCCATCAGTTGCACCCAGCAATGTTGAGCAGGTGCAGACACCAACAAGTGACATCATTTCAGTAGAAGCAGTCCATCAGTTGCACCCAGCAATGTTGAGCAGGTGCACACAGCAACAAGTCACATTAGTTCAGTAGAAGCAGTTCATCAGTGGCACCCAGCAATGTTGAGCAGGTGCACACAGCAACAAGTCACATTAGTTCAGTAGAAGCAGTTCATCAGTGGCACCCAGCAATGTTGAGCAGGTGCACACAGCAACAAGTCACATTAGTTCAGTAGAAGCAGTTCATCAGTGGCACCCAGCAATGTTGAGCAGGTGCAGACACCAACAAGTGACATCATTTCAGTAGAAGCAGTCCACCTGTGGCACCCAGTAAAGTTGCAGAGGTACACACAGCAACAAGTCACATTAGTTCAGTAGAAGCAGTTCATCAGTGGCACCCAGCAATGTTGAGTTGGTGCAGACAGCAACAAGTGACATCATTTCAGTAGAAGCAGTCAATCAGTTGCACCCATTAATGTTGAGAGCAGGTGCAGACACCAACAAGTGACATTATTTCAGTAGAAGCAGTCCATCAGAGGCACCCAGCAATGTTGAGAGCAGGTGCAGACACCAACAAGTGACTTCATTTCAGTAGAAGCAGTCCATTAGTGGCATCAGCAATGTTGATCAGGTGCACACAGCAACAGGGGACATCTCTTCAGTAGACGCAGTCTGTCAGTGGCACCCAGCAATATTGAGTAGGTGCAGACAGCAAAAAGTCACATCTCTCAGCAGAAGCAGTTCCACAAAATTCACTAGCACTGATCACACTGTTCATCAGAGTTTATGAGCAGAAATTAAACATGTCCTAGTGGCACCAATCATGTAGAAAAGGTACAGGTAACAGTCCATAATTTTTTTTTTTTTTTTTTTTTTTACAATCACTGATCACACAGTTCATCAGCAGAAATTAAACACGACTAAATGTCACACATCATGTTGAAAAAGTGCATGTAACAGTTCAGAATATTTATCTTCACTAATCAGACAGTTCAGGCATGAACAATAGTTTGAATGCACATACAAATGCTTTTACAGTAACATACAAATCATAACAAACACACAAATGATGTCAGATAATTGTCCTATTAACTGTTACAATACACAAATACCAGTAAACCTATAATATTTATGGGAGTCAGTGCAAGCCACTACAAACAAATAAAATAATACTTAGGAGATAGGTGGGTAGGATTAGGAAAGGAAAACACACAAAACACACTCATTCATCTTTCATCCACATTAGTGCTACTGTGTAACTGAATAGTGTTAATTGTGTAAATGAAATTCTGTCTAAATCTGATGTTCATCATGTGTATCAAGTAGTACTGGCAGCAATGTATAATAGTCAATAATAGTTAGTCAACGTCATAGTCATCATGTCAAGACCAATGTTTGCCAAGCCAGATCAAAATGTACTGTTGTTGAACAACTGTCAGTGAGCCAAGATATGCAATTACTTCCTCTCTCCAAAAAAAAGTATATACTGCTTAGTTATTTAACAAAGTGTGTGTATAGACTATCTTCCTTCTATATTAGTGTTCTAGTCTGCTATCTTCACCCTCCTTGTTCCATAAGACCAACAAAAAAAAAATATGCTCCTCACTTACTTTACCTCTTATACACCAAAACTCCAATAATCATCAGCTTCACACAATCTCAATACGTCACTAATACTTCTTCAATACGTCGATACATATAACTCTTATCATCAATATCATTTACCTTACCTCTTGTCCACAAAAACTCCAATAATCATCAACTTCATATACTCTCAATACCTCAATAATACGTCGATAAATATAAACCTCAGCACCAATATCATTTCACTTCCATAACAACTCTTTCCTTTAGTCAGTCTCCTCGAACAAGTACAGACAAAATCCTAATGCAAACCTCATCATCCCATACAATCCGAAGACACAGTGTCCACACACAACCTCTGTGTAATCCATCTGACCCAAATTTTCTACTCATTATGAATTATAAACAAAGAAATGCATACATGACCTCTAACAGACTTAGTTCGAATAACTCTCAGTAATTAAGTACGATTACGGAGTGTGAATAATCATAATGTTTCACAGTGTGTACACCACTTCAAGAATTATGGCAGACAGAAGCAAACATGTGGAGTATTTCTTGTGTCAAGTGTCACTTCCTATTTCAATTGCTCACGAAAATGCAGTGTGATACTGTCAATGGTCTAAACCTAGTTTTGGTCTGTCATGTCGTTAGCTTCCTTCCTATTAGCATAAATTAATACAACTTCCATAAAACCTCAACTCATGTGACTTCTATGACTTTCTTGTACTAATGTCGTTCGTCGAATTATAGCAGTTAATTTTCTTATCTTAAAAATATAAGGCACTGAGCGTAAGCAAAACAAGCTATAGCGAGTAAATGTACCAGTAGAGAACAGAATGTCAACAAGTGTATGCAGCACAATCCCTACAACGAGGCTCTGCCAAGTGAACAATCTATAATTAATACAATAGTGTGACCTAAACTCTATGTTCATACACAGTATATCAGCATTTCTATACACCAAATTAAAGAGCAGTTATGGCAACAAAACAGAAATGTGTAAATATGTAATCCATACAAAAAGCAGCAAACATATATCTTACGTAATAAACAGGTCATTATCATCATATCAGCATACGCAAATAAATGTTCATATGTAATCTTAATAAGTAAACATGAAGGCGCAAGCAGATAAATGACAAAGTACAACATACATACATAATCACAGTCAGCACAATTAATCAGATAACAATTATAATTTAAATAAATAAGCACAGCAGCACATAATAGAAAAATATGACATCAGTGAAAAAGCATAGCAGCCAAGCGATGCATAATATATACAAGTCACAACCCAGTTCATTAATCAATAATTGTCAAAATCAGTAAATGTATACAAGCACGTCGCTTCACAAGTAAATCCATAGAACATAAAATTTAGCACAAGGCATGAACCACGTAATCGCGAGCAGCAAATTACGTCTAAAGTACGTACCTAAGTGGAAATATGTTACCTGAAAAATGAACTCAATTAACAGTTACCTTTTTTTAGTTTATTACTTTCTTCTTCGAAATTACATTCTTCCTGCAATTTTCTCGATAGCAAGTCGTCTTAACGTCGGACACGCACAGAATTTACCTGAAGTTCTTAAATACTTTATAGAACCGTATCCTGAAAAATACTGAATGTTAATAACAGAATTCATCAAGTCACTATAGCTTTATACAGAATTTAGTCGGAGAAATTAGACTGTGTATTTGTTTACGGCTGTCAGTGCATTCGCACTGAGCGCTCGATCAGCTGTAGGCGCGTGACGTAGGAAGTCATTGTTTTCGGTCAACGGCTGCCTCGTGCGGCGCGCAGACTTCACTGTTGCTTTGAGTATGTGCCGCCGCCAAAACACAGCGCGGTACTCTTGCATTCTCCGTGTTTACGTAAACTGTTGGTTTCTCACAAGTATGTCGTTCCACAAAAATTTTTACGTTAGATATATGATGTATTCCCTTAGAGCGTCGTGATTTAAGAGTTTCTACTTCAACAGTGTTATCATGAATAATTTTGCGAATTCTATATGGACCGTTATAAAGCAGAAAAAATTTGCGACACAAGCCTTTTCCTTTATGAGACAAACGGTGGGACTTAATTAATACCTTTTGACCAACTGACAAGATTTTTGAACGACCAGGACGTCTAGCTGATTTCTCTCTTCTAGCAGCCGCAGATGCAATATTTTGTAGAGCCAGGTTAACAACTTCAGAATGCCGCAGTTTCCGTGAAGGCGGAAAAGGAATGATTTCAGATATGCGATTTGTTGGTACTTTATTTTTTAATATCAATATAGGCGGTAAAGAAGTTGAATCATTAGGAAGTTCATTCAGAATGTTTTGAAAAATATGAAGATACTGATCCCAAGTTCTGTGATTCTGATGACAATAAAGACGGCACAATTTATTGAATTCCTTTATCCATCTCTCTGAAGCGTTAGATTGAGGGTGAAAAAGTGAAATGAAGATTGGTTTAATTTTACGACGCTGTAGAGTACGAAGCCAAATTTTAGAACGAAACTGTGATCCATTATCTGACATAACCTTGTCAACATGACCAACTTCTTTAAGAAAATGTTTGGTAAAAGCGTTAGATACTGAACGAGCTGTTGCTTTGCGTAAAGGTGTAAAACACACATATTTTGATGTCAGTTCCACTGCTACGAAAATGTACGCAAAACCATTAGTAGATCGAACCACTGGACCGAACAAATCGACTGCAGCCATCTCCTTTAATTTCGCTGGAATGACGGGAAACAACGGTGCTCTGTGAGAAATCGTTGGAGGCTTAGCCATTTGACATAATTTACATTTGGCAAGAACAGATCGAATACGTTTTTCCATATTACTGAAGTAGCAATTTTCTCGTAATTTATGAAAGCATTTTCTGGGACCAAAATGTGCATAACTGAAATGCGTATACCAAATCAATTTATTGACCCACTCATCAGGAATACAAACTAACCAAACGAAGCTGTCGACCGATTTCCGTTTAAAAAGAATGTCATTGCGAACTAGATAATGCTGTCTAATCGCTACGCTTTCCTTTCTCCTCCACTTCTCCTTAATGTCCTTCCAGATTGGATCCTTATTTTGCTCCTTAGCGATATCCTGGAGCGAAGACGAAATAAAGTTCTCAAACGCAACACCTTGAATATACATCAAACAATAATTGTTTTCTTTGCAGTCCTCTTCAGCACTTTGTTTCAAACCCATAGGTGCACGTGATAAAGCATCAGCAACAATATTTGAAGAACCCTGTATGTAAACAATACTAAAGTCAAATTCCTGTAGGTACAACGCCCATCGTGACAATCTGCCGTGAGTTAATTTTGTTGACATAAGAAATTCCAGAGCTCGATGATCGGTGTAAACCTTAGTATGTCTGCCAAACAAAAATGTGCGAAATTTTGTGAAAGCCCAAACAACAGCCAAAGCTTCAAGTTCCGTAATCGAATAATTCTTTTCTGATTTAGAGAGAACGCGACTTCCAAATGCAATAGTCTTCTGTACTACAACGCCGTTTTCTTCTGTCTCTTGAAATAAATGTGCACCTAAGCCTTTGTATGAAGAATCCGTCGCCAAACAAAATTCTTTAGATAAATCCGGATGTGAAAGAAGTGGAGCAGCAACTAAAGCATCATGAAGCTGTTCAAATTCTGACTGAGCTTCCTCATCCCAACACCAATTAGATTTCTTTCCGGATAGTTCACATAAACGAGGTGTGGCCAAATCGTCTAATCTAACAAAACGTCTAAGAAAATTACAGACACCAAGGAAACTACGAACGTCACGTTTTGTGCTAGGAACAGCATAATTACGAATAGCGTCTAATTTCTCTGGATCAGGAAGAATACCTTCTGTAGAAATAATGTGACCGAGAAATTTCACCTGAGAACGACCAAATTCAGATTTTTCCAAGTTCACTGTCATGCCAACTCGTGCAAAAATACGTAATAATGAATCCAAAATTTTGTTGTGCTCACTCCAAGAATGTTTAGCAATAAGAATGTCGTCAACATACGAAGTAATATTGTCACGAAGATAAACAGGTAACATTTCGTTTAAACTTCAATGAATGCTGCAATAGGTACAGTAAGTCCAAT
The DNA here is from genome assembly GCF_021461385.2 of Schistocerca piceifrons. Taxonomy (NCBI): domain Eukaryota; kingdom Metazoa; phylum Arthropoda; class Insecta; order Orthoptera; family Acrididae; genus Schistocerca; species Schistocerca piceifrons. Next base: position 375,934,582 of record NC_060138.1, read on the forward strand.
CGGTAATTTCCAAAGTCACTTTTGCGTAAAACAGTCATATCCGGTTATTGTTCACTTACTCACTAGATAGAGTGATAGTCGAAGAGTTGGTTTGACAGATGTAAAGAACAGTAAAAGAGTAGGCAGCGGTACAGAAAACTAAAAGAGAAATAGCACCACTACAGCTCGGGGCCCTATGCTCGCTACGGCACATATTCACTTAGAGTAGTGAATCCCCTGAGGACTTTAATAGGTTAGAACAGTAATTTTCGAAATCTCCTTTAGGTAAATAGTCAAATCCGGTTATTGTTTATCTACTCACTAGATAGATTGATAGTCGAAGAGTTGGTTTGACAGATGCAAAGAATAGCAAAAGAGTAGGCAGCAGTACAGAAAACTAAAAGAGAAATAGCACCACTACAGCTCGGGGCCCTATGCTCGCTACGGCACATATTCACTTAGAGTAGTGAATCCCCTGAGGACCTTAATAGCCGCACATAATTTCCAGTTTGTGTCTTAGTGGCAAATTTGGCGGAAGTGCGTACGTAAATTGATCTAATCGTGCACATAGATGTATGTCATTCTTAGAATTGCGGAAGATCTTAAATTTCCGAACAGTCAAAAAGTGTTTATAGTCAAAGTTTTCGCCTCGTGGCGACAAAGACCTACCGCGTCTGTCCCAGTCACAATGACGACTATTGTTAAGTTCACGCGCCTGGCGCTCTCTTATTGCATCCCGTAAATGTAATAAATTATTTTCTTCAAAACCTTCTGCTAAACTAACACTTGTCAATTTATCTGAGATGTCCTCAACTCTTTCCGATGAGTCACTTAATTGTCCTTTCTGTTTATTTACGTCTTCTGTAAATGTCGCGACTCGGGTTTCGGTGTTGTCACATTTGGTCACACTGTTGCGTTAAGTTATTTATTCTGTCATTCGGTACGGATTCCTCGATTCTTTCAATTATTTCTTCCTTATCTTTTGCACGTTGTAAATTTAACTCTGAAAATTTCTGTACTATCACGCGATCTTTTCCTTCCCGTTCTCTGTCCTGTTCCTCTTGTCTGATTTCTGTTGAAATTAAGCTATTATTGTGAGCCTTCAAAATCGGTTGTACTTCTTCTCTAATTTCTTTATTTGATTCGTCATTCGTGTATTTGAAAAATGTCCCTGTTCGTGAGCCTAACTGAGTTTCCATTGTTCCCCTATCAGTTTCTAATTCAGATCGTAACTGTGATCCCACTGCTTTCATCTCGGTTTTAATTGTTCCTATTTCTGTTTCAATTGTTCCTATTTTTGAGCATAACCGTGTTGTCATTGCTTGCATCTCAGTTCTAATTATTTTTAATTCAGATCCCACTGTTTTTAATTCAGATTCCAACTGTGATCCGACATTTAATATTGCACTCATTAACTGCTCCATAGTAACTGGTTCGAAACTCTTTTCACCCTTAACGTTTCCCGCGAAATCGACTTCGTTCGTCATAGCTGTAAAGCTATCTTTGTTCGATACTATTACAGAATCTTCCATCGTTAATCTCGTATTCTGTGAATTTTCTGATTGAGAAAAATTTTGAACTGTTTCCGGACTATTGTCCTTGCTTATTAAATTGTTTTCCAGTTCATTATCCATCACACTGTTTTCCTCTGTTGGCGAGTTCGCCATGTTAACAATTTCGTTATTCTGACTATTCATCAATTTTGCCTTTTTCATTGATCGCGTAATCATTTACAAAATATACAAAAGATTCGTCACTGTACGAAAATTACACACAATAACTCTTTATCTCCAACAATACTATTCACACGAGATGTTTCCTTCAAACACGATTAACGAACAATTGAAATAATTGCACTGGATTTTCAAACGCGTATACAAGACAACAACAAAAAATAAATTTGAAAAATACCATTAGAAGAATGCCAATTACCAAACCTACACATGCAAAATAGACTACAATCACTAAACTCAAAATTACTACAACAATACTACAGTCTACTACTTTTCACAATCAGAACAATTCCAAGGGACGATCCTGGCAGGGTCGCCACGTGCATGGGGGCTTAATTAAATGCAATGAAAATGATTTTGATAGCTGTATGTCCAATTACGTAAGTCTCGTAATCGGCTGGCCCTGACTAGTATATTTACGCTATCTGACTGCAACAAACAATGTAAGAAAATTTTCGTAAACACAGTTAATTAATTAAGTCCCCAGCAACTATAAAATCTACGAAGCCAACAAGCACAAGAGTAACTGTTCTGTATGTGGGAGTGTGACTCAACGTCCACATCTGGCACGGTTCTTTTCCAACAAGACAAGAATTTTTAAATACCAACTATGCTGACGTGACAAAAGAAAATTAGAAAAACTATAATTACGCAAGAAAACCAGAATTCACTCTAATACAAGAACACAAGCCAGATGCTTTGTTGACTGAACCTGTAGTGACGCATTATTTCAGACACACAATTAATAAAAGAACATTGTAGTTTTTACCTTCATATATATTGACGAAATGCACTCATTACAATAACATCTGCTATCTCTCCCATCAATAACTGCATAAAACATGGAACAACACTCTTTACTACCACATCTCACTCCGACTTCACGACAAGCAGTGCCCACTAGCACATCTCGGTACGAACTCTTAACACATACTGTCCTCTACGAGCTCTCTACTAGCACTGACTGCTACGAACTCTTAACACACACTGTCCTCTACGAGCTCTGGACAAGCACTGACCTCTACGATCTCTTCACAAGCACTGACAGCCACGAGCTCTCTACTAGCACTGTGGAGGCGGCTTAATAGTACTCTTTGGCGCAATCTCTGGCGCAGTGGCACAGTGTAGCCACCTTTCAACAGATCAGCCGGAGAATCTGGAAGAGTTATTGCAGACTTTTCACAGAGTGCAAGCGTTATCTTCCATAGAGCTGCGTGCAAGCCACTAGCAGATTATTGTGGCTCCAAAATGCAGGCCGTATACGACGCTCTTGTATTTCAATACGTGTTACCAGATCAAGCGGCTTCCCTTTGGTCTCAAGGTTCCTTCTACTGCATGTATTAGAGGGCTGAATACAATCTTCCCAGATCATTAAAAGATTATGACTACCTTGTATGTTGATGATATTTTGATAGCTTGAAAGTCATGGGCAGACCATAATGAGGTCTTAATAGGGTTACTAGCAACATTTGAAGAAGCTGGGATCACTGCCAATTTAAAACATTGCAGTCTGATAGGTGGAGTATTAAATTCGTAGGTATCCAGCATTATCGAGAAAAGATTCAGACTGTGAAAGAATATCCCGATCCACGTACTAAGAAATAACTGACCGCATTTGTAGATTAAATTAACTTTCAAAAAGTTTTTGTTAACTAAACCATTTTGTGCTTCTTCAGCTTCTCCCGGCGAATTTCATGCCGAAATAGTTCACCAGTGAACTGACGGATTTCAGTTTCCAATAGGCCAATATTTCGACAAACGACGATGCTGCCATCTTCAGGTGCGCTGATGAACTGACTGATTTTTTTTTTGGGGGGGGGGGGGCAGTGCCGTTTTCATTTTCTTCTACCCCTCACCCTCTGATTGGTCGTTCTATCCGCCATCCGCTCCCAACATCCCTATCCCTACTCTCCCGCCGACACTGCTCCGTCCATCGATCAGAGGGAAAGGGGCAACAGCGGCCCCGGGCCCTCGTCTGTCAGATCATCAGCACACCGGATGATGGCAATATGGTCTTTTGCCGAAATTATTATACAATTCTGTCTACGCCCTGACTGTGCAAGTTAATAGGGAAAAATGAAGCGTACTAATGGGACAGTGATACACAGCGAAAATTTCATGACCTTTTTTGAGTCATCAGTCTGCTGACTAGTTTGGTACGACCCGCCACGAACTTCTCTCCTGTGCCTACCTCTTCAACTCAGAGTACCACTTGTAAACTACGTTCTCAGTTACTTTCAGGATGTCATTTTTTTGCTAGGGCTAGTATGATTTTTATGTCCTCCTTTCTCTTTGTTATTTTGCTGCCTAGGTAGCAGAATTCCTGAACTTCATCTCCTTCGTGACCATCAACGCTGATGTTTTTTCATTGTTCTTATTTCTGATACTTCTCATTATTTTTGTCTTTCTTCGATTTACTCTCGATCCATATTCTGTACTCAGAATATTGTACATTGCATTCGGCAGATCCTGTAATTCTTCTTCACTTTCACTGAGAATAGCAATGTCATTGGTGAATCTTATCATTCATATGCTTTCACCTTGAATTTTAATTCCATGCCTGAACGTTTCTTTTATTTCCTTCGCTTCTTCTTTGATATTAAGATTGAGCTGTTGGGGCGAAGGATTACATTCGTGTCTTAACGCTTTTTAATCTGAGCCCTACGTCATTCGTATTCGCTCTTATTACTTCTTGTTGGCTCTTGTACATATTGTATATTACCCATCTCTCCCTATAGTTTACCCTTGTTTTGCTCCGAATTAGAAACATTTGGCACTGTCGAACGCTTTTACAAGATCGACAAATCCTATTAACGAGTCCTGAAATTTCTCTAGTGGTGCTAACATTATCAACCGCAACGTTAGAACTGCCTCTCTGGGACTTTTACATTTTCTAAAGCCAAACTGATCGTCATATATCACATCCTCAATTTTCTTTTCCATTCTTCTGTGTATTATTCTTGTCAGCAACTTGGATGAATGGGATATTAAGATGATTGTGCATTAATCGTCGCACTTGTCAGGTCTTGCGATCTTCGAAATTGTGTGGATGTTATTTTTCCGCAAGTCAGATGGTATATCGCCAGTTTCGTACATTTTACACACCAACGTGAATGGGCGTTTTGTTGCCACTTCCTGTTCTGGTGGAATGTTATCAATCCCTTCTGCCTTATTTCACCCTAAGTCTTGCAGGGCTCTTTCAAATGCTGATTATAATACTGGATCTCCTATGTCTTCCCCATTAACTCCTGTTTCTTCTTCTATCACATCAGGCATAGAGACCTTCAACTTATTCTTTCCACTTCCGTGCTCCTTCTACTGTATTTTGCAGTGGAATTCTCATTCCACTTTTAATGTTAGCACACCTGCTTTTACTTTCACTGAAGGTTATTTTGACTTCTATATATGCTGAGTCAGTCCTTCCGGTCTATATATATATATATATATATATATATATATATATATATATATATATATATATATATATAAAACGAAACTTGTCAAGCTTGAAGGGGGAAGCCAGATGGCGCTATGGTTGGCCCGTTAGATGGCGCTGCCATAGGTCAAACGGATGTCAACTACGTTTTTTTAAATAGGAAGCCCCATTTTTTTATTACATACTCGTGTAGTACGTAAAGAAATATGAATGTTTTAGTTGGACGACTTTTTTCGCTTTGTGACAGATGGCGCTGTAATAGTCACAAACGTATAAGTACGCGGTATCACGTGACATTCCGTCAGTGCCGACGGTATTTGCTTCGTGATACATTACCCGTGCTAAAATGGACCCTTTACCAACTGCTGAAAACGTCGATATCGTGTTGATATATGGCTATTGTGATCAAAATGCCCAACGAGCGTGTGCTATGTATGCTGCTCGGTATCCTGGACGACATCATCCAGGTGTCCGGACCGTTCGCCAGATAGTTAAGTTATATAAGGAAACAGGAAGTGTTCAGCCACATGTGAAACGTCAGCATGATTTGCAACAAATGATGATGCCCAGGTAGGTGTTTTAGCTGCTGTCGCGGCTAATCCGCACATCAGTAGTATAAAAATTGCGCGAGAATTGGGAATCTCAAAAACGTCGGTGTAGAGAATGCTACAACAACATCGATTGCACCAGGAATTGCATGGCGACGACTTTGAATGTCTTGTACAGTTCTGCGACTGGGCAAAAGAGAAATTACTGGACGATGACAGATTTTTTGCACGCGTTCTATTTAGCGACGAAGCGTCATTCACCAACAGCGGTAACGTAAACGGCATAATATGCACTATTGGGCAACGGAAAATCCACGACGGCTACTACGACAAGTGGAACATCAGCGACCTTGGCTGGTTAATGTATGGTGCGGCATTATGGGAGGAAGGATAATTGGCCTCCATTTTATTGATGGCAATCTAAATGGTGCAATGTATGCTGATTTACTACGTGATTTTCTACCGGTGTTACTACAAAATGTTTCACTGCATGACAGAATGGCGATGTACTTCCAACATGATGGATGTCCGGCACATAGCTGGCGAGCCCGCGTGAAGTTGAAACGGTATTGAATAGAATATCTCATGACAGGCGGATTGGTCGTCGAAGCACCATACCGTAGCCCCCACGTTCACCGGATCTGACGTCCCCGGATTTCTTTCTGTGGGGAAAGTGTTGCCAAATGTATTGAGGTTGATGGACATCATTTTGAGCATTTATTGCATTAATGTGGTATTTACAGGTATTCATGCTGTAACAGCATGCGTTCTCAGAAATGATAAGTTCACAAAGGTCCATGTATCACATTGTAACAACCAAAATAAAATGTTCTAACGTACCTACGTTCTGTATTTTAATTTAAAAAACCTACCTGTTACCAACTGTTCGTCTAAAATTGTGAGCCATATGTTTGTGACTATTACAGCGCCATCTATCACAAAGCGAAGAAAGTGGTCCAACTAAAACATTCATATTTCTTTACGTACTACACGAATATGTAATAAAAATGGGGGTTCCTATTTTAAAAAAAGCCGCAGTTGATATCCGTTTGACCTATGGCAGCGCCATCTAGCGGGCCAACCATAGCGCCATCTGGTTTCCCCCTTCAAGCTAGACAAGTTTCCGGCTTTGTAGTTTTTCGTTTGAGGTTTATTTCGCGAGATATTTGGCCCGGTCACGATCAATGGGTCACCCTGTATGTATAATTTCTTCACATTTTCCATTCAGCCACCTTAACTTCCCGTCACTTTGTGTTTATTTCATTCCTAAGCGACTTGTATTTCTGTATTCCTGAAATGTCCATTCCTCTTCACCTGGACTACCTTCTGAACAATTCCTCATCGCATTATCTGTAGACTTTGGGAACTTCAAGAATGTCTCATCATTTTAGTACTTCCATATCCCACTTCTTTGCTTAGTGAATCTTCCTGAGTGTTATATTTCAGCCTACTCTTTATCACTACTAAACTGCGATCTGAATCTATATCCGTTGCCGGGTAAGCCTTACAATCCAGTATCTTACCATGATGTAATCTATCTGAAATCTTCCTGTATAACCCGGCCTTTTCGAAGTATACTTCCTCTTCTTGTGATTCTTGAACAGAGTATTCGCTATTACTAGCTGAAATTTGTTGCAGAACTCAATTACTCTTTCTCCTCTCTCCTTTCTAGCACAAAGCCCATCTTCCCCCATAACCCTTTTTTCTGTTCCATCCAACCGCATTCCGGTCCCCCATGCTATTAGGTTTTCATTTCCCTTTACGTCTTGAATTACCCGTTCAGTACCGTCAAGTATTTTGTCTATCTCTTCGTCTTGTGACGTCGGCATCTGTACCCGAACTATCATTGTCGGTGATTGTCGATTCTGATGAGAATAACCCTCCCACTGAACTGTTGACAGTAAGACACTCTCTGCCCCAACTTCCTATTTATAACGATTATTACTGCTGTCATACCATTTTCTGCTGCCCTTGATATTATCCTATACTCATTCGATCAGAAATCTTTGTCATCTTTCCATTTCACTTCTCTGACTCTCCTATATCCACATTGAGCCTTTGCATTTCCCTCAGTCTAGATGTACTGCTTTCCTACCACTTACTGACATTCCACGCCCAGCCTCGTAGAATGTTATCCTTTCATTGGTTATTAAGTCGTTTTCTCGTGGTCACCTCTCCCTTGGCAATCCTCTCTCAGAGATCCGAATGTGGGACTACTCCGGAAACTTTTGCCAATGGAGAGATCAACATGACACTTTCTCAGTCACAGGCCACATGTCCTTTGGACACACATTATGTGTCCTTAATGCAGTGGTTTTCATAGTCTCCTACATCCTCAAATCGTTCGACATTGCTGATTCTTACACCTCTAGGGGCAGTATCCCACCCCAGGGGCACGTGTTCACTGTAAGACACTCTCTACCCTACCTACCTATTCACTTGTCGAAGAAGACGGAGGAGCGGATAGAGGTTCAGGGCACTCTTCGGCTACTAAAGCTAATTTTTATTCAAAGTTTAAGCAGTCCATTTCCAAGGACATTTTGATTATTAATCAAAGATGCTACCCTGAGATCATGGGTTCTCACTTTGATGACATTAAGGATGCTTTACTTAATGTACTGTTTCTACCACTTCTAAATCTTAATAAGACGTTTTGTCCATTGACAGACAGTTCAGGGATAGGACTTGATGCCGTTTTGTTCCAGGAAGGTGAGAGTAACGACCCACAGAACTGGAAAATAATCTTCTTCGGAAGTACAGATCCCTTGCCATATGGTCGAAGCTACTCCGTGACTGAACTTGAAGCACTTGCCATTGTTTGAGCATTCAGAAAATTTGGTTTCCTCGTATTTAGGAGCAGAAAAAAGGAATATAGGCCACCAAGCTCCACCGTTCTTGATGACAGCAGAACTGACCGAGTGGAGGCAGCTCATTGGCCACCTTCCGGTACACCACAGCATCATCTTCAAACAACTGCAGACTGCTGCCCCCCCCCCCTTGCCCCCTCAATCCATCAGATCATTTATGTACATAGAAAATAACAGCGTCCCATTACACTTCCGTGGGCGTTCCTGACAGTACCCCTGTCACTGTAGAACGCTCAACTTTCTGGGTTCTATTACTTAAGGAAACCATTCCATATGAGCCGTGGCGGCTTGGTTTGCTGGCCTAACTACCTCTGGCACCGATATCTATAGTCACCTCCCTTGTGATTTATCTTTGGTTATCCTGGTTGAGGTGTGAAGGATCGGCGCGGTGAGAGTGAGTTGTGAACGGCACGTGACGGAAGGGGGAGGGCTGGAGCAGCAGTGCCTGGCGGCGGGGTTTGGTTGGGCACCTTTGGGATGGACAACGGATGTACCCAGCCGGATCGCCGAGCTACTTGTTGAATGTTGTGCAACCGCTAAAGAAGATGACGAAAGTCGTGCTCTGGAGCTCTGGTGACGAGGGCCTCCTTCTGTTATTTGAATAGGAGTTAAAACGATTACTGACGGTGGGGAGAGTGCACTGTATCATGCTGCCTATTGATATTCTGTCTTTGCGGCGCAACATTATTGTCTTGTTCAGTGAATAATATGTATTTGTTTGTTCTGCAGTGTGCCTTGGCTTGAGAGTGGCCAATGGTTGTTAGTGCGTCTTCTTTGAAGCCACGTGATATTGTTAATTGGTAAACCGATTGAGTGCACCCGCTTGGGGTGCTCAAAAATGGCTCAAATGACTCTGAGCACTATGGGACTCAATTTCCGAGGTCATCAGTCCCCTAGAACCTAGAACTACTGAAACCTAACTAACCTAAGGACATCACACACATCCATGCCCGAGGCAGGATTCGAACCTGCGACCGTAGCGGTCACGCGGTTCCAAACTGAAGCGCTTAGAACCGCACGGCCACACCGGCCGGCACTTGGGGTGCAATGTTATGGATTGAAGTGGTAACATCGGTTAGTGGCACTGTACCCGGTGGCAATGTCATGGTACTGTATTAGGTACCAGGTATGAACTTGAAATCTAGTTGTGATTTAGTAAAATGTATTTATTCTAACCTACGTTGAAGTGTTCCAGTCATAATTGAAATACGTAGGGCTACAACTTAGTGAAAGTTTCTACTTTGCTTAAGCTCACTTTAATTAGTGTTTCTTAAGGCATTTTAGCAATATTTATTCATGCCTCAGGAGGTTTAACTGAAACTGCTCTGTTTGTAAAATGGTTCAAATGGCTCTAAGCACTATGGGACTTAACATCTGATGTCATCAGTCCCCTAGACTTAGAACTACTTAAACCTAACTAACCTAAGAACATCGCACACATCCATGCCCGAGGCAGCATTCGAACTTGCGATCGTAACAGCAGCGCGGTTCCACACTGGAGCGCCTAGAACCGCTCGGTCACAACGGCGGGCCTCTGTTTGTACCTGCACCTTGTCGGTTACATGTACTCACTTATCATCTTTATCTCAGTCAGTCTTCGCGAGTTTCCTCTGATCTGATTGAAAGCCTTTTGCTCTTTTTCTAGACAGGAGGTACCAGCACTTCTTTCCAATCTCTTGGGACTTTGATCTGGGTGAGAGACTCGCGCTATTTGCAGGCTAAGTAAGGGGCTTGTCCCACAGGTGCTCATCGTAAATCCAAATTGAGATTCCATCCAGTCGGTGATTTATTTATTTTTAACTCTTTCAGTTATTTGTCTTCACCAGTGATGCTTATAGTGTCGTCCATACGCGAGTGTGTGCCATGGCCAAATGATGGTAAGTTTGAATGATTCTCCTGCTTGTACAATTTGTTAAACGCGAAATTTAAAATTTCAGCATTGTTTCTCTATCTTCTACTGCCACATCAGTCTCATCCACGAATGACTGGATGGAAGCCTTAGATCTGCTTAGCGAATTTACATGGGACCCGAATCTTCTCGGTCATTTGTGCATTCTCCTTTGAACCAATAGTGCAGCAGGTTTTGCTTCCTCAGAATTTTTCGAATTTCGTTTTTAAACCAAAGCTATTGTTTTCCATCTAAAACCACTTACTAGGCGCAGACTTGTCCACAGCAAAATTTAAAATTTGTTTCAACTTTGCCCTTAATACCTCTACGTCCATCAAATTGGAACTAACTGTTGTCAATTCACTGTGTTAGTGAGATACTATCAACTGCTTATCTGCGCTATAATGACGTCATGATCACTAATCCCTGTTTTTAAACTGACGTTGTCGATAAAGTCCAGCCTGTTTGTAGCTGCAAGATCTAAGATATTTCCATTGCGTTTGGACAGTCGAATTAGCTGCTCAAGACGGTTTTCAGAAAATGAATTGAAAAGTCCTTTGCATGACTGCCTGTGTGTTCGCTCTGCAATGAATCCGTAGACATCCAAGTCTATAATTGGTAAGTAAAAGTCGCCTGCAATTAGTAATGCATGGTCTGGGTATTTACATGCTACTAACCATAGACATTCTATGAATAACTATTGAATTGTCACAGCAGAACGAGTAGTCGGTAAAAGCATATAACAATTAATGCATCTGTTACACGTGACCAGATAACTTCGGTGTCACACTCAATTTCGACATCAATAGACACTTTTGTCAATTGCAATGAACAATCCCCTCGCAATGACATATAATCTGTCTTTTCGAGACAATTTCCATGACTCGCCATATCGAATATGGTCTACAGAAAATCCTCATACAAATCAACCAGTACCACCTCATCTTGAACAGGTCACCGTGTGGTGCGGGTTTAAGGCGTCATTTATGGTAGGGCCATATTTTTTCGAACAGACAGTGAAACACGTATGTAACGCAGCAGCGATGGCGAGGCATTGTAGCATCTGTGACCAGAGAGTTTGCGCTTGACCGCGCGAGTGTTGCGAGCGGTTCTCAGTCTGTCAGTCAGTCGTTGCGAGTCTGTAGCTCTGTCTAGTTGAGAGCAGTACTCTGTCAGTAGTCGTCGCGTGCAGTACGCTAGTAGTCGTCATGCAGAGCAGTACTCTGTCAGTAGTCGTCGCGTGCAGTACGCTAATAGTCGTCATGCAGAGCGGTCGGTCAGCAGTAGCAGCCCAGTCCGGTTGTGTGATGTAGGCGGTCGGCAACACTGGTCAAGATGCTGAATGAGGTATACTGTTAATTAATATAATCATTAGATAATGTAAAAATTTATTTATTGTAATTATTCTCCAACAAATGCCCCAATAATAATTTTTATTTCAAAAGCATTTTTTCAAAAATTTAATTTTTATTGAACTAAAAATTTCGTTGCACTTCCCATTTCATTCCACTTCTTTTAAAGAAAATTTTCAGTAAAATCACAGAAAAAAGGAATATTATTATTTGCAATGCAGTTCCTCCAAGCCGTGCGCAAAGATAAGAGCAGAAATTTGACATCCAGTTATACTGAGGTAAGAATCTAATTCTGATTGTTTTACACAGGGCAAAAGACCGATATTTCGGTTTAATTGAATTTTCTTATTACTGAATTGACCTTAATTTTTTATGAAGAACTTATATTTGAGTCAGATTGCGATTATCAGTTTTATTGTCATTAAATTTATTTTGTGGGGAGGTTACACTTGGCGACACCCAGTCCAGGATCGAATTTCGTTGAGAGTCTTTTGAGCAACAGTCAGATATCTGCTCTTATTTGCTTAGTATAATTAGGATTTGGCGCTACGCTTTTATTAACTTGTGACTTTTTTTCTACAGGTCAACGGCAATTCGTTGCTCTGTTGTATTTGTGTGTTGTCTTTGCATTGTGCTTATTGTTTTGTGAATAATTGTGACTATTGTAAAAATGCCGTGAAAGACTGTGAATAGTGTATCGCGAGGTATTTTGAATGAAATTACCGACTTAAACAGCGTGTCCGATAGTAATTATGACACGCAGTGTGATGATGACAATCCTGCGTTCACTAACAATCAGTGTATTCCAACCACTAATGATGACTTTTGTCTTAATGATGAACAAACGAACTCAATTTTCTCTTCTGTTAATTTGACGACAATTGATGACGCGGGACGCTCCATTGTAATGAGCGCTACCCAGCTTAACACACCCGATTTGGAAAACTCAAGTAACGTACAGACAAATTTGTGTAATGAAAATGAACAGGGTACACAAAGTACGACGGATTTATTTAATTCCGAAATAGTGAGTGACAGTGTAGGTCCGACTGATAATCCTTTTTGTAAATTGCAGAATGACCAAATGGTCACACAAAGCGCGACAATTCCAGGTACACAATCAAACAGCACAGATAATGGAGTAAGTAATACTACATTTGATTTGAATCAATTTATGGCAATAATGCTACAATTTAAGAACGATATTGGTGTAGATATCAAACAACAGAGTGAGAAAATAGACAACAATTTCAAACAACAACTTAATGAACAGGTCAAACAACTTAGGGAAGATAACAAACAACTTAGGGAAGATAACAAACAACTTAATGAAAAACTTGATAAACGGAACAAACAATTTCGCGAAATAATTAATGAAAGTTTTTAACTGACGAACGAAAAACAAGACAACTTTAACGAACGGAACGGACAAGTTAGTGAACAGAATACAGCTGTTACCGTGCAGTGCCAGGACATTAAAGAACAATTACGTGTGAATACTAAGACTTGTGCTAATAACAGTAATGAAAAGGTTGGCACTGTTGCACAAGAATTAAATAGTACACGTGTAAGCACAACAGAATTACATAAAGACGAAGTTAATGCAGTCACTGAACAATGTTCAGCAAACGCAACACATATACACGAAATTAATGCAGTCACTGAAGAATGCCCTAAAAACGCAGTACAGATTCGCGACGAAGTTAATTTAGAGTCAGTGGAAGTTTCACACACTCCGAATACGGAAATTGTTAATAAAAGTGAACGTCAGAACAACCAAATTGACGAAAGTATTAAAGTAACAGAATTAACAATTATTTCAGTCACCAATACGTCACAGAACCCGCCACGTTGCGAACATTTGTCTGACTCACGCAGCGTGTATAGTGTGAATAATTTACAGAGACTACGCGAATTAAAATCCGAAAAGACACGCGACTTAAAATCAGAAAAGCTACGCAACTTGAAATCCGTAATTACACAGACGAACAGATTCACACACAAACCTGAACGTGTTATCAAATTCAGTGACGAGAAGGTTCATTATAAGCAATTTGTATTTGTAAGAAAATGTAAGGAAGTTAATAATGACAGAACACAGGTACACGCTTTGAGCTATATACGACAATTTGTTTTTGTGCCTTCACCGCTATTGCATGTAACGCAGAAGTTAGCTTTGAACCAGATGCGACAATTTATTTTTGTATTTTCATCAGCATTACGTATTATGCAGATACTGGAATTAGCAAGAATACAGCGATTCACTTTTGGAATTTTACCGCCATTGCCTATAACACAAAAGCTAAAAATTATTTGCAGTGCGTAATTGACCTCAGGGGATTCATTACGCTTTAATGAATATGTGCCGTAGCGAGCATAGGGCCCCGAGCTGTAGTAGTGCTGTTTCATCTTTAGTTTTCTGCACTGCTGCCTTTTCTTCTACTATCCTTTATATCTATCAAAACTGCTCTTTAACTATAGCTCTTTGTAGAATTAAGAAACGTATGTAATGAAAACCGGATATGACAAATCTTTTACCGAATGTGACAATTTTCAGTAGGCACCCCAGAACCAGCGTAATTTTAATAACAGATAAAAATCGTAATCATCAGTATGTGTAAAATTATCAGCAATAGCAAACCACATTTTGGTAACAGTATATGTTTTTCACCGCAACAGCATGAAAGTCAACCGCTTAGCATACCTAACCAACAATGCAGTCTACAAGGTCAACCAAACTTTAATGTTTCGCCGCGTGCACGTATAGTCCCAGCTCCAACAAATAGTAACGCATGGCAGCAAAGAAATAACTGCGTACAGACAACACACTATTTGAACTCGCATCGCAATGCGCTGTATAGAAATTACTATCATGACAGACGTAAAAATAACGAGCACAATTTTCAGCGTACATTTAATAACAGTCGATCTTATGAGCAGCAACAACATATTATGATGAATGAAACAGACAATAGGTGTCATCCATAGCGTAACACGTCAGTAAGAAATAACAGAACAGTTCATATAGTGGATATGCCACAACATTCTCCCGTAAATAATAACACGTACGATAGATTTTAACCAGATACAGTACAGATTGCATATTACAGTAACGTAAACATTACTTTTGACACGTAGAATCTTCTTCACGAAAATGTTATTAATTTTGACGCCATCCGACACACGTTTGCATTAAGGACAGAATTACGACGTATGTAGACGACATTCTTATCGCAGAAGCTAACTGGTCTGAACACAATCTGATTCTTGAACAACTGTTACAAACTTTTCATGCACAAGGACTTACAGTTAACCTCAGTAAATCGCATTTTGGCAAAACTTCTACAAAATTTCTTGGACACGTAATTTCAGCAGAAGGCATTGCACCTGATCCGGAAAAACTTCAGGCTCTACGTGACATTAGTGTTCCTACGACGAAGAAGCAATTACGCAGTTTTTTGGGCTTAATTAACTTTTTTCGTAAATTTATTCATCACTCCGCTTTAGACACGCCTAGTCTATGCCAATTAACAGGTAAAAACACTATTTGGTCTTGGGATAAGCAAGCACACTCTGAATTCATGAACCTGAAACATGCTCTGTTGAATGCTCCACTTTTATCGCACCCAGATCTTACTAGAAATTTTTCCATTGCTACCGACAGTTCCAACACCGCTTTAGGCGTACACATTTTCCAGGAAATCGAAGAAGATGGTTCTACAGTAATTAAAAACATTGCATTTGCAAGTCGCATTTTGTCACCTGCTGAACGAAATTACTCCGTTACAGAATTGGAAACATTATGTGTTGTATGGGCTTTCACGAGATTTAGGCATTTTCTTTATGGCAGACATACCACCGTTTACACAGACCACAGAGCGATACAATTTTTACTTTCGGCTAAATTCACTCACGACAGATTAAGCAGATGGAAACTTTATTTACAGGAATTTAATTTTACGATTGTTCACATTCCTGGCACACAAAATGTTATAGCAGACGCACTATCGCGTTCTCTCGGCAACAATCAGCAAGACGTAGCAACCAACTTCTGCAAAGCAAATTTCAGTGTCATGTACATTCAGCAAGTTGCATTTGAAAACTTTATTTCATCGTCATTACAGGACATAGCACAAGAGCAAAATAAAGACAATGTGTGGAAAGAAATTAAACACCTTTGGCAGGATAAGAATAATGTTACGATTAGGAACCACTACACTGTACGCAATGACATTCTGTTTCGCCGCTCTCATCCTGACAGCAACAATTGGTTATTATGCATTCCTGACGAACTGGTTAACAAACTAATTTGGTACACTCATTTAAGTTACGCACATTACGGAATAAGAAAATGTTTTCTTATACTGAGACAGAACTGTTATTTTACTAACATGGATAAACGTATACGACGAGTTATAGCGTCTTGGAAAATTTGCCAGAAAGCTAAATCAGACACCACTTCACATATTCCTCCATTATATCCCATTATACCTGTTAAATTAAGACACATGGCCGCTGTAGACATTTTTGGTCCGATTCCGAGAACTAACAGAGGTTTTTGCTACATCTTTGTCGCTGTTGAACTCACTTCAAAATTTGTTACTTTCACTCCATTACGCAAAGCTACTGCTAAAACTGTTTCGAAAGCGTTTGTAAAACATTTTCTATTTCATGTAGGGCATGTAATGAAAGTAATTTCTGACAATGGATCTCAATGTCGTAGTAGCGTATGGACACGCATGTTACGAGCCAGAAACATTTCTCCGATCTATATATCCAAGTACCACGCTTCTTCGAACCCCTGTGAAAGATTAATGAAAGAAATTGGTAAGCTCTGCCGAATGTACTGCCACAAAAGACATATTGATTGGGATACACACATACTCTCATTCCAAGATGTTATTAATTCCATTCCAAATGAATCCACTATGCTATCTCCGACTGTTATACTGAAAAACGTTGAACCACCGAACAAAATTAAAGAATTAGTAAAATTACCCAAGTGTAGGCGACTAAGACACCACGAAATAATTGACATTGCGCTGCTGAACATCAAACGTGCCGCAGAGCGCCGGAGAAGACAGCAAAAACAGGTTTGTACACGCCGCGACTTTCACGTTGGACAGAAGATATTAACACGTACACACTATTTATCCAGCAAATTAAAAGGTAAGTGCAGTAAATTTGAACTTCTATACGCAGGTCCATATCGGATTCGCAGCATCCCTCACCCCAATGTTGTACACGTCGAAACTTTGAGAACCAGAAAATCGAAAGGCAATCACCATATCTCAAACATTAAACCGTTTATTGAGTGAAACCACTGTATGATTCAACACACTATGATGCCATTTACTAATGCAATTACTTCACCTGACTAATTACTGATGATTATCGTATTTTTTCTTGGCAAGTGCCCGGCAAGGTAAGGTTAGCAGGTCGCTTTTCTTGTCGTTACACATCAGACCGTGCATATTTTTTCAGAGACACTTACGTATTTTATGACTAATTATGCAATGTTAGCTAATGACATGTTAATTTCATTACATTTTTTTTCATTAAAGTCTTTAATTCTCGCCTCGATTAACTACACTACATACAAGCTGAACACAACGAACGTCACATTTTGTCTTTTTATGTACGATTGTTTTCAGTTTTGTTTGTATGCACTGTGCAGTAGTTAAGATATAACACACACCAGTCGACTTTGACATTTTTTTTGCCTTATGACATCTCAACATCGTGACTGTTTTACATTTTGCTGCTGCATTGTATTATTCTGTGTACATTTTCGCATCTGAACACTGTCAATGTCTTTGACATATTACGTTTTCTGTCATGTTATGCTGTATGCTTAATTGTGTTACCATAAACCAGTCATTATTCAGTGGGTATATGATTTAAATGCAAGAGGTTAATCTTTGTTCATCAATTTCAGAAAGAAATGATGCGTGTAAGAAATAAATTCAACAGAAATGGGAATTTCACCTACGGAATAAACGAAAGAAGATGCAATAACTTTATGAGGAAAAGTAAATGGATCAGGATTGGCAGGCATTAACAAGAATATACTATACTCATCGTAGAATAGCAGTCTTAACTAATTTTTTCTTTCAGAATACAAGGTGATTGATGCAGGCTGTCAGACTGAACTACACATCTTAGTTTTAGTGATGAAATATGCTAGAGATAAGGAATAGTTGTATAATGAGTAATGAAGTGATTTTGCAGATGATAATGAATGCTGATGAATAATGATGAAGAATATGCTGTTATGAATAATGAAGTTTTTCTTTACAGGTGATGATAATAATGAAGTTATGATAATATGGATAATGAAGTGATGAATAATGAAGTTTTTTTCTTTACAGATGAGGTTAATGTTGAAGTTATGTATTTATGCTACGTAGTTATTTAAGTATTTGTTGCAGTTTGTTTTGACAGCAGGTGTTATATTGCATAGTAGGATGACGGAAAGTTTTGGAAAGGACAGCTATGGAACACATTTTATACACATTTCACTACCTGTTAATTCGAAGTTCACTACTTTTCAGCATAGTGTGCGTTTCTTCTTTCAGGTCAATAATCCATTTTGTATTTTTTTTTTTTCAGGAAAAGTTTTTCATGATACTTACTAAACCTGTTACTTATTATACCTGTTCTAGTACTTGCATTTTTATTATTTTACCCATTTGTGTTTATCATTTATAAATGTGATCACACATACTGCCTTGTTACATAATCTTGCTACAGCTGACTCATGACGAATGACGTTGCCTATCCTCATTTGCAGCAATAGGTCAAAAGCAAATAGTGTTATGTCTCAGCAATTAATTATCGATCCCAACGCAATGCATTGCTAACAAAAAAAATGTATTACCAGTCCCAAGTAGTGATACCAGTTTGAGAAAATTCTGAATAATACTGATTAGCTCTGAATAGTATGTCACTTGAGTAATGACCTCTTAATGAGACAAAAAAAAAGTATATATTTAAAACAATGCTTTGTCACTAGCTAATAATTGCCACTGTTTATTGTAATGAGACTACTTATAATGCGCATGATTATTAATGCTATGACTGTAATTATCTGATTTTTAATAATGACTTTGTAATGATCTAAATACTACTGAAGGAGAAACACTGTTTATTGTAATGAGACTACTTATAATGCCCATGATTATTAATGCTATGATTGTAATTAACTGATTTTAATAATGACTTTGTAATGATCTGAATACTACTGAAGGAGAAACACTGTTTATTGTAATGAGACTACTTATAATGCCCATGATTATTAATACTATGACTGTAATTAACTGATTTTTAATAATGACTTCGTAATGATCTGAATGATGAACTATGTTTCGTTCTATTCAATACTTGCTGGCCACTGAGTGCCAATAATTAATGTCAATCAACGAATTATGTTATTAATTATGCCATTAATTAGCTCTTGTTTTCCATGTTGAGTTTTCATGTTTTGGTTAATGGCCAATGAGTGCCAATAATTTGTATCACTCAATGTATTATGTTAATGCTAGGCCAATAATTGACTCTCCTTTTCAACTGAGACTTCTGATGAACATTATTCTGTCATACTAAATATACTTTGTAACTGGCCAAGGACTGCCACTGTTTATTGTAATACGATTACCCGTGATGCCAGCTAATGATTCTTACTATTGGAATGACAAATGATTAATTAACTGTAATTAGGAAAAGGCTAATGATTATTATTGGAATGACAAATGATTAATTAACTGTAATTAGGAGAAGGTTAATGATTCTTAATTATACTTAGCAACTGGAAAGGAATGTGACTGTTTAATAATGCTTTGTAATTAGGAAAAGGCTAATGATTAATACTATTGGAATGACAAATGATTAATTAACCATGCTATACTTTGTAACTAGGAAAAGAAGACTACTGATTCTATGTAAAACAATTCATGAACATTTTTCTGTAATACTACATATTTGGTACAGAAATGTTCAATAACTGGGCTATGAATGCCACAAACTACTAATTAAGTCTGTAATTGTCAATATTATGTGACTTGATGTCCTTCACCTCATGAGCTAACTACCCTGAATTACTGCAATGTCCATTTTGTCCTGTTTATCCCAGTGATCATGGAGCACTATCTTTGGTTTTGCACTAATTCTACGTTGGTGTGCCTTGTAAGAGCGTGGTGTTGACACGACATGCTGTCCACCACCGTGAGCGATGAAGACATTATTATGGCCCCACTGTTTGGTGTACCTAATGTACTGCCAAAATGAAAACATGGAACATTACTACGACAGTTCAGTGTCTTGGCTACACTGATAAATTCTGATGGGAAAAGAACTTCAAGTTGTGTCACTTGGTGTTGTACTTCTGTGGAAAGATATGGACTTTCAGAACAGCTGTGTGCAATCTAAAGTGCTAAAACCATGATGCAATCCTTCCCTTTCCTATCCTAATTCTTGTCACATAAGGAAAATAATTTTTTTTTGGTTAACAGCATTTATGTTCGCGGGTTATACATTTTTTTCGATTCGATGAACTCCAGTGCGAGTACACTTATGTCACTGGTCGACATGATTTTTTTTTGCCATTATGTTTATTTGTTGTGAAAATGCTAAAGACATTTCTTCAGTGCGTGTGCACTTTGGACATGATTTTTTTTTTTGCCATTATGTTTATTCATTGCGAAAATGCTAAAGACATTTTTTTCGATTTGTTCTGAAGTACAGTATATGTACACTCTTGTCTTTTATACTGTATATACATTTTTATTTTTAATGATATGTTCTGAACTACAGTGCATGTGCACTTATGTTAGGTGTTAATATGTTTTCTATTGAACTTCAGTGCCTGTACACTTTTCTCATTTTTCAATATGATTTGTACTATTCTGTATATTCAATACTTCAATGCGTATGCACTTATGTCATTTGTTACTAATTGTATATACATTTCATCATTTACTGATATATTCTCAACTGCAGTGCATGTGCACTCATGTCACTTGTCAACATAATATTTTTTGCCAGTCTGTTCATTTGTTCTGAATATGCCAATGAATTTTTTCAGTGTCTGTGCACTTTGTTTTCTGTCAAATAATTTGTATATACATTTTTCTGATTTGCTACTATGTTTTGTACTGACATTTTGTCTTTGTCTGATATATTTTGTACTTAGTGCGTGTGCACAACATTTAATTCATATACTACATCTAAATATTCTGTAAATTGTAGAAGTTTATTAATTAATTAAAAATTTTGCCGCGATTGGCAAGTCCAAATGACTCACCATCGCTGCCAAATTTTTCCGCCCCCCAGTGGAGGGTTATGAAACACGTATGTAACGCAGCAGCGATGGCGAGGCATTGTAGCATCTGTGACCAGAGAGTTTGCGCTTGACCGCGCGAGTGTTGCGAGCGGTTCTCAGTCTGTCAGTCAGTCGTTGCGAGTCTGTAGCTCTGTCTAGTTGAGAGCAGTACTCTGTCAGTAGTCGTCGCGTGCAGTACGCTAGTAGTCGTCATGCAGAGCAGTACTCTGTCAGTAGTCGTCGCGTGCAGTACGCTAATAGTCGTCATGCAGAGCGGTCGGTCAGCAGTAGCAGCCCAGTCCGGTTGTGTGATGTAGGCGGTCGGCAACACTGGTCAAGATGCTGAATGAGGTATACTGTTAATTAATATAATCATTAGATAATGTAAAAATTTATTTATTGTAATTATTCTCCAACAAATGCCCCAATAATAATTTTTATTTCAAAAGCATTTTTTCAAAAATGTAATTTTTATTGAACTAAAAATTTCGTTGCACTTCCCATTTCATTCCACTTCTTTTAAAGAAAATTTTCAGTAAAATCACAGAAAAAAGGAATATTATTATTTGCAATGCAGTTCCTCCAAGCCGTGCGCAAAGATAAGAGCAGAAATTTGACATCCAGTTATACTGAGGTAAGAATCTAATTCTGATTGTTTTACACAGGGCCAAAGACCGATATTTCGGTTTAATTGAATTTTCTTATTACTGAATTGACCTTAATTTTTTATGAAGAACTTATATTTGAGTCAGATTGCGATTATCAGTTTTATTGTCATTAAATTTATTTTGTGGGGAGGTTACAACAGGTGCTTCTGGCCCTGTTACCTGTATCGTCACTGGTAAGCGCTATGAGTGTCTTTTGCGCAACCACGTCATTCCAGTTCTCCAACAGCATGGATGTGTGGATGGGATCATTTTTGTGCAAGATGGAACTCCTACGCACATTGCAAATCCAGTTAATCAGCTGCTAAAGCGCTATTTCGGAAATGCTAGAATTAACAGCCGCCATTTCCCTATAGTCTGGGCTTCCCCATAACCTGACAATCGGTGTGACTTCTGGCTGTGGGGCAAACTTAGCTGCATTGTAGGCACGCGTTGCGCAACACATTCTGAACGTCACCCCGGAAGCACTTCTATCAGTTGTGGAACACGCCGTTTCTCAACTTCAACTTGTTGCAGAAAACGGAGGACAGCATATTGAACAGCCGGCCGAAGTGGCCGTGCAGTCTGGAACCGCAAGACCGCTACGGTCGCAGGTTTGAATCCTGCCTCGGGCATGGATGTTTGTGATGTCCTTAGGTTAGTTAGGTTTAACTAGTTCTAAGTTCTAGGGGACTAATGACCTCAGCAGTTGAGTCCCATAGTGCTCAGAGCCATTTGAACCAAGCATATTGAACAGGTTCTGCGCCAGTCGCACGGAAATTAAGAATCCTTTTACTTTGTTTGATTGATGTTTTTTATGTGGCTTTTGGCCTCAGGACAATGAAAAACCGATTTTTCCCATCCGATGTGATATGACCTTGCCATGGTGGATGCGCTTACGTAACTAACAGTATCGCACCTTTACACCTATGCATACCGAGTAGTACAGTTTGTTTAACGTCAAAAGTACACCTTAAGCGTTGTTGTATGATTCATTTGTCATTTTAGTCGACCACTGTTAAATTGTGATGCTTACAGCGCCATCTATTGGTACATATTGTAACAATTTATTTTTCTTCTGCCATACGTTTTCCCCCTTCTCCGATAATATTCCGTTACAATTTGACGTCATTCTGACCTGTGGTGTCATTTCTACAGCGGTTTGAAAGTTTTACTTTAACTGTAATCTCCATGTACATCATATTTAAGGACGAGCATTTAAAAAAGGACTTACAACTCTACAAGGTTCTGTGGTCGCAACTTGGTTTTTAGAGATAGTAATTAAAAATTTGTCTCCCCATCGTATTCGTTATTACGCAAAGAGTTATTTGCTGACACACTTTTCGGGTCCAACTACAACACATAGTGCAGAGTCGCTGAGGTCAACAAAAGTAACCAACTAAAAAGTAAAATTGAGTTATTGTTGAAGATCTCATCCCAAGTACGACGAAAATGTATAATGAAAGCTGAAGAGGGATGAGACCTCTCCGTTGTCAGCAATATTATCCGCTGAAACGAAGCAATTAGGCGCGACCGTTACACGGCGGTAGCCGCTGAATTAGCCGCCACAGGGAAAGTAATGGCCGTTTCCGTGGCAGACGGTGCTCCGCTTTTCCGACTCGCATCACACACACACACACACACAAACACACACACACACACACACACGGACTGGGAGGGAGGGTTCGCGTGTTGTTTGTTGGAACAGCGCGCTCGCTGCCCCGCGACTTGTTTACACACGGCCCATGTTTAAATGAAGTCTCGCGGAGAGCGCGCGCGGCCCGTTCTATTGCACGCCGGGTAAACAGCTGCGCTCGCAGCGCCCTCGCTGCCCTGGCGGCCTATGGCGCAAGTCCGCGCTGCTGCCGCTGGCTGCTCGCGATTTCAAAAAACTGCTGCACCCAACGAAAACGCCACGCGGCGGTAAAATATTCAGTCACAAAAGGAAAACAAAAACAGTATGTCGCCGACAACGCTTTTCCGACACGGTACGTACGAAATAATGCCGAGAAGGGAGAACTGTTCCGGGACTTTTAACTCTAGCCGCCTGTGGGGCACTATTCGAGGAACTTGGCCACTCACTGGTGGATAAACGCTCTAAGGTACAATACGTATTTGCTCTTTATATCTGACACTCCGCAAATATTTGAACCAGTTTTCTACCAGGAACTACTTGTTTCGTGGCTTATAGGCACATCATCAGGTGCATATAAACGTTAAAACATGGTCAACGACCTGGCGAATAATAAAGGAGACCCTTCCTGTATTCTTCGCAATGATGTTGACCATGTTTTATCGTTTATATGCACCTGATGATGTGCCTATAAGCCACGAAACCGGTAGTGCCTAGTAAAACGTTGGTTTCAATATAACTGTTCGCAGAGTTTCGTATATAAAATGCACTACCGCACTTACCGATGCCCCGACCACAGAACCGTTTGTAAATAAATAAGTTTCCAGTTATACCGTTTTTTAATCTGCTATTTAACCTGACAGTTAAACACACACAAAACATCAGGTTTCTGAAGTAACCGATTTTCATTTCTTTATCTCTGGTATGACCAGCAGTGAATGTAGACATCGAACAAAGACGGAAAAATTCTAAGACTTCCTCAGACTATTGCGTTATACATTTCAAGATACATACAGAATATCAAATAAAATATGTAAATAAAAGAAATCTTATTCCTCCACTGTTAGCTGCTTATCTTGAAAAGTAATGAGGGGTTGAATACTACAAAGAATTTACTAGTATTCTCCTAATTACTCTAATTTTTTGAATCCTTCTTCAAAAATGAAGTAGTAATCGAGTAACATACCACTGTTTGGGCATTATGAATAGTCAGCGCTGAAGGATGAAAATAGAGATTGAAGTCTATTTTTTGTGTTTAATTTGCCCGTTTCCAAGGGCTACAAGCTGATAAAGGCATACTATATTGAAACAGACAGCAAGTCAGCTACCTTCTGTTTTTAATATAAACTATGAAGTAAGCGTAAAATTTTTCAGTTATCACGACTGCCGAACTTTCTTTCCTTTAGTGTAAAATTTTGTAGCGTTCTTTTTCTTTCATTATCAGGAATGAAAACCCAATTTCTTTTTAAATTGCTTTTTTTCTGACAAAATTAGAAATACTGTTTCAAAAAATGCAACGGAACAGTTTAGACAGTAGGATAAATACAATCTTTACAGGGTACAGTTTCATGAAAGTAGCTAGAATTTCAATTATCAATTGATCAATTAGGCAATATTTACTGTCCAATCTATGCATAAACACTCGTTCTATATTGAGTCGATCAGGAAGTTCACTATTTTCATCAGATAGAACCGAACGATGCTAATCCTTCGGAAGCTACAGAATGCCCTACCGAACTCACTTTTAAAATAATTGCCATTTAAAAACACAAAGGCTTACTACCGTAGATGTGCTAGAATGACATATCGGTTTTGCACCCGCTTATCAGTAAAAAATAAAAATACGTTTTATAAGCGATACAATAAAAATACCGGAAGATGCAGGTTACTGAGAACTAGAACACTGGCATCGGCTTCAACCGGTCAGTTTTCCCATCTCTAGCGCAAGGGATCCTCAGTCCCCGGTGGCTCATTACAGACAAATAATGTAATTATTATTCATTCTGTTTTATACCCTTGTTGCCTCTAGTTTCGTGAAAATACCGGTACAATAATCACAAAGCCTGTAACATGCAGTAACAAAAACGGACAACACAAAACACAGAGTAACGCAACATTCCTCATCAGTGCATATGCAAAAGTGCTGTGATGTGGTTTCCGTCGCTATGGGAACAGCGTAGCATAGCGCCGTTGTGTTGCTACTGCACTGCATTCAGCGAACCCTTGGACCAAGCACAAACCAACCAACTCTTCATCACTGAACTTGTCCATACTGCTCTGTATCACTGTTTTTTGTACAGTTAAGGCTAATGGAAACCCAAAGCTATGACACACCCGAGCAGTTCTGAGTGGACGTCCGAGAATGTAGAGAACACTGGACATTACTGTTGCCGACGACAGTTAACGTGAGTGAAGGGAAAAAGCTTGTTTCCAAACGAGACGCACAGCACTTACCGACGACAACTACACTAAAGTACGGATATTATTAATGCAATACAAAGATAAATATGGGGAAGAAATAAAAGAAAATGCAATTACTCTGGAAAGAGACACGGGGATCAGGCGTCCCCTGTACGAAAATCCCCAGAATAAACACCTTATCCCACCCGAGCTGGTCTTAGAGACCCAACGATACCGACCGACCGCCGTGTCATCATACGCCCATAGGCTTCACTGGATGCTGATTGGAGGGGCTTCTGATCAGAACGCCGTTTCCCAGCCGTTACCAGTTTTTGCGACCGGGGAAAATATCCCTTAACAATCAACTACTTTTTTTTGTGAAATTTGGTTCGTCCCGTGTAAAGTGCATCGCGTTTATACGGCTTCGAAACATTTTCTGGACCTGCACAAAGCCGGCCGGAGTAGCCGTGGGGTTCTAGGCGCTACAGTCTGGAATCGCGCGACCTCTACGGTCGCAGGTTTGAATCCTGTCTCGTGCATTGATGTGTGTGATGTCCTTAGGTTAGTTAGGTTTAAGTAGTTTTAAGTTCTAGGGGACTGATGACCTCAGAAGTTAAGTCCCATAGTGCTCAGAGCCATTTTTTGACCTGCACAAAGTTCCAAACTGAACACCACTGAACATCTTTGGGATCAGCTAGAGCGTCTTTGGCGTGCCATATCAGTTTGCTAGAAAAAAAATCAGCAAAGATATTCACCGCAGTTCTCGAAGGACAGAAAAAAAACTCCTTGCTCTTGAATGGGCGTCAGTGTAATACACTGAAGTGGCTAAAGTTATGCTATAGGCCCTAGCGATACGCACGTTAAAGGTAGTGCTAGTATCGGGTACACAAAGTATAAAAGGGCAATGCATCGACGGTACTTGAACTCAGGCGATTTACGTGAAAAGATTTTCGACGTGATTATGCCCGCACGACGGGAATTAATAGACTTTGAACGCGGAATGGTAGTTGGAGCTGGACGCATGGGAAATTCAGTTTCAAAAATCCTTAGCGGATTCAATATTCCGAGATACACAGTGTCATGTGTGTGCCGAGAATACCAAATTTCAAGCAATACCTCCAACTACGGACAACGCAGTGGCCGGCGACCTCACGTTAACGACTGAGAGCAGTGACGTTTGCGTAGAGTTGTCATTGCTAACAGACATTTAGCACTGCGTGAAATAATCGCAGAAATCAAAAGTGGGACGTACGAGGAACGTATCCGTTAGGAGAGTGTGGCTAATTTGGCGTTAATGGCCTATTGTGGAAGCCAACCGACGCGAGTGCCTTTGCTAACAGCACGACATCGCTCCAGTGCCTCGCCTGGGCTCGTGACCACATCGGTTGGAACGTAGACGAATGGAAAACAGTGGCCTGCTCGGATGAGTTCCAATTTCAGTTGGTAATAGCTGACTGCATGGTCCCATTGTGGATCAGAGCCCACGACGCCATGGCTCCATGTTGTCGACAAGGCACTGTGCGCCCCATAATGGTGTGGACTGTGCATAGAAGGAGTGGACTGGGGCCTCTGGCTCCTGAACCAATTAGGACCATTTGCAGCCACTCATGGACTTCATGTTCCCATGACAATGCGGCACGTCACCGGGCCTCAATTGTTCGCGACTGGTTAGAAGAACTTTCTGGACAATTCGAGAGAATGTTTTAGCCACACAAATCGCCCGACATGAATCCCATCGGACATTAATGGGACGTAATCGAATGGTCCGTGTACAAAATCCTGGACCAGTAAAACTTTCACAGTTATAGACGGCTGTGCAGGCAGCATGACTAATTATTTCTGGAGGGGACTTTCAACGACTTGATGATGCCATGGCACGTCGAGTTGCTACAAAAGGCCGGGAAAGTGGGGGTCCGACAAGATATTTGGAGATATCTCACGACTTTCTTCATATCAATGTAGACAGCCAATGGTAACTGACGCTGTCTGGCCACATTAACAAGCGTGACTAGGAAACAAAGGTCCAAAAACTTAGGTGCAACTGTAGGGAGATAAAAACAATTTCGTTGAGAAGCGCACTGTACATTCATCGGGCAGATACTGAACGATGTGGTCGCTTGAATTTACGGTGGTGCCTAGTGAGGTTATGAGTCGCCTCTCAGCTATCTTCATGTAGCGTCATCGTTGTTAACTTCTCATGGTCGGAGTTCACAGTCATGTAGAATTTTTTAAAGAACGTCGTATTCTCCGTTGACTGTAGAAATAATTTATTTCACAATTGCAACTTCGGCCTTTGAGCCATTTTCTAGTGGTACTGTAAAAGCTAAAAGAATACATATGTTATCGCCAAAACTAAGCCTTTTCGCTGTATAAATACAAACGTGTGGGAGGCTGATACGATGTACTGAACTTTGCACTCGTTTGATGTTATTGTATTTATACAGTGAATGGGCTTATTGTGTCTGTAACCAGTATACATGTCAGATGATTTTAAAGTCTGATATGTCCTGATGCAAAATGTAAGTAATGTATTGTTTTCATCATTTCTGTAATGTACATGACGTGTTTGTAATTCGTTTTCGTACTCTTTTAGCTTCTGCAGTGCCACCTGAAAATGTCCCAAAAGGCCGAAATCGCAGTTGTGAAATAAATAATTTCTACAGTCAACAATGAACTTGATGTTCTTAAAAAAGTCATCACTTGTGATGTATCTGATGTAATGAAGAACTAAGTACCCTCATGCGTCTGATGTTATTGAAGCTGGACGTACTTTACACGAAAAGGCAGATATCCCTACTGCCTACACGTAACTAACGTGCTACTAGATGAATGTACCATGAAAACTTTTCTCCTGGGAATACATCATCTGATCCGACAATTATAGATGGAGACCGACGTCTGGGGCAGACTGGATTACATCAAACCGACGGAACTGATGCAACTCGCACAGCATAGGCAGGAACATCGGCATCTGGCGAAGCAGTGTTGCCGAGAAGCCTTCAAAAAGTAATAAGCAGCTGCGACGGCTACAGTTGTTCAAAGAATGGTTCAAATGGCTCTGAGCACTATGGGACTTAACATCTGAGGTCATCAGTCCCGTAGAACTTAGAACTACTTAAACCTAACTAACCTAAGGACATCACACACATCCATGCCCGAGGCAGGATTCGAACCTGCGACCGTAGTGGTCGCACGGTTCCAGACTGAAGCGCCTAGAACCGCTCGGCCACACCGGCCGGCTGGCTACAGTTGTTATCCACGATCAGTAGGAAGATAGTCCGAGCACAAGATCTTCGTCTAGGTTATTTGTTCAAGCACAAGATCTTCGTCCAGATTTTTTTTTTTTTCAAAATTGTTGTTCGCACACTAATTGTTCATCCATACCGTGGAGGTAGTAAATCAGTTTCTCTTTTTCAGTCTTATTAACGTTGAAGCTTCCTTAACATCGGAACGAGGCATCACTAGCCATACACAGGCACATGAGAACAGCCATTTCGCCCACGACCGTAGCTATCGATTTCACCTGCATACAAATTTATGGACAGGTATTGTTGGCGACTGCTCGAAAGGATCACACATGCACCCACATGCTCCTACACCTTCCCGCGTATTTCTAAAGGGAATCCCTGAAGAATGCACAGTGGCTAAGAATGCACGGTGGCTCTTTCGTCAGAAACTGTGGTTCCACTGTGATGATGCTGCAGGATAACGTGTGTCGTCGTCTGCAACTAACTGAAAAATTAGCTGAAAACCTATTGTGGATGCTGAAGACACAGCAGGACTAATAACTTGAAACTCTCTCCATGCTTAGGTTAGAATCGTGAATTCTAACTATTCAACATATTAAAAAAAGGTGATTGTAACGTAAGCCTAATTGTGATGATGCTGGAAAAGAACGGATTAGTGATCTAATCTATGATCTGCTTCACCCTTTTGGAGGAGAGGATCTGTTGTCTGACATTCTAAATCTCCAGATCTGAATCTTCCTCTCACTTCGAGAGCCTTTCTGGTGTCGTTGCGGGCACGTGACGCGCTAAGGAAAGCTTATAAGAAGACCAGAAAATAATGGGGAATGATTCCATAGACGATTCGGGCCGCAGATGGGGAGATCCAACAGGATAAGAGAGATAAATGTAACCAAGCTCCTGGGATTGAGAGTGTCGGAAACGGTGAAGTTGGTCGGCAGTTCGCATGCTGCTACCATGGAAAGTGATTAAAGGTTGGTAAAACCATGAAAAGCAGACAAGGTGTGGGAACCCCTTATCATAGAACGCAGAGGGTTGCCTGCTCTATAACTCAATCAGGTGGTGTACATTGTTGAGAACGGGTCTCTGCAGCACCCGATCCCTTACATGTTTCCATGTTGACCCAAAAATATCGTCAACTCCGATCTAAATGAGCACGCGAAAGTACTGGGTGATAAAAAAGTCAGTATAAATTTGAAAACTTAATAAACCACGGAATAATGTAGATATAGAGGTAAAAATTGACACACATGTTTGGAATGACATGGGGTTTTATTAGAACCAAAACAAAAGTTCACAAAATGTCCAGCAGATGGCGCTGGACAGCAAAACGTCAGTGACAGCGCATGACAATCGTGTATAGAAAGAGCTGTGATGAGAAAGAGAATCAAATGCGCCAGCAGTCGCAGCAAGATGACGTTACCTGAAAAGGCGCTAACAGTGAAGCTGTATTACTAGAATGGGGAATGTGCTAGTGCAGCGTTACGATCCTATAGCCATAGGAAGAGGATTCGAACGGGTAAAGGTCCGTTGACAAATGCAGCTGTGGCGAGAATGATTTCGAAGTTCGAAGCCACATGTTGTTTAGACGATAGACCCCGTAGTGGCCGACCGAGCACAAGGCGTAATGCTGCTGAGACAGTTCAGGAAGAAGTGGAGACTGTAGCGAGTTCGTTTATGCAAGGGGATATCAGCGCTCGTGCAGTCGCACGTCACACCGGCATTCCATACACTACTGTTTGGTTGGCACTGACGCGTACCCTCCGATGCTATCCGTACAAAATCCATAGGCATCATGAACTGTTACCTGGAAATTTAGTGAAGCAGAGGGCATTTACGGTGTGGATGTTTCAAAAGATGGCGGAAGATGACGATTGGTTGAGTAACGTGTTGTGGACCGACGAAGCTCATTTCACGCTCCGAGAGTCTGTCAACGCCCACAACTGCAGAATTTGGGCTACCGAAAATCCTAGAACTGTCGTGGAAACTCCATTGCACGACGAGATAGTCACGGTATGAGTTGGATTTACCACATCTACCGTTATCGGGCCTTTTTTCTCCGAGGAAATGCGTGATTCTGGTTTTGTAACTCCTACCGTGACGAGTGAGAGGTACGCCGATATGTTACAGAATCACATCATCCCCAGCCTGGCTGATAAACACCAGCTGGAACGTACGATATTTATGCAGGATGGCTCTCCACCCCATGTTGCTAGACGCGTGAAAGATATCTTGTGCACGTCGCTTGGTGATGATCGTGTGCTCAGCCGCCATTTTCGTCATGCTTGGCGTCTCAGGTCCCCAGACCTCAGTCGGTGCGATTATTGGCTTTGGGGTTACCTGAAGTTCCAAGTGTATCGTGATCGACCGACATCTCTAGGGATGCTGAAAGACAACATCCGACGCCAATGCCTCACCGTAACTCCGCACATTCTTTACAGTGCTGTTCACAACATTATTCTTCGACTACAGCTATTGTTGAGGAATGATGGTGGACATATTGAGCATTTCCTGTAAAGAACATCATATTTGCTTTGTCTTACTTCGTTATGCTAATTATTGCTGTTCTGATCAGATGAAGCGCCATCTGTCGGAAATTTTTTGAACTTTTGTATTTTTTTGGTTCTAATAAAACCCCATGTCATTCCAAGCATGTGTGTCAATTTGTACCTCTCTATCTACATTATTCCGTGATTTATTCAGTTTTCAAATTTATACTGACGTTTTGATCACCCGGTAGGTCAATGAAGACATCTCGTCTGATTGGATGAATCAAGTTTCTTGTTACTTCAGGTCAGTGGTCGCCCTGATACGCTGTCATCCAGTCTAATTGCTACTCAAAACATGCACCACACCACGGTAGTAGGACGGCCGTTGGCGGAGTAATTATGCTGCGAGGAATGTTCACTTGGGCTTCCATAGGATGTATGATAGAAATCGAAGATACCACGAAAGCTACAAACTGTGTTAACATTGCTGCGGACTACCTGCATGCACTCATGCTTGATGACTTCCCCAGTGGTGGTGACATCTTCCAGTAGCAAGATTGTCCATAGACCATAATAGCCCTAAAGTGATTTGAGAAGCAAAGTGTGGACTCATGTTTATCTCTTGGGCACCAAATTCTCCTGATGTGAAACTGATGGAACAAACCTGGGACACCGTCGGGTGTCAGCGCCACACCCACTGAACCGCTGGCCAGTAAGGTACTGGAACTGCATGATTTGTGTGTAGACGTCTGGTTTCACATTCCTCCGGAAATCCACCAGCGAGGTGTCGAATAGTATTATCGGTGCTGTATTGCTTTCCAGTGTGGCTCAGCACGGTATTACGTTGGTGGTCAAAAGGTTTTGCCTTACCAGCTCACATTTTGTGCCGCTGAACACGGATACTTCAAGTTACTAATGGAGCATGTAATTACGAAATAACTACTGCAAATTTGGTTCAAATGGCTCTGAGCACTATGGGGCTAAACTTCTGAGGTCATCAATCCCCTAGAACTTAGAACTACTTAAACCTAACTAACCTAAGGACATCACACACATCCATGCCCGAAGCAGGATTCGAACCTGCGACCGTAGTGGTCGCGCGGTTCCAGACTGTAGCTCCTAGAACCGCTCGGCCATCCCGGCCGGCACTGCAAATTTCCGTGAGTGAAAAAAAGAAAAAAAAGAACTTTTACCTTGACTCAGAAAATTTATGAAGAGCCAGACACACCTTTAAGACCCAAGCTATAGCTAGTGTGCGCAACAGAATGGAAATGCGAATAATTTTCAGCCCCTGCTATGGTCCTAAAGTAGCAAACTACAGTGAAATAAATTTTATATAAATGTTAGATGCTAACAGAAATAAGCTATCCATTAACGGAGTAACCTGCTCATTTAAGTATATATGACAGGGATCACACCACGAAATAATATCAGTTGGTTTTACAGTCTCCACATGTAAATTCTAACAAGTAGATTTATCGGTTTCAGTGGTACTTGAACCGACAAGAAACATTCCCCTTTCAACTGACAGTATGAAAGTTATTGTCGAACTTTTAACCAAACGAATATAGTGACCATTGTCCTTGTAGTATTGAGAAACCTATACATCCACTGAAGCAATGCTGGATGTGAGCTGGTGCGGATCAGGAGTTCTCCTATGACCCTGGTTTTGCTAACTGAATTCACCGCAATTAATCACCAACAAATGTGCCAGAGAGCACTGCTGTGCATGTGACTCTCCGGTAGAGGACGAGGATCGTGGCAAGATGTGCACATCTCCGCGTCTCTGAACGAAGTCTTTCAGTATACACGAAATGTGCACATTGCCCTGTTACCGGAAGTAACTAATTTTTCTTGCCGAGTCTTAAAGCCTGCTATTTCTTCCCGTTGAACAGGACATGTCCGAATATCGAGAAATATATTCAGCCGGCTAATGCAGAGCTTCCCTCAAGTACAAAACTGCCACCAAGAAAAGGCAGAGGAGTAAAACACCAATTACATTTTGATTTGTCCTTCTATGTCCAAAAAACTGCCATTTCTGCTCCGTGTGCCGGCCGCTGTGACCGAGCGTTCCTAGGCACTTCAGTCCGGAACGGCGCTGCTGCTACAGTCGCAGGGTCGAATCCTGCCTTGGGCATGGCTGTGTGTGATGTCCTTAGGTTTAAGTAGTTCTAAGACTAGGGGACTGATGACCTCAGATGTTAAGTCCCATAGTGCTTAGAGCCATTCTGCTCTGTCTCCGTGATATCACCAACGTCTTTACCAATCACATGTTTATGTGCCCAGCACCTAGCTTCGTATCAGAGGTCCTCTGAAAATAAAAAACTGTGCCCAAGGTTAAACCATTATTTTTCTGCAAGCTGTGTTTGTTTCGAATAGCGTAAGATTGGTATTTCCTGCAACCACTCTTCAGAACACAAGTAAGTGCGAGCCACAGAGTCCCTTCTCTGGCCTCAGATCGGCTACAGGGCAGTGCTCGGTTGAGAAACACAGAGGCTGCCCGCCTTGGCCAATATCAGAGGGCCACTTTCTTTTTCGTTGACTTTACTGCTGTGGCTGTCCTAGATCCATGCACTCCAAGGAAGCTAGAGGAAACAGGGAGCAACTGTACTATGTCAAATGTAATGATGTGAAGCCAGTAAGAACTCCGTACACACAGTCACTGTAATCGAAATTATTTCAACAAAATTTCTGCACTGTTATTATCCACAAAGCGCCGAGTCATCCTCAGAGTAGATTAAAAGGGCAGTAGTGGGATAAAGCCAATCCTGGGGCACTTTGTTTGTGTGAGTTGTGTATAAATTGATAGGACGTTGCTGAAATGGTAACTTGCACAACCCTGTGAACTGGGTTATGCATCGAAAAACTTCTTGGAAATTATAGAGTGATACAAAAACGAGAACCACAACATAGGTTAAAATCAGACTACACATACAAAATCTCATATAGCTCACCACTCCTGAGTCGTCATACCATGAAAAAAGCTGCTAGTAACAATACAGTTCTAAGAAGCAGATGTTCTAATTCAATATACAGTGTTAAAAAACAATGGCATATCATGAGCTGTGGGTATATACACTTAGTTTGTAGATTGCAGCTGTACACGTACACAGAAAGAGGTTGCTCCAGAAATTAACAGGTATATAGAAACTTCGTACAAATTATCAAGTGCTACTCCAGTAGAGGTTAAAACTGGTTATGCCAATGCAATACACACAACTGCCTATAAATGCGATCGTGTATTAAAAAGGCTTGCTGTTCTATTGTGAAGTGCTACTCTGTGCCTTGCACACATCGATTTTATACCTTACACCCATCCTGTCTTCACTGACAATAGGAGGACGCTGGGAACTCCTCTGAGCTCTGATTGGCTGAAGGTCGTCATTACCACTTCTAGTCCAGCAAGTTAAACGTCGCCACCACCACTTCCGGTCCTGACAGGTTGCTGTATGTTTTCAGCCACTGGAGTTTCTGCTTTAGATGTAGCCATAAAACGATCTCATCACCACGGAGGTCTATGATTAGGTTATCCTGGTCCACAATATGCAGCTCCAGATAGTCCAGTGCCTGAACTGTTGTTGGAAGGTAAATAGCGTTAGTAGGTGTCACAACCATCTTATACTGTGTTCCGCCTGATACGAAGACTCTGTAAATTGTATGAATCAGTTTATTGTTAAACTGGACATAGATTGTATGACAGGAAGCGTATCCACTGACTGGTCAGATCTGTAAAATTTATTAGGCTCCTTCTTCAAAAACCCATCCTTTTGTGAAGCCCAGTAGCCATCCTATGGGACCTTTCTGGCTAAAGTTAGTCACTACACTCGATCTCTTGATTTCAGATTGAAATGTATTGATGCTTCCACATATCACAATCCTTCTTCCAAACCGATGTAAAAAGTCGTTTAAATCGTCGATATCGTATGCATCTTGCTGTGTTTCCACAATTTCTTTACTATCATTAATTTTCAGATGAAGTTTATTGTTAGCCTCTGTGATATTCGGAATGCTTTTGTACATCCCCAGTCCAATCATCACAATACTCCTTCCCCCCATGGCTTTAGTGAATCGGTGGGTAGTAATTCGTGTGTAATACTGATGATAGTTCCTTTAAAGTCAGAGTGTACGACATTGCTTCTGAATCTCGACTGATGAGTGGATGTTTAACGTCGCTCCTTACGTATCATTCTTCGCAAATATTAGAAGGAACATGATGCACAGATGCCCACACAAGTAAGTATTAAAGTCTTTGTAGCGATGAAAATTTTAGATCGTTCGGATGGCTCTAAACAGTATGGGACTTAAAGTCTGAGGTCATCAGTCCCCGAGACTTCGAACTACTTAAACCTAACTAACCTAAGGACATACCACACATCCATGCCCGAAACAGGATTCGAACCTGCGAATGTAGTGGCAGTGTGGTTCCGGACTGAAGCGCCTAGAAACGCTCGGCCACAGCGGCCGGCAAAATTGTAGAACGGATGTCTTCTGACAGTGATGTATCGTTGGAACTCTTGTGGTGGCTGCATGTCTCCAAATGAGTCGAAATAGTAGATGTCACCCAGTCGGTTTCTGATTCCCCAGCATATCAAAATTCACAATTCCATATTATCCGCATTTCCACACATACTCTTTGGTAATGTACACTGCATAAACACACCACAGAAATTGGAAACCTGAATTTTTTCCTGCCATAATAGAAAAAAAAGTTCAAATGTGTGTGAAATCTTAGGGGACTTAACTGCTAAGGTCATCAGTCCCTAAGCTTACACACTACTTAACCTAAATTATACTAAGGACAAACACACACACCCATGTCTGAGGGAGGACTCGAACATCCACCGGGACCAGCCGTACAGTCCATGACTGCAGTACCTTACACCGCTCGGCTAATCCCGCACGGCTACTAGAAAACATCTTTATTTGTTAGTGGTCCATCTGGTAGGATATCTAGCAGATTTTTTTTTAAGAGACCTAGTCATTTCTTGTATGGTTTCATGTACAGTCCTTTTCCGATGGCTACTGCTTCCATCATGCATGAGTAAGCACAATGAGAAAGCTGTAGAACGTCAGTACAAGGTTGATGACCTAGTTCTTGTCAAACAACATCTTCAAAGCTCTGCCCTGAAGAAAGAGACACATAGCAGCTCCTGGGAGTCATGTGCGTTCTTGACTGATCTGCAATTGCCGCCACACCACCAGCCAATGAACCCATCACTGAGAGACTTGCGAGGACAGTAATGAGGAAGTCCGCCTGATGTATCAGGTACAGTAGAGCTCTTAGTGCTTGAACTGGTCCTTTATGCTTAAGAACACTTTCAGCTGCATTCATCAATGTCGGGATATAGTTACAGGATGCTTTTAGCTGCATAAACTGGTGTCAGGATACAGTTTTTATACACCCTGCCCGGGCTTCCTCTTATTCTTCATCATTGTATTATCCTTCTTCACTGCATAACGTGCAACATTCGTAACTTACTCGAAATACACACTCAAGCCAAAATTAATTTTACCAAGCATAATTTTATCAACTACAAATGCTACAATGCACTATCCTATAACAATATCCTTTCTCATACATACTGCCTTGGCTAAATTTAATCAGCTAAAATTAAATCTGCAATGTGACGTCCTGGGAGATCTTTATGTTTTACATACTCAGTGTTGTGTTCTAAATACGCCTCGTCAAGCAAATTACACTTCTTACAACCCGAGCCAAACGTTTTTGAAGATTTGTACCAATTTCACATTAATTATACCCCAGAACATGGAATTTGACTAGAAGTTTCTCGAGAATACCACCGTCTCCTATAATGTGTGTCCTATAATGCATGTTATGCTACTGTGCTGTACCTTATATACATTGCATGCAATTCTACCAACCTTTACCGATAATTTGTATGTATTCGTTTCAATTTCATCAAGTTTTACAGCTAAGTCTTCTTTCCAGGAATGATTCAGGTGTACGTCCCCAGTTCCTTAAGCCTAGATCTAAGCCATTGATCATTCACAGAAGGGTCTGGACATATGTTTGTAGGTCCTTAACTTTATGTTAGAGTGGCTGAAATTTTCTATCGATGTTGACACATTCACTGTCTATGCACACCTGTCCCCTCAAGTTGAGTGCCTAACATACTGTATGTTCAAACTTGTCCATGGTCTGATGTAAACTAACATACTCGTCACTTTTTTCATGTGGCGGAACTATTCTGTCTATACCAATCATCATTAATTTTTCTTGTTATCAATAACGGCAGTTATTCCAGGAATTTTCAGATACCTTTATAAAATCATTGAATGACATGGCGCTTCCTACACACAGTAAAGGTCTTTTAAATTGAAACTGTCTTGTTTCAAAGCTATAATGAGATTTGCGCTATCCTTCACCAACAGTTATGGAATTCTGCAGAATGTTCGTCTGAACTAAAATACATCAACACCCACATTAGGACCAAAACAGAAGTATCATAGGACGTGATCCTAGTATTTCACAGCAACAACAAATACAAACAATTTATTTGGCTTCACTTTTTCTGGTTGAGTGATTTGGGAGCTTCGACTGAATGTCATGTCTGTTACACCATCGATACCTTGAAGTATCTTTGGGGGAAACTGGTACATGGACTGAAATAGTGTTTTTGCAAATACACATATATGACCAAAGCAGACTCTATCCAGTTGTGTTAGCAGTGACATCACGCCATTTCTCTTGCTGCAGTTGGATGGGCCTACAACTAACACCAAAATATCGTCAGGCAGGAGTATCCCACTCTTCTTCTAGTCTTCTTCTGGACCATCACAGGACCAGTCACTTAAATAAAGTCCTGATGTTTTACAGACCCTGCCATGGTACCGACTACATGCGGTTTTGGTTTGCGATGGGTTTTCATAGAAATATTTATGTCATCAACTAGACTATGAGGTATATATAGACACACACACACATACACATACAAGAATGGTCAATTATTGAGTTTAACATTGACTTAAGACATTGACTACTGAGGTGGTCTAGAGATTGCAGTGAAAATACTGGTACCAGTAACATTATTATGAGAGCCATGAACAAAATAAAAACAGGGTTTGCGATTATATACATTCAACACCCATGCATTGGGTGCTCTACATTTAAAAAAATCACTTGTGCTTTCCTTATGTTCTCATCTATACAGAATTTAGCAAATAAAGCTTCCTTGCATTCATAGAGCTCTGTATACATTTCTCTCAAACTGATTGGTGTCCTTTAACTTCTCGTTGTGTTCTAAAGAATCTGTATGCATATTATAGCTATGAATATTGTTCACAATATCTTTATACGCAGTGGAACACACAGTAGCTCATGACTCAGTGTTTCCAACATAAGGATAGCACCATCCGTCACCCAAACAAGTTTGTAATGGGCAAGCGTTGCAGTTAGGGAATAGACCTCCAGATCCAACCATGAGTACCACACCATCATACTATAATGTTAAAGATAGTGTCAGGCTAACAAAGTAAATACCTGGAGGTGGGTGAGATGGAGAATACTTGAAGGTCATCTGTTGACTGATGCAGGATTCTGGACAATACAGGTCATCCAATTCCAACTCTTTAAGCTGCACGTTTCTTGATGCATTTTCAATCTCTAACACAACTTGTTAGTCACGTTTCACTGATATTTAAGCTCTAAGCTGCTAGCTGTTAAATTACAACCTGAAGTGAAAAACAGCAGCACACTGGAAAGAATCAGCAGCTTCCCCTCCACCACACCAACATTCTGTTCTTTCAGTAACACCAGAATGTTCTGGGATGGAGCACATGTTGGAGACCAACACTGATCTGCACCTTGTGGTGTAGGGCACCCAGCACATGTCTTCTGAGAGTTGGGGAATGACTGAATTGTCTTCATTACACAAATTGACAGGAGGAATGGAAAGCTTTTTGTCCTGCTCCAACATGCTGGTCAAGTGTACTGCAGGATACCATAGTGCTGCCTCCGCTGTGGGACCCAACAGGCTGATCATTGTAAATCCCACTGTCTGGGGAGGGGACAAGCACTGGCTCCCACAAACTGCTTAAATAAGGAATACGCAAATTGAACTGAACAACATATTATAGACATTGATTTGAATTTCATGTCATGAGATCCGTCCACACTAACAGCTCCCACAATTTTCAGATGAGGTTGGGAGGAGCGAGGTGGGGGAGAGGTGGGAAGGACCAGACGACTTTCCAGAAGGGGGAACTTTGGCTCAGAAGTGAACTGTGGAGGGGTGAGAAAAAAAAAGGCATCCCTTTTCCCAGAGAGGTAGGGGAGAAGGAAGGGTGGGGTTGGAGGATTTCTCAGAGGGATGGATTATCCCCAGGGGATCATAAATCAACCTCCTAGGGGTCATATACAACTTCACAGAACAATAGGTAAAGGGGAGGGGGACAATTTGCCCCTGAATGTGTGAAGTGCACAGAAACAAAATGATCCAGGATTGGCTTTACCCCACCACTAAGGATATGCGAAATGGCCTGCTCCTTTTCAGTGTAACACACAATAAATTTTATTATCACACAGTACATTTGCTTCATTCAATTCTTATCTAATGATCTATAGCTTACCTGCTCAAATGTTCAGTCTTATCTTTACTCATTCTTACCAGCCTCACAATTTAGGTATTTGAAGGAAGGAATAACTAAATCTTAGCATTTAAATATGATAGATATTTTAAACAACTGAGATTATCGCAACCTAAAGAGTTTGAGTATTCTACCTAAGAAACAATTTTATCAGTGTAAATTTTAATTTAACTTCTGGGGAGCACAGGTAAACCACAGCCCATCTCCTAAAAATCTAGGTTAATAACTCATCGTTCTTGACACTTCGTAAACATATTGTAATGACTGGGCAAAAAGTTAAATTACTTATGAAGAAACGGTCACGATCGTGAAGTATCACTTATTTAAAAGGACGGGCTTTGGCACATATAGTAGGCCATGTTCAGATTGATTGCATTGTAATGATTATAAAAGTGCATGGTAATTAGGGAAGTCAGTCATGCATAAATTGTACTAAGGATGAACTACAAAGGTGTGATGTTTTATACACTTGCTGGAGCTGGCGACGTGTTGAGCAGCTGAGTAGTGTCAAGACGATGAATGCTGCTAGTGTTTATACTGCCACGCGTTACTGCCGCTTGAAGGCACTCCAATTTGCTGCATTATGTCAGCTGCAGCCTATGGGATGTTACATTACGTAAACATATTTACGAAATGCAAATGAAGTTTAAGGCGAACAGTGCAGTTGTGTGTGTATCATTACACAATTGCTACTGTTTAAATAAATATTGCAGGTCATTAATAAAATAGCTTAATATTTAAAAAAAATTAAATACAAGTGCACCAATACAAAAGGTTGTGCGAACGTTGAATGCCAGCTGGTGATGCGTGTTAGTACTTCAAGGTGATGACGTTTCCATGGAAATGGCGACGTTGTGTAGTAACTATTGGCACTTAAAGATTTAGGTAGACTATACTGTTCCCGTGACGACGTCGTCAAAGGCCATGCTGCAGGACGCCGTTGCCTAGACGACGTTCAAAAATGGTTCAAATGGCTCTGAGCACTATGCGACTTAACTTCTGAGGTCATCAGTCGCCTAGAACTTAGAACTAATTAAACCTAACTAACCTAAGGACTGCCCGAGGCAGGATTCGAACCTGCGACCGTAGCGGCCGCTCGGTTACAGACCGCAGCGCCTAGACGACGTTGTATAGTGCTTTCTGGCGTCGCAACATGTATGTAGATTATGCTGTCCCCATGGAGACTTTGTCCAGGTGACCGTTACTTTGGTTGAATTGGCGTTTTGCTAGCTGGCCGATGTGGCCGAGCGGTTCTAGGCGCTTCAGTCCGGAACCGCGCTGCTGCTACGCTCGCAGGTTCGAATCCTGCCTTGGGCATGGATGTGTGTGACGTCCTTAGGTTAGTTAGGCTTAAGTAGTTCTAAGCCTAGGGGACTGATGACCTCAGATGTTAAGTCCCATAGTGCTTAGAGCAATTTGGACCATTTTTTAGCGTTTTGCTAGAAATTTTCAACGTTGTGCTTAGAAAATAACGTGATTTATAAAATATTAGACATCGTTTGCAATAATAATGTGTGAATAAATCAGCTTAGCGTGAGGGTAAAAAAGTTTTTTAGATAATTAATAAAAATTTGTAATAAGAATTTTGTGGCTATCCAAGTCGTAAAAGAAATTCAATGGCATTTTTAAAAGGTTTTTTCCCTGTTTCATATAGTATTAGTATTCGTGACAGATTCAGGAAATATAAAGAAGTGGCGGAGTCAGTTGATAAAAATGAAATATGTAGAATCTAATAGTTCCAGTGAAATATTTTTAAACATTTGTCATACAAGATTATTAAATGAGCAAACGAAGAAACAGCAATCCTTCCTTACATTATTTCTTTAAAAATATGGAAAAAGATAGTTTCGTGAAAATCTAATTGTTTATTTAAAGCAATTGAAGAATTATGTTTTCGGTGAATAAAAATTTCCATCTCCTGAAGTGTGTTCAGCAATAACCTCTTTGAGTTGTATGTAAAATTTCAGGGTAGTGGTGGTGTCACTTCTGTATGTTCCTCATATGTAAGGTGCTGGCCAAACAACAGTTTACTTCGTGAGACTCCTGAAGTATGTCCCTCAAAACACGTTTTATATCCAGTCTGTTCAATGCATAATTTTCACAATTACCACAGGTCAGTTTATATACACCTGAGCAAGAAAACTGTTCGCTGGCGTTTCCAATACAATGTTTCAATATATTTAAAAGAGTGTTTCCAAGTAAGAAGGCAATAGAAAGGTTGGTACTCTTGGTAAGTCTGTTAATGCTACTGCAAACTTATATACCATTTTACAGTAGAATAGTTTTGACGATAATTTATGTTTTTTATTTTTTATAAGTAGTTCTAAGTTCTAGAGGACTGATGACCTTAGAAGTTAAGTGCTCAGAGCCATTTGAACCATAGGGTATCTATGATTTTGGTGTCATAGTTATTAGCATGAGCAACGTTCTTCAAAATTTCAACTACTTTATGTTGCTGGTCAGGTGTAAGTGGTAATTTTAGCATTCTGTTAAGCATAGATATAGAAATAATTTTTCCATATTTCAGCGGGAGGAAAGATTTTGCATTAATGATTGCGTTTGTCATAGTTGGATTTCTAAAGATTCAAAAAATGTTGACCATTATTACTGCAGATAGTAAAGTGAAGGAAATTTAAGTATCCTTGAATACATGCTCAATAGTAAAAGTTAACCCCGGTTGCATATAACTGAAATCATCGGTTAACTTACCCACTTCATCTATAGATCGATTAAAGATCGATTAAATATATAGATCGATTAAATAAATAAATGTCGTCTACAAATCGTTTGCAATATGTAAGTTCCTTGAAAATTTGTGGATTATCTATAAAAAAGTCGTTTTCTACCTGATTGACAAAAATATCGGCTATAGTACTCGCAAGGGAATTTCCCATTGTTAGGTAATTATTCAATGGATAAATTTTGTAATTAAAACCTAATATAGTTTCAAGAAGTTCAATAAATCCAGAGATTTCTTCATAGTCCATAGCTTTGTAATAATTGCTTCGTCTTTACCACAAGCCACTGCTCAGCATGTCGCCAACTCCAGAAAATGGTGCAATCAATCTGAAAGTGGCCTAATATGTGTGCTGGAAGCGGTTACTTTAAATAAATTATATTTTACAATGGTGACTGTTTCTTCATAGGTAATTATCACAAGTAAGATCGCTGACGCTACGCGCCACTAACTTCTCTTCCCACGGCCGATTTATGCGCT
Organism: Schistocerca piceifrons; assembly: GCF_021461385.2. Taxonomy (NCBI): domain Eukaryota; kingdom Metazoa; phylum Arthropoda; class Insecta; order Orthoptera; family Acrididae; genus Schistocerca; species Schistocerca piceifrons. The sequence goes on from NC_060138.1 coordinate 375,977,939, forward strand.
GTTCAGGAATGGGTGTGTAATTCGCTGTTGCAAACGGAAGAAGAAAATCAGTACATTTGCCATTTTTAAAATTGTTTCTGTTCACCTTAGCAGCTAAAAGTTTGACAGTGCCTTTTTGTCGGTGTGTTCTACCTTCGTGAAAAATTTCAAGGTAGGTTGCGACTTGTCGGATTGAGCTATCCGCTTGTAAAATGCCAATTTTTGTATTATTAAATGATGGAGCTTTTAGTGAAATTAATTAGGTATCAGCACGCAGTCAATGACTCATGAACTGCAAGATGGGTCACACCTGATCAAATTCACTCGTTTAAACTACGTGCTGCAACGAATTACTACTCCACGAAATTGCATGCATTAACTTGTAAGGTATTTAGGAATACTGAATTAAACCAAAGCAACCATGTCTCTGGTAGGTATTCTCACTCTGACTAAAGCAAAGCACAGTCATCGCTTTACACAGTACCTGCGAAATTAATGGAAAACAAAAAACATTTTCATCATCTACATTAATGATCATTAACCTGGATTCATAAGTACCCATCCATAATCCATATGAACTTACAACAGATCATGTTATGAAGAACAGACATCCTCACAACTGGACAGCCCCAGCAAGAGTGTACCATAAACGCAGCTCCCATACAGCCGTCGGAGACGGAACCTCTTTTTATATATAGGGGTGGCTGACGCCGTTATGTGGACGTAGCCAAAAGAACGGACCAGAAAATTGGTAAAGCTCCTCGATACCTATGGAAGTCCATGGATTGTACCCAGGGATGTTGGTACTGCTAGGCTTTGAAGGAAAGAAACTGCTCTGACCTCCATCAGTAACTTTGAGAACATTCACCCACACAATTAAAGCATCCAGATATTATTCCGATCTTGGCAAAGGAAGGTTGATGATCTTAAAAGAAATGAAGCAGCAGCACTCCGTCGCATGTTTGCCCAGTACCGACGAATTCTCGACAAGAAAGCATTAACAAACATACTTAAGACAGTAGTAGAGTATGAAAAAGAAGAAATACGAAAGGGAAAATACAAAATCTTTTCTAAGTTTACCAAAACTCTGTGAAGTCACTAGCACGCTACAGTCAACACCAATTATCTGGTTCCATGTTTTATATAATACAGCACCATCACCGCCATACAACTTTAGAAAACCTGTGCGAAATCTCAACAGTCTCCACCAACCTGCTTGTTGCCATTTTGAAGCGTGCTTGAGGTCAAGCTGAGCTTCCTGGCAAATCAGATTGACGCAGACATACTGTCTCCAAACAAACAGCTGCCAAGAAAAATTTGAGACACCTCTTTTGCATGGAAACAGAGCAGTCACGGTGCAAACGATTGCTCTAAAAATTGGTGATAGTTCACAATCCTGACCGTCACTGTGATGTAATGGAGCAAACAGAAGACCACATTGTATGTGAACATCGAATAAGGACAGTGGAACGACTTCAAAAAGAACACTGGAACGACTTCACGAAGGCCTCCACAGTGGGAAAGGCTATTGAACAGTTATGCTTATAGGACTCTGAGTTATAATGTAACTGTAACATTAATGACGTCGGTAAACCTCGACCTACTAAACTTTTATACCTGTTTGTTATATTTTTGCAAGTCTTTTACCTTATTTTTTCTGCTGTTAGTGTGTCATTCTTTTTGTAGCTTTACAATACGTTAAATACTGACATTGCAAGGGCTGATGCTGTTGTACCTCTATGGGGAAGTATGAGACCTTTGCGGAACACAGTCTCCTAGTCCATATATCTAAGTGGCTCGGTACTGCATATGTGTGCTTATCAGACATGACAACAGTTTAATGCGACAAGATCAATCCTGCAGCATACTATATCATTTATGTATAAGTGCAGACTGAAGCGGCGAATTAAAACTTGTACCAAGGCTGGGATTAAAATCAGGGATTCCTGCTCAGTAGGCAGACGCCCTAACCACGACACCACCGTGGTACAGTGACTTTCCACAAACTCCTCCCTTCTCAATCCAAATTACCATACACGCCTCAGCCTGATCGGTATTCGTCCTAAACTCGAACACCATTACAGAGGCTCTCTAAGTGTATTGAAATAGTGTCTGAGCATCGAACGAAACGGGGGATCCTGCCTGAAACCCAGGTGTAGGTGCTTTAATCACATGAAAGTATTTGGTTCCAGGGACCTTATCAAGACTCAAACACCTAAGATCCATACATGCAGAGTGAAGCAACGAATGAAAATTTCTACCAGGGCCAGCATTCGAAGCAGGGTCTCCTGCTCATTGAGGAGGGAGGCTTGTTAGGGAAGTCTGTGCAATTGTGCAAAGCGACTATGCCATGGTGACATAGTGGTTAGTGCACCTTCCTAGTGACCAGGAGACCTTGTTTCGAATCCCTGCCTTGGTACAAATTTTCATTCACCCTTTAGTCTGGATGTATACATCAAAAATGTTTGAGCCTTGAAAAGGTCTCTGGAACCAAATACTTTCATTTGATTAAATCATTTTATCCATAAAATAGTTGGAATTCACCAGTAGTAAAACTTTGTCTTATGCTAATATTTTGGTTGTAAGGCATTTGCGGCTCGTTTAGAAGACGGCTGAACTGCTTGCATTGGAAATTTTATAGGAAAATATTGTTTGCTGGCGGCTGAATTCTCACAGATTTATGGATCAAGCAATACGACGAGATAACATGAAGAGTCACATCTAAATCACTTGCTTAAGTTATCATTCATTGGTAGTGTCCTGTGATGGGGATACAAACTGAAAACAAACCTCTTTTTCTTTATCAGAAGCACATTTACAGTTATTGCACGCAACACATATGGAACATTTTGAATGACAAACACGTTTTAAGTTTGAGTAGTATTGGTTTTCGTTGGAATTACAATATAAGATTGAAAGTGTCACTTTGATTTTATCTGACGACGAAAACATTATGGCAGGTAATGAAGGTGCTCGTTATAGTAGCGCAAAAAGTTAAACAGGGACACGCGAGTGTTTCCAGCCCCGCAGATATCGATTGCAATACATTTGCTCTGTTTTTTGTTTTCAATGACGACTCATTTGCGAATATGGCGTTTTCAACAGGGGAGTTAATTTTAATAGCGTTTAATATTCATTTCGAAATTAAACGCAACAGAAATGCACTGGCGGGCTCATTAAATAAATCATATCAGTCCATTACTATTCGAAAAATGCATTTATACCTTTATGCAATATTTACTGCAGAATTTCCATTTTACCAGAGAACCAACGATTTTATCGGAATATCAGAAAGTAATCTGTCATCAGATCGTTACCATTACGTTTATGTAACAAAAATATATATCCGCCAGCGTTATTAACAAACTAAGGAAAAAGTTAACAGAGCTGAGAATATTAAGCGACACATACTGATCGGTGTGTAGGCTGACAATGAAAACAATTTCGTGAATTTTTATAATAGCCAATTCATGTACAAGCAGTTGCAGTTCATACTTGCTCTGCAGAAAAACTAGAGATAACTTTCAGCATTTCAACAGTCACCTGGGATACACGGGAAGTGTATAAGTTCTTTTTTTGTGTACAACACGTGACTTGTTCTAAATATCGCCTACAACGCTTGCAGTTGCACATTTTTCGCACTGAACCAATAGATGGCACCCATCGCACTTGAAAAGACGAGGACTAATGCGTGATGGAAGAATAATACAGGGTGTAAGAAAAAGATTCATCCGAATACATGGATGAAGGCAGAAACTTGGGGAAAATTTTAACTCAATTAACGAAACTAAAAATTCGCTTTGACGCCATTTCTAAGTTACCGGCCCATGTGGTTGAAGACAGGTGTCTACATGGTGCAACTTACTCACCCAAAAAGCATCACTCGAGATGGCTGCAACACCACAATAAAAGGCGTTTATTTTTTTTCTCCGCTTGGACAGCTGACGTAAAGTCACAGTTGTGCCATGTGATTTAACAGTGTTAACAATAGTTGTAAATTACAACTGTATGGCGGGATTTAACAGTGAGCTACCTCAACGATGTATAAGCGAGCGAGGTGGCGCAGTGGTTAGCACACTGGACTCGCATTCGGGAGGACGACGGTTCAATCCCGCGTCCGGCCATCCTGATTTAGGTTTTCCGTGATTTCCCTAAACCGCTCCAGGCAAGTGCCGGGATGGTTCCTTTGAAAGGGCACGGCCGACTTCCCTTCCATCCTTACCTAATCCGATGAGACCGATGACCTTGCTGTCTGGTCTCCTTCCCCAAACAACCCAACCCTCAACGATGTATCACAATAATTCTCGAAATGGGATAAGTTTGACTGTCGTCTGGATGTACGTCTCACGTCCAGTGGAGGCCACACTAAAAATTTCCGAAAGTTAAATGAAAAATTTGATATTAAACGTAATAATTGTGAGAAGAACCACAGGGTTGTACGTGCATGCCGTTAAAAGATCAGAAGGTTCTTTTCAAAATAGAAACATTTCAGTCCTATGTGTAAGCTGAAATTAACCCTACGTTTCAAACTGAATACATATAGAAAATATAGATTTTTTTCTTTTACAAAATATGGTGTAGAGCGAAAAGCGTAGAGATGTACATAAAAATGATTGCACATACAGTGCTTCAGAAACCATGTATCCACCACTGGAAAGTGACCAGAATTAGTCTAAACCTTGAAAAATAATCGACAAACAGTCAAAGCACTACAATATGAACTCCCAGTGCTCGAAATGTGTCGTGCATTGAAATAAAATCACGGTTGTGACGAAGGCGGTTGTCCTTTATTTTAAGAAAATATTGACTTGTGAAATCGAATAACCTGTTTTTAAAACTCTATATATTACATCGCATACTAAGTTAGCACTTCTCGTTCCCTCCTACTGTCACCGTGGTTGAAGCTGGTCTCACATTGGCAAGCCTGATTTTTATCTTGGCAGTTGCGATGATATGACTGTCTTTATGTTTTGGAACACGCAGAAAATAACTACGATCAACAGCCGAGATGGCTTTGTCTAGTTTATTGGTTCGGGGCTATTTACACGTCTGGAAAAAACGACGTTCATCTTAGAGCTTTATTACCGATCAGCCAATATTATCAGAAAATTTTCAGCTATTGTGGGATTTCTTTGTAAGGCAAGTTCACCAAACAAAATTTAGCAATCGCCCTGAAAGAGCACACTTGTCGCTTTCGGGAGCTGTAAAGTGATGGCAGTGTCAGGGCCAACGAGATATACGGGCCCTATGATGTGTGTATGTGTGTTTGTGTGTGTGTGTGTGTGTGTGTGTGTGTGTGTGTGTGTGTGTGTGTGTGTGTCACAGCACATGACACTACACTCATCTTACAGGTTTCAGAGCTTGTATCCAGCAGGGAGCCAGTTACTATTTCAGACTAATTTAATAGCTCGTAACCACTCGTTCGAATAGTCAAGCTCTCGATAGCACATGACTATGTTAAGACCTTTAGTAGGTCCATTTTCAGTGGCATACTGGTTTCCTATAGGCCCCAGACAGAGCTGAGCACTTACGGTATATGACGGGCACGGCAACAAGTGTGGCGCCACAAATTCGTGGAGGGCTGCGTATTTCTCGTGGGCCCTATGGCAGTGTTAGTGGCGTGTATGTGCCATTAGACTTTGTAGACTGCAGTAGGCTATGTCGACGTGGATACGTGACAGAATGAAACGCGGATTCTGAGAGGGGTTCAACTCCCATTATTTCTGATTTTGAGATTTTATGTGCAAACAATTCATTTTCTAGCCACACTTTTACGGAATACTAGTAGCGGCCATCCTCCACGTTTAATAGCTTGAAACAACGGATTGAAAATTCTACGGATTCGAAGATGGGCCCAAGTGACTACAGTTGGTGCTATATTGGAGTCTGACAATCTGCTTTATAGACCTGTCACTATGTGGCAGCGTAATAGCAAAGAAGTAGTCTCGCTAACACGGAGTCTACTGGTAGTGAATTAGAGAAAGATTTTGATGAAATAAATGTGAAAAGAAAGCGAAATGAACATGGATGGATTGAGAATAAAGTGATCCAGCTTGTAAAATGGATGAATTAAGAAGTTCGTTTTATGTTTATTTATTTAGACCTGCGTGATGTTTATTCATAAGTCGTTTCAATTTTTCTACTGTTTTAGATATTTCACCCCAAGAAAAATTTTAATTTATATGTTGACATCCATATTTGAACTACTTTTCAGAAGAGTGCAAAAACCTCCATGCCAACGGCCTTGCCACAGTGGTAACACCGGATCCCGCCAGATCACCGACGTTAAGCGCTGTCGGGCTGGGCTAGCACTTCAGTGGGAGACCATCCGGTCTGCCGAGCGCTGTTGTGAAGCGGGGTGCACTCAGCCCTCGTGAGGCAAACTGAGGAGCTACTTGATTGAGAAGTGGCGGCTCCGGTCTCGTAAACTGACGTACGGCGGGGAAAGCGGTGTGCTGACCACATTCCCTTCCACATCTACTTCCAGTAAGGCCTATGGGCTGAGGATGACAAGGCGGCCGGTCGGTACCGTTGGGCCCTCATTGCCTGTTCGGGAGGAGTTTTTAGTATTTAGAAAAAAATTTATTACTTGCATTTAATAACTTAGGAGATCAAAATGGACAAGATGCATGTTATCAGACATGCTTACATATTTGCAAATAAAATACAGACGTCCTAAATTGGAAGAAAGTAACCGTCAAAGTTCACATCACTTTATTTACAAGGCACGCTAAGAAAAATACAGAAGAAAAAGTAATTTCATTTTGTTTTGATATTTATAATAGGCCTAGTAAATATATCATACATGGTGCCAATAACTAAAATTCATTGTTTGAAACACAAAATAACAAGCAGTGCAACTGATAACGTAGTTAATATTTGTAACTTCACTATTTGCCTTTCTCATGAGGTTATATTTATCTAATTTTAAATGGATTGGGTAAATACGATGAGGGATACATCTGAGATTGTTTTAATAAATGGACTTGATGTGAGAAATTTTACAACCCATCTGTAGGCTCCTTAGAAAATCTTTTGCTGAAAGTGGAAATATATTTAAAATTTCTGAGTGCTGTTTTTCACTTACTGTTCAGACCACGAAAATGAAGTACTTGTTTCAAGAACTTTGTTAACCACACTAACTTCACATATTCGGCTTATAAAAGCAAATGTTGTGCCAGATTTTCCACATGAATCTTTGTACACGTCTGTAGTGCCTGTAAACCCAGAAAACGGCTTGATTTAACTAAATGCGTTTAAGAGCAGAAATCCTTGGATATATAAAAAGATTTCAATGTGGAGAAAATGTAGAATCCGAGGGTGAAGTGGAGTAATATATAATGATATCACAAGTGGTTGACTTCACAGAATAGCTCTACTCTGAAAAATGTATCTGAGAATAAATAATGTATGTAAAATGAAACTATAGTAAATTACATTATCTTATAAGTTGTTTCACATTTTTATTGACACCCATAATTTATTTTAATATGCCAGAAATAATGTTATTTCAAAAAAAAATTATTTCTGTGGTACTGCGTTCCAAGAAGGGTCAAAATTTTCATTTTTAATAATTTATTTCAAGCTTGTGAATGAAAAAAATTGTTCAAACGGCTCTAAGCACTATGGTACTTAACATCTGAGGTCATGAGTCCCCTAGACTTAGAACTACTTAAACTTAGCTGACCTGAGGACATCACACACATCCATGCCCGAGGCAGGATTCGAACCTGCGACCGTAGCAGCAATGTGGTTCCGGACTGAAGCACCTGGAACCGCTCTGCCACAGCAGCTGGAATTGAGAATGAATTTCAGACTTGTTTATGGTTATATAAGAATCAATATATTAAAATGTTTGCTTAAAATCATTTTTCAGTTTTTCTTAAATTCCCACAAAAATGGTCTCATGGAGTTGGGATCATTTTCAAACACGGTAATCACCTGCATATACAAAATATTGTGTTTGAACGATCCCGTGATCGCAGCTTGAATGAAGTTCCCAGTTTGTTGGGGTATCAACACAAACTGAAATTTTCACTTTGCAGCGGGGTGTGCGCTGATACGAAACTTCCTGGCATATCAGAACTGTGTGCTGGACCGAGACTCGAACTCGGGACCTTTGCCTTTCGCCTGTAAGTGCTCTACCGTCTGAGCTACCCAAGCTCGACTCACGACCCATCATCACAGCTTTAAATCCACCAGTAGCTCGTCTCCTACCTTCCTTCCGGGAGTGCTAGTTCTGTAAGTTTCGCAGGAGAGTTTCTGTGAAGTTGGGAAGTAAGAGACAAGGTACTGGCGGATTTAAATCTGTTAGGACGCGTCGTGACTCGTGCTTGGCTAACACTGATTGTCCAACGTGTCAAAAGAAATGGTGTGCCACTCACATCCATGTAAATGGAGTAGCAATGATATTCGTATGAGAACCAGAGCAAGAAGACTGTGTACATGTACAAGTTAGTGTGTTCTAGGAAAACGACACTAAACTGCACATTGTCTCCCAGTCTGTCAACGCAAAGTGTGAGGATTTATCCAGGATGATAGGTAATCCACAGGACAGATATTTGCTGCTATATTACAACACACACACGGGAACGCACGCACGCCGTATCGCTGATTTATATCACAAAACATTATCCGTTTTATGACAACGCGGACAAAAGTGTGTGTTGACGCATAGAGACACCGTGACAGACGGTCACTGAAGAGGACTTCTGTGGACCTCATGGGTACTCTGCACGGTTGCATTATGACAAAGGATTATGTGACCATTTTAGCTGCTCACATCCCTCCCAGTGTATAAAGTTTTTTCCCCAATGACGACACTTTTTCCAAGATGACAGAGCGCTTGTTTCCACAGCTCGCATGGCCCAAGAAATTTGGAAATTTGTGGTAAGAAGTTCCAGCATTAGAAAATTGTAGCGAAATGCAGGAAGATCTGCAGCGGATATGCACTTGGTGCAGGGAGTGGCAACTGACCCTTAACATAGACAAATGTAATGTACTGCGAAAACATAGAAAGAACGATCCTTTATTGTATGATTATATGATAGCGGAACAAACACTGGTAGCAGTTACTTCCGTAAAATATCTGGGAGTATGCGTGCGGAACGATTTGAAGTGGAATGATCATATAAAATTAATTGTTGGTAAGGCGGGCGCCAGGTTGAGATTCATTGGGAGAGTCCTTAGAAAATCTAGTCCATCAACAAAGGAGGTGGCTTACAAAACACTCGTTCGACCTATACTTGAGTATTGCTCATCAGTGTGGGATCCGTACCAGATCGGGTTGACGGAGGAGATAGAGAAGATCCAAAGAAGAGCGGCGCGTTTCGTCACAGGGTTATTTGGTAACCATGACAGCGTTACGGAGATGTTTAGCAAACTCAAGTGGCAGACTCTGCAAGAGAGGCGCTCTGCATCGCGGTGTAGCTTGCTCGCCAGGCTTCGAGAGGGTGCGTTTCTGGATGAGGTATCGAATATATTGCTTCCCCCTACTTATACCTCCCGAGGAGATCACGAATGTAAAATTAGAGAGATTCGAGCGCGTGCGGAGGCTTTCAGACAGTCGTTCTTCCCGCGAACCATACGCGACTGGAACAGAAAAGGGAGGTAATGACCGTGGCACGTAAAGTGCCCTCCGCCACACACCGTTGGGTGGTTTGCGGAGTAAAAATGTAGATGTAGAAATGTAGATGTAGATGTAAGGTACTGTGGGACCAAACTGCTGAGGTCATCGGTCCATATGCTTACACACTACTTAATCTAACTTAAAATAACTTACGATAAGGACAGCACAAACCCATGCCCGAGGGAGAACTCGAACCTCCGACGGGAGGAGCGGCGCGACAAGGCGCCTAGACCGAGCGGCTACCCCGCGCCGCCGCACTGCCCAGGATTTGTTTCACGAGTGTGAGGGTGAACTTTTGCTTCTTCCCTCGCCACCACAGTCAGCAGATTTCATTATTATCTAGTCTATTTGCTGTACTTTGGAGAGAAGTGTGAGTGATCGTTATCAACCTTCATCGTCGTTACCTCAACGGGCCACTATTTTGCAGGAATAACGGCATAAGGTTCCCTTGAAAACAACATAGGATCCGTATTTATACATTCCGAGACGAATGGAAGCAGTTTTCGACGCCAACGGGTTCCCTGCACCGTATTGGGTTTGGTAATGTGCTTTGTTGTTTGGCGTTTCCATATTTTCGTACAACCCCTGCACAATGGCTGTCACACAGATGTTCTAATCTAAGGTGACAGACGTCGGTGACACAAGTGTGTTAGTTGTAAATATATTCAATAGCTTAATGATAACAGCAACCACTGCAAAATAAAATTTGCATATAATTTACTTCGTCGTCTATCTGTGCACATCGTTAGGGAAATGCTTTATAAATACACCTCATAATCAAATAACTAGTGTCCATATCCTTACCTGGAATAGCTACAGCCACCCCACCCGCCCTCACAATCATAATATTACTAAATAGTGAAGAAAATGAAGGGAATTTGTATTTTATCTGATACAATTTTCGGATTGTAATTTACTGACATCGAACTGCTAAGTAACTTAACACCACAAAGAGGGATATCGGGAGTAGGACTTGTTACGAATAGTAAGCTAGGGCAGAGAGTTGGTTGTTATGATCGTTTCAGAGTTGCAACTGCTCTCATCAAAATCGATAGCAAACCGACACCGACAGCAAAACTTCAAGCACACGTGCCGACGTTGAAAGAAAAAGGTGAAGATATAGTGAAGGTATATAAAGATATTGAACGGGTAATTCAGTATGTAAAGAGAGATGAAAATCTAACAGACCTATGAGACTGGAATGCGGTTGCAAGAGAAGGAGTAGAAAAAAGGGATGCGCGAGAATTTGGGCTTGACACTACGAATGAGAAAAGAAAAAGGCTAATTGAGTTTTGCAATAAATTTCAGCTTGTAATAGTGCATACTTTGTTCAAGAATCAGAAGAGGAAGAGATACACTTGGGTAAGGCCGAGAGATACGGGAAGATTTCAGTTAGATTACATCACAGTCAGGCAGAGATTCCAAAATCAGATAATTTAATTGCAAGGAGTACCGAGGGGCAGATATAGACTCAGATCACAGTTTGGTAATGATGAAGAATAGCTTAAATTTTAAGAGACTAATCAGGAAGAATCAATGCCCAAAGAAGTGAGCTACGGAAATACTAAGAAGTGAAAGATACGCTAAGCCGTAATGAATATCTCGAGTAGGTATTTCAGTTGAAGAGGAATGGACGTACAAAAAAGGCGATCACAGAGTAGAAAATATAAACAGAGGTACAAGAGAGGTAACTGCATGGAAAGCATGGGTCACAGAAAAAATACTTCAATTAATCTATGAGAGAAAGAAGTATAAAAATGTTCAAGTAAATTCAGCATTTCAGAAATACTAATCACTTAGGAGTGAAATAAACAGAAAATAAGGCGAAATGGCTGCATGAAAATGTGAAGAAATCTAAAAAGGTATGATGATCGGAACATATAACTCAGCATAAAGAAAAGTCAAAGCAACCTTTGGTGTAACTAAAAGCAAGGGCGGTAACATTAAGAGTGCAATGAGAATTCAGCTGTTAAATGCAGAGGAGAGAGCGAGTAGATGGAAACAGTACGTTGAAGGCCTGTGTGACAGGAAGGACGTGTCTGAGGACGTGATGGAAGAACAAACAGGAGTCGATTTCATAAAGATAGGGGATCCAGTATTAGAGTCACAATGTAAAAGAGCTTTGGAAGACTTACGATCAAATGTGGCAGTAGGGATTGATAATATTCCTTCACTTCTAAAATGATTTTTGGGGGGGGGGGGGGGGGGGAGTTGCAACAAAATTGTTCTGCACCTTGGTGTGTAGAATGTAAGAGACTGGAGGTATACCATCATACTTTCCGAAAAATATCATCCACACTGTTCCGAAGATTACAAGAGCCGAGAAGTGCGAAAATTATCGCAAATCCGTTTATAGCACAGCCAGCCAAGTCGTTGACAAGAATAATGTGGAGACTGAAGATTTGTTAGATGACGATCACTTTCGCTTTAGGAAAGTTAAAGGCACTAGAGAGGCAGTTCTGACGTTGGGTTTGATAATGGAAGTGAGACTGAAGAAAAATCAAGGCGAGTTCATAGTATTTGTGGACCGGAAAAACGTGTTCGAAATTCTAAGAAAAATAGGGAAAAGCTACAGGGAAAGACTTGTGAAATATACTACGTACAAGAACTAAGAGTGAACAATAGGACTGGAAGACCAAGAACGAAGTGTTAGGATTAATGAAGATCTAAAACAGGAATGTAGTCTCTCGCCCCTCTTTCTCAGTCTACCCATCGAAGAAGCAGTGACGGAAATACAATAAAAGTTCAAGATTGCAATTAAAATTCAAGTTGAAAGGATATCAGTGATAAGATTCCATAATGGCACTGCTATCCTCAGTGAAAACGAAGAAAAATTATGGGATATGTTGACTGGAATGAACATCCTAAGTCCAAAATGTGGGTTAAGAGCAAATCGGGGAAAAACGAAAGTAATGGCAAGTAGCAGAAATGACAACATTGAGAGACTAAACATCAGCCCTGATGATTGGTTGGTTGGTTGATTTGGGGGAGGGGACCAAACAGCGAGGTCATAGGGACCATCGGATTAGGGAAGGACGGAAAAGGAAGTCGGCCGTGCCCTTTTAAGGGAATCACCCCGGAATTTGCCTGGAGCGATTTAGGGAAATTACGGAAAACTTTAAGCAGGACGGCCGGACACGGGTTTGAACCATCGTCCTCCCGAATACGAGTCCAGTGTGCTGAGCACTGCGCCCTCTCGCTCGGTCAGAATTGATGATGACGAAGTAGATGAAGTTAAGAAAAATAGCCCATGACGGATGGGGCAAGGAGGACATCAAAAGCACACCGGTGCTGGAAAAAAGGGAATTCCTGGCCAACAGAAGAGTGCTAGTGTCAAAAATAGGCGTTATACTGAGGTAGAAAATTCTGAGAATGCACGTTTGGAGCACAGCTTTGTACGTTAATCAAAAGTGAACTGTCGGAAGATCGGAACAGAAGAGAATCAAAGCATCTCCGATTCGGTGCTACGGAAGAATGTTGAAAATTAGGTGATCTGATAAGAAATGAGGAGATTCTCCGTAGTATCGATGAGGAAAGGTATATACGATAACATTGACAAGAAGAAGGGACAGAATGATAGGACACCTGTTAAGACACGAGGGAACAACGTCGATGGTACTAAAGGGAGCCGTAGTAGGTAAAAACTGTAGAGGAAGACAGAGAAGAATACATCAACAAACAATTGAGGACGTAAATTACAAGTGGTACTCTGAGATGAAAAGGTTGGCTGTGAAGAGCAATTCGTAGCTGGCTTCATCAAACAGTCAGAAGCCTGATGATTCAGAAAAAGCACATTGAAGGGGTAAGCTCTAGAACTTGAGCCTGGACTCTTGTTTTCCCAGCTCAAGCCGCTTGAGTACTGCTTTCTATCCTACTAACAACGTCGATAGTCTCCTTTCATTTTATTTCACTTTCACTCCATTCTAATGTTTATACAATAGATGGTCTATCTGCAATTAGTGACCACGGGGCGTTGCTCTTCAATACGACCGACATCATAGCAACTTCATTCGAACACTGTGTGACGTAATTTCTAAGACGTCAGGTTGCTTAAGATGACTGATCGCATCGGACGATTGATTATACGCAAGTTTGAAACGTGGCGCCTTATTTTGCTCCTGCCTAGAGCCTGTATATCGGGAGAATGACCCATGCGTGCGCAGTGACAGATGGTCTGAGTGGATTCAGTTGAGTACGTAGTTCTAATTTTCATCTGCTAGAGGACAGTAGCGTACAGGACTAAACAGAAATAACTATGATGTACTTAATAATTTTGACTACCTGAGACCAGTAGTGCACAGAGACATTCAAAAAATAGTTCAAGAATATGTTTTTGTGAATTGTTCTGTTTATTTCTTGAAGGCTTTTTTTATTTATGTTTGTGCAGTTTTGTATACGTTTTTAGTAGTGTGAATGATACGTGCATGTGGTCTAAGGTAAATATGTAGATGATCTCGTGTGAGAAAGTTTTAAGGCGGTATGAATGCAGGCGATGGGGAATTTTGTATCATAATACACTCCTGGAAATGGAAAAAAGAACACATTGACACCGGTGTGTCAGACCCACCATACTTGCTCCGGACACTGCGAGAGGGCTGTACAAGCAATGATCACACGCACGGCACAGCGGACACACCAGGAACCGCAGTGTTGGCCGTCGAATGGCGCTAGCTGCGCAGCATTTGTGCACCGCCGCCGTCAGTGTCAGCCAGTTTGCCGTGGCATACGGAGCTCCATCGCAGTCTTTAACACTGGTAGCATGCCGCGACAGCGTGGACGTGAACCATATGTGCAGTTGACGGACTTTGAGCGAGGGCGTATAGTGGGCATGCGGGAGGCCGGGTGGACGTACCGCCGAATTGCTCAACACGTGGGGCGTGAGGTCTCCACAGTACATCAATGTTGTCGCCAGTGGTCGGCGGAAGGTGCACGTGCCCGTCGACCTGGGACCGGACCGCAGCGAAGCACGGATGTACGCCAAGACCGTAGGATCCTACGCAGTGCCGTAGGGGACCGCACCGCCACTTCCCAGCAAATTAGGGACACTGTTGCTCCTGGGGTATCGGCGAGGACCATTCGCAACCATCTCCATGAAGCTGGGCTACGGTCCCGCACGCCGTTAGGCCGTCTTCCGCTCACGCCCCAACATCGTGCAGCCCGCCTCCAGTGGTGTCGCGACAGGCGTGAATGGAGGGACGAATGGAGATGTGTCGTCTTCAGCTTCTGCCTTGGTGCCAATGATGGTCGTATGCGTGTTTGGCGCCGTGCAGGTGAGCGCCACAATCAGGACTGCATACGACCGAGGCACACAGGGCCAACACCCGCCATCATGGTGTGGGGAGCAATCTCCTACACTGGCCGTACACCACTGGTGATCGTCGAGGGGACACTGAATAGTGCACGGTACATCCAAACCGTCATCGAACCCATCGTTCTACCATTCCTAGACCGGCAAGGGAACTTGCTGTTCCAACAGGACAATGCACGTCCGCATGTATCCCGTGCCACCCAACGTGCTCTAGAAGGTGTAAGTCAACTACCCCGGCCAGCAAGATCTCCGGATCTGTCCCCCATTGAGCATGTTTGGGACTGGATGAAGCGTCGTCTCACGCGGTCTGCACGTCCAGCACGAACGCTGGTCCAACTGAGGCGCCAGGTGGAAATGGCATGGCAAGCCGTTCCACAGGACTACATCCAGCATCTCTACGATCGTCTCCATGGGAGAATAGCAGCCTGCATTGCTGCGAAAGGTGGATATACACTGTACTAGTGCCGACATTGTGCATGCTCTGTTGCCTGTGTCTATGTGCCTGTGGTTCTGTCAGTGTGATCATGAGATGTATCTGACCCCAGGAATGTGTCAATAAAGTTTCCCCTTCCTGGGACAATGAATTCACGGTGTTCTTATTTCAGTTTCCAGGAGTGTATCTTAAGTAAGTTTATGGCAAAAGGAAATCTAATTCGACTGCAAATGAAAATAGTTGATAACGTAAAGTATACACAAAAATCAGAACATTAAATATTTATTTCGGGAAAAAGTACAGTTTGCAAGTGCGTTATTTGTTGATTGGTTAGTCATGAAAAGCGCGGACAATAATGTTTCTCTATTGGCCGTAAAGAAAACTGACCATCAGAGCGGAGTATTCTTCGCGCATCTTTTCTCTTGGATATATCCAATGCTTACAGTAGTCTAAGGGAGTCGGAGCCCAGCCTTTCAATGTTATGCTCGTGTATAGAATGAGCTCTGAAGGAAGTTATAATCTGCTGGTTTCAGTTGTGCTTCATGTTTCAAAAGTGTTTCCAAGTGAAGGCGCATTTATTCCTGTGTGTTTTTTAGAAAGTAAGAATTTTTAAGTAATTTTGTGTAGGAGAAAAGACAGTAATTCCGCGTGTCATAATGGGCAGATCGGTGGCTCTAAAGCTGAGTCCATTAGACTGCGATAAACGTAATATTATGGCGAGCATTTTCATTTAAGAACAACTCGTGCTTAGTAGCCGTTCAAATTTCGGGAAATACGTTACTATAAACTTGCTAATGTGAATGAAAGTGTTTGTGCAT
Organism: Schistocerca piceifrons; assembly: GCF_021461385.2. NCBI lineage: Eukaryota > Metazoa > Arthropoda > Insecta > Orthoptera > Acrididae > Schistocerca > Schistocerca piceifrons. The sequence continues at coordinate 375,994,105 of NC_060138.1, forward strand.
GACTCTGTTAAGACTATCACGGGTTTAGCAGTGAACGTGTACATCTCACGGTTCGGAATATACCGAAGTTTTGCCAGTATATCCACCTTTCACTCAAAATTAAGACCTTTTCTCGATTCTTAGAACAGTTACTTTGTATGCTGATTCGTGCCAGTTGCAGGGCAGTAGGTTTCTGCTCGGCTTTCCTACCGGTGATCTACTGCTGCGAGTTACAGGTCGGTGCAGGTAATGGACGAAAGGAACCGCGCCGCCGCAAGCTGCTATAGACTACCATACATGTAGCAACACTGTTTAATTAATTAACAGTTTTTGAAACAGTCTTTAATCATGCTTAGCTGCCTTTTAATAATATAAAGTGCTTTAAAGTATTGTTTTATGTCAGCTTAATTTTAATCACGCTTAGGCTACATTTTGTCTCTTTATAAGCTAAAAAAATTAGTTGCGAATATGAAATGACGCCAAGGCTGATTTGTGCCGGGCTAGGACTCGAGCCCAGATATACTGTATTTATAACAATATTTAGGTTGCCACAATGCTGCAATGTAAGGAAGCTTTCTGCTGTAAGCTGTTACAATTCGTCCACTACAATGATGCACTCTCTCAATCGTCTTTAAAGGTTGTAAATAATGAATAGTACCTTCTGATTAGTCTTTCACAGTTTCTGATTAGCGTTTCACAAGACATGACCTGCATCCCAGTAGGAAAGGGGAGGGTAAATTGGCTGGAATGATAGCAAAATCCTTGAGGAAGTTCCTCTTTTTTAGGCTTAGGTCTGTGTCCAATCATCCAGTATCGATTGAAATTAATCTTAATTAGAAGTTCAGACAGGCAGGTACAAGAGATGTTAAAATATCACAAAATTCCCATAACAGTACAGCGAAAAATAATGTTTGTATGTCACAAGATTCTCATAAAAGCGCTGTGAAAAATAATGTTAGTATATTGCATCAGAATATCAAAGGATTAAAAGCAAAGTAGATGAGCTTCTTGATTGTTTAGAAGATTTAGAAATTGAGGGTGGAATAGATGCACTATGCCTGCGTGAATATCATATAGTCACAAGTATGAAAATGGTAAAATGTAGGTGGATATAAGCTTTCAGCATACGTAAGAAGAGACACTATGGAGAGAGAAGGAGTTGTCATATATGTTCAAATCTGTCATAACGTGAAAAATTTGGAAGCTAAAATATTTTGTGTAGAGCAACATATTGAAGCATGTCAATTTGAGATTAAACTAAATAATGGTACTTTTATGATTGTAGTCATGTATAGGTCCTCATTGGGAAATGTACAGCTATTTCTAAAAAACTTGGATTCGTCGTTGTGCTGTCTGTCAGACACAGGGAAGTTATTGATTTTCCTACTCGGGTGGTTCAAGAAAGCAGCACGGTAATAGATAACGTTTTTATAAACTAAGATAAATTCAATCAAATAAAAACTTTTCCTGTTAAGAATGGTCTATCTGATCATGATGCATAGCTAGTTACAGTGCATGACGTATCTCCATACAGTAATGCAAAACAGTCCTCCAAAATAGTGCATTCACTTAACGAGTTAACGATTGAAAATTTTAGGGAAAGCTTGCAACAGTTATGCTGGGATGAAGCGTACAGAGAACCTGTAGCTAATTTAAAATTTAATCTATTTCATAATACCTTTGTGAGTATATTTGAAAATTGTTTCCTTAAGAAAACAGTGAAATATAGTTGTAAGAAACCATCTAAAAAGCCATAGCTTGCTAAAGGGGGAAAAATATGTTGTAAACGGAAAAGGGAAATGTATTTTATTGCTAGGAGGAGTAATGATCCAGAAACGGTGAAACATTATAAAAACTACTGCACTGTATAAAGAAAAGCTACTAAAAAGTCCAGAAGTATGTGCATTACGTCTAAGGTTAGCACATCTGATAATAACATTAAAACAGTTTGAAATATTGTTAAAAGAGTAACAGGGCAACCAAGAGCACAGGAAGACTGTATTTCTATCAAACTCAAAAAAAATTTGTTAACAAGAAGTCAGAAGTAGAGAACATTTTTAATAACCATTTTTAAGTGTTGTGGAGAAAATAGGATTCATTAGAAAATGCAAGGCAGTATATGGACGAAGTAATACCTATGCAATTTGATAAAATTGAAATTCAACCCATTTCTCCTACTAAAATTAGGAAAATAACAAATTCACTCAAAAGTAAAAGCTCACATGGAATTGATAGCATTTCCATCAGAGTACTAAAAGCTTGTTCCCAACAGATAAGTAGGCTTCTCAGCCACATACAAAACGTCAGTTTGGTTTTCAGAAAGGCTTTTCTACAGAAAATGGTATATTTGCTTTTACTGATCAAATGTTAAATGCACTGAATAACCGAACATTATCCATTGGGATATTTTGTGATCCCTCAAAGCCTTTTTATTGTGAGAGTCATGAAATTCTTCTAGATAAGTTTACGTACTGTAGTATGAGAGGGACAGTGCACAAATGGTTTAATTCATATTTAACCAGAAGAATGCATAAGGTTTAAATTAAAACTACAGATAGACTGCAAAAAGAACCAGTGTACTCTAACTGGGGAGGTATTAAAAATGGTGTCAACAGGGTTTAATCTTGGGTCCCTTATTGTTTTCAATATATATTAATGACATGCCACTCTATATTCATGAAGATGGAAGGGTAGTTCTTTTTGATGGTGATAAAAATATAGTAATCACACCCAACAAACAAGAATCAGACGAGTAAGTTGTAAATAATGTCTTTCAGAAAATTATTAACTGGTTTTCTGCAAATGGATTCTCACTAAATTTCGGAAAAACACAGTATATACAATTTTGTACAGTAAATGGCATGACACCATTGATAAATATAGACTATGAACAGAAGCCTGTTGCTAAGGCAGAATATTCAAAATTTCTGAGTGTGTGCATTGATGAGAAACTGAACTGGAGGAAACACATCGATCATCTGTTGAAACAATTAGGCTCAACTACTTATGCTCTTAGGGCTATTGCAAAGTTTTATTTTCATTTACTAGTTTCATATGGCATCATATTTTGAGGGTAATTCATCATTAAGAGAAAAACCATTCATTGCACTAAAGCGTGTAATCAGAATAACAGCTGGAGCCCAACCAAGATCACCTTGTAGACATTTGTTTAAGGAACTCAAGATATTCACAGTACCTTCACAATACGTATATTCACCTATGAAATCAGTTATTAATAGCCCATCCCAGTTTAAAAGTATCAGCTAAGTTCATAGCTACAACACTATAAGAAATAATGATCTCCACTATTCTGGGTTAAATCTGACTTTGGCAGAGAAAGGGGTGAATTATGCTGCAACAAAAATCTTGGGTCATTTACCAAATAGCATTAAAAATCTGACAGATAGCCGACCAACATTTAAAAAAAAATTAAAATAATTACTGAATGACAAGTCATTCTACTCAATAGATGAATTTTTAGATATGAAGTAGTAACTGTAAAAAAGAAAAAATTAATTAACTGCTTTCTGTAAAGAAAACTTATGTTAAAGTGAGACGTTCCACATCATTACGAAATGTGTGCTTGACCTATAGAACAAGTATTAATGTATGAATGTATGTCTTTACGTTTCAGGAAGAGACATGTTCGTAGAAATTTGACAGAGGCGCCTTCTAGTGCCTGTTAGTGTAAACTCTACGTAGATGCCTTTTTGTTTTCTGTTTTTGTATGCTACACTTGTGCCCTTTAATGATTTCATGTGCAACCAGGCAACTGAAGCGACGTCATGCTTGCAGATTAGTCTTGTGTTAGCCTCAAATGGGAGTGCATCGTCTTTGTAAGATTTCATCAGCAGAACACTGTACGATTGCGTGCTGTGTTTTAGTTTTGGGCTTGGTGCACTCTATGGGAATACGGTGAGGCAATGATATCTCATGACTATAGGACGTTATGCAAGGGTATATTATATCTTTCATCCCGATGGAGTTTCCATCTACACAGCATTAAGGTGTGAAGAGGTCTTGTGGCCCGTTTCTGGTGCCTTTGATTCAGTTTATTTTTTGTAATATTTCAAAGAAGTGTGGTTGCAGTTATTAATGCAGTTTTCGAGGTTTGTGATTACATTTGGAAACGACGACTCAGTGCGATGAAACTAGTTATGTAACCTTTTAAAAATTTCATTGTTTTATTGACTGTGGCTTGACGACCGTTTGTGGTGTCAAATAAACAATTTATAATGTAAAATGTTATCACTTTTTATTTATGCTTATTTAATTGGGATACTGATAACAAATTAAGTGTCGCAATCGGTTTAACCAATAAACAATTTAGGTGAGCATTGAATGATAACCTTGGTAGTCAATTTTAGCGTCATAGTGACAACTGTGTGTTGGGTTATGATGTGACGGATGAAGGGAAAAAATCCGATGACATAGCCTAGTCCTGTCAAATACGAGGGGGCAACCGAGCTTAACGTCCCCATCCGACGGACGGTTCACTATCAACAGCGTCACATGTCATCACTATTTGGTACACAGCAAAGAGGCTAACAATTTAATCCAGAATATCGCCGCTACGACTGCTATCCAGGAACTGTACGTCATCACCTGGTCTTCCCTTACCGGCCAAATACTGGTATTCAAAATTTCGCGCCATCAGCATTCGAACAGCAGAATCAAATTAAGAGCCACTGCTAAGGTGTGTGTTAGCGACCTCGGCTACGGGATTGGGGTGACACTCGTCGGAAATTTTGTTCAGCATTTTGTACGAGGGGCGTTCAATAAATAATGAAACATATTTTTTTCGTCTAATTTCGATCCAAAAAAATGCAGACTTTTTGTGCTTCTGCCCCTATAGTTTCATGAAGTTCCGACAGGTCACGGTGCTATACGTAATCTTCAAAACGGCATTTTTAAAGAAGGTTCGTTCTAAGCGAAGAACTGTCTCTCAGTTTCTTTTAGCTGAAAAATCAGAGCATCGCAGATACCCATAGGCACTTGCAGAATGTCTACGGAGACTTGGAAGTGAAGAAGAGCTCGGCGAGTCCAAGGCGTTTGCCATCATCGCGAGCGGGTCTCCCAAACTTATCTTATTCCCGTGTTCCGATTGGCGGAAGACAGCAGTGACTACTGACGTGTTGTAACGGGCGGACCCTGTTATTCGAGGTGATCGACGGATCCCAATCAAGGACGTCTCTGTTGGTAGTGCTGACACAATCATCCACCGGTTGTGATTCTCAAAGGGGTGTGCTCACTAAGATCCTCGCCGCCTATCACAAGATCGTGAAGAGCAGCGAAGGACTATCTGTACGAAACTGCTTGCGCCTTAAGGGACTGATCGTGACAACTTTTTGTCGAACATCGTCGCAGGCTATCAAACGTGGGCTCATCACTTCGAACCAGAAACAAAACGGCAATCAATGGAGAGGCGCCACATAGCCTCTCCTTCGAAGAAAAAGTTCAAAGCCACACACTAAGGCGGTAAAGGCATGGCGACTGTCTTCTGGGACTCTCAAGGTATTATCCTGTTTGACCCTCAGGTCAACTCTGGACTGTGCTTCCCTCAGGAAACGACTTCTGCGTGTCTGTTATCACAAAAATGTAAACGAACTTCTCCTTCTCCATGACAACGCAAGGCCTCACACAAGTCGGTGCACCAAAGGAAAGCTCACAAAACTTAGCTGGACTGTTCTTCCACAATCATCCTACAGCATCCTACAGCCTTGATGTCAAATATTCTGACTTGCATCTGTTTGGCCCAATGAAGGACGCATCCGAGGGAGGCAGAACGTGGATGGTGGGAAGTCTACCGATGCAGCAAGATGTTCGCTTCGATGTCGACTCTTAGAGTGGTACCATGCGAGCCTACAGGCCTCCACAGTCTTATAGCAGAAACAGTAGTGAATAATGTGGTGGGTTGGAATCTACATCTACATCTACATCCATACTCCGCAAGCCACCTGACAGCGTGTGGCAGAGGGTACCTTGAGTACCTCCATCGGTCTCCCTCCCATTCCAGTCTCGTGTAGTTCGTGGAAAAAGAGATTGTCGGTATGCCTCAGTGTGGGCTCCAATCTCTCTGATTTTATCCTCATGGTCTCTTCGCGAGGTATACGTAGGAGGGAGCAATTTACTTCTTGACTCCTCGGTGAAGCTATGTTCTCGAAACTTCAACAAAAGCCCGTACCGAGCTACTGAGCGTCTCTCTTGCAGAGTCTTCCACTGGAGTTTATCTATCATCTCCGTAACGCTTTCGCAATTACTAAATGATCCTGTAAGAAGCGCGCTGCTCTCCGTTGGATATTCTATATCTCTTCTATCAACCCTATCTGGTACGGATCCCACACTGGTGAGCAGTATTCAAGCAGTGGGCGAACAAGTGTACTGTAACCTACTTCCTTTGTTTTCGGACTGCATTTCCTTAGGATTCTTCCAATGAATCTCAGTCTGGCACGAGCTTCAGTGTCGATTAATTTTATATGGTCATTCCATTTTAAATCACTCCTAATGCCTACTCCCAGATAATTTATGGAATTAACTGCTTCCAGTTTCTGACTTGCTATATTGTAGCTAAATGATCTTTCTTTCTATGTATTCGCAGCACATTACACTTGTCTACATTGAGATTCAGTTGCCATTCCCTGCAGCATGCGTCAATTCGTTGCTGATCTTCCTGCATTTCAGTACAATTTTCCATTGTTACAACCTCTACTACAGCACCATCCGCAAAAAGCCTCAGTGAACTTCCGATGTTATTCACAAGGTCATTTATATATATTGTGAATAGCAATGGTCCTGCGACACTCCCCTGTGGCACACCTGAAATCACTCTTACTTCGGAAGACTCGTCACCATTGAGAATGACATGCTGCGTTCTGTTATCTAGGAACTATTCAAACCAATCACACGATTGGTCTGATAGTCCGTATGCTCTTACTTTGTTCATTAAACGACTGTGGGGAACTGTATCAAACGCCTTGTGGAAGTCAAGAAACACGGCATCTACCTGAGAACCCGTGTCTATGACCCTGTGAGTGTCGTCGACGAATAGCGTAAGCTGTGTTTCACACGATCGTCTTTTTCGAAACCCATGCTGATTCCTACAGAGTAGATTTCTAATCTCCAGAAAAGTCATTATACTCGAACTTAATACGTGTTCCGAAATCCTGAGTAAAACCAATCTACTTACAGAAAAAAATGTGTTGCGGTACTTATTGAACACTTCTCGTACTTAGACACCTGTTAGGCAGCCAGACGGTGGTGGAGTGGCAGCAAGGAGCTATAAGGAGCTTGCAGCAGAGGCGCCAGCGTCCCCTAGCGCTGCGCGGCTGTGCCCGGCGTGTCCTGGTGCTGGCCAGTGGCGCCCGCGCATCCATCAGAGGGGCGGCCGCTGTCGCGTCGCGGCAGACAAGCGCGCGCATCAATCTCCGGCCCGCCACGCTGCCACCTGCTCCCGCACTAATTAATTTTTCAGCCGGCCTTCGGGGGGCGGAGGCTGGGCGCCAGTCTTCCAGCTGCTGCGCCAGGTCTCTGTGTTGCCGAAACCTCCGAGGATATATTTAACATCTTGCGTACTGGTAACACACCTATCCTTGTTACAAAGTCATCATTATCATCAAAAAAATGGTTCAAATGGCTCTGAGCACTATGGGACTTAACGTCTGCGGTCATCAGTCCCCTAGAACTTGGAACTACTTAAACATAACTAACCTAAAGACATTACACACATCCATGCCCGAGGCAGGATTCGAACTTGCGATCGTAGCGGTTCCAGACTGTAGCGCCTAGAACCGCTCGGTCACCCCGGTCGGCCATCATCATCACCATCATCATCATCATCTTCACTTCAAACTTTAGGCCTTTTTTACTCTCCCTGTTACGGTACCCCTCGCATCCTCGATCTTCCTTGCCTTCTTTTCCCAGCTGTCTTAAATCTTATCTGGAGAGGTATCTTTCTCCATTCAAACTTTCGAGATGTTCTTTCCAATTTCTCCCGTTTCTCCAATTTCACTGATGATATTAACTATATTTTGCTATTCCCTAATTTTTGAATTTAGAAGTCTGTCGGCTCTTGTGCATACTTTTACTGCTCTTAGTTATCTGACCTCTATTGCTCGTAAGTTCTGAAATAGGTGTTGGAACCGTCATTGGCTATTAAAATTCCAGTATTACGATTTATAATAATAACAGTTACGAGTTACTACACACGACCGTTTCGGGCTTATACCCATCCTCAGGTGGTTTACAATCATGTACATGTTTCCACGTTAGAGATTATTGTTTAAGTCAAAAACAAATAACTTTTGACTACTAAATAGAAATCAATGAAACATGTGGAAGTTGCAAAGCGACATGTGTTTTAAAATATTATAGTGCTTATTTATAGCTGGTGTATCCATATCGTTTCCTCATTACATTTATCACATTTTTTCACAAAAATATTTCTTCTTTTACACGTGAACTGTATATTAATCACAATGCTAATTATTGGAGCTTCCGTATTACGTCTTTGATAAAATAGTGGCACTTGATATGTTGGTAACTTCAGAAGCACATCCACTCATAACACCCAATGTGTGTACGTTGGAGAACAAAGGTTATTGTCAAAGGGCTTAGCTCTAATAAGTACAGAGACATTACACATATAGATACATAACACATATTACTAATTATGAAAATGAAATTTTTATATGATTGTGGAACAACACTGTTATTTATAATGTGTAGAATGGGCGCTATCAAATTAGTTAAGGCTGAATAGACATTGCCTTTTTTGTAATTTTTAATATCTGTATACATAAAATCTTTATACCCTTTAGAGCTAAGCGTATTGGCCATAACCTCTCTTCTCCAATGTAAACACGTTGTGAGTGCGGGTTCTTCTGAAGTTAATTTCATCTAAAGTGCCACTACTTTATCAAACACACAATATGGACCCACTAATAATTAGCATGGTGTCTAATACACATTAACGTGAGAAAACCGAAATATTCTTATTAAAAAAGTGATAAATTCCGCTAAAGTTATCGCTTTTATTGCGGTCTCCGTTTTAAATAAAGGTATTACCTTTCCTAGTGGCCGTACTTCTGCAGTAGCTCCATTTGCGCAGCAGATATAAAATAATTGCAGTAACCTCTTTTGTAGTAAGTGCCTTAACATTTTATCAGTTCAGCGTTTATGCCATCCGTACCTATAGTTTTTTTTATTCTTCATATTAGTCAGGTCTTCTCATACTTCATTCATACGTAAATCATTAACATCTCCTATTTCAGTTTCTTTCTCTTTATTCTATGTTATGCTTCTTCATATCACAATTCTTGTAATGTTCTACAAATGTGTCGAAGTAATTCACGGATGAAGTGACAGATGTCAGTGTCTAAGGGGCACAATGTTTCGGCAAACGAACACGTTGCTATCATCAGATGCGCTGATGAACTGCACGCATGATGGCAACGTGATTGTTTGCCGAAATTCTGTGCTCATTGAGCAGTCGCAGCCGGTAATTCACCCGTGAACTATTTCGACATGGAGCACGCTGGGAGAAGCTCAAGAATCACTTCTATAAATGTAATTTTTGTTTCCGAACTCTTTTGTTGATAATGTTCGATTAGTTTAAATTAGAAGCTCTCACTCTTTCCAGGGGAGAATTGGATACCTTTTTACAAGCGTTAACCATACGCATTCAGTATTTGGAGCCTGCGGTAAACATGATGACTTCTGTATGCTGCTGCTTCTTCTGATTCCTGTAAATAATAAACAAGAAGTCAGGCTATATTCGAGGTGTGGAATGCCTGAGTGTGAGACAAATAATGCGAGCCAGTTTCTTGCAATTTTCAGCAGATGGAAAGTAAGAACGTAAACTTGTAGTTATTTATTACTGACTTACTTACTGCTGAAGATCTCATTAAAAACTGTAATTCATTGCATCATTGCATGGATTTCTTCCAAAATTGAACAGCTTAACATTCAGAATCTGATCGCGTTAATATGTAATAGCAGACTGGAATATTAATCTGCTGAAAGACGACGGGTTCGCATTCCCGTGAAAAATAAGCAGGAAAGTAGTAGAACGTTAGGAATGAAAAGATTCAAGATTGGGTTGAAGAACAGGGATGACAAAACTACGTGGGCGCTTTGCTGAGCAACCAGAAAAGAAAGAAAAGGAAAACAGAAATAAGGAGGAAACACCTAAGTCGTGGCAGGTATCGGAGTTTCCATCATTTATGACGACGATGAGGATGACGATGATTACCAGAATCGGTAGTTCACTGAAATCACTACCTACATATAATAAAGAACCTAATGAATTGTGTACATTTGATCCAAAAAATATGGGTTCTTATACTTACGCTGTGCGCTAAATACCGTCAGCATGGACCTGCATATCACTTACGAACTTTCAAAACGCGTAGTAGAACATCACTCTTTACGGATTTCAATTTGTTTTTATACTAGATGCTGTTAACATGATTGAAACTGAATGGCAACTTGTCAACAGTCTGAACATTTCAGGGAAGCTAACTAACGTGGAATATTCGCGGTACCAGCAAAGTTTCAAATCGAAGACACTGTCTGAAATGCTTAGGTAGTATGACGTGCAATGCCTAGAACTTCTTGGTAGGCTGTTGTGTTTAATTTTATTTTTGTTAAATACTTTTACCTAGGAAATGTCTAAAATGCCAAGGTATTTTATAAAATTCGAGATGGATACAGGCAAAGTATAAACCTATAATGCGGTAACATGTTCAAACTAGAATTTTTTTCTAATGAAAGTTAAATTAAAACATGGAAATTACCACGATTACTCATGTTTGAAAATTGGCTTATTCTGAGGCAGATGCGTTTTAATAGCTTTATAACAACTACTAATATATAATAAACAATTAAAAACAGTTTTTAACAATTATTACAAATGTATAGTAAACAATAGCTGAATATAAATTTTCATTTTATATGTACTTCGAAGCTGTGCTTATTTTATGCTTTACTGATCGCAGCATGCAGAACAGAAATGACAATTTGAAATGCAAATAATTTTTCCTCTTATACACAAACACCTAAGGTTTAGGAATTTATTTTTGCACATTCATTTCACAAATCCGTGCTCAGTTCCGGTAAACTGCTGAGTTGCAGTTGACTTGAGAGATACTTGCTTAGTGGATTGGAACATGTTCGAACTTCAGGAGAGATTTCTTGAGCACTATGGGTAACTCTCTCTAAAATCTTTGAGTCGTTGCATTTGCACGATTATCAGTTAAATATTTTCACAGTCATCAAATGCAACCTCCGTTTTAGCTCAAGTGACACAATGACGTAACTGATCTCCAACACAACTGGGCTGAAACTGGTACAATAATGATGTCAGTGGGTCTTGTAATTGTCAAAATATTCTAAACATCTTTCTTTAATACATTGTCTTCAATGTAACCGGAATTCCGTTAAATGGCTAGTCAAAGTATTAAATAAGATGCATTTCATACACTGCTAATGAGTTTTGGTATTCTACATATCGCCTCGGCATTCCATATACTGATTTCACATTTTACTGATAACAGGTACACTAAGGTCACTACTAGTTAATATCGTTATAAAAAGAAGGGAAATATGATAAAGAATTGTAGTGAGTTGTTGATAGGGTAATAATGAAAATCTGAGTAACAACCGTTGACACCAACACGAAAAAGAAGGTCAAATAAACCATGTTCCTACAAACAACCTAAGGAGAGAGTAATAATACAATAAAAATACTAGTATTTCTCATATAGCAGACAAACAGTGATTACTTCTCTTAAGAGTATTATCAGTGGAAACTATATATATATATATATATATATATGGACATTATTTTTAGTTATATTAGTCTCATAAATACATGCAATTATATATATATATGTATATATATTAGCGTTGGAGTTCAGTTACGTCATTGTGTCTCGTGAGCTAAAACGGAGGTTGCATTTGATGACTGTGAATATATATATATATATATATATACACTCCTGGAAATTGAAATAAGAACACCGTGAATTCATTGTCCCATGAAGGGGAAACTTTATTGACACATTCCTGGGGTCAGATACATCACATGATCACACTGACAGAACCACAGGCACATAGACACAGGCAACAGAGCATGCACAATGTCGGCACTAGTACAGTGTATATCCACCTTTTGCAGCAATGCAGGCTGCTATTCTCCCATGGAGACGATCGTAGAAATGCTGGATGTAGTCCTGTGGAACGGCTTGGCATGCCATTTCCACCTGGCGCCTCAGTTGGACCAGCGTTCGTGCTGGACGTGCAGACCGCGTGAGACGACGCTTCATCCAGTCCCAAACATGCTCAGTGGGGGACAGATCCGGAGATCTTGCTGGCCAGGGTAGTTGACTTACACCTTCTAGAGCACGGTGGGTGGCACGGGATACATGCGGACGTGCATTGTCCTGTTGGAACAGCAAGTTCCCTTGCCGGTCTAGGAATGGTAGAACGATGGGTTCGATGACGGTTTGGATGTACCGTGCACTATTTAGTGTCCCCTCGACGATCACCAGTGGTGTACGGCCAGTGTAGGAGATCGCTCCCCACACCATGATGCCGGGTGTTGGCCCTGTGTGCCTCGGTCGTATGCAGTCCTGATTGTGGCGCTCACCTGCACGGCGCCAAACACGCATACGACCATCATTGGCACCAAGGCAGAAGCGACTCTCATCGTTGAAGACGACACGTCTCCATTCGTCCCTCCATTCACGCCTGTCGCGACACCACTGGAGGCGGGCTGCACGATGTTGGGGCGTGAGCGGAAGACGGCCTAACGGTGTGCGGGACCGTAGCCCAGCTTCATGGAGACGGTTGCGAATGGTCCTCGCCGATACCCCAGGAGCAACAGTGTCCCTAATTTGCTGGGAAGTGGCGGTGCGGTCCCCTACGGCACTGCGTAGGATCCTACGGTCTTGGCGTGCATCCGTGCGTCGCTGCGGTCCGGTCCCAGGTCGACGGGCACGTGCATCTTCCGCCGACCACTGGCGACAACATCGATGTACTGTGGAGACCTCACGCCCCACGTGTTGAGCAATTCGGCGGTACGTCCACCCGGCCTCCCGCATGCCCACTATACGCCCTCGCTCAAAGTCCGTCAACTGCACATACGGTTCACGTCCACGCTGTCGCGGCATGCTACCAGTGTTAAAGACTGCGATGGAGCTCCGTATGCCACGGCAAACTGGCTGACACTGACGGCGGCGGTGCACAAATGCTGCGCAGCTAGCGCCATTCGACGGCCAACACCGCGGTTCCTGGTGTGTCCGCTGTGCCGTGCGTGTGATCATTGCTTGTGCAGCCCTCTCGCAGTGTCCGGAGCAAGTATGGTGGGTCTGACACACCGGTGTCAATGTGTTCTTTTTTCCATTTCCAGGAGTGTATATATATATATATATATATATATATATATATATATATATATATATTATTGCGTGTATTTAAGGGACTAATATAACTAAAAGAAAACTCCACAAATCATTTGTTTGCTAGCTGCACAGAGAAAACATCTTCCCGAATCAGAAAAGTTTTTCATATTGACACTTGAATTCCTCCTCCTTATACAGGAAATCAAAAAGGCTGTGTCATCTTTAGAGCTCGTACGTTTCGGAAACATGAGGGGAGTTACACATTAGAAGGTTATGTTCAGAAAAAAATTTAAGGCAAGTAGAAATAATGCTTTCAAAACCCGTATTTATCTATGCTGAAACTTCAGGGCTGAGAGGCTTTTCAAATGGTTCTAATGGCTCTGAGCACTATGGGACTTAACTTTTGAGGTCATCAGTCCCCTAGAACTTAGAACTACTTAAACCTAACTAACCTAAGGACATCACACACATCCACGCCCGAGGCAGGATTCGAACCTGCGACCGTAGCGGTCGCGCGGTTCCAGACTGTAGCGCCTAGAACCGCTCGGCCACTCCGGCCGTCTGAGAGGCTGTGGTCGAAAACGATACACTAACGTTTCGTCCTCGTATGTCTTGAAGATTTTCTGTTGCTATGTTCTTTAACTTTCAGCGGGGTTCGAGTATCAAGTGTTCACCTTCAGGCGGACTACATATCCTGTCCCATTTGCCGTTACTATTTACTTCTGTGCTGTCAAAAGAATTGAGCTGAATTCGCGACAATTGCTCTCTGCTAGTTATGTCGACGCTGAAGTAGAATGCTAGTGAACAACAGATGATATAGAAAATAGGTGAAGGGGCTTCAAGGTCATTAGAGTAGAAAATAGAACTAGCTAGATGCGAGGTCTCTGAGTTAGGGTGCTTCAGTGTGACAGACCAGCAGATTAATTGTGTTTTGTATTGGTGGTGAATAAAGAGTAACTGTGAATAGTGTAATTTTTTATGATACGTATACGTTACATGTTTGTGTGTCACAATACCCAACATTATCCCTAACTTTATACACTGAAGGAAAAAATCGCAACACCAAAAAATAATTAATGTAGAGTAGAAATTTCGGGAATAAAACTTTCTAGCTAAAATATTTAGTAATTAACTTCGCAAGTTTACAGGTTCTTGTGACCACGAGATAAGCCACTGCAAATTTGAAATTCTGCTACATTACCGATGTAACCGCCAGAATGTTGAATGCAAGCATGCAAACTAGAGTGCATTGTTTTCAACGGGTGCCGGATATCAGTTTGTGGGATGGAGTTTCATGCCTCCTCCACTTCGCCGGTCCACGACCGTTACAGCGTGTATTTAAAGCAAACGTGAGTTGCATCCTCATATCGGCGCACTTAGCGCGTAGAAAGCACGTCTATAAACTTTCGTTTATGTTGCACAACTCCTTCTTGATGTTGCAATTTTCTTCCGTCAGTCTAGTTTACTGTCTGCCTGTGGATACTAGTCACGAAAGACAGTGACGAAAACATTGTGGCTTGAATGCGGATTTGATAGATATTGGGCAATACATACTGTCTACACGACACGAAGTGCATATCAGCGGTGTAAAAATGCTATTGCAATGTTGTTGCCTTAATTTCTTCTGAAAGCGGTGCTGATAGACAATAAAAGCGGGTTGAAAGCTGTGAGCTGTCTGGGGAAGTTAACCTTGCATTACTGAGCAACTGTTTCACCAGGTATCCAGTCTAGCTTACCAAATTCCCAACCAGACTAACCTTAATTATAATCTTTTAATAGTCTTACGACAACCGGGGATATATATATATATATATATATATATATATATATATATATATATATAAAGAGAATTTAAATAAAAAGAATTAAATCAGGTTATGTTTGGAAATTTATTTTAACATTGATCATTGAAACTTCAACATATTAAACTTGATTCATAACTAAACTGGTGCCTTATTTAGGATTGTGAAAATGTGAGTTTGTAATCTTACAGAACACATCAAATATGGAACCAAGATTGGGAGACTGCATACAACACTGCATTCATAAAATAACACACGAAGAACGTTGAAACATATGCAAGAGGAAATTAACCACTACCAACCGATTCAATTTTCACCCAAAGAAGTTACGTTCGTAGCGCAATCCTGTCTGGCATGTAATTACCACACACTGGTATACTAAATTCATACTAACTCTCTGTGAAATCTTCCCGAAAAGAATAGCTGAGTGCTACTTTGATGATTACACCACATGCTTCACGTGGTCAACTTGGTTTACACAAAGAGTGTAACTCCACAATAATTTTGATAATTAAAATAAATTAGATCGAAAAGCAATTTACAAAAGAAAAACCTCGAACTGGTTACTAACGTCTTACTATTAACCTGATGGGTCAAACAATTGTATAAGCACGGGGTACTGGTCTCACAAAGTACACCCCACGTGGGCTGAACATAAAGAAAAGTTGCTATACTGAAAAATATTGTCAAGACGAGACGTTATAATCTGACGCACATTCGCATTTAAGATTGATGATCTTAGTTAGAGTTACTGATCAACACGTGGTTCCACTTTACTCACAAAGTAGTGACAAAGCAACTATCGGAATATATTCTGAACTTCACACTCGAATTACACTGCGTTGCAATTTAAGATAACATTAGATATTTTAGAGCTAAACCTGAAATAAAGGTGATTAAATTTTCAGTTAGGCTGATCTTAAGAAATCCATTGTCCTACGGACTTAGCAGACACGCGCTTAGCCGGAGATCTTACTTCAGACGCTCGCCGCGGACAGACTGACCTGGGCTGCTACCAAGGGTGCTTCTGTATACAAAACGGAAGTGACCAGAGAGGCAGCTTCCTATACCAACAGGACAAGGGACGGGCAGGACCATACTAAGGATAGAAACCTCTTTGCTTTTAGAAAGCGTAGCTACCTGTTCCGACGTTGGTCCTACTGTTCTCTAGCAGACAGGCTTGTCTGTTACCATCCAGCATGCAACTAGAGATACATTTGCTCATTCATACTCCCACACAGAAGGGAAGGGGGATGACAGTATCTTATCATATACAGTATATAAAAGAAAGCGGATGTAGGTTCCGTATGAGACTGTGTGACTTGAATTACATATAAACTGTGTTTTAAAGTGTAGTAGCGTGACAGATCGTTCTTGTTTATGTGTAAAAGTAACACGTTTCACTGCTCAGTCTCCTCCCAGATAGTCAGAAACACCACAGTAAATTTAGAAGAGGAATTTATGCCGTAAATGACAACAGATTTCAGAAATTAACATGAAAGGAATCCAACAGAGACCTTTCACTATCAAGAAGAGCGGAATTGATAATAGTAAGTCAAATGCGTAAGTCCGACATATTACCTAGATCTACACTCCGCACACTACCTTTCAGTGTGTAGCGGAGGATAGTTGTGGTATCGCTGTCTTTGCCCCGTTTAGTGTTCCATTCACGAATGGTCAATGAGAATACTGTGTATAGGTAAAGCTATGTGTAATCTCTACTTTTTATTTCCTCGTCGTGATCATTTGCAGAGACGTATGCTCGAGGTTGATACGTTGCCAGACTCTTCTGAAACGTAGGATCTCGGCATTTCAACAGTGAACTTCTTCGTGAACCACAATGCTGTAGGGTCTGGTCGCTGGAGTTTGTTGAGCATCAATATGACTCTATAGCGACGACTAAATGATTTCGTGTAGGAAAGCGTCATTCTTCGTTGATTTTCTCTATCTCTTCTGATAATCCTATTTGGTAAGTGTCCGACAATGATGAAGAAAAGATCTGCTCGAATCATTGTTTTGTTAGCCACTTCTTTCGTGGATGAATCACACTTCCTTAGAATTATTCCAATGTACCTCAGCTTGGAATCTACTTTTCCTATTAAATGTTTAATGTAGTCGTTCAACTCTACCTCGTTCCGGACGATTATGCCTACGTATTTTACGGGAGTTGCTGTTCCCAGTGATTTGTCGCTAGCAGAGTGATCGAACAGTAATGGATCTCTTCGACTATTTATACGTAGTATGTTACATTTATTTTGTTCGGGATCACCTCCCAGATACTGCTCCAATCGTCGGTGTTATGCAGTCTTCCTGTGGCCCTCATTCCAGCCTATAGCTTCGTGGAACCTCCAAAGATCTCCATCAAATAATTAAATGAAACTGTTAACGGTAACGGACCTATGACGCCCTCTTGCGGTACCCCCAAAATTATTAGGGGAGATCAATAAAAAATGAAACACCCTCTTTTTCTGAAAGTAGGTAGGTTTTTTTCAGGATTCTAACACACCACAGTATTCCTCACTCATCTGGCTTCAAAACCCTATTTTTCAACATAATATCCGTTCAATGTTATGGCCTTAAACCACCTTACTGGGAAGGTTTTTATTCCCGCATGCTACCACTCTACTGATCGACGTCGTAGCTAACGTCTAACTGCATCAGTAACCTCCATCATCCACGTACTACTGCCCGCGAAGTGCGTCCTTCATTGGGCCAAACAGTTGTTGGAAGTCGGAAGGTGCGAGATCCGGGCTGTACGGTATACGATGAAGAACAGTCGAAAGAAATTTTGTGAGCTCCTTTGGGGTGCGCAGGCTCGTGTGAGGCCTTGCGTTGCATTTTTGTGGCGACGAACACTATGAAGAATTCTTTAGTTTCCTGAGGGTAGCACAACACACTTCAGAGTTGACTGGTTGGCGAGAGTGTTAGTACTATCAATAGACGTCCAATTGAGCAGCGAGATCACCTCGAATGAGACGGTACCCGCGTTCTAACACTGCAGGAGTCACACCTGTGCGTGCCCGGCCGGCACACGGGAGACCGGACAGATTCGTGCGACATTTTTGCGATGGTGACAGACGCCTCGTCTAACGACTCGCCGTGCTTTTGTTCATTGTCAGGTCTCCGTAGACGTTCTTCAGGAGTCTATGAATATTTGCCACGCTCTAGTTTTCAGCTAAGAGAAACACAGTGACAGCTTTCAGCTCCTCCGTTAGAGACGTCGTTTCGACGGCTACGTATAGTGCCCCCACATATCAGAACTCCAAGGAACTACAGGGGCTGAAGCGGAAATATTCCACCATGTCCCACGACAAACTCCGCATTTTTCATCCGTAACTGGTTGATAGAAAAAAATTGTAATTTTACAACTCTAGATTTTTTTTTTCCTTTGAGAACGACGTGTTGAGTTCTTTCTCCATGGAAGTCATGAATTCAGTCACAAATCTGATACTCGGATACGAGTAAGATCTTCTTTTTCACCAAACGACACTGTGGAACTGTATCGAATGTCTTCCGGATGTCAGTCAGCACAGCATCAGCCAGGGCGCCTTTACCTAACACGCCCTGGATTTCACGTACGAATGGAATGACTTGTATTTTTCAGTATCTCTATTTACGGAATCCGTGCTAGGTTTCTTTTAAGAGGATTTTCATTCTCTAGATTCGTCTAATACGTGAGCATAGACTGCGTTCCACAATTTGACAGCAGGCTCACGTCAGAGACAGAGGCCTATAATTATGCGTAATTATTCGACGACTCTTCTTGAAAATTTGAATGACGTGGGCTTTTTCCAGGCGCTAAGTACTGTTCGTTGCTCCAGCGATCTGTGATAAGCTATTGCTAGAATGGGAGCAAGGTCTTGCGCATATTCTCTGTAGAGCCTTACAGGTATCAGCATCCGGTGGTAATTGAAAGCAGAAACCATATTACAATCTACTTCGATGAAATAGCTCAGCGAAAACTGAATTTTGCATTTCAGCCTTCACGTGTCGTCCTCTGTTTCGGTGGCAGTATCGACACCGAGCGACTGAACATATTATGTCGATCCGCTTACTGATGTTTTATAAGAACAAAACTTCTCGCCATTTTGGTCTTACATCCTTTGGCAAAAATTTACTTTTAAACTCATTAACTCTTCTTTCATTGCACTCGCTAATTTTGCCTTCATTCAGCTTTAACTTGTCTACCACGTACTGACCACTTTTAGCTCCAAAATGAAGCTCCCTTTCACTTTTAACAGGTTTCCTCTTTTACATCGCTAACAACCTTGATCGGCACGCACTTACAAAGCATGGTGCACAAAACTCCTCAGTTTTATCTATTTGCTCACCACCAATTCGTCCTCATATCTGAACACTTGATTTTGGCTCCGACATTTGTATCCTGTCACGCTTGTTAACCAAAAATACTTTCCTACCTTCCTTAACATTCTTTATGATACTTGTAGTCTTTTATTTTATCATTAATTCGCTCCTCGACGTAAACTGATTCGGAATATTGCGCTCGTTTAGTTACTAGCGGTCTAAGATACTGCCCTTGGAAGTCGATTCTTTAACTCCCTGCTCGAAGTAATTTTCAGAAAAGTTATTCACAAGAGTCTGACACGAATACCTTTCTCTGTAGCAAGTTTTAATTCCTTTAATTTCCCATAATGTAGCAGAAGTCCTTCCCTATTACAGCAGCATGATCAGGAAACCTGCTCATGATATTCTCCACGCGTTCTGGGAAACTGTTTGCCGCCACAGCTCCTGAAGCAAATGGTCTCTAAACAACCAGTTCCCATTTCTGATTTAGCTTTAATGTTTAATTTCATCTAAAATATTTCACACTATATAGCCAACTGTACAGTTATTATAAATACGCCCACTCCTCTGGCACCTAGTCTTTCCTTGCAATACATATTTTTATTTGAATTTAACATTTCGCTACAGTTCGCTTCTGGTTTTAGACAACTACCTATTCTTAATACGAGGCTATTGATGCGAACTTACAATGGATGCTCCTGCAGTTTACTAACTCATTAACATCTTCTGTTTCGGATGTGCAAGACCAGAGGTTCACCTGTGAGAGAAATGAAGCAGATTTGTCTTCGATTTTGGCAGGCATTTCATCATTGTTCCTCAAACCTAACAAACTCTCGCTATGACGCCACACGCACTCCGTTGCCAGAGTGGTCGTTTCATTGTTTGTTGAGAATTCTTGTCCTGTTAAGGAGAGATCTACAATTCTCCACCCGATATCGGATGATGAGAACTTCGCATCCATAGCAGAACCCTCTTAGCTTCTGGTTTAGATCTTCCCTCGGCTCCAAACCACAGGACCGCGGTCGACATTGGGTATACTAGCTGCCTTCCATTAAACTAACCAGTCGCCTAACATGGTGTCATACATGGTGACATAAAAGTCACTATTTACAACTGGTTGGACTCAGTGGGTTCAGTAGCCTCCGTCAGAGCATCCTTCACACGTCGGACAAGAACCCCGGCAAGCATACCGTTTCAGACCACCCTTTTCACTTGCTGTCCCTCCTAAGAGTCATCGTATGCATTTTAACCGGTATTTCAGCTGATACTTGCAATTTTAGTTCTCGTGTGTGTAGATGGAGTCGGCGGATTTATGCAACGTCTAGTGTCAACGAGAGAGTCGGTTTGCTTCCAGACAAAATTACTGTTTTAAGCGGAATTTTCATGCCAGCTCCATAGAGCAGCCACATATCAGTCTAGTGCGATATTTTTCTTTCAATAAGTAGTAAAAGGGCCAGTAAAACAGAAAGAGTAACCAGGGCTCAAACAGTGACTAAGCAGCGCTGCAGCATGAGGTAGAAACACGAGCCAGGGCAGAACACTAGACGCTGCTCTAGTACTGGTTATTCTTCGTGTTTTGCTTCCCCTGTTAATACACGTCCACAAACCGAATATCGCCATTTACTAATTTTGGACCGCTCCCAGCGAATGGGCACGTTAAATTCCTCTTTAAAAATTATTTTGTTTGTAACGGAAAACAAACCGACACTTTCATTGAAGCTGGGCGTCGCATAAAAGACGTAATTTGGGCTGGTTCCAGCTACCCATGGCAAAAACAAAATGGTGAATATCTGCCGAAACACAGGAGCAAATTAGCCGTACGACTTTTAAGAACTACATCCGGTATTAAAACTCTTATGTATAACCAAATAAAAACTGTTTTTTTAACAATAAGCACCAATGACTAGAAAAATCAACCAATATAGCCTTAGTAAATTCTAAATCAGTTTGAAAATACGTTTCTGTCACTTTCCCGTATCTCTTGAATTTTTAATTATGTTTCCTTGTTAGGGTTATGAAGAGTTTCCTACACCTTCATAGAATCCATCATCAGGAACTGTTCGTCTGTCTGTCTGTCTGTCTCTCTCTCTCTCTCTCTCTCTCTCTCTCTCTTTCTTCCACATCGCTATATTATTCGACACTCACACGCTTTTTTTTCCTGGCATACAGACATATTTCAGCTCCTAATGAGTCTGTTTTTCATGCTATTGCTCGGTGTTTATTACATAAATCTGCACTTAGCTAATCCATTTTCTCTTATTTTATCTTCATTAAATTGCAGAGTTGCAGGGGCTTAGCTTGTAATGGATTCGTTACCTTTTTAACAAGTAAGAAGTTTCAGCCTCTCTCTTTCTACTACAGAGGAAGTCATATGCAACTTCCTCTGTAGTAGAATACAGTCATCTGTAGAGTATGCAGCAGCACAGGTTTCGGCTCTCTAAGTGACATATTCAGTAATTTTTCTCACGATATTTTCCGTCGAATGAGTAAATTAGTTCCCTAAGGTCGCATCCGAAATCTTTTACTACAAATACTACAGTTCAAGTGGTCAATGTTTTGTTTGGTACACTACGTTCAGAGTTGATACACACCGTGACTCTTATATAATGTTTCCTATTTCATTCGCCATGTCCAAATCGTTGATCATTGTCGATTTATCCGCCTCCATCGGCATGCTACACACATGAAGGTAATAGTGCCTCGCACCGCCATGGCACTTCCGTTCCGTAATTAAGAGGCCGTTTCATGAAGTGATGATCCTTGTTCCAGTTGTCTTTGGTCATCAGAGCATGATTCATTTTTTCAAAATCCTAGCAGGGGCTGTGGCTGATTCAGCAGCTGTGGACAGTAGATAATGATGCCGGGAATTACGCCCCTACGCTTCTCAGAGTGACGTAGTTCATTATTTGTAGAGGGCTCTTGAGAGCACTTGAGTCGCTGCTCTTCGTCTAACAACGAGAGTTGTCCATGACATTAGATACCTATTCGACACCTTCTTCTTGTGTGGTATGAAGTACCCTTTTGAAACACTCTTCCTTGCAACGCCCCTTACATCTTACATTAACAAGCTCAAAAGGAAAAAATCCTTAATTCATATGGAGTAGGTTTTCTTTTTGGATTGGTAAATCAATAAAATTTAGAAATAGACTTGGAAAGTTTGACTCTTAACTCTAAAAAAACTTTTAACAAAGTTTATTAGTTAAACTGCACAGATATAGTTACTGAGTGTTTTTAACATTATAGAGGAATCTAGACCAATCAGTGAGCTTTAAAGCGAACGTGGGTCCTCAGAAGAAAAACAGAATGTAACGCCTCTAGTTTGACTAGTTAGATCAGTCAACGACAACCAGACAAGGTCAGTTACGGGAAAAATTCGAGAATTCGCTAATTCTTGTACAGTGGTAGCAGCGAGCGCCATGAGCAACATAATATAATTCCACACCTGTGGTGTATGAGCGTGTGGCGGTGGTGGTGAGGCGGGGGAGGGGGAGGGAAGGAGAGGACGTGTGAACGATATTTTTTTTCTTTGTTTCTGTGAAACATTTCTCCAATACGAAATTAAAGAACTTTAAATTTCGTGCATAAAAGTCCCATTCATTTTGTCTCTAGGACTAATAGTTTACGGGTAGCAGGGATAGAAGAGGCGCATATTATAAAAAATAGTGTTTTAATGGTATAAAATGAATGTTTATTGATAAATGAAGTGAGTTACGAATAAGTATTCAATGTGTATACCACATATAAGTGCATTATAACCTCATTAAGGGATACATAGTGTCCTGGGGTTTTAACAGGGTGAAAGGGTCGGGGGAGGGCGAGGATTTTGACTGTGCTTTCCATTTCACTCCCGATCAGACCTTACTTTCTGAATAGCCCTCGTGTTTTGAGTATATTGAGCACTTACCTGCAGTTGCTAGCTGATCTATGTGGAGCTGGTGGGAAGGGAACTGGACTGGTAAACGTGGCACATTGTGGTGTCCAATGTTGACAGCGTAATGTAAATCTGTCTAACCGTGTTGTTGTCACTTGTCGAATTAATAAATGACCAGAAATTTCCTGCACCATTAATTGCCTTGTTTGTGGGATGCAAAAATTTCACCCATTCATGGACTGCCATTATTATACAGTGGACTGCACTGAATGGAGACGCTTACCACACTTCCACAGTACACCTTGCAAGGAGACTGTCTAAATGTCTGATGGAACGGCAGTCAAATGTTCGAAACTACCAGAGCGTGTAGAAAACTAAAGCCTCTGAATTTATTATTTGAAAATTCTTCAGGTTTTTACAGTAAAACAAACGTTACTAACATTTTACATCTTTATTCTGCATATCTACATTTTTATTTCTCAACATAGTCACCCTGGCAACGAACACATTTTACCCAACGAGGGACCAGTTTGCTGATACAGTCACTGTAGAATGACTTTGTTGTCGAGGGCACGACCTCACCTCAGCTTGCATCACTTCATCACTGTGGAAGTAAAGTCCTTGAAGGTGTTCTTTAAGTTTTGGAAACAGATGAAAAATTGGGTGGGGCCATGTTACACGCTACAATTCGGAGCCCTCTAGCCGCAGAGGACTGCGGGTATGTAAACATGAAGCGTAAGGATGTAGAATGTTAACGACATTAGTTTCATTTCAGAAGCTTTAAGAATTTTGACATAAAAATATCGAAGGCATTACTTTTCAGTACCCCCACGTAGAAGATTAATTCATGTGCTGTATGTATTGCTTGACTTATGTCTGAAGTTCCATAACACCTAGATGAAGCTACTTCTGTTACAGAGGAAGCTAATTCAAGATTCTGTGTGTCTTCAGTTGTTGGGAGAACTGGGGTTAGGGAGAGTATTTCATAGCTCTCATGTTGTGAAAAGCATTATTGACATTGACAGCGGAGTCCATGAAATCTGCTCGTACATTATCGAACAAATATTGACAACATGTTAACACTTGGGGAAGTCTGTTCAGTGTGTTGCCAGTTGATACCTCCAGTTGTTGAGCTCTTTTACACAATGGCACACTGTTTTTTTCTCTATATTGTCAGTTCATTCATGTTGACACATATGGGTCGAGGCTGGTATAACAGAGGATACAAGCCGCTGTTCTTCAGTCACATGAGAGTAGAAAGTTTAAAACACATACAGTTGGACAGGGTACTTGGAAAAATGAATGCTTTACTCGTACATAATAAAAAGACATAGATTAAGCAGCGCAATTTAAAACATGAAAGGCAGATTTGTTGATTAAGTAAAAGATTGACACAGATGAAACGGCAAATGAATGTTTCACAAAATATAAAAGTCAGAGGAACAGTTGCATAATGTTACAAAAGTGCGGTGTGAGACTGATTAAGATAAAGACATATATGAGTGACGTGTGGGCCTAGAGTGCCATAACCAGGGGTATCATTGGAACGTAGCAGTTGGGGTAGTGCGTAAGAGGGTGTTTCTGAGGGCGGATGTTTAGAGGAGGAATCCGGGAGAGTGAAGAGGGATGCAATTCCAGACCAAGCCTTAGGATGTGACTAGAGAGGAGAGAAAGGGAGTCCTGACCGGGAGAGATGGGGTGGGTGCGGCGTTTAGGTGTGATAGGACAGCTGTAAACTACTCGTATATCAGGGTAGATGCCATGGTCGGGTAAGAGAAGGCTATTAAAATTTCGTTGGGAGAGGATGTGGAGAGCGTGGAGGCGTGGTGTGTGTGTGTGTAGGGGGGGGAGGGGGGGACATGGTGGCAGAGGTGTGACAGAGTATCAGGAGGGGTGAGCAAATAGGAAATTAGGGGGTGGCAGCGTCGAGCTAACAGGTAAGGAAGGATATTCACAGCTGTTCGAGATGGAAGGGGAGGGAGGGGGAATTTTGTAAGCTGATAAAGGACGCCAGTGGGAGAGGGTAGGCGGATTCGAATGGCTAGGTGGAGTGCATGGCGTTCAAGGATCTGTGGAGCTTAACAAAAGGAGGGACGAGCGAAAGTCTGTGCCACACTCCTAGACGCCTGGACACTTCCCCTGTTGAGAGCACTTCCTTGCACAAAGAAACAATGCGGACGCGATCGAACTGCGGTATTGACCGTCTGGGCATGGTTCGACTACAGACAACACAAGCCATGTACCTCCTTCCTGGTGGAATGACTGAACTGATCGGCTGTTGGACCCCCTCCGTCTAATAGGTGCTGCTCATGCATGGTTATTTACATCTTTGTGAGAGTTTAGTGACATCTCTGAAAAGTCAAAGGGACTGTGTCTGTAATACAATAGCCACGGTCAACGGATTGTTCAGGATTTCTGGGAACTGGGATGATGCAAAACCTTTTTTGATGTGTGTATCATTACGTTAGCGTCCGGTGTGAGAGGGACGGAAGGGGACTCGCATGTTTGTATTGTTTGCTGACCTCATATCTACCACTCATAGCGGCAGTTCGGCGAAAACACTTGGGGCCAGAAAAATGACAGACAGTTACTTGTTAATAATTTACTGTCGCACATATGGACTAGATGCCTGATAAACGGTGCGATGTGGCTCACTGTGGTGAGCGCCACCTATGGTGCGCGGGGTGCAGCACGTTTGACGAACATGCGGCCAGTATAACAGAGGCAGTGGCGGAGGACATACGGGGCCATATGTAATTTTACTTATGTTCGAAACAGGCTTATGTCTGTTGAAGTTATTTTATTGGTCTTAACGCAGCCGCTGGGCTAAGACATTTTTCATTTATTAGTGTGTATGTAAGTAGTATGTTATCACTTACCTAATTTTGAAGCTTATGTGTAGATTGTATTACTGGTCTAGATGTTATTTTGATTAGTTTTAGGACTTCTGAAGAAGGCTATATTATTATAGCAGAAACCATGGTCAAGGTTTAAAATAAACATAATTTAGTGCAACTGAGGGCTGTTTTTCATTCGAGACTTTTGGAACCGATTGAAACAGCGCTATATGGAGTACGCCCCTCGAGTGGTGAACGCTGGCATAACTAGCGTCAACTCCCTGAAGAGCAGCAGCAAAAACAAGCAAGGAGCCCATTGCCTCAGACTGTGTGAGAGCGGACATCAGGAACCCCTGATTCAGCACTTTGACAACAGTGCAGAAGTGCTATTCTGTAAAAGGGCTACAAGTAGTAATTTCACCTAGGAATGACACAAGAACGCCTTTCAGGCTGCAAACTGTGCATAAAGCAATCCTCTAAAGCTGTTAAGTTAAACATTAGGTTAGCCACGAGCTCCAACAGAAAACGCTAGCACATACCGTCACCAGTACAGGGGTGTCACGGATTTGATACGTATTATACCTCTGCCTTCCTCCCACCTATTCTCGGAATCTGGTCACTCCATCTCTATCACCAATACAGATGGACGACCATTTCCACTTGTTGCAGGATTACCTGCTGAATATGACGAGCACGGGGTCCATCCATTATTACGAGTCTGCAGCCATCCGGTTGTGGAGGTAACTTCAACTCTTCGAGATGCACTTCTGCCTGTCACACATGTGGGTGGAACATGAGGGTCGGGCTGATGTTGCGTGAATGAAGAACCGATCTGCCCCCTTCGAGCTGTTTAACTCGATGGATGTGCACCTGTGTCACCACTTCTGAGCAGTACTACTACTGCCTTACTGGCTATATGCCGGGACCGCCTGTCGGGTTTTCCTTTGCGTGGTTGTTGTATCTTTCGCCTGCACATAATCTCGACAGACAATAACAGAGGCATGTGGATCTCTGGGGCAGAGCCTAGGAGCAGCTTCACATAACGAGAGTGCTGGGACTCCGACAGACGTTGACAGCCATTTCAGACTGCGGCGACGCGCCGGCCGTTGTACCCTCCAACGTTAGCGCTATGACACTGACCGCAGACGACGCCACGAGCTGCGCCAGAGGATTCCTTGCCAGAAGCTGGAGCGCTTCCCTGTGCCTCCGTGAAACGCGGGCTCAGCAAGCCCGCTGCTAGGTCACACTGGAAAGGAGACAGATTGATTGTAAAGCATTCAGAAATAAAAGACTTTCGACTCAATGATGCGTCATCAGCACCTTGGATCACAGCTCTGCAGCCCCACTCGATCGTCATACACCCGCGTTTGAGGCTGCATCTGGTGGGCGCCTTCAGTTTTTACCACGATCAGCTTATCTCGGATTATGGTCATTCTGAATGATAAATACGTAAGAGCAATTTAGAAAAAATGTTCTTATCTGTACACATTCAGCCCTTGACAACGGCAAGGCAGGCCTAATTTAGCTAATTGTGCTAGACATGTAGACAACTGTCGACTGAAAGTGTATAGGTTAAGGAAGTTAATAATTTTAAACAGACTGTTGTGCTGCTAATCACAGCTATGCGAAGCTCCTAGGCAGCTATGGATCTTTGTTGATGGACAACTGGTGGTTGGTACATAGTTTCAATTTCAACAAAAGAACAAATTTCAGAATAACAATATAAAATTTTAATTCGGACCTTTGTCCTCTTAAGAAAATATACAACTGGCCTTCACAAATGGCAGAAGCTTCTACTTAAAATTCTAAGTTATTTACACCCGTTAAGCTAATGAATTTAACAAATGTAAAAGTCAAGAGATTCAAAATCTTAAAAACTTTGATTTAAATCAGTTGCTAGCTGCAGCAACAAATGGAAAGGTCAGCTCTTAAAAAACGACTGGATGAAGTAGCCTTGTAAGCATATTCATGAGAAAGGTTAACAACACCAACCGAAATACAGCAATAATAGAGTGTTTAAACGAATTGCTTGGTTGGCCAAGGATGCGCATGGACCCACAGCTGTCAAGTAGGACGCCAACGCCACTACCAGGGAAGCAACGGCCCGGTCCGCGCGGCAACGCAAACTGACAACCGGCCAGACCAGAAAGAGCGCTTCCGAAAACTATAAAAAACTAAAACTAAAGTTGGAATACACAATGACAGACCAAATACACACAAAGGAATACCACATTAGTACAAGGCCCAAAGAGGGCGTGACAATAAGAAAATGTCTGATCCTAGTAAAGGCCTTTTAAAGCTTATCAGTGGTCACAATGAAACTGACTTAACAAAAGCTCTGCCCTCCATATCAAAGAAAGTCCAAAACCAAAATTAGGCGAAGAGCACATTAACATACTACATTAAATTAACAATGCAAGGAATCTTTAAAAAAAGCAGTAAAACTGTAATTAGACTCCGCTCCGCGGAAACAACACTTGGAAGCCTTAGACTTCTTAAGTTCCTCATAACACTCCTTAACGAATCTCCGGTAGATATAACATGTCAGCATAAGTTTCTCAAATCTTCGCAGGTTAACGGCAGAATACGAATCATACGTAACTTAATGCTTCCAGTTACGCGATGAGAAGATGTCCAGTATGAGATGTCGGACCCGCCACCGTTTCGCACCCAAACACGACGACTAATCAGCACCGTACACCCGGCGCGCGGCAAAACGGCGAGGACGGCGAGGCCCAGGCACAGCGGGTCGAGACGAGGGCCTGCCTTCAAAACATGCTGCCTCGATGAACGCCGACCGGAGAGAGCAGCCCGGCCACACATCAAGCCGGAAAACCAAAGGCGGAACAGTCAGAGATACAAGACCAGACGAGAGTCGATATCAGCGACGCGAGTGGAGCATAACTAGCGCGTCACCACGGCTCAGATAAGCAGTTAAAATCGGATGGTGCCCTTGTAAGCCGAATACTTTGGTGCTGGAGCGATGACAAGGTTGACATCCCTTATTAAGACTGTGTGGAAGTGGCGGTAATTGATTCATGTTCACCAATAAACATTTCCTAGTTAATCTTTAGAGCTTCGTAGATGATTAACAAATGAAATATCATGATTCAAAGGTTTTGGATGTGTTTCCTTTCTCTTAGTATTCTATAAATTTTCGATTTCGTTCATAATTAATTTCAGTAATTATTAGAAGTTCTTAAATTAAAAATCTTGAGGTGAATGTATATACAACTTTCTGTAGGTATGCGAAATTACAACCCGCTTTGGATTCTAGATGCCGAGAGTCGGAATACTAAATAATAATTATTATTACTTATCTTGTGCCCGAAGAACTCGTGAATTTCAACCAAGGCAACGAATGCGACTTCACTTGACACATTGTATGGATGAGACGAAGGAACTATTCAGTATTAGGTTTTACAAGACTGGGCCTTCTGGTCACTACTATGTTACTCCTAACAGTAGGGTCAGGAGCAATGTGATTCTCAGGTACGCGTCATTTACCTCTAGCAACTCAAGTTTCCATCCAGGACTGCGACCCAATTTTTTGCACAACTTTTCGGTGACCGGTGACGTCGCAAGTTTGAATTTCGTGAACTTTGCGCAGGGAGTTCTCTGGGCTGTACCGTCCCACGTGCGTACAATGCCGCCTGTACGCAGTCCACTGAAACGTAGAGAAATAGAGATAAGACGGAACTCTCCTCGACCCGAAATTTGGCCGGCACTGTGCGTGACTTGGCAAGGCCCCACAAGTCTGTCTTCTTCATTAAAGTCTCCAGCTAGCTCATAGCTACCTCACATCGCTAGCTGAAATTTGTTGCACAACTTAATTAAACTTTCTCTTCTCTAATCCCTACTGCGAAGACCTCATTCTCCCGTAATTCTTTGTCTCCGTTCATTCCCCTACCACCGCATTCCAATCCCCTAAGATCATCTCTTTGTACATACTAAATTACCTGCTCAGCGTCCTCGTATGCTTTCTTTCCTTCTACATCTTCTGCTTGCGACGTTGACACACTTGAACTGTTGTTCTTTGCGTTGTTCGTCAATTGTGACGATAACAACCATGTCACCGATCTGTTCGCAGTAACTCACACTATGTCCTACCTTTCTATTTATAACGTGTCCTGTTTCCGTTATGCGGTTTTCTCTTGCTGTTGAAGCTACCCCTTATTCTTCTGACCAGAAAACCTTATCTTCTTTCCAGTTTATTTCATTGATGCCCATTATACCTCGGTTGAACGTTTCCAGTTACCTTTTGAGATTTTCTAGCTTTCCTGACTTTTCCACTCCGCGACTCGTAGAATGTTCATTTGTTGTTCAGTTCGCGGCAGTCACTACCTGCAGATCCGAATGAGGGGCTAGTCAAGAAACCTTTCCCAATGGAGAAATCATCATGACATTTTTCGATTTAAAGGTCTCAAGACCTCCTGACACGTTTTATGTGCCTAAATGCAATTCCCTTTGCCTTCTACAACCTCATGTCATTGATCATTGCTAAACGTTCTGCCGCACAGCGGCAAGTTTCCCACACCAAGGAAAGACAGTGCCCTGAACCTCAGTCCGCTACTACATTCTCTTTGACAAGGCCGTTGGACGAATGAGGGTGTCTTCTTATGCTGCAAATCATAGGCAGCAATTGCTGATGATTTTTATTCAGAATTTAAGGAGGTATTGTGTTCTAGCCCCGAATCAAGGGCGTTTTGATTACCGGTAAAAGACCCTATCCATAGACCACCGGTTCAACTCTACCGGATTACCGCTAGACGGAGCTTATTTCTGCTAGAAGTCAGATGCTTGCCTAGGCTGAACCCCCAGCAGCCAAGACGACTAGCCCTAGGTGGGCGTGACCAGAAACGATGTGTTACAACATTGCTAGAATAACTGAAAAGAAAATACAAAACAGTGACAAGACTTGTTATAACATCACGAATGACCTTTCTCATTCTAGTCCAGATGAGCGAGTACTTTGTCTGAAATGAGCCAAGGGGCAAATACCTGTAGACGTCCGTCAGAGAATGAAGAATGTGTATGGGGCAATTTTCTGCCGAAAACCACTGTTCAGGAATCGTGCGCCAAGGGGCGTTTCCGTTTCATGATAACGCAAGCCCCGACATACCGACTCTAGACTGTAAAGCCTTCGAACGGGAGCTTTTTGATCGCTCCTTATACACTGATGAAAACAAATATCGCAACACGAAGAAAAAGTTGTGCGACGTAAACAAAAGTTGACAGGCGTGATTCTACATCTGAAAGATAATGTCTATTCATATTTCGCGACAGTCGCATTGCAGTGGCGCTAGTACCTTTAATTTTTTTTCTTGAATCAAGAGTCTTCTGACTGGTTTGATGCTACCCGCCATTAATTCTTCTCCCGAGCCAACCTCCTCATTTCAGAGAAGCACTTGCAACCTACGTCTTCAATTATTTGGTGGATCTATTACAATCTATGTCATTCTCTACAGTTTTTGCCCTCTACAGCTCCCTCTAGTGCCATAGAAGTCATTCCCTGATGTCTTAACAGATGTCCTATTATGCTCTCCCTTCTCCACGTATTCCTTTCCTCTCCAATTCTGCGCAGAACCTCCTCATTCCTGACCTTATCAGTCCACCTAATTTTCAGCATTCATCTGTAGCACCACATCTCAAATGCTTTGATACTCTTCTGTTCCGCCTTTTCCACAGCTCATGTCTCTTCTTCTTCGATTTACTCATATTCCATATTCTGTTCTCATTAGACTGTTTATTCCATTGTTGAGATCATCAAATTCTTCTTCACTTTCACTCAGGATAGCAATGTCATCAGCGCATCGTATCATTGACATCCCTTCACCTCTAATTCCACTCCTGAAACTTTCTTTTATTCCCATCATTGCTTCTTCTACGTACAGATTGAACAGTAGGGGCGAAAGACTACATCCCTGTCTTAAACCCTTTTTAATCCGAGCACTTCATTCTCCCTCTTAGCTCTTGTACACTGCACGTCTCTCCTTATAACTTACCCTCATTTTTCTCAGAATTTCGAACATGTTGCATCATTGTACATTGTCGAACGCTTTTTCCAGGTCGACCAATCCTATGAAAGTGTCTTGATTTTTCTTTAGTCTTGCTTCCATTATCAAACTCAAAGTAAGAATTGCCTCCCTGGGCCTTCACGTTCCCTAAATCAACCTGATCGTTTTCTGTTTCATTCTTGTCAGCAACATGGATGCATGAGCTGTTAAGCTGATGGTCCGATAATTCTCTCACTTGACAGCTCTTGCAGTGTTCGGAAGTGTATGGGTGAAAGTCGGATGGTATGTCGCCAGAGGCATACGAAACAGACACCAACGTGAATAGTCGTCTTGTTGCCAATTCCTCTAACGATTTTAGAAATTCTGATGGAACGCTGTCTAATATTTCTGCCTTTTGGATCTTACCCAAAGCTCTATTAAATTCTGATTCTAATACTGGATCCTCTGCCTCTTATAAATCGGCTCCCGTTTCCTCTACCACTTCCGACAAATCTCCCCCCTTATAGAGGCCTTCAATGAACTCTTTCGACCTATCGGTTCTCTCCTCTGCAATTAACTGTGGAAGTCCCGTTGCACTCTTAATGTTACCACTCTTGCTTTTAATTTCACCGTAGGCGAAGAGTCACTATGAGGATGCAAATGACGCTTGCTTTAAATACACGCTGAGAACCATTGTGCGATCTATAGCTCGCGTCACGTCTCCTGAAATAGGAATTTTGCCGAGTAGGAGCTTGGCACATTTGCGGAGAGTGCCGTTGGCCCCGTTTTCCCGGGGAGGCAGAGTGCGAAGTTGCACGGACAGCGCAAATCTGCGGGACAACGGGCCAACAGTTTGTTCTACCGCCCGTGTGACTTCCAAGCTGGTGTGGCTGAGCTTTTTCCGGACAGGAGGGATCTGCAAGGGAAACTGTACTGGATACATTCTTCCTTTGACCGAACACGTCTGCAGGCGAACGTTGGGCCATCGTCATCCACATATCTTCTGGTGGATCCAATTTTTTCCAGTGTTTGTCAACACACAGCGGCTTTTTACGCTCGGTGAGCTACTTTTAGTTCGCTGCTTCAGTGCCGAGACCATGCGGCATTCGCAAACACTGATCTTGCTCTCCGATGCGTCGTGATAAATTGTGACCGGTTCGTTTCGTGCGCTGTTTGTGCCCTGCTACTTCTCTGCTGTACTCGGTTCAGACTCCTATTGTTGTTGTTCTATGTTCCTGTGTTGTGCCAGGCGATTTGGAGAGCCGGCCGCGGTGGTCTTGCGGTTCTAGGCGCTGCAGTCCGGAACCGCGGGAATGCTACGGTCGCAGGTTCGAATCCTGCCTCGGGCATGGATGTGTGTGATGTCCTTAGGTTAGGTTTAAGTAGTTCTAAGTTCTAGGGGACTGATGACCTAAGATGTTAAGTCCCATAGTGCTCAGAGCCATTTGAACCATTCGATTTGGAGAGCGTGTCGCTCGTATCAAAACAGCTTTCGTTTGGTAATCGTCTTAGTTGTGATTTGATGGTGTGCTCTGAATTAATCCCCAATTCGCTCCAGCCAACCGTCCCGAGTTCGAGTCTCGGTCCGGCACATAGTTTTAATCTACCAGGAAGTTTCATATCAGCGCACACTCCGCTGTAGAGTGAAAATTTCATTCTAGAAACATCCCCCAGGCTGTGGCTAAGCCATGTCTCCGCAATATCCTTTCTTTCAGGAGTGCTAGTTCTGCAAGGTTCGCAGGAGAGCTTCTGTAAAGTTTGGAAGGTAGGAGACGAGATACTGGCAGAAGTAAAGCTGTGAGGACGGGGCGTTAGTCGTGCTTGGGTAGCTCAGTTGGTAGAGCACTTGCCCGCGAAACGCAAAGGTCCCGAGTTCGAGTCTCGGTCCGGCGCACACTTTTAATCTGCCAGGAAGTTTCACGACGCTGGAGTTTGACGTCCAATGGTGTCCCATACACTATGTGATCAAAAATATCTAGACACCCCAAAAACTTACGTTTTTCATATTAGGCGCATTTTGCTACCAACTATCAGCGACCTCAGTGGTCATTAGACATCGTGAGAGTGCAGAATGGGGCGCTCTGAGGAACTCACTCCGAACGTGGTCAGTTGACTGGGTGTCACTTTTGTCATACTTCTGCACGCGAGATTTCCACACTCCTAAACATCACTAGGTCTACTGTTTCCGATGTGATAGTGAATTGGAAACGTGAAGGGACACGTACAGGCCAAAAGCATTCAGGCCGACCTCATCAGTTGACTGACAGAGACCGCCGACAGTTCAAGAGAGTCGTAATGGTGGCAGACATCTATCCAGACCATCACACCGGAATTCCAAATTGCATCAGGATCCACTGCAAGTACTATGATAGTTAGGCAGGAGGTGTGGAAACTTGGATTTCATGGTCGAGTGGCTGCTCATAAGTTCAAACGGTTCAAATGGCTCTGAGCACTATGGGACTCAACTGCTGAGGTCATAAGTCCCCTAGAACTTAGAACTACTTAAACCTAACTAACCTAAGTACAACACACACATCCATGCCCGAGGCAAGATTCGAACCTGTGACCGTAGCGGTCGCGCGGTTCCAGACTGTAGCGCCAGAACCACTCGGCCACCAGCGGGCGGCTGCTCATAAGTCACACATCACGCCGGTAAATGGCAAACGACGCCTCGCTTGGTGTATGGAGCGAAAACATTGGACAATTGAACAATGGAAAAACTTTGTGTAGACTGACGAATCACGGTACACAAAGTGGCGATCCAATGGCAGGGTGTGGGTATGGCTAATGCCCGGCGAAATTCATCTGCCAGCGTGTGTAGTGCCAATAGTAAAATTCGGAGGCGGTGGTGTTATGGTGTGGTCGTGTTTTTCATGGATAGGTCTTGCACCCCTTGTTGTTTTGCGTGGCACAACCACAGCACAGACCTACATTCATGTTTCAAGCACCGTCTTGCTTCCCATTGTTGAAGACTGCATCTTTCAACTCGATCGAGCACCTGTTTATGATGCACGGCCTGTGGTGGAGTGGTTACGCGACAGTAACATCTCCGTAATGGACTGCCCTGCACAGAGTCCTGACCTGAATACTCTAGACCACCTTTGGGATGTTTTGGAACGCCGACTTCGTGCCAGGCCTCACCGACCGACATCGATACGTCTCCTCAGAGCAACACTCCATGAAGAATTGGCTTCCAGCACCTGATTGAACGCATGCCTGCGAAGTGGAAGCTGTCATCAAGGCAAAAGGTGTGCCAACACCATATTGAATTCCAGCGTTACCGATGGAGGGCGCCACGAACTTGTAAGTCATTTTCAGCCATTTTGATCACATAGTGTATGTGCTCGACTGTCTGCAGTTGATCACATATGGGACGTCGTAAGCTGACAACTCTAGCATCATCCACAATCAGCATTGATCGCCCCTATATCGATCGAGCAACAGGCGTGGAACTTCATCCCACAAATTGGCATCAGGCACCTGTGCAACTCAATGCATGTGCGGCTGCACGCTTGCATTCAACGTTCTGGCGGTCTCGCAGTTTGTTAATGTAGCAGAATGTCACATTTTCAATGGCATATCTCGCGCTTTCATTAACATATGATTTCGCACTGTTAATCACTTACATTTGTAACCTAGACAAATGTAGTCCCGAAATTTAATTACTCCACATTAATTACTTTTTGGTTTGCCATTGTTTTTCGTCAGTGGATTTAACAGTACTTCTGATATTGTAACATGGTCAATGGCTGTGGATGTTCTAGCATCCGAGACGCGTGTTTTCCTTGTCCTTGCACTGCGGGTAACGGACCGGCACTAGGATGCGCTACAGTAGGGATGGGACCGTGCGTTAGGTGCAGGCGCGGTCGACGCGGCTACAGAGAGTGGTCTGCATATTACATGTCTCCTGCGGACCCTTGTGCCATAGGTGGGGCGTGCGCCGAGCACTATTGACAAGTTGTCAGCGGCAGAGCGGCGGGGACGCGCGATATCGGGGCCCTCGGCAGCTGCCACGGGCAGCGTGGGCAAAGCCTGCCCCAAAGGGACACCGACCGCTGCTCTCGGCCTCTGCGGCCACCCGCCACCGTTACTGCTGCCAACGCGGCAGGTGCGAACTGCTCGTGGAGCATCCGGGAGCGGCCGTAGTACCGAACGTCATTCTGCTGAACTGGCCCGGCTGGCTGCGATTATAACTGCGTACAAGGTGTATCAAAAAGAAATGGGAATTTTGAAATTTCACTTGTTATGTTAGTTCCATTCCGGCTGTTTTTTCGGTTTACCTTGATAATCATAAAATAAAAGTATTTCTACGGTGTCACCGATATTTGAAAAAAAAAATTCAAATGGCTCTAAGCACTATGGGACTTAACATCTGAGGTGATCAGTCCCCTAGACTTAGAACTACTTAAACCTAACTAACCTAAGGACATAACACACATCCATGCCCGAGGAGGATCGAACCTGCGACCGTAGCAGCAGCGCGGTTCCAGACTGAAGCGGGAGAACCGCTCGGCCACAGCGGCTGGCGATATCTGAAGGTAGCAGAGAGTGAAAGGTTATTTACAACTTTTACGCAAACCAAACGGCAGTTACGAGTCGAAGATCATGAAAGGGAAGCAGTGGTTCACAAAGGAGTAAGACAGGGCTATGGCTTATCCCGAGTATCACTCAATCTGTACACTGAGCAAGCTGTGGAGGAAAGCAAGGAGAAATTTGGATATGAAATTGGACTTCAGGAGGTAGAAATAAATCTTACCAGCGACATTGTAATCCTGTCAGACAGAGCAAAGGACACTGAAGAGCAGTTAAGCGCAGTGAACAGTGTCTTGAAAGGAGGTTGTAAGATGAAACTCAACAAAAGTAAAGCAATGGTAATGGAATATAGGCGAATTAAATCAATAGATTCTGAGGCAATTACATTTGGAAATGGGGCATTAAGAGTAGTACATGAATTTTGCTGTTTCCACAGTAAAGCAAATGATGATTGCTGAAGTAGAGTGGATATAAAATGTAGACTGGCAATAGCAAGAATATAAACTTAAATACCGAGCGAGGTGGCGCAGTGGTTAGCACACTGGACTTGCATTCGGGAGGACAGCGGTTCAATCCCGCGTCCAGCCATCCTGATTTAGGTTTTCCGTGATTTCCCTAAATCACTCCAGGCAAATGTCGGGATGGTTCCTTTGAAAGGGCACGGCCGACTTCCCTCCCCGTCCTTCCCTAATCCGATGAGACAAATGACCGCGCAGTTTGGTCTCTTCCCCCAAACAATCATCAATCATAAACTTAAATTTTAGGAAGTCTTTCCTGATGGTATTCGTCTGGAGTGTAACGTTGTATGGAATTGAAACGTGAACGACAAGCAATTCAGACAAAAAGAGAAGAGAAGCTTTTGAAATGTGGTGCTGCAGAAGAATGCTGAAGGTTAGATGGGCAGATCACGTAACTAATCATGAGGTACTGAATAGAACTGGGGAGAAAAAAATGTGACGTAACTTGACTAAAAATATTGTGTCAGCTCATCACACTGTTGGATTCTGTTTATTGTATTTGTGGTTATCAGCAAATCTTGTAAGAATAAAAGTACGTAATACGCAATGTATGGCTTAAACCTTGTGCTTAAGGTATTTATCTTTGCCGAACATTCTGGCCGCGCGTTGTTAGCTGTGACCAATCTTGCGCAAGGTAGAGTTAATTGATACTGAACGATGTTTTTAAAGTGGAAAGGGGGGAGAAAAAGCCGCAGCGTTAAATATTAAATTTATTTTTCAATCCAAAGAAATCTAATGTTAGTTACGGCGCTGGTATTTGCTCCTCGATGGAGGTATAGAGGCAGCGCCTAGTCCTGAGAGTTAATTTCTTTTTCTTTTTTCTCTTTTTTTTAATTCTAAAATTCAGGTTGTTGCGCCTTAGTTTCATGGTTGTTTAAATGTTGATTCATTCCAGTGCGGCAAGTTTGTAACGTTCTTGTCAAAGGTGATGAAAAATTGTATTCAATTTACTTGCGCTCGCTACTGTTCTCCGAAGCTATGCCATTTGTTAAAACATATAGTCTGTGATTTAACTTATAACAACATTACGTCGTATTCTGACATTATATATTTATCTGTAAGGAGCTACAATTTGATAAAAGGTCCTGTTTCATTTTATAACAGTTGTTGTAACCCAAACTGTTTTTCGCTTTGTTAACAAAATATTGGATGATTCAACTGGTCATAAAATTTTGTTTTTTTACTTGCTGTTTAATGCATTTGTTTTGATCTCAGAAATTGTTTCCCTCAGTATATACAATGATTTATTTGCTATGATAATAAAGCTTATCAAACGATGTACTTAAAATCCTGGCCCAGGTCTTTCACATTTTCGATTTCGGTTATGCTGCTCTTTGAAAGGTCAGATTTCGGTATCGTTTACACAAGAAGTCTCGCACTTCACGGCATGATATGTAATGACAGAGCTGCACAAAACATGTATCAGTGACGAGTTTTACATGACCTCAGTCCATCTCCACGATTGTTTTTCTGCCCACAGTAATGACTATATGGAACAGGTAACTAGGAGGGTAGGCTGTGTCCTGCATGAACACGCACCAGCGTTTGTGGATCATGCGTATGAAGGCAAATAACCTGTTGTGCACCTCCTTATATACACTCACCAAAAAAAAGTTTTGCATCACTTCGATTCCCAGAACTCCTGAAGGTAGACGTTGACTGTGGATATTGTATCACAGACACAGTCCCTTTCACTGTTCAGAGACGTCACTAAACCCGCCCAAAAATGTAAAATACCATGCACGTGTAGCATCTATTAGACGGAGAGGGTGCGACAGTCAATCAGTTCCAGTCATTCCACCAGGAAGGAGGTACACGGCTCGTGTTGTCTGTGTTCAGCCATACCTAGACGGTTAATACCGTGGTTCGATCGCGTCCGCATTGTTACTTTGTGCGAGGAAGGGCTCTCAGCAAGGAAAGTGTCCAGGTGTCTCGGGGTGAACCAAAGCGATGTTGTTCGGACATGTAGGAGATACAAAGGGACAGGAACTGTCGATCACATGCCTCGCTCAGGCCGCCCACGGGCTATTACTGCAGTGGACGACCGTTACCTACGGATTATGGCTCGGAGAAACGCTGACAGATCGCCACCATGTTGGATAATTCTTCTCGTGCAGCCACAGGACGTCGTTTTACAACTCAAACTGTGCGCAGTAGGCTGCATGATGCTCAACTTCACTCCCGACGTCCATGGCGAGGTCCATCTTTGCAACCACGACACCATGCAGCGCCGTACAGACGAGCCCAACAACATGCCGCCGGCCGCGGTGGTCTAGCGGTTCTAGGCGCTCAGTCCGGAACCGCGCGACTGCTACGGTCGCAGGTTCGAATCCTGCCTCGTGCATGGATGTGTGTGATGTCCTTAGGTTAGTTAGGTTTAAGTAGTTCTAAGTTCTAGGGGACTGATGACCACAGATGTTAAGTCCCATAGTGCTCAAAGCCATTTGAACCATTTTGAACAACATGCCGAATGGATCGCTCAGGAATGGCATCACGTTCTCTTCACCAATGAGTATCCCATATGCCTTTAACCAGACAATCGTCGGTGACGTGTTCAACTCGGTCAGGATGAATGCTTTAGACACACTGTCCAGCAATGTGGAATTTCCCTGTTGTTTTGGGGTGGCATTATGTGGGGCCGACGTTCGCCGTAACGGCTGTACGATACGTGATGCCGTCCTCCGACCGATAATGCAACCATATCGGCAGAATATTGGCGAGCCATTCGTCCTCATGGACGACAATTGGCGCGCCCATCGTGGACATCTTTTGAATGTCTTCCTTCAGGCTAACAACATCGGTCAGCTAGAGTAGCCAGCATGTTCTACAGACATGAACCCTGACGAACAAGCCTGGGATAGATGAAAAGGGCTGTTTGTGGACAACGTGTCTCACCAACCACTCTCAGGAATCTACGCCGAATCGCCCTTGAAGAGTGGTACAATGTGGAGCAACAGTGCCTTGAGGAACTTGTGGATAGTATGCCACGACAAATACAGGCATGCATCAATGCAAGAGGACGTGGTACTGGATACAATATGTATCGGTGTGTACAGCAATCTGGACTACTACCTCTGAAAGTGTAGCTGTATGGTGCTACAACATGCAATGTGTGATTTTCATGAGCAATAAAAAGGACGGAAATGATGTTTTTGTTGGTGTCTGTTCCAGTTTTCTGTACAGGTTCCAGAGCTCTCGGAACCGAGGTGATGCCAAACTTTTTTTGATGTGTGTACGATGGTAAGGAGAGGCGGGCTACAGAGTGGTGCGGAAACTGTTGGACAGGAGGAAGAAAGGTTAGTGAACTGGTAACACAGCAAACAGAAGATTTACCTAACTTTATTTCTCCAAATGTACGAAGACTAATAACAAACGATGCAACAAAAAATGGAAACCAGCCCTCGCTGTATCAGCAAGAGTGAAGTACGAACAAAGTTACTGCACTGTAGTGGCTACAAGCGCAAGTCGTCGACTGAGCAGCTGCCATCAGCTGTCCTATATTGCAGTATCAGAGTGCTCATAGTCCAGAGCCATCGGAGATGTGGCTCATTAACACCGAATCCCACACGACCACCATCGGCATTGGACTGAAACTAGCAACTGTAGAATGCCAATAGGATGGTATCAATATGTGCCCCCCCCCCCCGACCCCACCAAACCCCCTCACTGTCGTTGTGTATTGTATATGAGCGATTGACAGTGGAGGGGGCAGGGCTGGATGCTTGTGGCAACGAGGAGACGAGATCCAAAACTGGGGCTGATGCCAAGCCCCAACTCACACTCCAGCATATGACCTGAGTCTGCCCTGGAACACCACCCAAAAAACTGGGCAGAGAGCCCGCACCTACATCCAGAAGTGCAGCAGCAAACGAAGACAGAGGCATTTCGATGACTGGAGAGGGACCCTAGGCGGCACGTGAGACAGAAGCCAGACGACGGTGGCTGTCGAGACGGCGACGACCGTGAGAGGGAGTCGACTTATACCGGCTAGAGGATCGGCGCCGACGTGCAGGAGCCAGAAGCAGCGAGGGACATTGCGTCCAGGCAGGAACAGAGTCTGAAAACACAAAACCTGCGGCAGGACTAAACAGTTCATAAGGATGAATTCATTTCGGGTGGTATCGCAGAAATCGTCTCGGTCCCTGCAGGAGCATCATAAAACGTCCAATATGCCGTACGTTGGTGGCTTACCCTGAGCGCCTTTATTCGCCATACAATTTCTGAAAGACCGAATCGTTGGTGTGATACTTTCTGTATCAGGGCAGAGCTGGCGCCGTCCACTGTGGCATGTGAAGCAACTGCAGCAAGGTGTGGTGGGGCCATCTATGTAACAACTCCGCCAGCGATGATCCGTTATGTGGCTTGCAGCGGTAGAGAGAAAAGAATAGCAACAGTGCTTGACCTGTGCGTGGGAAACATGAAGTTTGCCCATCTGTTGCTTAAATCATCATATGAGTCGCTCAGCTTCGCCGTTGTATTGCGAGCGGAATGGAGCAAAGCTGTTGAAACTCAGTAAAAACAAACTAATGTCGGTTGTCAGTCACAGTCGCTTCAGGCAATCCCTTGATGCAAAAGATCGATGACAAGTCCTGGATTGTGGAACAAGCCACAGTCAGATGCATAAGAATCGTGAAGGGAAACTTAAAGATAGCATCAATGACGATGAGCCAATGTTTATTCCAGTAAGTGCAAATGTTGCCAAGATGCTTGAGATTTGAGTCATTGATAAGAAATGCTGAGGTGGGCCTGACTGATGTTCAGCATAGAGTTAGCACAGCTGTTTGTGCATCCAGACCATGCCAAGAGCAAAGACATCGCACCAACTGGTTGGTGTAGCAAACGAAGTACATCGGGTTGTAGAGCCTGGGGAACAGCTACACATGACCAGTCATTATTAATGCGAATCAAAATGACACCTTGGTGAACTGCAAGGGCGTGCCGATGGGCAAAATATTGACGAAACACAGAACTACGACTCTGTCTGGCTGGACGTGGCCAACCAGTGGTGATGTAGTGCAACAGAATCTTCAGATCAGGATCTGCTGCTGAACCATGGGCTATTTTCCAGTAAATGGAAATCCATGCAAAACGTCTGTGTCTTGTGTATCAGTGTAGCAATGAGAATCAGAGGAAACATTGTCTGCAGAGTCAGGAATAACAGAGAGGCGAGAAAAAGCATCTGCGTTGGTATGCTTAGAAGTGAGCCAATAAAAAATCTCGTATTGATAATTTGAAAAAAGAAGAGCCCACCGTTGCAGCTTCTCCACTGCACAACTTTCGACTGACTGAGAAGAGCCAAACAAAGGTTGTAGAGGCTCGTGGTCAGTAACCAAATAAAATTTTCTGTCAAAAAGGTACTGGTGAAATTTAGCAACACCACAGACAATGGCGAGGACCCCATTTTCAGTGTGCGAATAATTTCAATGAGCTTTGTTCAAAGGCAATCGGTCTGTCAAGAGAACCACATTTATGCGACAAAACTGCACCGATACCGTAACAGGTAGCATTCACAGCCAAGACCACAGGTCTGGCTGGATGAAAATGGATAAGACATATCACTAAGTAAAGCATCTTTCAACTTCTGGAAAGCTGGCTGACGACACACTTGCGACTGAAGAAAGGAATATTCCTCCTGCGCAAACAACGCACAGGAGCCTCGATTTGAGTGGTGTTACATATAAATCTGATACAATACGTGAGCTTCTCTAGGACAGAATGCAATTCCCACACTTTACGGAGGGGTGGAAGGTCATGGATAACAAGCAAATGCGATTGCAATGCGTGAACACTCTGGCTATTAACGACATGTCTTAAGTACTCAAGTTCCGTCTGAAAAACACACATTTGTGTCTGTTACATTTGAAACCAGCTGCAAAAGGCGCTTGAACCAGAGTGCGAAGAGTGTTAGTGTGTTCTTCAGGAGTGCGCCGTGAGACGACTGTGTCATCTAAATAGTTCGAGGAGAAAGGACCTTTGCAGTCATCTGCTCCAGAAAGCGCTGAAACATGGCGGACGCGGAAGCACGGCCGAACGACAAACGCTAAAATTTGGAAGAGATCCAGATGAGTATTAATCATCATCCAGAGGGATTGACAAATAAGCTTCGTGCAAATCGAAAATGGTTCAAATAGCTCTAAGCACTATGGGACTTAACATCTGAGGTCATCAGTTCCCTAGACACACATCCATACCCGAGGCAGGATTCGAACCTGCGACCATAGCAGCAGCGCGGTTCCGGACTAAAGCGTCTAGAACCGCTCGGCCACAGCGTCCGGCTTTCGCTCAAATCAATTTTGGAAAAATAACGACCAGCACCCAGTTTAGACAACAATTCTTCCGAGCACAG
The DNA here is from genome assembly GCF_021461385.2 of Schistocerca piceifrons. Classification (NCBI taxonomy): domain Eukaryota; kingdom Metazoa; phylum Arthropoda; class Insecta; order Orthoptera; family Acrididae; genus Schistocerca; species Schistocerca piceifrons. The sequence goes on from NC_060138.1 coordinate 376,037,692, forward strand.
CAAGTGATAATTATCAATAACTGTTTCAGGATTCACAATTTTCTTAAAATTGACGCACCATTGGAGTCTGCAGGACAGGTCTTTTATTCTAAAAGGAGGGACCGCCGATTGACTGGCAGTAATAGATGATAAGACACCACTTTCTTGCAAATCAGTAAATCCCTGGGCCGCCTTTTCTGGAATAGCCTGAGGGACTGGACGAGCTTTAACAAAACGTGACTGTGCATTATCCTTCATTGTGACATGGGCAACAAAATTACTGGCTTTGCCTGAAACTGCACATAACAAATCCTGAGATTCAGCACATAACTTAACAAGATTGTCCCGAAAATCAAAGAAAGAAACAGGAAGCACATTGACCTGAATGCGTAAGCAAAACAAAACAAAAGAATCAAGACCAAAAATATTAGCACTGTGTCGGGAGGAATGAACTGTGATTGCCACTGTCTTTGTCAAATTTCGGAAAGTCGTAGGAAGGCTACAAGTGTGTAAGACAGCAATGTCTGGCCATTCTACGCTGTCAACATATGGGGCGATGTACACCACTTAGTTTTGTTAAGCAATTCGTAAATTCTACGGTTGAATCAACTCAATGAGCGCCAGTGTTAAACTACAAACGGACTGATTGTCCAGTAACAGTAAGAGACACAAAAAGTTTTTTGTCTCTATGTAGCACCGCAGATGAGAATGGAGCCTTTCCTGACCAGCTATTATACTGTTGTTTTACACTAACGACACTGTGTGGCTTTGAAAACACAATACACCGTGTGAGTTATATTCCCTTGAAAGAGTAGCGCAAGAGGGTGCCTCACGCTACTGGAAACACACAGACTGTACATGACCCCTTCTGCTACAAACAAAGCAAGTCGCATCACGCGACGGGCAAGATCGGCGAGAATGTTCCGTATTACGGCGAGGGCATGACTTCTCACTTTGTGCCAGATGCGACACGTGTTGACGTGAGCGCTGTAGTTGTGGCCTGCCGGGCTGTTGTTTGTGAGCGTGCAACGAGGTCTGTAGCTACAGACCAAACAGGCGTTGCCTATAAACTGTCTGCTGCACTTTCGCAGGAATCCTGCAGGACCGGCTGCAAGAAAGGGCCTGGATATTTAAGAACCTGTTACCGAATTCGGGATTCAGCTACATTGTGCGTGTTGGATCACGAACCACTGCAGCACTGTAATATTTCCCACACACATTTTGAATATACACCGTCCAGTAAGGCCTTGCAATTCAGTCACCCTTTGGCGGTATATCTGTGCTTCTTAGTTACATAACCTAAAAATTTGTGACGGGCAGCCGCTACTGGTACCCTGTCCTCATAATACAGACTAAGGCACTTGCAATAGGTCCTGGTATGGGACATGGATAAGGTTGGGAATTGGCAAAACGTTTTGCGCACAGGCGGTAAACAGTCACTCCCAACGAGTCTAAGTAATTAGAATATTTGTCGGTACCTCTTGTATGCGATGCACTGCGGTACTGAACTGTGAGAGCTACTCAGTCCAGTCTTCCTTCGCCTCGTCAAACTCACGAAATAGCAGCGCATACGCAGGCGGCACGGGCATTTGAGCTGCCATTGTGTCCGTCGTCTTGTGTGAAGTCATCTGCGCCGTGATTCATTCATCGCTTCATGCAGTTTGCGGCATTTGATGACTCTTAAACTGAATAAGCTGAATTAGGTCCACTGCAGGCGGCGCAGATGACTGCGGTGCACTAGCCACTGTGAATTAATCAATGCACAGAGACAAGCAGCGAAAAGGAAAAATATTACAGAGGAAGCAAAAGGTGTGCAAAATCAGCAACCATGAAACCTAGAATACAAAGGGCACAAGAAGACAAACACAGTGACAAAGCAACAAAAAAAAAAGCAACCACTGACAGCAAAAACCAATCAAATAGACAACGTAACAGGAAGAAATCAATTCCAACACTACAACACGTAGGCACGGTAATTCGTCGCCAGATGTTGTGTATGTCTTTCAACACAACGGTAAGGAGAGGTGAGCTACGGAGTGTGAGGCAGGTGTCGTTGCAGGAAAGCTGGACGGGAGCAGGAATGAAAAAGTAACACGACAAACAGGAGATTTGCTTAACTTGTATTCTCAAAACGTACGAAGGCTCATTACAAATCATGTGATATACATAAATGACTTGAACATATAACTCCAGGAAACGAAACCATTCGCCATACAAAAAAAAAAAAAAAATGGTTCAAATGGCTCTGAGCACTATGGGACTCAACTGCTGAGGTCATTAGTCCCCTAGAACTTAGAACTAGTTAAACCTAACTAACCTAAGGACATCACAAACATCCATGCCCGAGGCAGGATTCGAACCTGCGACCGTAGTGGTCTTGCGGTTCCAGACTGCACCGCCTTTAACCGCACAGCCACTTCGGCCGGCTTATTCACCATACAGTGCAAACACAATAAACAGCCATTTGGAATTAGATTCAGTTTTATTATAGACTATTTTACTATCTCCGATTTTAAATTGTTTGATTGTCCTTCACATTATGTACAAGCTTTTTAGCCGTTGTTGCTCGACCTATAATGTTATTCGCACTGTCCATATTTTATTCGTCGTTTTTCTTCTGCAGCTGTGTATGGATAACGCATGACATATTTCAAATTCCGTCGAAAAAACTTTACACATTGTTTTATTACAGAGTTTGGCCAGTTCACTGACCAAACATGCTAAACTACCGTGCCAGCAACATCTAGACCTCGCACTGCGGACAAAGAAGCATAGATGAAGACCTGCCTATGACACAAAATCCTTTCTAGAATCTATAGTATCATTAAACTGTTGTTGAACTTAAAAACACAGTTTCCTGCTCTTTTTTACGTACAGTGTAATGAATATTTCCAACTTCAAAAGTGTCAAGCCTTTCGGTTAGTCTCATTTCGTTCATATTTGACAAAGAATTGAACAGTACACGAGTTTAATTAGGGTCTGATAATATAAGTATTGATAAGGACCAATACAGTTACAGTGATTCTATGCACTGATTTCATATTCTATTTTTAACACAAACTCTCTAACAAAAAACTGTTAAAAGTTTTCTTCGATGGAATTTGAAGTATGTCATGCTTTATCCGTACAGAACTGCTGAAGAAAAACTACGAAAAAAAAATGGACAGTGCAAATACCATTATAGGTCGGGAAACAACAGCTAAAAAGCTCGTACATAATGTGAAGGACAACTAAAATATTTAAAATCGGTGATGGTAAAATAGTCTATATCAAAACTAAATGTAAGCCCAAATTGTTGTTTATTGTGTTGAACCTTGTCCTGGGTATTTTAGCTGTTTTTCTGGCTGCGCTTTAGCACCGAGGTGCGCTGAGGATACAGGACGTGAGAGACACAATTCCTGAGAGTCGAGGGAGCACATCGAACACATCCTTTAGAAAATTGCTAGCTGGGGGGAGGGGGTGGGGGGAAAGGAGGGTTGATTAATAGATAGAAGACATCCTTCTGTTGTCTTTAGGAAAGTTGAAGCGTCCCCTTAGAAAAATTGTAAATGACTGTGCCTAAACTGATACACAATATTTTTAGCGAAACGCGATCTGACTTTCAATATCCCTACAAAAGAATGGCCCTGACAAACAATAACCTATACCTTTCATGGATCACTTACCTCACAAAAATCTTCGTTACTCGAACTACTGCAAAACAGCGTGCGCCAATACTGTCAGCTAAATAAAAGATTTTAACTACTGAAGGCACTAACAACTGACAGGCAAACTAAGCAAATGAAAGATTTTGATAGAGAACAAACAATGTATTTACCTTAATAGTGTTCAAAAGTCATGACATCCCGTCTTACAAATTTATTGTCTCTGATGGACACACGTCCAGATCATCCACTCTCAAAACTCAGCCATCTCTCTCCCCACATCCACCACTGCTGGCGGCTCACCTCCAACTGCGCAACGCTACGCGCTGTTAACATCCAGCTGCCCAACACTACAATAGCAAATTCCAACAATGCAAACCAGCCACAGACTGCACACAGCAGTCAGTGATTTTCATATAGAGCGCTACATGGCGTTACCAACATAAAAACCTAAACAGCCTACTTACAAAGTGACCTCTACTAGTGTCATACTCGCTCCCGACCTGTTGTGCAATTTACTGCACATATTCGGCCGACCGGTGTGGCCGTGCGGTTCTAGGCGCTTCAGTCTGGAACCGCGTGACCGCTACGGTCGCAGGTTCCAATCCTGCCTCGGGCATGGATGTGTGTGATGTCCTTAGGTTAGTTAGGTTTAAGTACTTCTAAGTTCTAGGCGACTGATGACCTCAGATGTTAAGTCCCATAGTGCTCAGAGCCATTTGAACAATTTAGCCACTGCACATATTCAATTTGGTCAGCCGAATTGAAATCACTCGTTCCGGGTGATGGAACTCCTCTTGGCAGGAGGTGGACGTGCTGAGAAAGCTACGTTCAGCTAATAAGCATCTCCAGGCTGCCCAAAAAGCATGACAAAACAACTCTGATGTACACAGTTGACAGAAAACCTCGAGTGCAGTTTGTTTAGATTTTCCCACAACCTGTTATGAGAGGGCACTGATTTGTGAAATTGATGCGATGTTAGGAGGACGTAACATATTGCGTGGAGCTTTTAGGAAAAGTGTGGAGGAAATCTAGGTCGAATATTTCGTCTCTTTTGGCAGGAGATTTTGTTACAATGAAACAATTACTTCTTTGGTGAACCGGTAAAGCTTGAAGAGCATTGGTTGCTGAGGTTCTTGGAGAAAATAAATTACCAGTCAGTTCTTCAATGATTTGAAATTTGGGACTGCGTTTCTGTACTCAGTTCTGGCAGGCTACGCTCTCAACAGAGTGGGGTCCAATGTAAATGTCCTCAGCAGAGCGGTGTTGAAGACATGATAGATGGCAGCCAGTAATGGAGTCACTCACTGCTAGTATCGCATCGATGATAACGGTGAGCATAACTTACAGCTTTGGCCTTTGGGGCCTTTGGGGCCGTCGCGAACTAGATAATCAGAGTCGTGTTCGGATTCTCTTTCTCACATTCGTCAGCACGTTTTCTGTTGCATGGGCTTCTTAGCTTATCCGGTCAGACAAACAATCACTGTAATTGTATGTAGGGAGATGGAGTTAAAATTCACAAACTCAGGTATATAATCATGAGCTAATTTCGGCCTCCAAGTAACTTTGTCAGATGATATTCTACGTTTGTAGTTACCGTGATGTCATTATTTATTTATATGCTTGTTCGTTCTCATCTCTTTTTGTTATAAACTAAACAGTTCTGTAAATTTTCTTTGATACGAGCAGACAGCCCCTTCCTGATCATATTTAATATTTTTCAATGATAGAATGCCTGTCCCCCACCGTACGATTCATTGCAAGGTCCGCGATCTTTATAGCATTTATCATTCCGTTGCGTACAGTAATTCCAGCACTGGGTCTTAGGGGTGCGTCTGCATCAGGATTAGTTTTGGTACGGCTGTCTTTACTCACACACACGTCGGTTTTCACAAAGTGAACTATCGATAGCTACACATTCAGTAGTTTTGAACTGTCTCTAGTGGGTCCAACCTGTATGCCAGAACAAAAATTGCGGTCTCACTACACTCCAAAATGGTCACGTAACGTTCAGTGGCATTGTACCTATACGGTATCATTCTTCAACAGTGGAACGTGTGTAGATAAGGGAAAGGCTGGTTTTATTGACGGCCTTGTGTATCATCTCCTGAGGCCTTTTCGTGTCGATTATGAGCTGTGTTGTCTGAAACGTTTCCTTCAGTGACCCAAACAACATCTGAGTGATTTCAACGCTGTACATCGCGATTCTGACCTACATGGCAGACGCTTCAAGAAAAGGGACGATTTGTAGGTAATGCGGAGGGTGTGCCGACCATCTCATTGCGCCACACCTCAGCGGTGACACTGGACAAAACTGTGGCGAAATTTGGTGCCAGTGTGACGTCACTGACACACCTCGTACCTTAAACGAACTCCTGAGCTCTGGCCTCTTCTTCGCGTGTATAGACACCTCGCTGTTTGAAGAGTTGCCGAGCCGGAGCGTGACGTCAAAGGGTGTTCACGACTTTGCACCATTACAGAGGCGGGTCTTATGCGACTTTGAGCCAAATTTCATACTTTTGCATCGCAATTTGGTGTGTGTGAGTTGTGGGAGGGGGGGAGGGCAGTGGAATTACAGGGTTTCAAAAAAGTCACACATTAATTCTTTTGCGCTGTGTAGATATACTGAATCTGGAGGAAGGTTTCTGTATATAATTAGTACATATGTCGTGGAAACTGGATGAACTGTGATGATGTTTGTCTACTACGATGTGCCTGTTTTAAACTTTCTTAGCGTGCGCAGTCTAAATTGTTCAAGCTATACAAGAATGTGGAGTTAATACTCAGGTACGCAATGCTGTTCTCTGGATTTTTATCATAACTCTAGGCTTTGGGCGGTAAACAGAAAACCGCTACACCAGACAAGTCGCCCGACGGTAGACATTTAGTGCTATCCGTGCAAAGCCGGTGTGTATCGCTAGTGAGAGATTAGACTTGAAATTTTCAGTTTTTGTATAGCATGTTGGTTTACACGTTTTATCGCAGTCTTCTCATAAGATCTCACATAAATACATCATTACGAACAGCAGCTGTTGAATGCGTTTTCAATGTTACAGCTATAAAAATTTCTTACCGCAAGAATGGTTACCAACGTATTGAAATCCTTTTACTACGCAAAAAAATACCATAGTCGTGGACGTAGTACGAGAAAACGTTCCTTAAATTTAACACGGCTGTTATGGGAGTATCCGTGCTCACTTAATCCGGCAGGAAGTTTCAGTTATTGTTTCCTCTCTCGTTGTCTGTAGGGGGCTTTAGAGAAACGCACACATCCGTGCCTATTCTCGTGGTCATGCGTGTGTGTACAGTATTCACAGTTAAGACATAGAACAAAGAGAATGAATTCAAACAGATTCGGAGAAGTGAGCAGATGTTGGCTAATGGCTAAGGGCCGCCGGCTAACCTACGTGTGTTTGCTTTCCACATACAATTAAGCGGAAACTGTGCGTGTTTTTCATTTCCGCCTTGTACTCGCATGTTCGCCGAGTAGCTGTTAAAACATCAAAAAGAAAACAAACAGAAGATTGATTAAATAGAACAGAGACGAATGCCACGCACTTCCTTCTTTATTCAAAATATATTGTAGCATATGTTGTATTGCGTATGAGCGCCCGGAATCTAGTCGAGGAGAATCGTACAGTGGAATGTTTTTACATAAATTTAGACATCACTGAACTAATGCATAGTAGCACTAATTGTAGCAGACACTGTATATACACGTCAATATAGGTCATTGTCAATCTCTTACTTATGAGAACCCTGTGGCCTGTACGTCGGGTAACTGTTTCTAACTCCAGTTACTGACAGTGCTCTGGAGGAATTTCGAGAAGAAAAGTCGATTACAAAGCTGCACAGAATTTGTGAGTGAAGGTAATTCTGTGTATTTACCAGAAGACACACACGCGGTCACTGCTGCTGCTACGCACACATGTTCCTCCGTATGACTCCTACAACACATTTCTAGAAGATTAAGATTAGCATTCTTCTCATTCGCTCCCGTATTTGGGTTTGCATGTTAAGAAACCCAGAGAAAGTAAGGAAAGTTTAAAATTTGGCAATGTTTATAGCTATCAACACTCTACTACGCTACATAGGGATTGTACCGTTCGCAGAAATGTACGCTGTCAACAGTCGCAGATCTGAGATACGAAACACTGTAGCGATCAACATTTACGAAAATCGTAGGGTCAAAGCATTATTTACTACTGAATGATGACGATATCCACTATTTTCCTTTTATTGTAATCACAAAACGCCAAACAAATGAATACTATGAAATTAAGAGTCCATATTACCTAACGTGACCATCCATATATGTTAAGTTTAATTGATTACATAGTGCAAGCTTCGGCAAACTATGATATCTCTGATACTTTATGTTGAGGGCATACCCTTTATTCTGCTGTGCATTAATTAGTTAATTAATTAAAGATCAATGTTCTCACGACTAACACCACAGTGTTGTCAAGTGAATATCAAGATGAAACCCAATGTAATTTGAGAACAAAGTCATCTTGATAGCTCAATATATATTTATAGTACCGTATCGCCTACTGCCATAGTCAGATCAAAACTTATAACTCGTAAAACAAATTGTAGATACTAAAACTGTACGTTGTTTTACAAGTTGTAAGTTTTGATCTGATGACTGTAGTAGCAGAGACGACGCCCTAAATAAAGAGCTAGGTGGCTTTAAAATGAACACACTTCATACGCCGCGATCGCATTGTAGACACTTTTATTGCTCCATGATGAGGGGATCCGACGGTCTTACGCTGCCGTCGTCTGATCTTCTGAAACTGGCTATAAAAGTGCGATCTTACAGAATATCAGATGACCGCAGCATAAGACAATTGAAACCGGTCATCATCTAGCAATAAAAGTGTCTACACTGCGATCGCGCGGTATGAAGTGTGTTCATTTTCAACTACAGCGATCGCCCCACAGCACAGCATGTGTACCTTACAAATTAGACGGCTTTATTCACAAAATATCCACAATGATCGCAGACAAATTCAGGAACTTCATGTCTTTTTTTAACAAAACAAATGTAGTCAAATGAATTTAACTGAAAAGTGAAAAACTGTGGATAAGTAAATAATACGAAGCAACAACACTGCATTAGTACAAGACTTAATTCACAAATAGATGAGCAAAATAAAAATCGGTGTGAGTCGAAAGTTAGACATTTGTTTCTGACGATATCTCTTACGAAGAGTAGTAGATATTTAGAGTTATGGGCTCATAAACGTTCATGCAAACCAATACAGAAACTCCTGTGACATTAGCAAAAAAAAAAAAATTTAATACAAAATCAAGCTCTGAGGATGATTAAATTGTTATTTATTTATCCACTTACATTTAACTACTTATTTTTCGGTCATTAGCCTATGTACTGGTCTGGACTGGTTTTAGTTGGCCCGAGCTGGTCCGCCACTTGTCCCAATCTTTTCATTTTTAATTAAATTGCTTAGTAAACACTAAGCCCTTTGTACCCTTGGACTGACACTAGCTTTTTCTCTCTGCTGAGACTTCGAATGCAAAGTTAAGCATTTGTCACTGTTCCACGCGATACTTGCTCCTCCTTCTGGTAACATATCAACACATCTTCACTTATTTCTTAGTACACACTGATGAGCCAAACCATAGTGACCTCTACTGAGATGCTGTAAGAAGAGTATATGAGGGGCGCGGAGTCCACTGTGGGATCATTATAGCGACGATATGGGCCGTGTATATGGAAATATATTGGCATCTTTGACAAAGGGCTGATTGTTACGGCCTCGCGGAGTGGCCACACGGTTTGAGACGTCATGCCACGTACTGCGCGGGCCCTCCCGCCGGAGATTCTAGTCCTCTCTCGGGCACGGGTGTGTGTGTTGTTCTTCGCATAAGTTATTTTAAGCACTGTTTAAGTCTAGGGACCGTTGACCTCAGCAGTTTGGTGCCTTAGAAATTCAAATGCATTTGGATTCTTACGGACTGAGGCCTGGTAACTATAATTTCCGTTACGGCGAAGCTAGTCGGCTGTTCAAGTGCTGTTTACGTGAGCATCTGTGAAAAGTGCTTGAAGAAAGATGAAACCATGAGTATTGAAACGTCCCTTTAGAAAACTTTATGAATGACTGTGCTGATAAACCCCTTACGTTATTTGATTTTCAAACAGCTGAGCAAAACTGAACGTACTCAGACATTTCTGTCTTTACGTATTCTGATCATCACTAAACTGACACACAATATTTTTAGCGCAACGCAGTCTGACTTTCAATAATCCCTACAAAAGAATGGCCCTGACTAACAATAACCTATACCTTTCATGAATCACTTACCTCACAAAAATCTTCATTACTCGAACTACTCCAATACAGCGAGCGCCAATTCTGCCAGCTAAATAAAAGATTCTAACTACTGAAGTCACTAACTACTGACAGGCATAGTGAGCAAATGAAAGATTTTGATAAAGAAAAAACAATGTTTTTACCTTAATAGTGTTCAAAAGTCACTATACACACACACACACACACACAAACACAACACACACACACACACACACATATATATATATATATATATATATATATATATATATATATATATATATATATATATATATCAGTCCATGACATTCAGTCTTACAAATTTACTGTCTCTGATGGACTCACGTCCAGATCATCCGCTCTCAAAACTCCGCCATCTCTCTCCCCACATCACCACTGCTGGCGGCTCACCTCCAACTGCGCAACGCTACGCGCTCTTCCCAAACAACTGCCCAACGCTACAATAGCGACTATTCCAACAATGCAACCTAGCCATAGACTGCACACAGCACAGCCAGTGATTTTGTAACCTCCCCCCAAAAAATTGTATATAGAATAATAATATTATGATTCTAATTTTAGTATAACCTCAGAACAAGATTGGTTCCCATTTATAACCTCCCTACAGAAATTCATTCACATTGAACCTCCACACAAAATTTGTTTCTCATTTAATGTAAGCTCGAAACAGAAAAATTCCTAAACCTCGTAATAAAAAAATAAATTCAGTAGCCTCGTAAATTTTGGACGACAGCAGAGCTTCGTCATGGTCCTGTAAGATCATTCTGAATAAAAAAGCAAAAATTCTTACCTCAATAAAGTCGTCAACTATCTGCTCTTACAATAACCTTTTTCCGGCACAGCTCTGTGCAATGCTGGCCGATGCATTTGTCATTTATGAAAGGAAGCAACTGATTTTTCTTTTGCGACAATCGGAATGATCATGGATTGGAGAAATTAGTAAATTCTTTAAATTGAAATGAATGCTTGTAAAAAAAAAAATAACCTTATATCACAAAGATTATTATTAGGACATTTTTAAAACATTTACTTCGAAGTTCACATAACATTACTAGATATGCGTGAGGCTGCTTTTTACCTTATACAATAATACTCAGGCTCCGGCATCGCTGCACCGCGACCGGCCAGCCAACACGATACACCAGACCAGAGCAGAGCAGACTCCACACAAGCGCAGACTAGCAACAACTTACTGCTACAGCTACACAGTTCGTACTGAGTCAACACTGCTCTCTGGTCAGCGATTCTCTTATACCTTGCATATCGCAGGCAGCGCATGAGCAATACATCGAAATTACATCTGCTCGGACCTCTTACGTAAAATTACATCTGTATTACATCTGCTCGGACCTCTTGCATAAAATTACATCTGCTCGGACCTCTTACATAACCCTCCACTGGGGGAGGGGGGGGGGCAAAAATTTGGCAGCGATGGTGAGTCAATTGGACTTGCCATGAGCAACAAATTTTTCTTGATTAACTAAGTTTACAGTCACAGAGTATATACATATATATATAAGTGCAGAACATGAAATGAAATAGAGTGCACATGCACTGAGTACAGAACATATCAAGAAATCACAAAATGTATACGCACTGTATACCTTTTTATCATTTTACAAGAACTAGGATAGGAAAGGGAAGGATTGCATCATGGTTGTAGCACAGTAGGTTGCACGTAGCTGCACTGAAAGTCCACATCTTTCTACAGAAGCACAACACCAAGTGAGACAATCTGAAGTTCTCTTCCATGAAGTATTAATCAGTGTAGCCAAGACACTGAAATGTCGTATTAATATTCAATGTTATCATTTGGTAGTACATTAGGTACACCAAACCAAACAATGGAACCATAATAACATCTGCATTGTTCAAGGTGGTGGACACCATGATGTGTCAACACCACACTCTTTCACCAACGAAGAATTAGTGCAGAAACCAAATATAGTGCTCCATGATCATAAGGATAGACAGTGTCACGAACCCACTCTACTGCGCAGGAAAAGTTATCTCCATAAGGACACCGTTACGGTGTGGCTAATGGCTGTATAGTACTTTAGTAGAGCTGGCCATGTCTCCTTTGTTGATGCTGCTGAGTCTGCGTTGTCCATGTGGCTTCTCGTTGTCTAGGCGATGATTCCTTTGCTGCTCTGGATCCAAGAAAAGGTGCGGGTTTTTTAAATTATTACTGGACTATCGAAAAATGACGCAGTACTCCACGGTTTCTTTGTATCAAAAACACATTTATTGCCAAAACTATATACACAGTTACACTCAACCGCGGCCAACACTCTAGTGGCCGAAAACCCGTTGTAGACCAAAGATCACGGTCATAAGCTACAAAGAACATACAATTCCAATATCGATTATTGATCGCAACACCTAACTTATTTTTATCTTAAGCAAAAGCTTTTTTAACACGTCTTTAGTGTATAATAAAATAAAATGACGTCTATTTGCCAGTTCCATTACAACAGGACAAACGGATATTGCAGTACTTTCTGGTAATTAGGTCAGAAGGTGAAGGACATTAAGTCTTATGCTAGTCATCATTGAGAATTACACTAGACCATCAACCGATTTGAGTAATTGGTGGCACTCATTGCCAAGTTACTAAACATTTCTGTACTATGTATGAAGTATTACAGAATATTACTCATAAGTCATCTGATTACAGTGACATTGGCACTCATTGGCCAGTTACAAACGATTTTTATGCATTATTCATAAGTGATCATTCAAAGCAAGAGTTAATTAATGGCATACCATTTACATAATTCATCTAGTTGTAGTAACCATTGGCACTCATTGGCCAGTTACAAACCATTAGAAGTCATCATTCAAAACAGTAGCTAATGAGTGTAGCATCAAGCTACTGGTATTCATATATAATAGCATGTAAGTGACATAATACAAATTTAAAATATAAGAAACAGTGACATTCATTGGCCAGTCACTTAACATATAGCAAGTATTGAATATTACAAAACATTTTTCATCATTCAAGTGACATACGACATATTTAAAATAATTATTGGCACTCATTTGCCACTTACAAACCTCCAGAAGTCATCATTCAAAACAGGAGCTAATGAGTGTAGCATCAAGCTACTGGTATTCATATATAATAGCATGTAAGTGACATAATACAAATTTAAAATATAAGAAACAGTGACATTCATTGGCCAGTCACTTAACATATTGCAAGTATTGAATATTACAAAACATTTTTCATCATTCAAGTGACATACAACATATTTAAAATAATTATTGGCACTCATTGGCCAGTTACAAACCATCAGAAGTCATCATTCAAAATGAGAGTTAATTATTAACATAGCATTTATAGAGTAAAACAAAAATATTATTTACAGAAATTATTGGCATAGCATGTATGCATTATTACATAATATCATTCACTATTACCCAGAACTCATCATTCAAGTGACATAGGACATATTGAAAATGTAACACACTGTAACTATTACTCAAGGTCTGTGATTAGAAAACATCATTCAGTATTACTCAGAACTCTCTTAAAGCGGTAACATTATTTGGGACTGGTAATACATTTTTTTTTTGTACTAGCAATGCATTGCGTTGGGATCGATAATTAATTGCTGGAGCATAACAATATATACTTTTGGCTTATTGCAGCAAATGAGGATAGGTGACGTCATTCGTCATGAGTCAGCTGTAGCAAGGTTATGAAACAAGTAGAGTATATGTGATCACATGCATGAATGACACACACAAATGGGTAAAAAATGCAAGTACTAGAACAGGTTTAATGACTAACTGCTTATAGCACATTAATTTCATGAATAGCTTCTCCTAGAAAAAATACAAAATGGATTATTAACCGGAAAGAAGAAATGCATTTTATGCTGAAAAGTAGTGAACTTCGAATTAACAGGTAATGAAACGTGTACTCAATATGTATGTACTCTAGCTGTCCTCGCCAAAACATTCAGTCATTATACCATGTGACATAAGACATACTGCGAAAACGAACTGCAACAAATACTTAAATAACTACATAGCATTTCTTAACTAACAGTAAATATATAAACTTCATCATTATTCTCATCTGCAAAGAAAAACTTCATTATTCATATTACCATAACTTCATTACCATCATCACCTGCAAAGAAAAACTTCATTATTCATATTAGCATATTCTTCACATAACTATTCATCATCATTCATTATCATCTGCAAAAAAGACACTTCCTTATTCAATATTCATATTACCATTTACTTCATACAACTATTCATAGTATAGAGTTTCTTATTCCTAGCATATTCCATCACTAAGACTAAGATGTGTAGTTCTGTCTGACAGCCTGCATCAATCGCCTCGTATTCTGGAAGAAAAAATTAGTTAAGACTGCTATCATACGATGTGTATAGTATATTCTTGTTGGTGTTTGTTAATTCTGATCCATTTACTCTTCGTGGCGAGGTATTGCATCTTCTTTCGTTCATTCCGAAGGTGAAATTCCCATTTCATAGTAATCCACTGTGGTTTGTTTAATTTATTTCTCTTACACGTTATTGCTTTCTGAAAATGATGAATAAGGATTAATATCTTGCATTTCAATCATATACCCATTAAATAAAAACTGGTTTCTAGTGATATAATTAAGCATACAGCATAGCATGACAGAAAACGTATTATGTCAAAAACATAGACAGTGTTCAGGTGCAAAAATGTACACAGAGTATCATAATGTAGTAGCAAAAAAAAAAAAAAAAAAGTAAACTAGCCACGATGTTGAGATACCATAAGGCAAAATGTCAAAGTCAACTGGTGTTCGTTATATCTTAAAGATTTCGTAGTGCATACAAACAAAACAGGAAAACAATCATACATACATGAAAAATGGAAAATGTGCACGGTCTGATATATAACGACAAGAAATGACTTTCTTTGTGTTTAGCTTGTATGTTGTGTAGTTGATAGAGGCGAGAGTTGAAGACTTTAATGGAGAAAGAATTTGATAAAATTAATATGTCACTAGATAGAATTGCATAACTGGTCATAAAATATGTAAGTTTATCTGGAAAAATGTGCATGGTCTGATGTGTAACGACAAGAAAAGCGACCTGCTAACCTTACCTTGCTGGGCGCTTGCCAAGAAAAAATATGATAATCATCAGTAAGTAGTCACATAAATATAATTGCTTAAGTGGTCATAAAATATGTAAGTTTATCTGGAAAAATGTGCACGGTCTGATGTGTAACGATAAGAAAAGCGACCTGCTAACCTTACCTTGCCGGGCACTTGCCAAGAAAAAATATGATAATCATCAGTAAGTAGTCACATAAATATAATTGCATCATTGGTCATATAAAAATCAGGAAATGGCATTACAGTGTGATAAATCATAAAGTATGTTCATTCAATAAAGGGTTTAATATTGGAGACATGGTAATTGCCTTTGCTTTTTCTGGTTCTCAAAGTTTCGACATGTACTACATTGGGGTGAGGAATGCTGCGAATTCGATATGGGCCTGCGTATAGAAGCTCAAATTTACTGCATCTATTCTTTCCTCTGTTGGATAGATAGTGTGTACGTACTAATATCTTCTGTCCAATGTGAAAGTCACGGCGTGTACAAACCTGTTTTTGCTGTCTTCTCCTGCGCTCTGCGGCACGTTTGATGTTGTTCAGCGCAATGTCAATTATTTCATGGTGTCGTAGTCGACGAGATGTAGGAAAGGATACTAATTCTTTAATTTTGTTAGGTGGTTCAACATTTTTCAGTATAACAGTTGGAGATAGCATAGTAGATTCATTTGGTATGGAATTAATTACATCCTGGAATGAGAGTATGTGTGTGTGTGTCCCAATCAATATGTCTTTTATGGCAGTATATCCTACACAGTTTACCAATTTCTTTCATTAGTCATTCACAAGGGTTCGAAGAAGCGTGATACTTGGATATATAAATCAGAGAAATGTTTCTTGTTTGTAACATACGTGTCCATATATCAGATCGAAACTGTGATCCATTGTCGGAAATTACTTTCAATACATGTCCTACATGAAATAGAAAATGTTTTATAAATGCTTTCGAAACAGATTTAGCAGTAGCTTTGCGTAACTGAGTGAAGGTAACAAATTTCGAAGTGAGTTCAACTGCGGCAAAGATGGAGTAAAAACCTCTATTAGTTCTGGGAATCGGACCAAAAATGTCTACAGCGGCCATGTGTCTCAATTTAACAGGTACAATGGGATGTAATGGAGGAATATGTGAAGTCGTATCTGACTTAGCTTTCTGGCAGATTTTACATGACACTAAAACTCGTCGAATACGTTTCTCCATGTTGGCAAAATAACAGTTCTGTCTCAGTATAAGAAAACATTTTCTGGCTACGTAATGTGCGTAACTTAAATGAGTATAACAAATTAATTTGTTAACAAGCTCGTCAGGAATGCATAGTAACCAGTTGTTGCTGTCAGGGTGAGAGCGGCGAAACAGAATGTTATTGCGTACAGTGTAATGGTTTCTGATGGTAACATTATTCCTATCTTGCCAAAGGTGTTCAATTTCTTTCCATACGTTGTCTTTACTCTGCTCTTGTGCTATATCTCGTAATGACAACGAAATGAAATTTTCGAATGAAACTTGTTGAATATACATGACGCTGAAATTTGCTTTGCAGAAGTTGGTTGCGATGTCTTGCTGATTGTTGCTGAGAGAACGGGATAGTGCGTCTGCTACAATATTTTGTGTACCGGGAATGTGAACAATTGTAAAATTAAATTCCTGTAAATATAGTTTCCATCTGCTTAACCTGTCGTGTGTAAATTTTGCGGAAAGTAAAAACTGTATAGCTCCATGATCTATGTAAACGGTAGTGTGTTTTACATAAAGAAAATGCCTAAATCTCGTAAATGCCCATACAACACATAATGTTTCAAGTTCTGTAACAGAATAATTGCGTTCAGCAGGTGACAGAATGCGACTCGCAAAGGCGATGTTTTTAATTACTGTACAACCATCTTCTTCAATTTCCTGAAAAATGTGTACGCCTAAAGCAGTGTTAGAACTGTCGGTGGCAATGGAAAAATTTCTAGTAAGATCTGGATGTGGTAAAAGTGGTGCATTCAACAAAGCTTGTTTTAGATTGACAAATTCAGAATGTGCTTGGCTATCCCAGGACCAAATAGTGTTTTTACCCGTCAATTGACATAATCTAGGGGTGTTTAAAGCAGAATAATGAATAAATTTACGAAAAAAGTTAATTAAACCCAAAAAGCTGCGTAGTTGTTTCTTCGTCGTAGGAATAGTAATGTCACGTAAGGCTTGAAGTTTTTCCGGGTCGGGCTCAATGCCTTCTGCTGAAATTACGTGTCCAAGAAATTTTATAGAAGTCTTGCCAAAGTGCGATTTACTGAGATTAACTGTGAGTCCTTGTGCACGAAAAGTTCGTAACAGTTGTTCAAGAATCAGATTGTGTTCAGGCAATAAGTATGTCGTCTACATACGTTGTGATTCTGTCTTTAAGTTCTGTCGGAAGTATACTATTCAAACCGCGAATAAATGCTGCTGAAGAAATAGTTAAACCGAACGGTAGTTTACAAAATTGATAACAGTCACCAAAACAGAGAAAAGCCGTGTACTTTCTGCAGTCCGGATGGAGCTGAATTTGCCAAAATCCCGATTTCAAATCTAATGTGGAATAAATAGCAGTACCATGAAATTTCTGTAGAAGTTCTTCTAGTGTCTGTGGGCGATCTGTTTCATTAATAATAATGTCGTTGATGTGACAGGAATCAAGTACGAGACGAAGTGAACCATCCTTTTTCTTAACAATATGGAGTGGGTTTACGTACGGACTAACTGCCGGTTCAATAATTCCTTGGCCAAGCATAGCTTGCAATTCTTTCTTAACTTGTTCTCTGTGAATATACGGAATGGGATAATGTTAGGCTTTAAACGTGTCGTGCTGTTTAACTTGAAATTCATACATAAAACCGGACATAGTACCAGGGACGTTGTCAAAAACTGGAGCTTGCTGTAAAAGAATTTTGCGTAGTTGCGTGCGTTCGTCGTCTGTATTTGCACTGCTCTGTTTAACTTTATCAGAAATCATTTGCATAACGTCTTAGTCGGCTTCGTCTGGAATATTATAGTTGTGTACGTACGTATCTGTGAACAATGTGGAATGACAGTCTATGTTACGTGATGCGAAATGACCTCTGTACGATTAATTGTTTGTCCTTCTGCAGGTAAAGAGTGCTGAAATTGTAAAGCCAGTTGTACATTTTCATCCTTAACATTAAATAGGAGTTTTGAAAGTCAATAATTGCGTTGTGTTGTACCAGAAAATTCGTACCTGAAATAACGTCTGTTGTCAGTAAGGGAACAATCCAAAAATCTGAGTGAAACGTATAACCTGCAAAACAAAACCATAAGTGTGTCTGTAATTTTTCATCTACTCCTTTACCAGATACTGCTCCTTTTACTTTAATTTTGCCTAATGGTAGCGCAGGATAGGTATTCTCTTTGTTACACTCGTTGAAAGTTTCCTGATTTATAACTGACATAGGTAATCCAGAATCGATTACTGCTGAAAATTTGGATGATCTAATCTTTACTTCAATGACAGGGTGTGAAATAGTTTTTTGAATAACTGGTTTTTCCTGCAAAAGAGTGTCTCGGATGTCGTCAAAAGTAATAACATTTTCGTGAACAAGATTCTGTGTGTCAAAAGTATTGCTTGCATTGCTGGAAGATGCAGCCTGTACTGTATCTAGTCAAATTCTATCTGACGTGCTATTATTTGCGGGAGGATGCTGTGGCATTTCGACTGCATGTACTGTTCTGTTATTTCGTCCTGACGTATTACGTTCGGTATGATATCTACTGTCTGGTTCATTCATGATAATCTGTTGTTGCGGATGATTTTGCTGTTGGTAAGACCGACTGTTATTAAACGTACGCTGAAAATTGTGCTCATTACTTTTACGTCTGTCATGATAGTCATTTCTATACGGTGCATTGCGATATGAGTTGAAATGGTGTGTTTTCTGCACGTACTGATTTCCTTGTTGCTGTGCGTTACTATTCGGCGGAGCCGACGCTATACGTGTAGGCGGCGAAACATTAAAGCTTGGTTGACCTTGCAGACTGCATTGTTGGTCTGGTATGCTAACCGGTTGGTTTTGATGCTGTTGCGGAGAAAAACCTCTATTGTTACCAAAATGTGTCTGCGATTGCTGAAAATTTTGTACACACTGATGATTAAAATTTTGTCTGGTATTAAAGTTATGCTGGTATTTCTTTTTATTTCGCGAGTGTCTAATGAAAATTGTCACTTTCAGTAAAACTGGTCGTATTAGGTTTTCTTTACTCATTCTTAATTCTAGATAGATCGATAGTTGAAGAGTTATTTTGATAGATATAAAGGATAGTAAAAGAGAAGGCAGCAGTGCAGAGAACTAAAGATGAAATAGCACCACTACGGCTTGGGGCGCTGTGCACGCTACGGCACACATTCATCGAAGTGTAATGAATCCCCTGAGGTCCATTACACGCTGCAAATAAATTTTAGTTTCTGCGTTACAGGCAATGCCGGTGAAAATTCAAAAACAAATTGTTGTATCCAATCCAAGGGGTGAATCTGTGTTCTGTCATTTTTAAATACTTTAAATTTTCTCACGGATAGAAAGTGCTTGTAATTAAAATTATCACTAGCATTAATTTGTTTTTGTATTTTACGTGTGGTTTCGTTCAATTTTTTAACGTCTGCTTTGATGGCATCGGGATCCTGTATTAGTTCTAATTGTTCAAGTCTGTCAGTCACTGTCTGAAAGTCTACTGTGTGTGTGTCTGTTTTAGTTTTAAGATCAGAAATTTCATGACGTAATTCGGTGTTCAACTGTTTGATAGTATTAATTTCGTCTGATACTGTAGCAATGTTGTTGTCTACGTATGTTTTTGCTTTCGTAAAAATTTTACGCTTATCTTCCTGTCTCTGTGCAGTAATTGTTTCCATGACTTGTTGCTTTACTTTATTCTGTTCCTGTATAAATTTACGGTAACGCGTTTCACTGTTTTTAGGTGGTGATTAAAACGTTCGTCAATTTCGCTGTTCTGTTGGTCAAATTTCGCGTCTACTTTCGCATCCAGTGTACGTGAAAGTTCTGCTGACATTAATTTAAACTCGTCGCGTAACTGTGTTGCGTTTTCAGAGCATTGTTTAGCACTAATTTCATCTCTAAGTAATTTAGCTGTGGCTGCATGTATATTACTTAATTCTTCAGCCACAGATCTAATTTCTTCACTACTACTCCTAGCACAAGCCTTAATTTCCTCACGTAATTGTTCTTTAGTATCATGACATTGCGTGGCAACGGCTGTAATCTGTTCACTAAGTTGTTTGTTCTGTTCATTTAGGTTACCGTGTTCTTCATTCAACTGTTTGAAATTTTCATTAAGGTTGTCTTGTTTTTCACTAAGTAGTTTGAAATTATTCTCTTGTTCTTTCTTCGATTGCTTGAAACTTTCATTAAGTTGTTTGAAGTTGTCGTCTTGTTCTTTCTTCGACTGTAGCAATACTGCCACAATTTGATCCAAGCCAAAATTAGCTACTCTATTTTCTATGCTGTGTAATGGTGTATGTGCATTTGTCGCGTTTTGTATAACCATTTGGTCATTCTCTGATTCTTGGACAGGTTCGCCAATTGACTGTGCATTGTTAGTCACTACCTCGGAATCAAATAAATCTGACGTATTTTGACTCCATTGTTCATCTTGGTGAGAAAAATTTATCTGTTCACAATTCAAATTTTGCAAACCGGGTGTGTTAAACTGGGCAGCGTTCATTGTATCAGAACGTGCCGCGTCATCATTTGTCGCATTTACTGTGCACATAACTGAATGAGATTGTTCACCATTAGGATCAAAATCATTACTAGTGATCGGCACGCACTGATTATCTGTAATTAGGGGATTATCACTATTAGACTGAGTGTCGCTAGTATTATCTGTCAAACTATTCGAGTCGGCTATTTCACTCATTGCACATCGCGATGTACTGAAACAGTTTTTCGCGGCATTTTTCACAAATCAAAATTAAGCACAAAATGAAACAAAGTCAAAGCAAAAAGGGAACAAACACAACTACAACAAAGAGCAATGAATTGCCGATGATCTGTGAAAGAAAGAGTGACAAATTAGTAAATGCGTTGCGCCAGATGCAAACTACATTTAAGTAAATAAGAGCAGATATATGCCTACTTCTCAGAGGCTCACAAAGAATACGATCCTGGCCGGTGGTCGCCAAGTGTAACCTCCCCACAAAAAGTTGTACATATAATAATATGATTATGATTCTAATTTTAGTATAACCTCCCCACAAAATTATAATAAATAATAATAATGAATATAAATATGATTCTAATTTTAGTATAACCTCAGAACAAAATTGGTTCCCATTTATAACCTCCCTACAGAAATTCATTCACATTGAACATCCACACAAAATTTGTTTCCCATTTAATGTAAGCTCGAAACAGAAAAATTCCTAAACCTCGTAATAAAAAAATAAATTCAGTAGCCTCGTAAATTTTGGACGACAGCAGAGCTTCGTCATGGCCCTGTAAGATCATTCTGAATAAAAAAGCAAAAATTCTTACCTCAATAAAGTCGTCAACTATCTGCTCTTACAATAACCTTTTTCCGGCACAGCTCTGTGCAATGCTGGCCGATACATTTGTCATTTATGAAAGGAAGCAACTGATTTTTCTTTTGCGACAATCGGAATGATCATGGATTGGAGAAATTAGTAAATTCTTTAAATTGAAATGAATGCTTGTAAAAAAAATAACCTTATATCACAAAGATTATTATTAGGACATTTTTAAAACATTTACTTCGAAGTTCACATAACATTACTAGATATGCGCGAGGCTGCTTTTTACCTTATACAATAATACTCAGGCTCCGGCATCGCTGCACCGCGACTGGCCAGCCAACACGATACACCAGACCAGAGCAGAGCAGACTCCACACAAGCGCAGACTAGCAACAACTTACTGCTACAGCTACACAGTTCGTACTGAGTCAACACTGCTCTCTGGTCAGCGATTCTCTTATACCTTGCATATCGCAGGCAGCGCATGAGCAATACATCGAAATTACATCTGCTCGGACCTCTTACATAAAATTACATCTGTATTACATCTGCTCGGACCTCTTGCATAAAATTATATCTGCTCGGGCCCGTTACAATTTTCATACAGAGCGCTACGTGGAGTTACCAACATAAAAACCTGAACAGCCTACATTATACGACAAGGTGTTACACGTTCACGTCAGATCACGGAACGGAGGTTTGGACATTTTGCAAAGTAGTGTAGACTGCGATCTCTGGCAGTGTGAGGTAACGGGTGAATTGTGGCGCACTGGAAATATTCTAAATTCAGTTTTGGGAGCTACCGCTCGCGCCGCTCGGCAAGGTGCGGCTCATTAGCAAGCGCGTGATGCCGCCCAATGGATGGACCACGTGGTCCATCGAGCACGTGGCTGGGAACTCCTTGGTAACGCTGTGTCGATGAAAGACTAGTTCGCCGGGAGAGCCATGATGGCGGACTTTGTGAAACCATCGTGGTAGACATTTCACAGTTCGTATAGAAATTAATAGTAGCTAGATGAATCATGATACCTCAAACAGAAACATGTACATTACTATTATTTGCACCATGATTCTGATGGTGTAATCAGATTTTCAATACCTTTATTAGTTTAAAGTTTAGTATCTGATGGTAAATTATACAAGTAACATCCAGCAATGAATTTCGTAGCTGACGGCCACACCACCACACCACATCATTTCATTTTTATTAAGAAAGCCCGCAGCAGGTATGACGACACTGCCCACGTCAATCGAACGACGTCGTCAGTTACAACCGCAGCTGGCAAAGGATCGTCGAGACTGTATCGAGGATCAATGGAATCGTATCGCATGGTAGGAGAAACCCGTCTCCTGTTACACCAGTTCGATGGCAGTGTCCGGATTCGCCGTCATCCAGGCAAATGGTTGCTCGAAACATGTAGTACAGTGATCGTCCAGAACATTATGACCATCTACCTAATAGCCAGTGTGTCCATCTTTGGCACGTATTATAGCGGCAACGCAAGCCTGCAAGCAATGAAGCCTTGGTACGTCGCTGGAGGGAATTGACACCACATCTGCACACACAAGTCACCTAATTCCCGTAAATTCTGGGGACAGGGGCGAAGAGCTCTGACACCACGTTCAATCAAATCTCAAATATGCTCGATCGGGTTCAGATCTGGCGAGTTGGGAGGCTAGCATATGAACTGGAACTGGTCACTGCGTTCCTTGAAACACTCCGTCACACTCCTGGCCTTGTGACATGGAGTATTATCTTGTCGAATGATGCCACTGCCCTCGGGAAACATTGTTGTTGCATGTGGTCTACAATCAGTGTACGTTACCCCTTGGCCGTCATGGTGCCTTGCGCGAACTCCACTGGACCCACGAATGCCTACGTGAATGTTCCCCAGAACCTAGTGGAGCAGCCATCAGCTTCTCCCAGTCCTGCAGGACAGATGCAAAGGAACTGTTCCCCAGGAAAAAGACGGATTCGCGCCCTCCCATCGGCGTGACGGAGAAGGTCTCGATATACATGAGACGATGGAACGCTCTGCCACTGCACCAATGTCTAGTGCAGATGTTCACGTGCCCATTTCAGTCGTAATTGTCAATGTGGTGTTAACTGTTACGTCTGCCACAGACGGCCCCTGCCAGGCAGACTACACTCAAGACACCCGTGTGTACCATATAACATACACAAACACTTTCAGGCACAACCAAGAGGAAAACAATTCTTCAAAATAAACAGAACTTGCTAGAGACTAATGCGAACCTTTTTCTGCAGAGGTTGCCTCACAGACACAGGGAAAGTTGGAGTACTCCGCTGACCTCCGCCGGCTTTATAAAGCCAGCGCACCAGCAGTACAGCCAGTTCCTCACTGAGCTAGGACCAGCTCTGATGGACCCCACCGACGCTCTTAATGAATAGTCGTCTACATGTGAAACGTCCCCTTTGAACAATTTTACATGACTGTGCCTAACCTGACACACAATATTTTTAGCGCAACGCAATCTGACTTTCAAAACTCCCTACTAAAGAATGGCCCTGACAAACATTAAACTATACCTTTCACAAATCACTTACCTCACAAAAATCTTCGCTGCTCAAGCTACTGCAATACAGCGAGCGCCACTACTGCCAGCTAAATAAAAGATTCAAACTACTGAAGGCACTAACTACTGATAGGGGTAGTTAGCAAATGAAAGATATTAATAGAGAGCAAACAATGTATTTACCCTAATATCATCACAAATCATAATATATATATATCAGTTCATGACAAACTGCAAAACTCCGCCATCTCTCTCCCCACATCCACCACTGCTGGCGGCTCACCTCCAACTGCGCAACGCTACGCGCTGTTCACAGCCAGCTGCCGCTGCCCAACACTACAATGGCAGACAACAATGCAAACTAGCCACAGACTGCACACAGCACAGCCAGTGATTTTCATATTGAGCGCTACGTAACGTTGCCAATAAGAAAACATAAACAGCCTACTTACATAGAGAAAACATAAACAGCCTACTTACATAGCCCCCATGCTCCCCACAAAAATTTTTACAAATTGGATGGGGCAGTGCCCAATACAGATTTGACAAAAATTTTTCACAATTACAGTAACAAAG
Organism: Schistocerca piceifrons; assembly: GCF_021461385.2. NCBI lineage: Eukaryota > Metazoa > Arthropoda > Insecta > Orthoptera > Acrididae > Schistocerca > Schistocerca piceifrons. Next base: position 376,062,420 of record NC_060138.1, read on the forward strand.
ATATAAAATGCACACACTTATTAACACAATGTTGGTCAAAAGCTAAAATTGTCTCACAGTCCATAAAGACAGTCCTAATCGTACATAACAGGAGAATAGCAGTGTTTTTCTCAAAGTCTGAGCAGTAAAAGAAAATGCACACGGAAGTAGTGGATTTCCATGGAGTCTTGAAGAAGCAGTGTTGTCCTCCCAACGGAAAGACAGTGCTGACTCTTGACATGCATACAGGTAATGGGCCACAACAGAGCAAACCCACAGCAGAGTCAGTCGTAGTTTGGAAGAATATTGGTAGGTAGGTCAACACAGAACAGACCCACTGTAGTCCTGGTAGAGATTAAGGTATTGGTGGGCCACCAGAGGTGCAGACCCACTGCAGTCCTTGTAGAAATAATGGTATTGGTAGGTCATCATAGATGCAGGCCCACTGTAGTCCTTGTAGAGATAATGGTATTGGTGGGCCACCAGAGGTGCAGACCCACTGTAGTCCTGGTATAGACGGCCAGCAGCCATCCGTTGCGACTGTGCAGGTGCACAATCACCATCGAAGATTCTTGCAGAGAATATAGCAAGTCCATAAACCACCACTTGTGCACTCAGAAAGTTTTTCTTTTAATTGTCCTTAGAACCAGCAATGCTGTTATCCAGTCCCTTGCTGAGTTATTAACACACGTGCAAACACTAACAGTCCCAACTTCTCACATATTGTCCACATACTCTGACCAACAGAAACGTGTGCAGTGAAATGTAACTAACAAGTTAATAATGTCATGAACTGGTGACAATTACAATTTTATAACATAAGAATACAATTACAAAGGTACAAAATACATCATTAAAAACATAACAATACGGATAACATTTGTAGTAAAACAGGCGTTACAAAAGAATAGAAATAAACATATACATCAGTGTTACAAAAATAGTGACATAAGTACATACATAAAATAATGAGAATAGTTTTCGAAACATTAATTTCACACATGAACATTGAAACAGAACAGAACTGTAAACAACTTTACAAAGAAAATAACATATTATTAATGCAACTTATATTTGAGGATAACAGTATTCCTCCTCATAGTGAATATAGCTTAGTATTAGAAGAGAAAAAAAATTTTATGAAACAGTACACAGAGACAGGAAGAAAACAAATACTCAAGGGTACACAAACACATAGTGGGATAACACCAATAGGAAAGGACAGGGTTCGTTTTCAGTGTAACATTTGGTACTGCAGTCCAACCCAAAACTTCATATATCTTTCCTCTTATTTCATCCTCTGTTTCCACCAAAAAAAATTCTATCTAAGCATGCTTTCTGTATTTATATGTTCACACATTTCTTACTTCAACATTTATTTCCAAGAAAATCCTACCTAAACCTGTTTTCTCAATGCATTTCTTCCAATTCATCGCAACTCATTCTCTTAGAGGCTACCCCCTCTTAAGCTAACTTAAATCTACTGAGCTCAGATGCTAAACTAAGGGACGAGGCAATGCAGCATCACATAACAAATCAACACAAACAGCAATGCAAAAAAATGCAAATTGGCAAAGCTAGCAGCATAAATGAGCAAAAGTCAAATTCAATAACACTATGCCTGGCAAACAGCAGCAACTTATACCTAAACATGACATAGCGCAAGCAGAAAAAATATTACACTAAACAACAATGCAGATAAGGGAAATGTATATTCACATCTTAATGTCTATGTAATTAAAGTGGTGCACCACAAGAAGTTATTCTACCAAAAAGTTACCAATTACTTGAAAAGAAAATTATGAATGCAGTTACTAGTTCCTTCTTATTGTTCTTTCCTTTCCAAGTGCTCCTTTTTTTAAAGAATGTGGATCATAAAATAATTATTTAATAGATCTGTTGACAGAAAGTGTTTACATTAGCAAATGCATTTCATTTTATAAAAGCAATGCTGCAACACAGCTGAAAAACAGGTATCAAGTGAAATAAGCAACTACGAAAAGCAAAGCATAAAAACATCATTCAATAGTCATGTGACATTTCGTAAGTCAGTAGCTCTCAACTCTCATAGAAAGACACTTGTCATAATCAGGTGTGCAGATGTACGAATATTTCCCATCAATTCATAAGCATTTCAGTAAATATCATAAATTAAGAGCTAGTGTAATCATATGTTTTCAAGTTCGACCGTGTCGTTTTTGCGATGCTTTCTCTAAAGGAATGACAATGGCCAGGATAATGGCCTTCCCTTTCTTTTTTTTTCTTTCTTCCTGTGCTCTGAAAGGCACGCGCTAATGACTTTTTCTCCAGGCGTCTGACACAGCTGGGTGCCCGCGACGCATTATGTGTAGGTGGTCCGTTAACTTTCTTACGGAAATATTTACGACAGCAGTTTCCGCTACAGAGACAGTCGCATATAAAAATATTTCACAGGTCAAGAATTTGCGTTACAAATCTGTAGAAACAAAATGCTATTGATATAACAGTGTCCAAAAAAAAATTTTCGTCTGCATTGTAATACATTCACGAATATACACACACATTTCATAACTCTTAAAGTACGTTTCTTGGTTTCCAACATCCTTTTCATAAATCAGAGTCCCTAACCACTATTCATTATTCCTTACCTTATTATACATATACATATTCGTCGACACTTCTTCAATATTTCATCCTGAAAAACATGTAGCATAATCAAATTCCTCATATACGGTATCATCATCTTATTGATCATAAACATACCTCAACAGCATAATACACATCGTCGTCGTAATAATAACATCATAACACCTCAGTCAAATCTCAAAAACGTCGTAGCTTTCTGCAATAATATCAAAACCTAAAAAAATTCTCTGCTCATGTCAAAAGTGTCAGCTGCCTCAAACGTACTTTAAAAATCATGATCTCATACCAAATACATCATTCAAAGCTCTCATAGTATCACAATGGTTCCGAAAAAATATGAACAGTTTACAAAGTACAGACAAAATACAGTTTCATAAGTGTGAAGTTATCCAACTGTGTAATTGCGTAAACATATGTCACTGATGTAATAAAAAAAGTTTATCTCTCAGTTACATGATCAGATAGCTGTGTAATTTGTGTGTTAGAGAAATATGGTACCGATGTGTAAAGTTGTATAAGCAAATACCATATTAGCTAGGGTTCCTTGTGGTTGCCACACACATGGTACACAAAGTAAGTGTGTACCCCCCTGAGGATAAATGTAATTATGCCCTCAGGTGTTACAAATTACAGCAATGGAATGAAATGTATCACGGAAAACTTTCTTTGTAATTAAAAAAATCTTTAAAAATAAATGTTTCAAGTACAAAATTAATCACTCAAATACGTGTACTGTAGCGCTAAATGTGCGTCTTGTTGCAACATAATCTGTGTGGAAGTGTCGTAGTTATCGTCCTCCGAAAGCTAAGTTCTGCAGAAGTCAATGTACTTACCTCATAATACACAAAAGTGAAATGCTTTGCGTATAGATATCGTAGTTATAATGCTTATTGGCGTGATGAAGAAAGTACTGTACAGTAACGTAATGTTGTGCCACGAAAAAGGCTGTCTCCTTGTAGCTATACCACAAAAGTTACTAATAAAACATGTTTTGATTTCCAGAAGAATTCAGAAAACTGTGCAGATATAAAACAGATACACCGCAAAAGCAACATTGTAAATTGTCACTCATTAGTAGCGTCGTGATAAAAATCGTGTAGCTGTCACATAAACTAACCTCTGTGTCATCTGGTATCTCTCAGAAAGCACTTTAAATTCAGAATGTATTTTCAAATAAACCAAAATGTTGCATTAAAATCTCATTAGCAGTACTGGTAAATGTTCTAAGTATGTGAGCCTTATAGTCGTTACGTAATCGTGCAACAAACAATCAAGAATGTACACACACAATAACACTGTGACGTCTGTTTACTATAACAATGCATTCGTCATTTCTGTTTAAATAAGTTCTCTTGGTTCTTGATTGGATATTTAACTTCAAACATTGTTGCATGGTAACAGTTTCTAAAGCATACTAGTAACATGAAGTGAAACGTTTTATGGCAAAGACAAAGTTAAAAGGCAGATTATCTGTCAATAAATGGTTTTACATGAGAAATGTGGTGTAAACCTTTACTCTTCCTAGTACGCAGAGTTTCAACTTCAACGCAATTATCATGCGGTATTCGTCGGTAAAGAATACTGGAATTTTGCTCAAGGTTAGCGTCTATGTTATTTTTCTCTGAGCCAGCCGGCGCACGTGGGTGCCTGCGGCGCGAGTCGTTGTCTGTCTCTTTGTTGGCGCGCGTCGTTAATGGGATTTGGAGACCTAACTTCCACAAATTCACCTCCTCGAGAGGGCCCTGCCCTGTTTAAATCCCGCCAGTTCTGATGCAATTCAGGTCTGTCGTTACGATCACATCGTCTGTCGTCATGTCGATAGCTCCTGTGGTTTCTTTCTTGTCGGTTAAGTGGTGGAGAATTTCTCCCTGAATCGTAACTGCGCGCTGGACCGTTGCGTCTAAAGTTATTCTGTCTCCCTTGATAATAATTGTTTTGGTTCCCATATTGCCTGTTTCTCTGATTGTCTCTGTGATAGTCATTACCACGGAGAGGTGATCTTTCCCTGTAATTAATACTACTCTGCCAACGGTTGTCATACGGGTGGTGTCTGTTTTGGTCACGATATGTGTTGTGAGAATAGCCTTGTCGCGTCCAGTTATTATTTCTTTCATCGCGGAATTGCGACTGATGTGACCTGTAATTGCTGTGTTCCTGGTTTCGCGTTCCGCGATTGTCAGTGTCAATTTCTAATTCTTGTAACAGACCCTGAAATGCTTCAATGTCATCTTTGCAACGTCCTGCTAAAATAATATGTCGTAAATGTTCAGGCAATTTGAGTAAGCAAATGCGGATGAGTTCTGAGGGGCTGTATGGGTTTGACAGGTATTGATTCTTGTGCAACATGTCTTCAAAATATTTCACAAGACTGGAAAATTCAGATTGTTCGAAGTGTTTCATCATTATGATGTTATGTTTTACACGGTCTTGTGTAGCTTGAGACCAATATGCTGAGAGGAAGGCATGGTAAAACTCTCCTTCACTGTGGCAATCGTGAATTACCGATCGCATTCTTACAGCTGGTTCATTCTCCAAGTAGCCACACATAAATTCTAATCTGTGTTCTAACGACCAGTTGGGAGGAAAACAATGAGAGAATTGATGGAGCCATGCTTGTGGATGAATGTCGTTGCCAGAATTCTTAAATGTTTTGAATTTACGTGTAGTAATGAACAGCTTATAGTCAAAATCATCATGTCGGCGAGTCGCATATCGGTCATTGTTAGGTCGTGTCGGCCGTTCCATCTCAAAATTCGGTGCACATTGCCAATTTCTTTCATAACTTCCGAAATGCCCTGTGTTATTATTTTGCGGCTTTTCCGTGTTTCTAAGTCCCTCTTCCCGTGTTGGAGCGCGAGTGTCTTCTGAAATACGTAATTCTTGTATTACCTGTGTCAGCTGATCTTGTACTTCCCGGATTTCTCTTTGGTGTTGCGTATCAATTTGATTCAGATTTTGTTTCAGTTTCCTAATTTGTGCGTTCTGTTCTGTGTCATTAAAGACTACCGGTTTTGCGTCATTCAGATTATCATCTACCTTCGCAGATAAATTATTTAGCTGATCCGAAAGTTCAACTACTTTCTCTGATAATGAACACATTTCCTCAGTGTGTTTTTCTGAACCAAGTTTCAGAGTGTCCATTTGTGTTGAAATCGAATCTACTGTGTCCTTTAAGTTATCCTGAGTTTTTGCAAGTTGCGTAACCGAATCGGTAGATGCAACTGAGTCAATTTTAGCTTGCAAGGTGTTGTGATTTTCATGAACAATAGTTTGCAGTTCTTTTATGGCTGCTTCATGATTCTGTAATGCATTTTCATGACGCGAAAAAATAGGTTGAAAATGCTCACAAATTTGAGTTTTTACATCATTACAGACTTTTTGACATTTCGATTCAATGTTATGTAACTCAGCAGTTAAATCCTCACGTGTTTGTTCGAGAGTTTGTTCCAATGAGTCTAACTTTTTGAGATTTTGTTCCACTGTGTCTAACTGTTGCTGTGTTTGTCTCTGGTGTTGTTCCATTGTGTCTAACTTTTCAAGCTTTTGCTGTGTTTGTCTCTGATTTTGTTCCATTTGTTGCATTAATTGCAATAATAATGTATTAGTGTCTGGAATCTGTTTCTCTACGCTTTTCGGCAGTGCATTTGCACCGGCAACATTCACATTTTGACAAGCAGAAAATGCGTCTTGACTTATTTGAGAAAACGGTGATAACCCAAAACCTGAATCTACAGTATTTGCGAAATTGTGTCCTGTCATTTCGGATTCCTGAGGCGAGCTGTTGCCGACCGATCGATCGATAATGCTTCCCTGTTCACTACCTGTTTCACTGTCTACACCATTGTTTGCAGCCCGCTCCATTTCCCTATTCACAATTACCAAATTACTACTTTGAACATCAGTTAATTCATTACTCTGCGGCGCTAACACACTGCCTTCGTCTTCACTGTCATTTCTCAGTTTACTTTGGAGCCTAGTATTACGTTTTTCACACGCCATTATTGTCACAGTATTTCACACGACAACACAGAAAAACACAATTTGAAGATCAAAAATAAGAGAACACATTAACATAGCACTGAAAATAATATCTAGTTAATTGCAAGCGCAGCTGCGAAATACTTGCTGCAAATCTACATGCATGCCACAACTGTTTTACTATACAATAATGAAAGACTGCAACTACAAAGGAGATTCTCTCTACAATTACGCGCTAGCAATAAACAAAATCTACACTAAATACACAAACTACAAGAAAAAATCAGAAGATTCCAGTGAGGAATCCTAGGCTAAGGGTCGACATATGAAACGTCCCCTTTTAAACAATTTATATATGAGACTGTGCTTATACTGACACACAATATTTTTAGCGCAACGCAATCTGACTTTCAAAACTCCCTACTAAAGAATGGCCCTGACAAACATTAAACTATACCTTTCACAAATCACTTACCTCACAAAAATCTTCGCTGCTCAAGCTACTGCAATACAGCGAGCGCCACTACTGCCAGCTAAATAAAAGATTCAAACTACTGAAGGCACTAACTACTGATAGGGGTAGTTAGCAAATGAAAGATATTAATAGAGAGCAAACAATGTATTTACCCTAATATCATCACAAATCATAATATATATATATCAGTTCATGACAAACTGCAAAACTCCGCCATCTCTCTCCCCACATCCACCACTGCTGGCGGCTCACCTCCAACTGCGCAACGCTACGCGCTGTTCACAGCCAGCTGCCGCTGCCCAACACTACAATGGCAGACAACAATGCAAACTAGCCACAGACTGCACACAGCACAGCCAGTGATTTTCATATTGAGCGCTACGTAACGTTGCCAATAAGAAAACATAAACAGCCTACTTACATAGAGAAAACATAAACAGCCTACTTACACATGTTATTTGTTTTCTTTGTGTGTATATAGTGATATTTCGAGAAGTGTAGTTCAGTTTCAATAAACGATATTATACTGAGTGTTCTACAATACTGAGTATTCTTCATTAACTTTGGAACGTGCTGGCAGTCGCCTGCGAAGGCCCATCGTTAGGTTTTTTTTTCCGGTGCACAGTGTGTTGAGACGAACTTGAACTCTACCCAGCATTAAAGTCTGATGTTGATTCCGCCACAGTTCGCCGCCTGTCCCGTTTTACCAGTCTGCTCAGCCTACTACTTCGGCATCTGTAATGAGGATTGGCCGCCCATCCGCGCAATGTCTAGACGTAGTTTCACCTTGGTTCGTCACGTGTTCGAGACAATCGCTACAGCACTCTTCGAAGTCAAGTCATGCAGTTTCCGAAACGCTCGTACCAAGCCTCTGGCCATCACAGTCTACCCTCCGTCAAACTCAAACTTCAAATATCTATAGCCCGCTCACTGATACTACATGCAACTTGCGTGTGTCTGACTTGCAGTTATTTCCCGCCAGGGGACTCTCCCTTCTCCTGGACGGGTTTATATCGATAGTAGGTCGGTGGTCATGATGTTCTGGCTGATTAGTGTATAATTTAAGGCGTCGTGACAACGGTGGAGTACCTAATATTATTGCCGACCAGCTCCATCCATTCTGACGCTATACCGATTTGGAATGGATAGTCATTTTCCATAACCCGTGCAAGTGTCTACGAATGTGGGTCTAAAGCAGCGTTGTAAAATTTGAGGGGAAATAACACACGTGAGGCTCACACCAGAAGACTCATTCCATGGCCTATTGAAAGTAACTCTACAGATTAAATTGATATAGCCACAAAAATAAGCACGACTTGCCATTGTAATAGACATCATTGATATGGTAGAGGGTACTCCCGACTGCTCTACATATTAGCGTTCCTTCCCAATACATTTGGTGGCCTCTACCGGAGCTACACCACTGGGCCACTGCTGTTACACAGGTCACTGTCCTCCTTTCAACAACTCTTCGTTACTTGCATCTTAGTTTTGTACAATTTCCACCAACTGTTCCATAGATTCTGCTTACTTTCTTGTAAGTCGTCGTATCAGTAATGTCGTGCAGAAGCATTGGGGCCCATAAATTAGTGTAGGAAAACTCGAACACGTAAGCTAGGAAAGAATGGAAAAGAAAGTAGATTTATTAAAAATTTCACTGCTCAGCAAATTACAAATATATGTTCTATGGAACAACTGGCTTTCGTCATCAAACATCTTATTAGAAAAAATTATTATGATGAAACATGATAATTATTTAAGCCACCAGTAGCTCAAGATTATTAAACCGCCCTTAAAACAATTATTGATCTAACAGCAAACAAATTGGCCGGATTGAAAATCAGTTGAACTCGGTAAACAGTGATTCAGAAGAGAATCAAGAAGTCTGAACTTAAATAAAACTACAAGCACCAGTATATTCACAAGCCCCTATCTTTGGTTAAGAGCCGAAAATTCTACAATGGTTGCAAATGTTCCACAACAAAAGTAAGGTAATTGTACTACCAAACAGCCTTTAACCATCCATATCTTACACTGATTGTACTTAGAATACCAACCAGCAATGAGCATAATTGTATATTGAGCAAATTCAGCCTAACTCTTTTGGCAGCCAGATTTACATCAGAAGGTATTACTATTATCAACCAAAATTATCATACATGATTCCCTTCCTTTTGCGACGCTCGTTCAGTCTCCAGGTGCCGTTCGTTATAAGAAAATACACGTCTAACTGGTTTCCAAGTCATTCATACAGTACGCAAAATATCTAATGGTAGACCTGAAACAACGCAGTATTAGAAAAGGCATTATAATATTACACTAACGTATGCGGCCAGGAAAAGCTTCATATGAATCAGCAGAATCAATTAAGTGCATTGTACATGTTTATAAGCAATACCGGCAATAGATACTACAGAATAAATAAAGAAAAAATACCACAGTAATGAAGGTGAGTACTGCAAGGTGATGCGCTGGCATTCAACGCAGCCATAGAGAAGGTGATGAGAGAAGCAACTATCTTGAATAGGGCAACGATTTTTCATAAATCTGTGCAGATACTGGCCTATGTGGACGATATCGGCACAGTAGCAAGAAATCTAACGGCAATGGAAAAGACATTCACCATACTTGAACAGGCCGGCAGAAATGTAGGACTAAATATCAATGAGCAGAAAACAAAACATCTAGCTGCTGAGAAAGCGCACAGGGAGAACGTGTCAGGTGAAAGAACAATGCGTAGCTATACCTTGGAAACAGTCGATCATTTCAAGTGCATTGTTTCGAATGTAAGAAGACTAAATGATCCCTCAAATGAAATAAAGCAGAACCTAAATGCAACCAATAAAGATTATTTCGCATTAACAAAGCTTCTATCTTCAAGGCTCTTAACAAGAACCACAAAACCAACCATTTGTAAAACACTGATCAGACTAGTGGTTACATATGCCTCTGAAACATGGGCTCTGAAAGCAAAGGATGCATTCGAGAGACGCCGGCCAATGTGGCCGAGCGGTTCTAGGCGCTTCAGTCTGGAACCACGCGACCGCTACGATCGTAGGTTCGAATCCTGCCTCGGGCATGGATGTGTGTGATGTCCTTAGATGAGTTAGGGTTAAGTAGTTCTAAGTTCTAGGGGACTGATGACCTCGGGTGTTAAGTCCCATTGTGCTCAGAGCCATTTGAACCATTTGAACCATTCGAGAGAAGGATACCCAAGAGAAACATCGGCCCAGTTTGCAAAAGGGAAATATTGAGGAGAAGACACAACAATGAGTTGTAGGCCATCTACAAAGAATAATTGTGAAGTAGTCTAGGCAGAGGTGAGTTGGACATGTGGCACGGATGAGTGATACAGAAGTACCAAAAACGATCTTACGAGGAAGCCAGGTGGACAGAGAGGACATGGTCGACCGAAAACTAGACGGGAGGACGGAGTCACAGAACACCTTCGGGAGATGGGCTGCAGGAATTGGAAAATGCTGGCAACGAACCGAGATAAGTGGAAGGACATAGCTGAAAAGGTTAAGACTCATCATCAATTGTAGAGCCTCATAAAAAGAAGAAGAAGAATGAAGGTGAGCTTAATGACTAATAGGCAATACAGTGTATATCATACGATATTGCCGTGCCGGTGTTATTCTGATGACAATGCACTGCAACGACCACAGCCATTACTAAACACATCAGATTACTTCGCAGTTGCGAATAATGACTAGCATCAGCTGCAGAATGGAATGACGACAGTGAAAATTCGTGCCGGATCGGCACTCGAACCCGGATTTCCCGCTTATCGCGGTACACACTACAGTGTATATCGATTTTATTCAAATCAGCAATACTGGCTGAAGGCGGCTATGACTGGACCACAATAAGTAAAACAATATGCCTGCAATCCAAGTATACATCAAAGTAACACATGGGGCACGAGATCTAACAGTTGCTTCAAGAAAAATTACGATACTTTGCAGCAGGAACCCATAACCTGAGGCACAATTATCACCACTCGCTACCTGAAAACAAACACCGTTACGGGAGACAATTTCTATACGTATCATTCATTCACAAAATTCAATACTCAGTACTCTAGTGACCAATTTACATAATGACGACGCCCACTAAGTCAGTGCACGGCGCCTGCCCTCTAGAGCCAATCAAACAAGTAGTCTATGCTGACCGTGCATACTTGGAGACGCGCACTTGCTGTTTACTCGCCGTCTCTGTGCCGACTCACTCCCCTCCTCCTATCGCTCCGCTAGCACAGATAAAACCTCACTGCAGTCGCTGAGATCATCTCAGCATCGATATAGAGTATAGTCAACATAGCTATAGTGCCGAACACGGCACAATATCAATAAGATATGCTGTTGGCACGGCTATCCTCAGTGAAGGTAAAGAAGAATTAGAAGATCTGTGGAATGGAATGAACTATCCAATGAGAACAGAATACGGATTGAGAGTAAACCGAAGGAAGATGCAGGTAATGAGATGGAGCACAAATGAGAGTAGTGGGAAGTTTAACATCAAAACTGATGTTCACGAAGTAGATGAAGATCTCCTCCCCTGTAAGCAAAGCAACTCATGACGGATAAAGCAAGGAGGACATAAAAAGCAGACTAGCACAGGTAAACTAGGCAGTTCTAGCCAAAAAATGCCTGAGAGTATCAAACACACGGCTTAATTTGAGGAAGAAATTTATGCAAAAGCAGGTTTGGTGCATAGCATTGTATGGTAGTGGATCATGGTCTGTGGGAACGCCAAAACAGAAGAGAATCGAAGTGTTTGAGATGTGATGCTACGGAAGAATGTTGAAAATTAAGTGGACTGATAAGGTAAGAAATAAAGAGGTTCTCCGAAGAGACTGCGAAGATAATAACATTTGACAAGAAGAAGGGACAGGAAGATAGGACACGTGCCGTCCACGGAGCACACAGTGAACTCATCCGTGAAGGTTAACTACCATATCTATCCCCGTAGCAACTGTACACCTGTTCTGAAATTTTTTTGAGGTCTTGATGTGATTCTTCGATAAAGTAATTAAGTATTTCTTATTAATTGGCGTCATGTTTCATTGATTTGCCTGTAATTATTATACAAAAGTCTGCAAGTCTAACTCTATCATCAGATGCCGACTTTCATGACCATTTAACAGACAGACGAAACAGGGAAAAAATAAATATGTTATTACAGAATTAATACTGATATATTTTTCATTACCAGTTCATGGACAACACTTCAAAGATTATAAGGACTTATTTTCTTACATAAAGAGAACTTAAGAGCCTCTGTGCGAATTGTAGGCATACTTATGCAATTTATTATTTTTTCTGCCATTCATCTGAAGAGGCACTTGATAACGGTCATAATGTCGAAATCAGTTGACTACTACGTCATAGCAATTTGGCTTATAATTTCAACAAATAAAGGAAAAACGGCGTCACTTAACAATTTTGTGTAAGCTGCAGACCTTAGACCGAAGCAATTACTTCAAGAAATTCTTGTGACGGACCTGGCAAACCCAGCGTGCATCCATTCTAAATGAAAATACAACAGACTTCTGTGGCGACATAGAATAGGAGCGTGCATTCCCTAGACACTTTCATCGAGATTCATAATAGATCTTCGGGGTTGCGTCGTGACTCGTAGGTTGGCCATCTGGAGACTCACAATGCCCACTACTTGACGCTTCTCAAGCTTCACTGCGGGCAGAGTCGCATCTGCGCTTCGCCCCACTGGATTATGCTCAGACACATGACGCACTCATATACACACGCACACACAACATGCACACACACACACACACACACACACACACACACACACACACACATACTCATACACACATCAAACACAAATAAACACATATTGCTCTCCGAAGGCCCAAACTTTGCCTCACCCATCCCTTTTAAAGGCATATTGTCTGCTGCAAATTAGCGGAATTTGATATATAATGTTCTCATCTCCCATAGGACAATACACAGCAATAATTAGGCTATAAGTGAAACGGTTCCCAATCTCTTCGCAACTTGTGCAAATCAGTTCATGCCCACAAGCCTACGAGATCATGTGAAACTAGCGTGGTGTAGATAAAAAAATGCACTCATATTTCGACGTAGTATTCCCTTGAGTTTTGGCCTCACAAGCGCTGTATCATTTGATAGATACAGAGGCGAGCGAGTGTGCTTGGACTTACCCCAGTTCACTGCTACTAGCACCAAGTCGTCTATAACGCGCCTGTGCGTAGCATACAAGTATCGCACCAAATCTGAGAATGAAATCAAAAATTAAAGTAACATTTCCAGACTCTGTCAATATATGCTTCAGTATATTAATGTTTAGATTGTTAAACCTCAGAGTGATCAGATGAATATATTTCCCTAAATACATCGATTTAAGAAAAAGTAAGTGGCACTAAATAATAAAGCTAGGAAGCCACAAATGGTTCAGAACGTGCAAATGTATGTCAAAATCAACTGTTACCAGTCTCAGCCGGATCGGAGCAATTGCTTTCGTCAAAATTGGCGTTTTTACGAAAAATTGAAGGCGTTAAATATTACATTTAGGAAGATGAAAATTGATATGAGGTGTCAGTTTGAAACAAAAATCTTAACTATGTGACCCCATTAACTACCTCTAATAGTTTTCGAGTAATTTACTGAAAACTAAATTTGGAACAGAAACGCCGTTATTTGTAATACGTTAAGTATCATTTATATTATTGATAGAATGTTCTCATTACCGCACTTGACGAAATCTATTAAATAATAAAGTTATAACAACTTTCAAGACTTTGAAGTAAATAACAATCAATACAAGGTTGTAGTTCATAGGTCATGTTCCACTGACAGTTCCGTTCTAAATTTCTAGCTCCAAAGCTTAAAACTTTTTCTGTAATTAAAGTCATCTTAACTCTATTCATGTAAAAATTATGAAGACTGTAAATTGATCCACGACGGAGTTATTAAAATATATGTGTCCGAGAAAGCGACCACTTAGATGCTGCTAGCTGGTCATACAGCAGAAGTCGCTGCTCAATTGGAACTTAGCTTAAACATCACCTCTGAACTGCGCATAGTGCTGTTTATGATAACATATCATTGTTATTATTCTCATAATATTACGACGTTTGTGCGTGTGAACTTTTAACAAATACATTAATCAGTTAGAACTCAAAACTTTCGCTTATAATCATAGTTCCTGATCCAACTGAGTAAACAGACAGTAGAAACATTTCTTTCAGTGAGAAAAAGAAGAATGTGGACTTGCAGACAAAAAACTATGACCAGTATGTTCTCCATCGTTTTCTGGCTGACCGCAAAAATAGTTTTCGGGTTCTCGTAATAGACGGCGCCGCTGTACTTTGTTGAGCTCATTGTAGTTAGTACATTCCATCTCTGAGTAGCTATTACATAGGACCTTAAACGGTGCGCTCTACAATTGCAGTAAACTCGTCATTTTTAATTCAGTAATTTCCTTACATGAGTACACCAATATGGCACCAAATCTGATGAACATGGTATATGTTACAGTAATTTCTACACCAGAAAAAAATGGCTCTGAGCACTATGGGACTTAACTTAATAACTCGTATTTAAAAATTTGTATTATTCGAAAATCATTTCAGCATTGTCGATTTCTCATAATTTCTAAACCTCATAATTTAGCGACTTGATGTAAAATAACCTTAGCAAGCCTTCTTGTATATTTTTCGAACTATTACCACTAGTTATTGTCAATAACACAAAATAATTAAACTTTGAATATTTACATTATTTTACTGTAGAAAAGTTTGCATGAGCCTGGTTAAAATTTAATAATCGAACTTCACTGAAAACTGAAACTTCCTGGCAGATTAAAACTGTGTGCCGGGACTTACGCCTCACGCGGCCAAGTGCTCTACCGAATATTTTTTCTTTACTTCTTCTTTTTTTTCCTACTTGAAATAAAGAATAATGTCTTCCTGGTAGAGCACAATTAAAAATAAACACCTACTATGTTCCGACGTAACATCACGCCCCGGCACGTCGGCCTGGAACTTAACAGCAGAGAAGGGTGTGAGACGACGTCAGCCAATAGTAAGCTGACTAGGACCGCACCACGACACGAGCGCCCTCTATCTGAAGGGAGTATTAGCGCCGCTCCGCACTACAAGAGCCTCACTATAAGACGAACAACATAAATTGCGTGCATGGAAATTGTATATATCGAAGGACCATTCGCTTGCAACACTTCATTGTAAAGCCGCTAAGTTAAGTATTGTCGATTCAGTTTACTGTAATAAACTCCATTAATATGATTTGCTTGAATTGCTATCTAGCAGCTTCCTAGGCACCCTGTATTAAACGAGTCTGCCGTACTCGACATACTGTATGAGCAAAATGTTTCAGGTAATGAGAAAACAAATAAAATTCTCTATTGTTTGAAAGTAAAAAGACTACGTTCTTCATAAAATAAACAATATTTCATGAAAACGTGAATAAGTATACTTTCCCAACATCACTTTTTTAACGCAAATAACTATATTTTCTCAGGGTCACTTTTTTAACGTAAATATACTTTCTCAACATCACCTTTTTTTTCTAAGCAATGCGCATGAGAAAGGAAAACAAATAGGCTGCGGATACAGAGTCATACATCAGTAAACGTCTGTAAAGAAACAAATTTAGAAGATGAAGAGATAAGGGAAGTGAAAGAAATTAGGAAGACTTAATGTGTCATGCTCCACATCGTCGTGCCGTCAGAACAACGTTCATTCTATCGCTGGAAGGGGAGCGTCGAATCGTCCGATCTTGGTTGGCAGGTTTCGTCGAGATTCCAGCTCCGAGGTGGGTTGGTGAAAATTGTAAATAGATCGCGAAAGGGGCCCAATAGTTTCGATGTCGGTGAAAAGTGTGATGGTGTACTTGGAGACGCGTCCGGAAGTCCGGAAGAGGTCGTTGATAGCCATGCCACTGATCCATGTCATGACGTGCCACGTAGACCATGGAAAGTAGGTCGTGTCTGTATCTTCGACATTACATTTGAGGCACATGGCTGAGTACACCGGCGCGATGCGATGCAGTTTCTGTCTTGTAGCATATTTGCCATTGACGAGAAGGTACCACGTCTCGGTGGTGTCAGTGTTATTGTGGGGTTGATGGATCGTTTTCTAAACTAATGGCCATGAGACCTGGAGGTGATGTGCTTCGGCGGGGTTTCTGGGTGGGTACGGTCGGAAAAGGCGGTTGATGTCGCGAGTGGTCGTCTTCACGGTCCTGAGGAGCTCGGTGCATATGTAGCAGTATTCCAAAAAGAAGCGGCCGATGTGCGACATCGGAGGTGGGATTGTGCCAAAGACGTCGCCGGGCGTCTCGAAACAGGTGCGAACTCGGTGGTTAACATTCCAGTGAAACCAGTATTTTGGCTTTTCCATAATCGGAGCGTAGTATTAGTGTTAAGTGCTGTGGTCCTGGACCTCACGTTAACCAGATCGAGGCCACCATCCCCGTTCGGTAAGGTGAGGGCGTCATACTGGACTTTGAAGACGTGTCTGAAACATATAAAATACCAAAAAGCCGCCTGTAGCCTGGCCGCCATTGACGTGGTGAAGGGCAGAATCTGCTCGATGTGGGGTATCCGCGCTGCCAGATGGGTACTGACGAAAGTGAGTCTCTGGCACATATTCAGCAGGCGTAGTAGGTGACTCCCTATGTTTGCGCGGATGCGTTGCAGTAGCGCAGAAAAACTGATCGCCGATGTCTGGCGAAAGTCTCGCTATACACAAGTCCGAGATAGCGGAGGGTATCCAACAGTTCAAGGTGGGCTAAACTGTGTGTGTTGGAAGGCCACGGCCGATCTTCATGGGGCATGATTCTGCGACGTTGATAACGCTCCCTTCCTCTGCACTGTAACGAGTAATCCATTGCATTGTAGCTGGTACGTCGGCCTCTGAACTTATGGCTAGGGCCAAGTGCGTAGGCTCGGCAACGGAATACAAGGTTCCTGAGTGGAATACCTGTCATGTGTCGCCGTATTCCGCAGGTGAGCGGTTCCATTGCAGTGGCATAGAGCACCGTCGACAGTGGGCAACCCTGTCTAACTGAACGTTCGATCGGTATAGGGTCTGTAAGTTTGCCGTTGACGAGAAGCCTGTACGTTGCCCCTCGAAAGAGCCGCATAGTTACCTGCTTGAAAGTCGTGGGAATTGCCATACGGTGCATCACGGTCAAACGCTTGATTGAAGTCGATGAAGATTAAAACGCCTGGTAGTCGCGAGTGTGTTGCCACACTGCTCACATCTCGGTGTTCATTGAGGGCAGTCTGTATTTTATTATCGCCGCCTAAGGATGTTTGTTCGTGGTAAACAATTTCTCGTATTACATGTTTAGGTTGCACAGCCAGAAGGCGCGTGACTATCTTGAAATCGGAATTGAGTAACGTGATCGGAGATGCTTTAGAGCGTCAGAGACACATGTTCTATCGGGTCGGCTGGTGGAGTGGCTCGTGATGTGTGTATTCCCCGGACGGTCATCGTGTACAAGTGTCGACGAGACGAAGGCGGCGGACGAGGAAGCCAAGTAGCGGGAATGTGGTGAAACGTGGCTATTGGTCTGCACGCTCGCCAGCACATTTGAAGTCTCCACTCACGATCAGGTGATCGTATCTGCCTAGAAATAAAGGCGTTAATCTGCTGCGTAGAACCGATTCCTCTGTTTATCTGTGCCCGAATTCTAGTATTGTACTAACGGAGGAACAGATCTCATTTCCGCACCGGGTGGAGATGGTAGATCCCCGTCATCCGCCCATGAAAACGGTCCAACATTGGTGAGAGGTAGCAGCGCTGGCCGAGGCGGCTCAATTGCTTCAGTGGCGACTGGCGTGCTGTGTTCCATGGCTTCCTGGCATCATTCATGCTCAAAATCTCTGTTGGACAACTCACCGTCTCGTGGGGGACGCATCTCCGTGGCAGCCGAAAGCGATTTATCGTGTACGCCATCAGATTTATGCGCCACCTCTTCGTTCTGCAGAGGTGGCTCAGCGGCCGATCCTGATGCGTTACGGAGTTTTTTTACGGTGGTTAGGAGACTTTTGGTTCCGGCAATGCGTATCGATATCTAAGGAAAGGAAGAGATTCGCGTTGTTCCGATACGGAAGCCGCGGGTTATATGATGCGGTCTTCAGTCTCCATAAAACTCTCGCTGGTATCCATGTGAGCATCTAGCGTAGGTGTGTCTGGTTGTAACTCATGTTCGCGGGCGGCGCTGCCGGTAGCAAGTGGCTGTGACGCCCGCTGGTGTTTCGGTCCTGAGAGACGCTCATGAACTGCGTCTTGTGAGGGCTGGACGTGCAATGTCGCCACACAGGTGACTGGAAGGGCGGTTGTGGTTCAGCCGGTGTTCATTTCGTCGTGTAATAGGGCGTTGCAGGCATTCATTAAGGACGAGGCCTTCTTTGCCACAAGCGGAACATGTTCGAGTTGTCCGTCGTAAATGACCACCTCTGGCCGGCCAGAGTGGCCGAACGGTTCTAGGCGCTACAGTCTGGAACCGCGCGACCGCTACGGTCGCAGGTTCGAATCGTGCCTCGGGCATGGATGTGTGTGATGTCCTTAGGTTGGTTAGTTTTAAATAGTTCTAAGTTCTAGGGGACTGATGACCTTAGCAGTTAAGTCCCATAGTGCTCGGAGCCATTTGATTTTTTTTTTTTTTTTTACCACCTCTCTGCAACTACCTATAGAAATGTATGATGGGACGTGTCTGTGCTACATACGAGCTTAGCGGCGCGATGTCTTCTTCTTCATGCAACTCGAGTACACAGTTCGAGTACACAGATGGTTCGAAGGCCTAGTCGTGCGAGGTCCACATCCACAGGTCCGACGTCGCCGTCGAAGTGTCGAAATTTTAGCCCATGTCATGTCCGTTGAATAATCACGTCGCAGGCAGCGTCGGAAGTCATGTTAACCTAAACGACGCTACTAATGATCGATAAGTGTATGCCGATAAGATCGTCATAGGGGATCTTCACATCTTAGCGTAGGAAGCGTTCGACGGCCAGTGCTTTGGGTCGTGCGTACTCATCTGAAAAGCTGAACTTCGTTCTTCCTGTAAAAATTGACCATTATAGTTTATTAGACTGAGAAGCACGGTGACGTGGTAGTAAACAAATACCCCGCCTGCGCAGAGGCGTAGGCAGCCGAGCGCGGTCCGCATAATTGGTCTGACTAAGGTAGACTGCCGACTGAGCTACCCAAGCACGACCTAAGACCCGTCCTTACATCTTCATAAGTCCCTCTTCTCATCTCACGGAAGTTCTCTTATGAGACTTGTGGAATTAGAACTCCTCGAAGAAGATGTGGTGTGGAGACATGGCTTAGCCACACTCTGGGGGATATTTCTAGAATAAGTTTTTCACTCTACAGAGGAGTGCGCACTGATGTAAAATTTCCTTGCAGATTATAAATTTCTGCCGGCCCGAGACTCGAACCTGTAGAACGGTGTTTGTCAAAGTGCCGGGGGCTCCGCTACGCGTGAATAAATACACAAGTGTTGTTTTATTAAAATGGAACTCAAAATTGTTATGCAAGAAATATTTTTCCGTTACTGAAAAAAAGGAATTAAAATTTATACCTACGTCTGTAAATTTATGTTTTCCTGCTTTACAAAATTTCTGCCCTGAAGCCAGTCCACCAACGTACTTTTTCAAAAGCAGTTGGACATTAACTGCGCATCGACTCGGAATTTGATTGATTTCGTCATCAAGTGTCGGAAAGCATCCACCACTAAAAACATCAAGGCCCCTCCCCCCGATTCTTGGATTTATAAGAAATATGAGAAACCCTCTCAAAATACTAGTATGTTCCTAGATCCGCCATTGCGAGTAGCTCGTGACTCAAACTCGTTGCGGTTAATGTAAAATTGTGTTGGAAGATCGATAACAACAGAGAGATAATAACGTTGCATTGATTCAGTCAATTTGTGAAAAGATTAAAAATATATTTGAAACGTGGTAAAAGTATAATGTCAGAGACTGCAGTAGTTGATTATACAAAGCCAAAATCTAGCGTCATATCATGTGTCATTGCTAACACATAAATCTCGAACCCCACACAACTGCGGAAAATTCAGTCCTACCAGCTACGAAAGTTATGTGTGATATTATGAAAAGTGATGCAGGTGCTAAGGAAATAAACTCAGTTCCCTTTTCCAACAAAGAGTTAGAAAAAGTATTGACAATATGTCTTTCAGTGTGAAAGAACAACTAATTTCAAGAACTAAAGGTAGCTCATTTTATTCCTTAAAATTTGATGAAAGTGCAGACAAAGACGGAAAGCAAATCTATTGGTTTTCATTCATTTTGACTCTAAAGAGACAATTTGTCAGGAACTTCTGTGCGGAGATTCTTCGAACATAGGCAGAAGATTGATTTCGCAACTTGATGAGTTCATGGAAAACGACGATATTAGGTGGGATAAATGTGTCGCAATCAGTACTGACGGAACACGTGCTTCTACAGGTTTGAAGGCAGGGCAAACGCCTCCAGTGAAACCTTTAGCACCAGAAGTAAAGCGTACTCATTGCTTCACATATAGAGAAACATTAGCATCGAGAAAAATGCCTGAGGATTAGAAGTGTGTTCTGGATGAAGTTACAAAGCTGTCGTTAATTTCATTGAATCACGTTCTCGAAATTCTCGTCTTTCCACAGTTTCATGTGAAGGAATTGGTAGTGAACACACTCAAACTTTTCATACGTACTGGAGTGCGTTGGTTGTCAAGAGGGAAAGTTGTATGCCCTTTCTTTGAGGTGTGTGAGTAAGTGCGGTTGTTTCTTTAGAAAAGCAACAATCTTTTCTAAGCGAGATATCCTTTGATTATTATTAGTTGTGTAAAGTGGTCTTTACGGCGGATATGTTCTCCTTTCTCAATGAATTTAAATCAGTCCTGCATGCCAGAAATGTTAATATCTTCCAGGTTGAGAGTAAAGTTGAAACTACAACTAAGAAACTGCATCTGTGGCCAGTACGAGTATAGGACAATAACTAGCCATCATTTACAGAGCTCAAGGACTTCATTACTTCTTTCAGTGAAAGTCTCCCCCTGAACTGCACAAAACACTTGTAGGACACTTTAGTGCATTCGCTGAAAGTTTTCGACAATATTTCCCCATCCCACAATCTCGTAATTGTTGGTTTGAAAATCCTTTCACTGATGTAGAAATCCATGACATACAAGGTATGAATGTTCCTGACAAAAACAAGGAAAGCTGTTGGAGCTATCCTGCGATACTTCATGGAAAAACGCTTTCAGATAAAATTTACTTTGTGGCGTTTGGTTGCGTGTGCGCTGTAAGTATGAAATTTTTTGTGGAAATTTTTGGTAAGTTCCTATGGGACCAAACTGCTGAGGTCATCGGTCTCTAGGCTTACACACTACTTAACCCAACTTAAACTAACTTACGTTAAGGAAAGCACAGACACCCATGCCTGAGGGAGGACTTGAACCTCCGACGGCGGGAGCCACGCTAACGGTGGCACCGCACTGTTGTGTGAGTATGAAGAGTTGCAACATTTTATGTCTTCCCCTGTCACTTACTCAGGTAAGCAGAACTTTTCTGCATTTTTCAGTATCAAAACGTTCAAGCGAAACCGTCTTAATGTTGAATCGAACCTAAGATTGATGGGGCAGTATTTGATCTAGAATTCAGTGGAATTATGAAAAGACACAAAGAATTTCATTCTTCAAATTAGCTGAGAACATTGTATATCAAGTTGATTTGCTTTTAAAAAATGCTGGGACATAGCGCGTATCGAAAGACGGCGCACACACTCCGATACCTGCACAAACTATCAAACCACCACCCGAGCCCGAAAAGAGGCGTGATTAAAACGCACTTAACGCGAGCAGGACAAATATGTGAGCCGCAGCACCTCAGAAGCGAAATGCAACACCTGGAAAGTGTTTTCAGAGGCAATGGGTACTTCACAAGTTATTCAGAAGTGTAGAAGAGCCAAGCACTCGGCGAAGTAACAAACCAGAAAAATAAATGTCCGATACGGCCTTCCTGCCATACATTCCGAGAGTGACGGACAGAATCGGTCAAATACAGCGCAAACATGGCGTGAAGACGATATTCAAACGGACGAATAAGATCAAAGAGTGTCTTATATCGGAAAAAGAGAAAAGAGACCCACTTGCGACGTTGGGAATGTACCACATACCATGCACATGCGGTAAAGTGGCCGAGCGGTTCGAGGCACTACAGTCTGGAACCACCCGACCGCTGCGGTCGCAGGTTCGAATCCTGCCTCGGGCATGGATGTGTGTGCTGTCCTTAGTTTAGTTAGGTTTAAGTGGTTCTACGTTCTAGGGGACTGATGACCTCAGAAGTTAAGTCCCATAGTGCTCAGAGCCATTTGAACCAACCAGAATCAAAGAACATAAGCGACATTACAGGTTGGGGCCGGTGGAGAAATCGGCAGTGGCAGAGCACGCACTGTGTGAGACCGACCACTAAGTAAAACTCGCCGACATGGAAGTTCCGGCTGTAGAGAGGCAATATCACTTGTTCAGACAAGCGATAGAAATACAGAAACATGGGAATAGCTTCAGCAAGAAAGAAGAAAGCGTTAAGGTAAACTGATCCTGGCTTCCAGTGCTGCAGCGAACGACCGTCGCAGGTAGCAAGAGGAGAACCGCACCGGAAATGACCGCGGAAAAGCCCTCGGACGTTGGCGCGCCGTGTACATATAGTCTGCTCAACTACAGTTAACCACTGGCAGTGGAGGGTGAAGCTTTGACAATGCCAGCCATTCGTGCTGGCGAAACGTCAGTAAAATCATCAGTGGAACGTGGGCCGAAGAACCCAAGACAGAACCCAATAGGCAGTTTGTCTTGTGAACATGTCTACGAAAATGGACGGTTAGCGTGCAACGACAACTGATCGTCCCAGATCACAGTATTGATCTGCATGCATCCACATCACAACAGATATTCAAAGTGGCCACCATGAGATGCAGTGTCATGCAAGATACACATAACCGTAATTTGGCTTACACCATATTGGCTGGCCAAATGCCTGGAGCTTGTACTAGGGTTCGTCTCAGTCCTGTAGAACCCGGCCCACAAAACTGGTTTACGTACAGTCCGCCGCCTCCCTACATGTCGGTCTGTCTGAAAGGACCCATGATGGCACAAACGCCAAAAAAGGGTTTGAAATGTTATGTTATGTGGTTGGTGTCTGTGAGGGTACTTGTTTTTGGTACAGCTGTGGTGCCTTCCGCCGTTTCCATATTCTTGGCCGTATACAAACAACACCTCGGCTAGTTCGCGACTTGAATTCTGGACCATTGTGCTTCTTACAGTACAATGCGTCAATCGCACCGCGTGCACCAGACAGGAACACACGGCACGTGGTCAGAGAAACTTCAATTCGTCAGTGCCATCTACCGCGGCAACGATGTATTTCAGCACACGATTTCATAGGACCTTTTTTCCTCCATTTTCAGTCAGGAATCCGTCCTTACAGTTTGTCAGTTTGTGTGTGTGTTTGTGTGTGTGCACTGAAGCGCTAATGAAACTGATATAGGCATGAGTATTCAAATACAGAGATATGTAAACATGCAGAATACGGTCCTGCAGTCGGCAACGCCTATATAAGACAAGTGTCTGGCGCAGTTGTTAGATCGGTAACTGCTGCTGCAATGGCAGGTTATCAAGATTTAAGGGGGTTTGAACGTGGTGCTATAGTCGGCGCAAGAGCGATGGCACACAGCATCACTGAGGTAGTGATGAAATGGGGATTTTCCTGTACGACCATTTCACGAGTGTACCGTGAATATCAGGAAGCTGGTAAACATCAAATCTCCAACATAGTTGCGGCCGGAAAAATATCTTGCAAGAACAGGACCAACGACGACTGAAGAGAATCATTCAGCGTGACGGAAGTGCAACCGTTCAGCAAATTGCTGATGATTTCAATGTTCGGCACAATACAAGTGTC
This sequence comes from Schistocerca piceifrons, assembly GCF_021461385.2. Classification (NCBI taxonomy): domain Eukaryota; kingdom Metazoa; phylum Arthropoda; class Insecta; order Orthoptera; family Acrididae; genus Schistocerca; species Schistocerca piceifrons. The sequence goes on from NC_060138.1 coordinate 376,086,450, forward strand.
AGCGTGCGAACCATTCAACGAAACATAATCGATGTGGGCTTTCGGAGCCAAGGCCCATTCGTGTATCTTTGATGAGTGGACGACACAAAGCTTTAGGTGTCACCTGGGCCTGTTAACACCGACACTGAACTGTTGATGACTGTAAAAATGTTGCTAGTTCGGACGAGTCTCGTTTCAAATTGTATCGAGTGAATGAACGTGAACGGGTATGGAGACAACCTCATGAATCCATGGAACCTGCACGTCAACAGGGGAGTGTTCAAGCTGGTGGAGGCACTGTAATGGCGTGGGGCGTGTGCAGTTTGTGTGATATGGGACCCCTGATACGTCTAGATACCACTCTGACAGGTGACACGTACGTAAACATCCTGTCTGATCACCTGCTTCCATTCATATCCATAGTGCTTTCCGATGGACTTTGGCAATTCCAAAAGGACATTGCGATACCCCACACGTCCAGAATTGCTACAGAGTGGCTTCAGGAACACTCTTCTGAGTTTAAATGCTTCTGCCACTTAGTGTTGCGGCATTGCTGCTTGCTAACGGGGTGACCTATACGATATTAGGCAAGTGTACCAGTTTCTTTGGCTTTTCAGTGTACCATAGAAATTTTATTCGGCTTTTTTATATCTGTTCTCGTTTCAGTGGTATTCATTTGTTAATATTAAACTCAATTTTTCACCCCCAAAGCTACATGGGCATGTATAATAAAATATGTATCTCTTATTTTGTTCTACACAACCACATATTCAAAGCCGATCAAAATCGAAATTTATTCCTCTGGTAGGCTTACTTGCTAGTATCGTAGGCCTGTCTTGATGCCTATAACGATGGAGCCTTGCATAAGAATTCTACTTTGAGGGGTTTACACTGCAATAGCCCACTCTGGCGTCATTGCATTCCAATTGCAATACATTTTTCGGATTCTTTTAGGAACGATTTCACAGTCAATGTTAATAAGCGCTAGATCACTGTAATTGTCTTCCCAAGAGCTACTGAATGCAGTTATAAATAGTATACGGTAACATTAACAAAATAATACTTCTTTTAATACCGGGTGATCAAAAAGTCAGTATAAATTTGAAAACTGAATAAATCACGGAATAATGTGGATAGTGAGGTACAAATTCACACACATGTTTGGAATGACATGGGGTTTTAAGAGAACCAAAAAAATGCAAAAGTTCAAAAAATGTCCGACGGATGGCGCTTCATCTGACCAGAATAGCAATAATTAGCATAACAAAGTGAGACAAAGCAAAGATGATGTTCTTTACAGGAAACTCTCAATATGTCCACCATCATTCCTCAACAATAGCTCTAGTCGAGGAATAATGTTGTGAACAGCACTGTAAAGTATGTCCGGAGTTATGGTGAGGCATTGGCGTCGGATGTTGTCCTTCAGCATCCCTAGAGATGTCGGTCGAACACTATACACTTGCGACTTCAGGTAACCCCAAAGCCAATAATCGCACGGACTGAGGTCTGGGGACCTGGGAGGCCAAGCATGACGGAAGTGGCGGCTGAGCACAGGATCATCACCAAACGACGCGCGTAAGAGATCTTTCACGCGTCTAGCAATATGGAGTGGAGCGCCATCCGGCATAAACATCGTACGTTCCATCAGGTGTTTATCAGCCAGGCTGGGGATGACGCGATTCTGTAATATATCGGCGTACCTCTCACCCGTCACGGTAGCAGTTACAAAATCAGAATCACGCATTTCCTCGAATAAAAAAGGCCCTAAAACGGTAGATGTGGTAAATCCAACCCATACCGTGACTTTCTCGTCGCGCAATGGAGTGTCCACGACAGTTCTAGGATTTTCGGTAGCCCAAATTCTGCAGTTGTTGGCGTTGACAGACCCTCGGAGCGTGAAATGAGCTTCGTCGGTCCACAACACGTTACTCAACCAATCGTCATCTTCCGCCATCTTTTGAAACGCCCACACTGCAAATGCCCTCCGCCTCACTAAATCGCCAGGTAACAGTTCATGATGCCGATGGATTTTGTACGCATAGCATCGGAGGGTACGCTTGTGCCAACCAAACAGTAGTGTATGGAATGCCGGTGCGACGAGCATCTGCGCGAGCGCTGACTTCCCCGTGCATAGACGACTCCGCTACAGTCTCCATTTCTTCCTGAACTGTCTCAGCAGCATTACGCCTTGTGCTCGGTCGGCCACTACGGGGTCTATCGTTTAAACAACCCGTGGCTTAGAACTACGAAATCATTCTCGCCACAGCTGCATTTGTCAACGGACCTGTACCCGTTCGAATCTCCCTCCTATGGCGATAGGATCGTAACGCTGGACTAACACATTCCCCAATCTGATAATACAGCTTCATTAAAAGCGCCTTTTCAGGTAACGTCAATATGCTGCGACTGCTGGCGCATCTGATTCTCTCTCTCATTACAGCTCCTTTTATACTCGTACACGATTGTCATGCGCAGTCACTGACGTTTCGCTGATCAGCGCCATTTGTCGGACATTTTGTAAACTTGTTTTTTTTTTGTTCTAATAAAACCCCATGCCATTCCAAGTATTTGTGTCAATTTTTACCTCTCTATCTACATTATTCCGTGGTTTATTAAGTTTTCAAATTTATACTGACTTTTTGATCACCCGGTATATCTTACAGTTGGGAAATTAACCTTCCAAAACATTACGTGAACCTCAACATACTATCAACTGTGTTTCGATATATGGAACCGTGCACTAAATAAAACCAGTCAACTCTGATGCCCCCCCACTCCTTTACTCCGTCCTTTCCCTGGGCTCCCTCTTCCCCCCCTTCCATCCTGTTTTCTCCCCACCAAACCTCTCTCTACCTCCCTCCCCCCCCCCCCCCCGAGTCCTTTTGTATTCCCCTCCTCTCCCTTCCCCACTCTCTGTCGCGTCTGCCCAGCACCCCCCACCCCTCTTATGGGTCCTCATTCTCCATTGGTTCCTTTCCCGCCTCCCCCCCCTTCGCTTTTCCTCTCCTTCCCCCCTTTTTTATTTTCCCCTCATCTGCCCAGTTTCCCCCCACCTGCTCTCGACTGTGGTATTTCACATTTGCCAACTTTTTAGTGCAGTGTTCCAGTGAATGTTCAGTGTTGATCGTCTTTCTCGTGTTGCGAACAGAAACCATGCTGTCGCTAGGTGTGAATTTTATGTCTTTTGCGAACAGAAACCAGACTGTCGCTGTGTTTTTCAATTGTCTGTCTATTGTTTTACCTGTCTGCTTCGTATGTATTTTATTAGCATCATCATCCCTCTATTCTATGTTTTAAGTTCCACGATTTTTTTCGCCATGTTACAATTTAAGTCTCCGATTTTATCGCCTGTTTTTATTATTTATTCTCTTCATCTTTTTAACAAAGTCTGTAGGCTGAAGAGCGGCATACTAAGCTGCTGCCAGCCCGCCCCCGTCGGGGGGAATCGAAATTGAATAAGGGAAAAAAATTAAAAATTAAAAAAATAAAACCTGTGTTGCGTCCTACATGACTCGCCCTGTATATTTGGAATCAAGCAAACTCCCTTAGATTTAATTTAGTGTTTATCAGTGACTTCAGAATTGTCGTTTGCCCGAAACTAGATGTCAGCAAGTAAATATTCATCACAACAGTTTCTGGCAGTTGCATTGCTCGGTTCTCAAAGGCCAGGTTTAGAGGTCTGCGCTGCTGAACACGGCAGTGATGTACACCAGCGTCCTGTCACATGTGTCAGTCACTATCGCGACGAGTGTCCCGTTACAAGCCTGCTCCCAACGGTGACAGCAGAAACGAATCACCGGTGCTGGTAGGGTTGGGGGGTAGCCGAAGTTGGGCCGGGCTGTACACTGCCGGATCGGCGCGCCGCGCCCTGTAATCGCGCACGAGCGAGAGGCGCGCGGCGGGCTGCCGATATTTCAGGCGCGACGTCTGGCTGGCGGCGGGAGGGGAGTCCCCGCCCCACCCCCGCTGCGACCCACTCCGCCCACGGCGTCGCTGTCACTGTGCTAAACGAGTTAGGGCGGGCCGGGCCGCTCATCTTGACGCAGATTTAATTGCGCGCGGCGCCATATGGCCATACCGGGCCGTGACACACGTCACGCCGTGTAATCCGCTTTACACGGGCCGCCTCACGGCCGCCAGCAGACATGCTAATTTGTGCAAATTCCGGCCGCGGCGCGCCCCCTCTCGGCGCGCACGCCGTTTGTACACGACAGCCGGCCGGGCCGCATCTCCTGGCGGGCCGGGACGCCGGCGGCTGCAGGCGGTGGCAGGTGGGCGCGACATCGGAACCTCCGGTGCTCTCTGGGCAAAGCGGCCCTTCCCTCTGGCAACGCCACTGTGGACCATTATCGTGCAAGTTAATTGTGTTTCAGGAATTTAGCAACAAGGAACTCTCGGCGTGATTGCAACACTGTGTAACGGATAACATTAGTTTGCAATATTCCACACATTAGTTCTTAATTATAAGTGTTTACATCACACGCTGTCGCAAAAAGTCGCAACAGCAAAAAACAGTTAATTTAGAATAACGGAAATTCGGGAATACAGTCGGCCGCTGTGACCGAGCGGTTCCAGGTGCTTCAATGTGCAACCGCGCGACAGCTACGGTCACAGGTTCGAATACTGGAATGGATGAAGGGTATCAGACGGATGCCATATTCCTTGACTTCCGGAAAGCGTTTGACTCGGTGCCCCACTGCAGACTCCTAACTTAGGTACGAGCATATGGGATTGGTTCCCAAGTATGTGAGTGGCTCGAAGACTTCTTAAGTATTAGAACCCAGTAAGTTGTTCTCGATGGCGAGTGTTCATCGGAGGTGAGGGTATCATCTGGAGTGTCCCAGGGAAGTGTGGTAGGTCCGCTGTTGTTTTCTATCTACATAAATGATCTTTTGGGCAGGGTGGATAGCAATGTGCGGCTGTTTGTTGATGATGCTCTGGTGTACGGGAAGGTGTCGTCGTTGAGTGACTGTAGGAGGATACAAGATGACTTGGACGGGATTTGTCATTGATGTAAAGAATGGCAGCTATCTCTAAATGTAGATAAATGTAAATTAATGCAGATGAATACGAAAAAGAATCCTGTAATGTCTCAATACTCCATTAGTAGTGTAGCGCTTGACACAGTTACGTCCATGAAATATTTGGGCGTAACACTGCACAGCGATATGAAGTGGGACAAGCATGTAATGGCAGTTGTGGGGAAGGCGGATAGTCCTCTTCGGTTCATTGGTAGAATTTTGGGAAGATGTGGTTTATCTGTAAAGGAGACCGCTCATAAAACACTAATACGACCTATTCTGAGTACTGCTCGAGCGTTTGGGATCCCCTATCAGGTCGGATTGAGGGAGGACATAGTAGCAATTCAGAGGCGGGCTGCTAGATTTGTTACTGGTAGGTTTGATCATCACGCGAGTGTTACGGAAATGCTTCAGGAACTCGAGTGGGAGTCTCTAAAAGAAAGGAGGCGTTCTTTTCGTGAATCGCTACTGAGGAAATTTAGAGAACCAGCATTTTACATTTCGCGGAAAGACCACAAAGATAAGAAAGAGAGATCAGGGTTCGTACAGAGGCATATAGGCAGCCATTTTTCCCTCGTTCTGTTTGGGAGTAGAACAGGGAGAGAAGATGCTAGTTGTGATACAAGGTACCCTCCGCCATGCACCGTATGGTGGATTGCGGAGTATGGATGTAGATGTACTGCCTCGGGCATGGTGTGTGTGCTGTCCTTAGGTTAATTATGTTTAAGTAGTTCTAAGTTCGGACTGAGGACCTCAGATTTTAAGTCCCATAGTGCTCAGAGCCATTTGAAACATTTTCGGGAATACATTTGTCTAGGTACCATATTTAAGTGATTAACACTGCACGATCACAGGATAACGTAAGCGCGGGATAAGACATTGCAAATGTGGAATTTTGAATACAAGCATGCCAACGTGCAAGCATTGTGTTCTTCTAGTGCTGGATGTCCGTCTGTATGACAGAGTCCCATGTTTGTTGCATTTGGCCGGTCAACACAGGGACCGTTAATGCTGTTTCTGGATGACACAGGAGTTGTCTAATGCTGTCTGACATGTGTTCGATTGGAGACGGATATGGTGATCGAGCAGGCCAAGGTAACTTATTGACAGTCTGTAGAGTATTTTGGGTTACAACAGTGGTAGGCGATAAAGCGTTATCGTGTTGGAATGCACCCCCCCCCCCCCCCCCCCCGCTCCCTCAGAATGCTGTTCATGAATGGCAGTACAACATGGTGAATCACTGCACTGAGGCACGAAATTGCGGTCAGGGTGCGTGGGATAACAACGCGAGGGGTTTTGCTGTCATACGATATCGTACCCCAGACCGCAACTCCAGTTGCAGAATGGTTCAAATGGCTCTGAGCACTATGGGACTTAACTTCTGAGGTCATTAGTCCCCTAGAACTTAGAACTAGTTAAACCTAACTAACCTAAGGACGTCACACACATCCATGCCCGAGGCAGGATTCCAACCTGCGACAGTAGCGGTCGCGCGGTTCCAGACTGAAGCGCCTAGAACCGCTCGGCCACTCCGGACGGCCCCAGCTGTAGACCCAGTGTGGCCCTATAGGTTGGCCGCCGACCCTAACATGGTTTCCTTCCAATCAAACCACGGTGATCAGTGACACCGAGTCGGAACCAGATTTCACCTGAAAACACAGCAGACCTACTCTCTTGACACTACCGAAGTGACAAGTGTCGGTGGTGTGGGGTCAGTGGAATACATGCTTCACGGCGTCTGGCTTGGAGTTGGAGCTTTCCTTGAAGCAACTGACTTGTAACAGCTCGTCGGCACCGTGGTGCCAACCGCTGCTCATGCAGTAATATGCGCCACACCCATACGCCGAACAAATTATTAGTTGTAATTATTGAGTGTGGTCAGAGTTTACATTTGTATTTGAATACTATTGTAATATATTAGTGTAGTGAGGGAAGTGATCAGGTTGAAACAAATTGGGTCTCTAGTACTTAAGAACAATATATTTGTCGTGGGATGACCTTCGGCCAATGGAGAAGCACGCAGTGGCGGAACTCCTCTGGAGTCAAGCGGACACAGAGACTTTACAAGTGGTGCTCTCAAAGTAGCGATTCTGGACACTTCAAGTCGAGTTCTTGAAGAAGACAGAGCTGCCAGTGGTATCGTGGGGTATTTGATTTTTAGGTGGTAAGGTCTGGGCGCTGAATGACCGGTTTAAGACTAACGTTTGAGAGCACTTTTACATTAGATCTCGAAGAAGGTGGACACTCTGATGTTTGTTCTGAAAGAAGGCAGACATGCCTGTGGTAACGTGCATCAATTGGTCGTATAGAGGTGACTGATTGTGGGCAGTAAACGGGTGATATGATATTATAACAGAATTTTAAAAAGAAATTTTTTTTTAATTTTTTGATCCTTGTTCCAAAAATGTTTATTAAAATTGTACAAGTGATTGATGTCTCTTAAATTACCATAGTTTTGTATTAGTAGTTATGATCAATAGTAAATAATACCTTTAAAACATTGATATATTCTTTAAATAATTACACAAGTACGACAAGGTATGAGGTATTTAGCCTGCATTCATTCACTGTGATATTGTATACGAGGTGCATTCAAGTTCTAAGGCCTCCGATTTTGTTTCTCCGGACTGGAAAGAGATAGAAACATGTGCATTGTTTTAAAATGAGGCCGCGTTCATTGTCAATACGCCCCAGAGATGGCAGCACCGTACGGCAGATGGAATTTTACCACCAGCGGCGAGAATGAGAACTGTTTTAAATACTTAAAATGGCGACGTTTTCCTTTCTTGAACAGCGTGAAATCATTCATTTTCTGAATTTGCGTGGTGTGAAATCAATTGAAATTCATCGACAGTTGAAGGAGACATGTGGTGATGGAGTTATGAATGTGTCGAAAGTGCGTTCGTGGGTCCGACAGTTTAATGAATGCAGAACATCGTGTGGCAACAAACCGAAACAACCTCGGGCTCGCACAAGCTGGTCTGACGACATGATCGAGAAAGTGGAGAGAATTGTTTTGTGGGATCGCCGAATGACTGTTGAACAGATCGCCTCCAGAGTTGGCATTTCTGTGGGTTCTGTGCACACAATCCCGCATGACGACCTGAAAATGCGAAAAGTGTCATCCAGGTGGGTGCCACGAATGCTGACATACGACCACATGGCTGAACGTATGGCATGTTGCCAAGAAATGTTGACGTGCAACGACAGCATGAATGGGACTTTCTTTTCGTCGGTTGTGACAATGGATGAGACGTGGATGCCATTTTGCAATCCAGAAACAAAGCGCCAGTCAGCTCAATGGAAGCACACAGATTCACCGCCACCAAAAAAATTTTGGGTAACCGCCAGTGCTGAAAAAATGATGGTGCCCATATTCTGGGACAGCGAGGGCGTAATCCCTACCGATTGCGTTCCAAAGGGCACTACGGTAACAGGTGCATCCTACGAAAATGTTTTAAAGAACAAATTCCTTTCTGCACTGCAACAAAAACGTCCGGGAAGGGCTGCGCGTGTGCTGTTTCACCAAGACAACACACCTGCACATCGAGCAAAAGTTACGCAACAGTTTCTTCTTGATAACAACTTTGAAGTGATTTCTCATGCTCCCTACTCAGCTGACCTGGCTCCTAGTGACTTTTGGCTTTTTCCAACAATGAAAGACACTCTCCGTGGCCGCACATTCACCAGCCGTGCTGCTATTGCCTCAGCGATTTTCCAGTGGTCAAAATAGACTCCTAAAGAAGCCTTCGCCGCTGCCATGGAATCATGGCGTCAGCGTTGTGAAAAATGTGTACGTCTGCAGGGTGATTACGTCGAGAAGTAACGCCAGTTTCATCGATTTCGGGTGAGTAGTTAATTATTAAAAAAATTGGAGGCCTTAGAAATTGATTGTACCTCGTAGAATACAAAGATGTTCATAATGGAAAGATATAAAATTGTAATAAAACAAGAAATAAAATAGACAGATACATTGATTTCAGGAATTATAGCTATAGTGCAATGCTATCATCAGAGATAAGATTTTTTTAAGTCGCATGAAGAATTTAAAAGCCGTACATTAATAATTGTTGAGTCATTGAATGCACCTCATTTTCCTTCGATTGCAGTTGTATTTAGATTTGCTTTATTGCGTAACCGATTTATTGTCGATTTTCGCAGAGATGTAACAGCTCTGCTTGTCTGACATTCCTCCGCTGCTGGTGAATTCCGCATTCTGCTAAGTCATTCTCTTCTGGCATTTTCCTCCTCAGTTCCAGCCACATTGTTGTATCTCAACCTTATGTCGGCTGGAGCGGCCGCGACACTTCCCCGACTTGTTGGTTAGCTTTCAGATGCACAGACAAATAGCCCGCCTGTGTACATGTAACTTTTACATCATGTAGGCAGACCGCTCCCTCTGTGACCACGTGGGGTACAAGCAAAGTTTGATTGGAAACAGTTTTTCCTAACAGATATAACCGTATTACGATTTGGAGTAAAGATGACCAAAAAGCATAGCACTGTTAACAGATGCTCGCAAGTCATGAAACTCTGTACTTGCAAAAACCATCAGGTAAGTAAATGATTAAAGCTGCTATTCAGTAGAGCAGGTAGAATGGCGATCAGAGTGCAGTTGTTAGCAGGCCTGGTAGGTTGCGTAAGTTGAGTGAACAGCGCGATCATTGTAAAGGACATGAAGCTGCCACGTACTGATTTGATACAGCGTTATCAGCACCTGACAAAGTTTGAAAGAGGCTTCGTTGTGGTTCTCCTTTTGGCGTGTGAGTTGAATCATGCATTATCGATATTTGTGCGGAACTAGGGTGTCACTTCATGGGTACGTGAGGGCAGGCAGACCTGACATCAAGGTTCAAGTCAACCACCACAAGGCACAATCACTGTATTGTGCTTCGAAAACATCATAATCATTTCACATCTGTACCTGCTATCGCGGAATAAGAAATGGATACCCTGCGACGTTTCACGTCATCCCGCACCGTTGGTCGAACACTAGCAGCACACGGACACGAGGGAATTATTGTCCCACACATACCCTGCCCTCAACACCACAGCTCAAATGGCTGGATTTGGAATGGCGCTGTTATGGGGAAACATGGACTGCTGATAAATGATGTCCAAGTCTGTGTGGCGAAGAATAGCAGTACAGCGTTACCCTGGGTGACCCCTGTCGGTGAGAATGGTGCCGACATGGGAAGAGCTACGATTCTTCTAATGTTTTGGAGAGACAGTTGTGGATTGGTGACATAACACTATGCCATGGGCATCTGTGCCCTCAAGTGTTACTTTCTGTACATTACTTTTGTGGTGCCGTTTCTCAACAGGACAGCATTCATCTACACATGGTACATGTATCTACAAAGCGTCTGCGTGATGATCAGGTACTCTCGAAGCCTGCGAGACCTCCAGATCTGTCCCTGACAGAAGATGTAAGAGAGCAGTTTGGACGTCAGCTCCGTTACATCGACAGTATCCAGGACATCAGGGACCAGTTACAACAGTTGTGGGCTAGCTTGCCTCAGGAGAGGATACCCTTGAATGTGTGTATGCATTCAGACAAGAGAGAGTGCAATGTCTTATTCATAAGCGGGCTCCTACTACCAAGTTCTTCATATGGTTCAAATGGCTCTGAGCACTATGGGACTTAACATCTGTGGTCATCAGTCCCCTAGAACTTAGAACTAGTTACACCTAACTAACCTAAAGACATCACACACATCCATGCCCGAGGCAGGATTCGAACCTGCGACCGTAGCAGTCGCGCGGTTAAGTTCTTTATAAATTTGACTCGGTTTTATAATGAGTTAAACAATATTAAATACCGTTTCCACTCGTTAAGTTTCAGTTCGTTTAATTTTTCTCATTTTTGGTGCTTCACATTTCGTCAGGCAGCGTAATTATTCTGATATCACTGTTTCATAGCCATATACTTCCGTAACATAGAGACAGTTTCAGAATTTCGAGCTTAATTACTTTTCTGTGACAAATTTGTAGACTAAGTTTATAGACTATTCAATAATGCAGTCGACCTATTGTTGCTTTTATTAGACTGGTATATTTCATCAGCTTTCAGAATCCCTTATCGGTATTTGGGTGAAATGATTAACAGTAAGTTGTTTCTTTGCATGAGTTGGATGTAACTGTCGACTTAGTCTAATCAACACGTGCGGGAATCATCCTAGAAATTCTATGAAACACAAATTAATCCACAAATATTTTACCATATTAGCATTTGACAGAAGTGTGAAATGGCTTCGAAGATTTCTCAGAAGGAAAAGAAAGAGTCTTAGTAACAAAGCTGGAGAAACACCGATAGCTGCAATGATCCCGTCAGATGAAAGTTCATGTAGATCGTGCAACAGTGTAGTGCAACTTTCTAGTAGACCTTGGAGTATAAATGAGTAACTATTGCTGAAAGCGAGATTGATAATTGGAACCAATCACGTTTCTTTTTAAACAAAAAAATTCTGAATTTGGAAGGAGCTGTGACTCGCGTTGGCTTGTACACAGCCTGTGGAAGCCTGCCACATTAAGAGTTGGCCCGGGGTCGGTGCGGGCAGAGGAAGGCGCTAGCGGACAGCGGCTGTTGGTCCGGAAATTGGCCTGGCGTCCCGGTAGCTGACGTCAGCAGCTGATCCCGGCTGCTGCGGCGACACCCCGGGGGCGGAACGCGTCCCGCATCCGGCGCCCAGCACCCAGGGACAGGGTGAGGGGGGGGGGGGGGGGCGGGGGAGGTGCAACTGTGGACACAGCGCCCGACGCGGAAATAAGTTACGCTCCGCTGCCGAACACCCGGCCGCGGAAAGGAATTCATTAAAAGGAAATGGCTGTCTCGTTCCAGAAGCAAAGATGAGTCAGCTACAAAGATTTCTCTCGGTTTCATTATGTTCGTAGTCAGTAGTCAGTGGCGTGCTTGAACGACAGAAAACACCTTTGCTGGAAATAACTGAACGTAACTAGTGATGGGACAATCGATTGGTGTTAACAACTGACTGGTTACTCACCGTTTTCTCCCCATTCAGTCATTTTTTTCACTCGAATTAGAGAACCGAATTTAACTACACTCATCCTCATAAATTAAGAATAATGCTGATATGTGGTGAAACAACGATCTGGTGGGTGGTTTGCGGGTTTAAATCACCTCGGGATATGACCATGCAGTGCATTTGGCCTGCGGTCGTCGTACGGTGGCGCTGGAAGCAGTCCACATACGCAGAGGTGTGTTGGTGCATATCAGAGTCAGGTGGAGCGAGTAAGTGTGAAGACGTTTTCAGACGTGTTAATGGTGACTGTGTGTTGAAAATGGCTCAAAGAACGCATATTGATGACGTTATGAGAATACTAGGACGACTGGAGACTGGTCAAACACAGCTGGTCGTAGCACGGGCCCTCCGTGTGCTACAAAGTGTGATCTCAAGATTATGGCAACGATTCCAACAGACAGGAAACGTATCCAGGCGCTACAGTACGGGACGTCTACAGCGTACAACACCACAAGAAGACCGATATCTCACCTAGAGTGCCTAAAGACGGCCATGGAGTACTGCAGGTAGCCTTGCTCGGGACCTTACCGCAGCCACTGGAACAGTTGTCTCCAGACACGCAATCTACAGACAACTGAACAGACATGGTTTATTCGCCCAGAGACCTGAAAGGTGCATTCCACAAACCCCTGGTCACAGGAGAGGCCATAAAGCCTGGTGCCAAGAACACAGTACATGGTCATTGGAACAGTGGTCCCAGATTATTTTCACGGACGAGTCCAGGTATAGTCTGAACAGTGGTTCTCATCCGGTTTTCATCTGGCGTGAACCAGGGACCAGATACCAACCATTAATGTCCTTGAAAGAGACGTGTATGGAGGTCGTGGTTTGATTGTGTGGGATGGGATTATGGTTGGTGCACGTATACCCCTGCATGTCTTTGACAGAGGAACTGTAACAGGTCAGGTGTATCGGAACGTCATTTCGCACCAGTATGTCCGCCTTTTCAGGGGTGCAGTGGGGCCTACCTTCCTCCTGATGGATAACGCACGGCCCCACCGAGCTGCCATCGTCGAGGAGTACTTTGAAACAGAATATATCAGGCGAATGGAGTGGCCTGCCTGTTCTCCAGACCTAAACCGCTTCGAGCACGTCTGGGATGCTCTCGGTCGACGCATCCCTGCAAACGTCTAGGGCACTTCAGGAGCTCCGACAGGCACTGGTGCATGAATGGGAGACTATACCCCATCAGCTGCTCGACCACCTGATCCAGAGTATGCCAACCCGTTGTGCAGCCTGTGTACGTGTGCATGGTGATCATATCCCACACTGATGTTGGGGTACACGCGCAGGAAACAGTGACGTTTTGCAGCACATGTGTTTCGGGACGGTTTTCTCAACTTATCACCAATACCGTGGACTTACACATCTGTGTCGTGTGTGTTCCCTATGTGCCTATGCTATTAGCGCCTGTTTTGTGTAGTGCCACTTTGTGTGGCACCACATTCTGCAATTATCCTTAATTTATGAACGTGAGTGTAGTTCCTGCGATGATGTGAATGTTTTTTTTTTTGTTTTCTTTTTTTCCTCTTCGTATTGCAGTGGTTCCGCTTCATATTAGACAATCGTATAATACAAGTTACGTCACTTACGCGAATTTTTCACTTAGAGTTTGAGAGTTTTCATTATAATATTTATTACCGACTTTTCGCTTATACGTGAACCTTCACTAGGGTTACCAGCTCTCCAAAGGAAAATAACATTTCTCATTTCAAGGACAGGAAATTGAATAGTATGTTTTTAAAAATGAGATATTTTCAGAATTTATGGGTTTATTTACTTAGGCTGTATAAGCACTTCTCATCCTCCCGGCATTAGATATCAGTTTCTAATTCGCTTTGGAAGTTTAGTATCTGGTGTTTCATTGTAAATTTAGATTTTAATTCGTGTAAAATGCCCTCTTTTACTTGACTTTATCGAAGTTCTTTCTCTGTCTTCCCGCTGATTTTCACCCATCATCGAAAATTCCCTTTCAGTAAATGCAGAGCTGATGTGAACACAAAGGAAATACGACATCATGTTTCTAACTGTGTGGTGACTTAGTCACTCGCTTTCACGCTTTTACTGTCTCTTGTCGGAACCATTTTCTCGTGAAAAATATTTGTCATCATTCACTAATTTTGTCTGAATTTCTGTAATTGGCGTGGTTTCAGAACGTGAATCATCCTTGCAGACATTGTTGATCATATTTATTTAATCTCGAGTATCAGTTTTCCAGTCGTATGATATCTCCCATTCTCAGGCCACTGAGCGTTTTGGCGTTCTGATCCAGACACAGACTTCATTGTCGTTAAGTGACATGATCAGTCGTTGCAGCAAACGGTCTGTAAATTTGTAGTGTGGTCTTCTTATCAAAACATGTGTTTATTTGCCAAGATCGCTATGTAACACATTAGTCGAGTACCACTTTCGGCAACATAAATTGCCATCTTCAGATCTACAAAACAGGGCAGTGGTAGATACGTCATACAGTGCTTTGAGCTTCGCGGCCACAAGGGGAACATATAACGTGCAAAAGAAAATAGAGGCATTTATGCACATTGTGCATCCTTCTTGTGACTGGATGGTTTAAATAATTATATGATGTAACTATCGCTGCCCAGTTTTATGGATCTGATGATAGCTACTGCTATTACCGAAACTAGTAACGCTCTAATGTTTTAGCATAATGATCTTGACAAATGAATAAATGTTTTCATAAGAAGAACACATTACACGAAGTTCATAATGAAGTAAAAGGGCTGTTCATAAACACCAACGAGAAAGTAAACCGAAACCTCCCCATTGACACTAAATAAAAAGAAAATATCGAAATGACAGTAACGGTGGAGATGGACAACACCAGACACCAAAATAATTATTTTATGACATCAAAATGATCGAGTGCTTTTGCACAGAATCGAATGCGCTTGGAGTAAGACGAGTCCAGTTGTCGCTCCTAGCATCCCAGAGGGATGCGAACATGGTTACAGTTTCATCAGGTTACCTTCCATTCGGAAAGTGGGTGCTCTCAGCGACTGTTATGTGACATAAATTATAGAGTGCAGCAATCAGTCGTCCATTTTTAGATTTTATTACGTAAATCCAGATTTCGGCTAGTAGCTAGCCATTCTCAATGCACTATTTTCTATTGTAATTTGAGTAATAAAATCTAAAAAAAGTACGACTGATTGCTGCACTCAATAATTTATTAAAAAAATGTTTACGGTTTACTGTTTTGGTTGAAAATAAGTTTAACTTTGAAACGGAAGTGACAATCTCTGTGAAATACCATATCTACCACTTTTCTCAAACTGTGAAACGTAAACAGGTTCGTGTGCGTGGGTGTGATTTGTATGTATGTAGCCTGTAACGAAATTTAGTGTACAAAACATTTACCTTCGACACAAATAAATGGTTGAAAAAGTGTTTAAGATCTACAGTCAAATCATTTTTAATTTGTGGAAATCACTCCTTTTCAGTAAATCCGAATTTGTAACTGTTCTTTTTTTCCTCACGTATCCCTAAGTGAACATTTCTCTCCACTTAGCACAACAAGTGGTCTTACCATCAACCTAGCATAGCTCCATCCCAACGATACATCAGCACAATTAGTAAGGCCACTTGTTGTGCTAAGTCGAGAGTAATGTTCGCTTAGGGATACGTGAGGAAAAAAAGAACAGTTACAAATTTTGGCTACAGTCTGAATTCGGATTTACTGAAAAGGAGTGATTTCCACAAATTAAAAACGATTTGACTGTAGATCTTAGACACTTTTTCAACCATTTATTTGTGTCGAAGGTAAATGTTTTGTACACTAAATTTCGTTACAGGCTACATACATACAAATCACACCCATGCACACGAACCTGTTTACGTTTCACTTTAACTTCAGCGTACTCCCTGACATGCCTTCTACGCTGGGGCACTGCGGTATCCTCCGAGGTATGCGCTTAGTGGTGTTCAACCAATAAAAGTACTGCAGATTGGTCTCACTCAGGAGAATGAATATATAGCATAGTTAACTAAATTTCTAAAGCATGGTTTCAGGTGAAAGAACGAATACATGGCACAACTAAGAGCAAGCCAACAGACTAGCTTCACTTGAAAAGAAAGCGTGAAAAATTCCATACTATTTAAAAGTACAGTGGATTATTTCGATTATTTTCATTGCCTCTTTCCCGTAGACTGATTTCATTCAAAATAATGAATATTTCAAACGATACAGAAAACTACAGTGAAACAAGTCGATTGTTTTTCATACAGCCGGCTGAACTGAACGTTTTTATTCACGTATTCCTCTCATTAAACGTAACTAAAGGCACGGAGAGTGTTGCATTAAATAAGCCTGTGAGTATACACAGTGGAACGCCATTTTCAGAATGGGCAGTAGTTCTTACAGTTGTACGACAGGGATCGATATTGGACCCAATGGTGTGCTTTCTATACATAAATGATCTTTCAATGTATATAATTCCCCGACCTGACGATGAAAGTATTATAATAAAGTGTACTGAAGAAACTTCAATGCTTTAAAGTGTACGTAGTATTGCCTTCAACATTAATAACTGGTGCTCTGCAAATGGACTGCCTTCTACTTTAGAGAAGATACAATTCACGCAGTTCAGTACGGCAAAAGACATGACCACTCCGTAAGAAATGATGTTGTTGTTGTTGCGGTCTTCAGTCCTGAGACTGGTTTGATGCAGCTCTCCATGCTACTCTATCCTGTGCAAGCTCCTTCATTTCCCAGTACCTACTGCAACCTAAATCCTTCTGAATCTGCTTAGTGTATTCATCTCTTGGTCTCCCTCTACGATTTTTACCCTCCACGCTGCCCTCCAATGCTAAATTTGTGATGCCTCAGGACATGTCCTACCAACCGATCCCTTCTTCTAGCCAAGTTGTGCCACAAGCTTCGCTTCTCCCCAATCCTATTCAATACCTCCTCATTAGTTACGTGATCTACCCACCCAATCTTCAACATTCTTCTGTAGCACCACATTTAGAAAGCTTCTATTCTCTTCTTGTCCAAACTATTTATTGTCCATGTTTCACTTCCATACATGGCTACACTGCATACAAATACTTTCAGAAACGACTTCCTGACATTTAAATCAATACTCGGTGTTAACAAATCTCTCTTCTTCAGAAACTCTTTCCTTGCCATTGACCGTCTACATTTTATATCCTCTCTACTTCGACCATCATCAGTTAGTTTGCTCCCCAAATAGCAAAACTCCTTTTCTACTTTAAGTGTCTCATTTCCTAATCTAATTCCCTCAGCATCACCCGACTTAATTCGACTACATTCCATTATCCTCGTTTTGCTTTTGTTGATGTTCATCTTATATCCTCCTTTCAAGACACTGTCCATTCCGTTCAACTGCTCTTCCAAGTCCTTTGCTGTCTCTGACAGGATTACAATGTCATCGGCGAACCTCAAAGTTTTTATTTCTTCTCCCTGGATTTTAATCCCTACTCCAAATTTTTCTTTTGTTTCCTTTACTACTTGAACAATATACAGATTGAATAACATCGGGGAGAGGCTACAACCCTGTCTCACTCCCTTCCCAACCACTGATTCACTTTCATGCCCCTCGACTCTTATAACTGCCATCTGGTTTCTGTACAAATTGTAAATAGCCTTTCGCTCCCTGTATTTTACCCCTGCCACCTTTAGAGTTTGAAAGAGAGTATTCCATTCAACATTGTCAAAGGTTTTCTCTAAGTCTACAAATGCTAGAAACGTAGGTTTGCCTTTCCTTAATCTGTCTTCTAAGATAAGTCGTAAGGTCAGTATTGCCTCACGTGTTCCAACATTTCTACAGAATCCAAACTGATCTTCCCCGAGGTCGGCTTCTACCAGTTTTTCCACTCGTCTGTAAAGAATTCGCGTTAGTATTTTGCAGCTGTGACTTATTAAACTGATAGTTCGGTAATTTTCACATCTGTCAACACCTGCTTTCTTTGGGATTGGAATTATTATAATCTTCTTGAAGTCTGAGGGTATTTCGCCTGTCTCGTAAATCTTGCTCACCAGATGGGAGAGTTTTCTCAGGGCTGGCTCTTCCAAGGCCGTCAGTAGTTCTAATGAAATGTTGTCTACTCCCGGGGCCTTGTTTGGACTCAGGTCTTTCAGTGCTCTGTCAAACTTTTCACACAGTATCGTATATCCCATTTCATCTTCATATACATCCTCTTCCGTTTCCATAATATTGTCCTCAAGTACATCGCCCTTGTATAGACCCTCTATATACGCCTTCCACCTTCCTGCATTCCCTTCTTTGCTTAGAACTGGGTTTCCATCTGAGCTCTTGATGTTCATACAAGGGGTTCTATATCTCCAAAGGTCTCTTTAATTTTCCTGTAGGCAGTATCTATTATACCCCTAGTGAGATGAGCCTCTACATCCATACATTTGTCCTCTAGCCATGCCTGCTTAGCCATTTTGCACTTCCTGTCGATCTCATTTTTGAGAAGTTTGTATTCCTTTTTGCCTGCTTCATTTACTGCATTTTTATATTTTCTCCTTTCATCAATTAAATTCAATATTTCTTCTGTTACCCAAGGGTTTCTACTAGCCCTCGTCTTTTTACCTACTTGATCCTCTGCTGCCTTCACTACTTCATCCCTCAGAGCTACCAATTCTTCATCTACTGTATTTCCTTCCCCCATTCCTGTCAATTGTTCCCTTATGCTCTCCCTGAAACTCTGTACAACCTCTGGTTTAGTCAGTTTATCCAGGTCCCATCTCCTTAAATTCCCACCTTTTTGCAATTTCTTCAGTTTTAATCTACAGTTCATAAACAATAGATTGTGGTCAGAGTCCACATCTGCCCCTGGAAATGTCTTACAATCGAAAACCTGGTTCCTAAATCTCTGTCTTACCATTATATAATCTATCTGATACCTTTCAGTATCTCCAGGCTTCTTCCATGTGTACAACTAAGTTATGCTCTGTGCAAAATTCTACCAAACGGCTTCCTCTTTCACATCTTACCCCCAATCCATATTCACCTACTATGTTTCCTTCTCTCCCTTTTCCTACTCTCGAATTGCAGTCACCCATGACTATTAAATTTTCGTCTCCCTTCACTAACTGAATAATTTCTTTTATCTCATCATACTTTTCTTCAATTTCTTCGTCATCTGCAGAGCTAGTTGCCATATAAACTTGTACTCCTGTAGTAGGCGTGGGCTTCGTGTCTATCTTGGCCACTATAATACGTTCACTATGCTGTTCGTAGTAGCTTACACGTACTCCTATTTTTTTTATTCAATATTAAACCTACTCCTGCATTACCCCTATTCGATTTTGTATTTATAACCCTGTATTCACCTGACCAAAAGTCTTGTTCCTCGTGCCACCGAATTTTCACTAATTCGCACTGTACCTAACTTTAACCTATCCATTTCGCTTTTTAAATTTTCCAACCTACCTGCCCGATTAAGGGATCTGACATTCCACGCTCCGATCCGTAGGACGCCAGTTTTCTTTCTCCTGATAACGACGTCCTCTTGAGTAGTCCTCGCCCGGATATCCCAATGGGGGACTATTTTACCTCCGGAATATTTTACCCAAGAGGACGCCATCATTATTTATCCATACAATAAAGCTGCATGCTGTCGGGAAAAATTACGGCTGTAGTTTTCCCTTGTTTTCAGCCGTTCTCAGTACCAGCACAGCAAGGCCGTTTTGGTTAGTGTTACAAGGCCAGATCAGTCAATCATCCAGACTGTTGCCCCTGCAACTACTGAAAAAGGCTGCCCCTCTTCAGGAACCACACGTTTGTCTGGCCTCTCAACAGATACCCCTCCGTTGTGGTTGCACCTACGGTACAGCTATCTGTATCGCTGAGGCACGCAAGCCTCCCCACCAACGGCAAGGTCCATGCTCCATAGAGGGGGAAGAAATGATACTTGAGGGTAAATCAGTAAATGGAACAGATTATTCTACATTTTTAGGCGTATATAGTGATTAGAGCCTGAACTGGAAGTCACACATTTTGATCTTTTTCAACTTCGCAGCTTTTCAATTAATGACTTGTAGACAATACCAGATACAGGAGATAAAAATGTCAAACGTGGACTTACGTATCCTAGTTTCATTTTCTAATGCCTTAAGGCATCGTATCTGGGGTAACTTAACACTCATTAAGAAATATTCTTTGGCGACAAACGTGTAATAAGATTACACGTGTTAACTCTAGGACTTCTCGTAGACAGTTCGTCAAACAGTTGGACGTATTGACCAAAGATATAGTGACAAAAGCTTCACAGTAGAGGAGAATATAGTACGTTGAACACTTTTCAGACTTTGACCTCTAATAAGTCTAGCAACAGAGGTTTACATGATTATTCTACAATTCACAATTAAGTGCATGGCAGAGGATTCATCGAATCACCTCCAAATTACTTCTCTACCATTCCACCGCCGAGCAGTACGCGGGAAAAACGAACACTTAAATCTTTCCGCGTGGGCTCTGATTTCTCTTATTTTATTATGATGATCATTTCTCCCTATGTAGGTGGGCGCCAACAAAAAATTTTCATATCCTGAGGAGAAAGATAATGATTGAAATTTCATGAGAAGGTGCTGCCACAGCAAAAAACGCCTTTGTTTTAATGACTACCAACGGAATTCGTGTGTCATGTACGTGGTACTCTCTCTCTCATTTTGTGTTTAACGAGTTTTCCTTCTTTGAATTTGTTCGATGCCTTGTCTGACGCGGATCCTACACCCCACAGCCACACTCCAGAAGAGGGCGGAGAAGTGTAGTGTAGGCAGTCTCTTTCGTAGACCTGATAAATTAACCAAGTGTTCTGCCAACGAAACGCAATCTTTGCTGTCTATGCCTTCCCCACAACGTTATCTACGTGAGCGCTCCAGTTTAATTATTCATAATTGTTATCCCTGAGTATTTAGTTGAGTTCACAGCCTTTAGAATTGTGTGAATGATCGTGTAACAGAAATTTAGCGGATTCCTTTTAATACTCACGTCCATTACTTCACACTTCTCATTATTCAGAATCAATTGCCATATTTTTCATCACATAGGTATCTTGTTAAAACAATATTTCAATTCGTTTTGATCGTATGATGACTTAACAATATATTACTTTATTTTGAAATGATGCATTCACTTTGTGTGTGATGCAGTTTATTTCCTGAAATTACAAGGAATACTCCTGTAAAGTAGGTTTTTACAAACGTGAAATAAGTTCCAAGGGAAAGCATGGTCATCTGCCCACAACCAACACATTCCAACGAAATTTAAAAATATCGTAACCAAAAATGCATGTCCATACTGTGCTCTGCTACACATAAATAACCAGTAAGTGAATTATCATCGAAAACTAGTTAAAAGTTAAATATATTTTGGTATAGAAGCTATTGGAAACCAGAAAAAATTTCCACTTTGAAAATAGATAAAATTGTTACTATATTGAAAGAACTTAGTTCATTTGCAAATACCACATTTTCGATGGTAAAAGATCTTCTTTCGTTTCAAGATGAAGCACTGTGCACGAGCTATGAGCTATGGCTTAAAATTTCACACGTCCTATAACTAGCTTTAAAAATATATGGAATTCTAAACCCCAAGAAATTCTCTAACTGAAGAATTAAGAATATCTTCCAAATATTGGTAATATATTCTACAGCACTTAAAGCATACAAGGCAAAATATCTACAAATGCTGCTCAGAACATAATCTGAAGCTTCATGAAAAAAAAAAAAAAAAATTGGTTAAGTGCGAATACGACTCGCGCACTGAGGGTTCTGAACACACTTAACTATGTGTATATAAACAGTTTATCCATCCTGAGAATCGGGAATCTCAACAATTTTTGTCTGTCATCGATATCGATATTGGCAAGATATTGCTCCCAGGAATTCCAAGACTGTATCAAAATATCTGCAGTAGTTCGTTACACTACTCTGAACATACAAGGAAAAAGCAAGTAGAGAACTTCAGTTTATACAAGTAGGGAAAGAATATTTAATGAAACAGTTTTATTTGGACACTAAAACATGATTACAACTGACATTTCGTGTTTTCATGCCATAGTGTTCGTCTGTTATGCTTTTAACGGATGAGCAGTGCAATAGATGTTCAAAAGGCAAATGAAATTTTTTATGTTATGTAATAACAGTTTTACATGTTTCAAATCTTTTACTTTACCTGTACTGTGAAACTTTGTTTCCTGCCGAATTTCATAATTCTAGATCAATTGGAAGAACCCTATAGGTTTTGATGAATGAGTTTGTGAGTATCAAAGTCTGTGACATAAATGACCGAATCTTCTGACTGCATTGACTCAGAGGCTTAAATATTTTACACCACCAAGGGACTATAGCCCTTAGTATGTGATGTAAATTTGAACTTCATGCTCCAACCCGTTACAGAGAAAAAGGTTCTTTAGACGGACAGGCTGACAGGCAGATAAATAATGACAAAAATACTTTTTCGTTTGATATAATTACAAATTAACATGGCTTCTTGGCAAAAATCATGATTCTAAGTCAACGGGTAGCACACTATTGGTTTTCATGTGTGACTTTTCGAGAACGAAAACAGAAGCCTACAATTTTTACACCGTCCTTTGAACACAGACTTTAGTATGCGACATAAATTCGAACTTGATAGTCTACCCGTTCTTTAGGAAAAGGTTTCTTATTTTTCGGACAGACAGACTGACGGACGGACAACAAATCGATCATATATGGGTTCCGTAATTACAGATCGATGCACGAAAGCCTAAAAATAAAAGATATAAAATGCCGCAAATTGCTTACGGAAGTCTCTAGTGCACAATAGTTCATGTAAGTCTAAAAGTGGTCGTTAGATTGACACACAGAAGGGCCCGCAGGGGGCGCTGCAGACCCAGCAAAGAGGGCATCGGAAAAGATATCTTGAATTGCCAATCCAAAATATCGCACACGAACCACACCCCTCAGACTTGCGTCTGTGTTAAAAAAATGGACGTTTTTATATAAATGCCAGAGATAATGTTCTGGGTATGTTATTAGGATTTCACAACTGCAGCACTTGCAACCTACTCCTCATGTATTTGCTGGATGTAGTCCAATGTCTGTCTTCCTCTACAGTTTTTACCCCCTACAGCTCCCTCTAGTACCTTCGAGGCAATTTTCTCATCTCTTAACAGATGCTATATCATCCCGCCCTCCTTCTTGCAAGAGTTTTCCATATACTTATTTCCTTGCCAATTCTACGGAGAACTTTTTCATTATACCTTATCAGTCCACTTAATTTTCAACATTCTTCTGTGGAACCACATTTCATATGCTTCAATTCTCTTCTGTTCCGGTTATCCCACAGTCCGTGCGTAACCAGCATACAATTCTGTGCTTCAAACGTACATTCTCAGAAATTTCTTTCTCAAATTAAGGTTTACATTTTAAACTTACAGACTTCTCTCGGCCATGAATACCCTCTTTTGCCCGTCTAGTCTGCATTTGATATCCTTCTTGCTCCGTCTATCAAACGTTATTTTGCTGTCTAGGTAGCAGAATAATTTTACTTCGTCTATTTCGTCATTACGAGTCCTGATGTTAATTTTCTCGCTGTTCTCATTTCTGCTGCTTCTCATTACTTTCGTGTTTCTTCGATTTTCTCTCAAACCATATTCTGTACTCATGAGATGTTCATTCAGTTCAGCAGATCTTGTAATTCTGCTTAAGTTTCACTGAGGATAGCAATGGCATCAGTGAAGCTTATCATTGATATCCTCTCACCCTGAACTTTAGTTCCGCTCTCGAACTTTTCTTTTATTTCCGTCGTTTTTCTTCAATACATACGACGAACAGTAAGAGTGAAGGATTACGCGCTTATCTTACACTCTTTTTTATTCGAGCACTTCATTCTTAGTCTTCCACTTTTATTGCTCCTTCTTGGTTCTCGTACATATTGTAAATTATCCGTCTTTCCTAATACCTTACGCCTGTTAACCTCTGAATTTGGAACATCTTGCACCATTTTACACTGTCGAACTCTTTTTCCAGGTTGACAGATCCTATGAATGAGTCTTGATTTTTCTTTACTCTTGCTTCTATTATCAACAGCAACGTCAGAACTGCCTCTCTAGTGCCTTTACCTTGTGTGAAGCCAAATAATCATCGCACTTGTCAGCTATCTGCAGTCTTCGGAGTTGTGTGGATGATATTTTTCCGAAAGTCAGATGATGCATCGCCAGTTTCACACATGGGCTACTTCTCACGATGATTTTAGAAATTCTGATAGAATGTTATATATCCCTTCTACCTTATTTGATCTTAAGTGTTCCGCAGCTCATTTAAATTCTGATTCTAATACTGGATCCCGTACGTCTTCTATAACGGCTCTTGTTTCTTATTCTATCACTTAATCAGAAAAGTCTTCCTCCTCACAGAGGCCTTTAACTGTTTCCACCTATCTGCTCTCTTCTCTGCATTTAACAATGGTATTTCCGTTGCACTCCTAATGTTGTCACTCTTGTTTTTAATTTTTATATGCTGAGTCAGTCCTTCCGATGATCATTTCCTTTTCGATTTACTCATATTTTTCATGCAGCCATTTCGCCGTATCTTCCCTGCATTTACTATTTATTTCATTCCGAAGTGACTTGTATCTCCGTATTTCTGAATTTCCCTGAACATTTTTGTACTTCCTTCTTTCATCGATCAACTGATGCATTTCTTCTGTTTCTTTCCAACTTTTTTGACTGCTCTTTTTAGAGATGTCCATTCCCGATATTTAAAAAAACTTTTGTCTGTGCGCTCAGCAACCGCGTCTGCAAATATATAAAATGTAACAGTCAGCCGCCGGCCGGTGTGGCTGAGAGGTTCTAGGCGCGTTAGCCTGGAACCGCGCGACCGCTACGGTCGCAGGTTCGAATTCTGCCTCGGGCATGGACGTGTGTGATGTCCTTAGGTTAGTTAGGTTTAAGTAGTTCTAAGTTCTAGGGGACTGATGACCTCAGATGTTGAGTTCCATAGTGCTCAGATCCATTTGAACCATATTTTTAACAGTCAGCCAACTAGCTGCGAAAAACTTCTTTTATAAATATACACCAACGAGATTTCGAGTGCTGTGAGACCATCTTCATCAGAATGATAAAAGTTACACGAACCCACATGACGACTTTTAAATTTTGAGCAAACAGTGCTAACGTCAAATGAAATGATTTCGTTCCGTGAATCAAGAATTTTAAAAAATAAGCACAAGTTAACTGCTGTAGCCGACTAAGACCGGCACATACACAGCGGGAGAGGCATCAGACACGGAACAAAACCATCTCATTTGACGATAGCACTGTTTGCTGAAAATTTAAAAATTGTCATGTGAGTTCTTGTAACTTTTATCATTTTGGTGAAGATAGTTTTACAGTTATCGAAACCTGGTTAATGTGTTTTATAAAAAGAGTTTTTGCAACCGGTTGGCTGACTGTTACATTTTCTATAAATATCCATTCCTCTCCAACTGAACTGCCTTTTAAGCTCTTCCTTATCGCATTATCTATAGCCTTGGAGAACTTCAAAAGCACCTCTTCATTCCTTATTACTTCCGTATCCCACTTCTTTGCGCACTGATTCTTTCTGACTAGTCTCTTAAACTTCAGCGTACTTTTCATCAATACGGAATTGTAATATGAGTCTATCTGCTCCTCCGTACGCCTTACAATCTAGTATCTCATTTCGATATCTCTGCCTGACCTCAATGTAATCTAACTGAAATCCTTCTGTACCTCCCGGCCTTTTCCAAGTGTACCTCCTCCTCCTCTGATTCTTGAACAGATTATTCGCTATTAGTAGCTAAAAATTATAGCAGAACTCAATCTTTCTGCCTTTGTTCCCAGTACCAAACCTATATTCTCCTGTAACTCTTTCCTCTACTTCTTCCCGTATAACCGCATTCCTCCGTGACTATTAGGTTTTCGTTTCCCTTTACGTACTGAACTACCCGGTCAGTATCCTCATATACTTCCTCTATCTCTTCACCTTCAGCTCACGACGTCGACATGTACTCGTATACCTGAGCTTTCGTTGTCGTTGCTGGTTTCCTGTCGACTCTGATGGGCCAATCAGTTGTTCTCTGCCGCACCTACCAAGTTAAGATGAATCCTACTCGCGTCATGCCTTTTTCTGTTACTTTTTATATTACCCTATACTCATCTGACCAGAAATCTTTTCTTCTGACCATTTCACTTCACTGACTCTCTCTATATCTAGATTGAGTCTTAATATTCCCCATCTCAGATTTTCCGGCTTTCATGCCACTTTCAACCTTCTGACATTCCACTTTTAGAGTCGTAGAACATTATCCTTTAGTTGGTAATTCAACCTTTTTCTCATTGTCACATTCTCCTTGGCAAAACCTCCCCCCTCCCGGGATCCGAATGGTGGATTAGTCCGAAATCTTTTGCCAGTGGAGAGATTATCATGGCACTCTTTCAGTTACAGGCCGCATGTGCTCTGGATACACATTATGTGTCTTTCATGCGGTGGTTTCCATAGCCTCCAGCATCCTTAGGTCGTTGAGCATTTCAGATTATTCCACGTTTAGTGGCAGTTTCCCACCCCAGGGGCAAGAGAGTGCCCCGAACCTCTATCCGCCGTTGATGATGACTTTTATTCGGTGGCGGGGTTTGAACCCGTGCTCGAGGACGTTTTGATTACTAATCAAAGACGCTACCCCTAGACCACGGATGCATCGTCCGACTAGAGTAAGATTTTTAAAAAATTATCAAATTTTTGGCCGCTGTAATAAATAACCTCCATAAGGTTATAGAACAATAGGGGAGACATGCAACTCAACTCTACTCCACTCTGTGAACTGCATACAAAATTTTACGTTATTACGAGGTCAACAATATGGAAAATTTTTCTGGAATGATGTGGTTGATTTCTTTTGATGTAGATAGTTTTACAGTTATCGAAACCTGGTTAATGTGTTTTTATAAAAAGAGTTTTTGCAACCGGTTGGCTGACTGTCGTTACATGAACCCACATGACGACTTTTAAATTTTGAGCTAACATCATTCTGATGAAGATGGTCTCACAGCACTCGAAATCTCGTTAATACTCTACGGAGACGGTGCTGCACGGCATGAAGTTATTGAAATAGTTTACATTCTTAGCGATCTAACTTTGAATCTTCTGTTGAAGAGCCACTTTCAAGTCGACTTCCGATCACCTTGAACACCAATTGCAAAGGTGCGATAAGAAATAATGTCTCTGTCGTAGTAGGCCTCCAATCCTTCTAATGGCTTATCACTACCTCGTACAACAGCAAGTGTTAACCATGAATTCCCGGGAACAGTTTCTGTAGTAGTACATGAAAAGTTGATCTTGCATCCAACGAAACATATCGTTGTCGATGAGAATGGAGTACTTCATAGATTTAAATGTGCCCTAACATGTGCATTGTGGATATTTGAATGTCAGTACACATCCCAAGTCAGCGACACCGACACGACAGCCTTCGTCAGCCCCACTGACAAAATGTTCCCTAACATTACAAGTTGGCTACAGAGACCATATCTTCCTTATCGAAATATATTTGCTTTCAGAACATCCTGTATATGAGAGGGCAAGAGGGAAGGACACCATTTTCTCTACTGTCCGATTCCTACCTAACAAGCAAATTTCAAGTGGAATGCCTAAGTAGAACCCTGTCTCATGCTTAGCCATCTTCATCTACGTATTTGTTCAATTAATCTGATGAGATTAGGTAGTTTAGAATGCTAATTACAGCAGTGGTATTCGCAGGAACCGCTCGAATGCGCGACGACTGACCTGTGCGCACGCAACGCATAGTCGGGCCTTTGACTATCGTGTTCATTCGAAGATTTCTGTCACGTCCGCAATGGTACCAATAGCGACAGCAAATCTGGCGACCAGGTCTTCTTCTGTTTCCACAGCTGTTTCATACACTAGCTACTTCATATCTCCCGGAAGAAGAAATACAGACACGTGGGGTCTGGTGAGGTGAGTGGCCAGACCACAGGGTCACTTCGACCGATTTACCGATTCCCCAAGGCGGCTATCAGATAACTGCACACAGCAGTGCTCAAATGGGCAGGCGCCCCATCGTCCTGGAAATACAACCTTTGTCTAACATTCAAAGGTACATCGTTCAGCCGTTCTGGCAATATCTCTGTCAGTCCATACATTAACACCTAATCGTTGTC
Source organism: Schistocerca piceifrons (assembly GCF_021461385.2). Taxonomy (NCBI): domain Eukaryota; kingdom Metazoa; phylum Arthropoda; class Insecta; order Orthoptera; family Acrididae; genus Schistocerca; species Schistocerca piceifrons. The sequence goes on from NC_060138.1 coordinate 376,114,666, forward strand.
GATGAGAACGGAGTACTTCATAGATTTAAATGTGCCCTAACATGTGCATTGTGGATATTTGAATGTCAGTACACATCCCAAGTCAGCGACACCGACACAACAGCCTTCGTCAGCGCCACTGACAAAACGTTCCCTAACATTACAAGTTGGCTACAGAGACCATATCTTCCTTATCGAAATATATTTGCTTTCAGAACATCCTGTATATGAGAGGGCAAGAGGGAAGGACACCATTTTCTCTACTGTCCGATTCCTACCTAACAAGCAAATTTCAATCTTATAGCGCTGCAGTTAAAACATTACTTAAATGATTAGTTGTGTATGCTCACGACATACATGTAAAAATCTTGCCAGCCCTTCATCCAGTGACGTTAACGTTGATATTACGCCCAGTACTGCGCATGTTAGCTGGCTGAGGAAATGGCGAGAGAAACGAAGGACGGAAGAGAGACAGAGAGAGACGCAGGAATTTACGTTGGCGGACGCAGCGGCGAACAGAAGCCGAGTTAACAACGGTGGACCGGCTCCAGGCAGCGCCGTATATTCCCTCGGCCGCTAACTGTTATGATAGCGAGCATAAATTAGAATAAACGCGCCGGCCGGCGCAGCGGGGCCCTGTATTCAACACATTGCTCCGGTTACAAATCGCAGGCGCACTCTCGCTGCAGCGCAAACCGACGCGGCCATTCTGCACTCGCGTATGTTTCCGCCCCCGTTGCGTTGTTACTGTAGACCCGCCCTGCGATGTCTCTAGATGGCGGCGAGCTACAGCAGACAATTTTGAGGAAGTCTTACATGTAAATGGACTCCTTAGAAATGCCGGCACGATTGCTGTTATCGAACTGGAGAATTCATCCCAGCGCAAGTGACACATGGCACCGCAAAATTTATCACTGTTCCGCAAGCCGTCTACATATACATCTACATCTACATTTATACTCCGCAAGCAACCCAACGACGCGTAGCGGAGAGTACTTTACGTGCCACTGTCATTAACTCCCTTTCCCGTTCCAGTCGCGTATGGTTCGCGGGAAGAACGACTGCCGGAAAGCCTCCGTGCGCTCTCGAATCTCTTTAATTTTACATTCGTGATCTCCTCGGGAGGTATAAGTAGGGGGATGCAATATATTCGATGTCTCATCCAGAAACGCACCCTCTCGAAACCTGAACAGCAAGCTACACCGCGATGCAGAGTCTGCCACATGCGTTTTCTAAACATCTCCGTAATGCTATCACGCTTACCAAATAACCCTGTGACGAAACTCGCCGCTCTTCTTTGGATCTTCTCTATTTCCTCCGTCAACCCGATCTGGTACGAATTCCACACTGATGAGCAATACTCAAGTATAGGTCGAACGAGTGTTTTGTAAGCCACCTCCTTTGTTGATGGACTACATTTTCTAAGGCCTCTCCCAATGAATCTCAACCTGGTACCCGCCTTATCAACAATTAGTTTTATATGATCACTCCACTTCAAATCGTTCCGCACGCATACTCCCAGATATTTTACAGAAGTAACTGCTACCAGTGTTCGTTCCGTTATCAAATAATCATACAATAAAGGATCCTTCTTTCTATGTATTCGTAATACATTGCATTTGTCTATGTTAAGGGTCAGTTGCCACTCCCTGCACCAAATGCCTATCCGCTGCAGATCTTCCTCCATTTCGCTACATTTCGCTGCATTTCGTGGTCTCAGAGGAACCATCACAATGAAGTGAATAAAGTTCCTTTACTCCTGCGGTCCAAATTTTTTGTTGTCAGACTACCACTTTCTGTCTATAATGACCATCTTCAGATCTGTTCTATAATAACATGTCCTAACTAATATACTGAAGCCTTAATGGCATCGTGAAATGTTAAACACAAAATTAGCACCAGCATCGGCTAATTTTGTGTTTAACACTTGACGATGCCACTATCGCTGCAGTACGTTAGGACATGTTCTTATAGAACAGATCTGAAGATGGTCGTTATAGACCGAAACCGGTAATCTGATGACGTAACGTAACGTAAAGGAAATTTATCCTATATTCGGGTCATCGTTTTATTCGCAACAATGTCGCAGCTTGTGAAGAATGAAGTGGTCGCGCTTTCGGAACCTGCCATGGGCTTCACTATGTATTTTAAAGGTGCGTGCGTTCTTCCTCGCAGGATGCGAATATACTGCGTGGAGAGAACCTATCTAACAATGAAGCCAAAGCAAGGTGGTGGACGTAGAAACGAGCAAAACGTTCGAAATAAGGACCGGCTGTAAATGCGACGTTGAGGAGCTATGGTGATAAAACGAAACCTAGTCATCATTACGATAACGACCGCAGTTACTAATTAAATTAGCTGAAGATAATTATTTTAGCCAAAGAGTCAGAGACAGCCAAAGTTTAATTTCCTATCCACGACTGGTTACTTTGAACATTAATTTTCTGTGCTGTTGACTGGCTAAAGATTGATTATAAAATCAGTTATTATGAAAGTAACGTAACACCATTAGCCTGTAAAGATAGTAAGGTGTATAGAAGGAGCTGCACTGCAGCAAAATCGGCGTCGTCCTGGTGGTCTAGTGGTAAAGTGCGTGCCTGGAAACGAAGGAGTCCGTTATAGTATCTTGTTAGGACCACGAAAATTTTCAGTGTGGCCTGAACATGGCTTTCACCTAACGATGTAAGGACCCGCCAGGAACGACCGTCATTCGTATTCCCCTTTCAGCAGTTGGGTATCTTGGGTACATTAGTGGCACGCATGTTATCGAAGTGGTGTAAAAAAAGACTTGGGTCTGAAGGTCGTGCCACACAAAAATAGCAAGATAGGTGACATGTCGTACTTCAAGGGTATTAGTAATGAGTCGGCCGGTGTGGCCGTGCGGTTCTAGGCGATTCAGTCTGAAACGGCGCGACCGCTACGGTCGCAGGTTCGAATCCTGCCTCGGGCATGGATGCGTGTGATGTCCTTAGGTTAGTTAGGTTTAAATAGTTCTAAGTTCTAGGGGACTGATGACCACACATGTTAAGTCCCGTAGCGCTCAGAGCCATTTGAACCATTTATTAGTAATGAAATTTAAATACACATGTTTTAATATGTGCCAATGTACATGCAGCATGAACAGATTTTTATTGGAACAAATACAGCTGATCAGAAAGTTTGAACTACACTATGTAATCAAAAGTATCCGGACAGCCCCAAAAACATACGTTTTTCATATTAGGTGCATTGTGCTGCCACCTACTGCCAGGTACTCCACATCAGCGACCTCAGTTAGTCATTAGATATCGTGAAAGAGCAGAATAAGGCGCTCCGCGGAGATCACGGACTTCGAACATGATCAGGTGATTGGTTGTCACTTGTGAAACACGTCTGTACGCGAGATTTCCACACTCCCGAACATCCCTAGTTCCACTGTTTCCGATGTGATAGTGAAGTGGAAACGTGAAGACACACGTACAGCACAAAAGGCTACAAGCTGATCTCGTCTGTTGACTGACCGCCGACAGTTGAAGAGGGTCGTATGGTGTAATAGGCAGGCATCTATCCAGATCATCACATAGGTATTCCAAACTGCATCATGTTCCGCTGCAAGTACTATGACAGGCGGGAGGTGAGGAAACTTGGATTTCATGGTCGAGCAGCTATTCATAAGCCACGCAAGACGCTGGTAAATGCCAAACGATGCCTCGCTTGGCGTAAGGAGCGTAAACATTGGACGGTTGAACAGTTGAAAAAACATTGTGTGGAGTAACGAATCAGGGTACACAATGTGACGAACGGATGGCAGGATCTGGGTATGGCCAATTCCCGGTGAACGTCATCTGCCAGCATGTGTAGTGCCAACAGTAAATTTCGGAGGCGGTGGTGTTATGATGTGGTTGTGTTTTTCATGCAGAGGGCTTGCACGCCTTGTTGTTTTGCGTGGAACTATCACAGCACCGGCCTACATTGATGTTTTAAGCACCTTCTTGTTTTCCATTGTCGAACAGCAATTCAGGGATGGCGATTGCATCTTTCATCTCGATTGAGCACCTGTTCATAATGCACGACACGACAATAACACCCCTGTAATGGACTGGCCTGCACAGAGTCTTGATCTGAATCATATAGAACACTTTTGGGATGTTGTGGAACGCCTACTTCGTTCCAGGTCTTACCCACCGACATCGATACCTCCTCAGTGCACCACTCCGTGAAGAATGGGCTTACATTCCCCAAGAAACCTTACAGCACCTGATTGAACGTATGCCTGGGAGAGTGGAAGTAGTCATCAAGGTTAAGAGTGGGCCATCACCATACTGAATTCCAGCATTAGATGGAGGGCGCCAGGAACTTGTAAGTCATTTTCAGCCATGTGTCCGGATGATTTTGATCACACAGCGTATGTTAATGGGGAAAACGATATTAAATTTTACACAAAACCATGCTGCTAGACACAGCCAATCTCTTACCGGACAAATTTCGGTGCATTTGTCACTGAATGTCGGTTTATCGCCGTACCTCCACAACGGCTATCTAGAAGACTTCCTCAACCCCAATGACAAGAAAAATATAATTGGAACCCTGGAGGCAAACAGCTACGTGTATACCGAAATACCTAAAAAAAAAAGGTCAATTTATCTTGGAGAGATTATAGTTTCTTCCTTCTTTATACAATCTGAACCCAGTATTACTCTTTTCCAGTTTATTTTTGCCTCTGCAACCATTTGACCGTTTACATCATAACGTTACATAGTACTCAATGCATCACTAACACACCTATAATTTTGCACTGAAAGTCATAATGAAGTGCAAGGCAGGAGGCGCTTTTTATTGTACCTTTCAGTGAATTAGCCGGGAAGCAGTATTTACCTATTAACTTAATTTCATCTCCACAGATGAATAAGTACCAAAGAGACTATAGAATATTTCCAGATTCATTTTATAAATAACTTAAATAACATTATTGTTCCTGTGTGTGAGGATAAGATTACAGATCAGATAATTAATAATATTTCAAAGTATTAAGATTAAACAATATAAAAAGTTAATTAATGTTATTTCCTCACATATTGTATGGTGTGCTAACAATGCCATTGGTGGCTGAGGTCTTGCGTTTGCTAAGTATTTTTGCATTACCGTGTGCCATACTAGTTCCCAAAAGAAAATATCGGACTTCTTGCAGTAAAATTGCCGTGAAGATTGACTTAGGTTCTTTTATGATAAAACTTTATAATTTTCCATCAGATTGTCCACAAGCCTCTGCCATGTCGCAGCCCCTTAAATCATTGTTAAGACTACTAAAATGAAGAAAAGACATAGCGATTAATGAAATATATATTCAAGAAATCACATATGCATATAAATTATGAATAGACACTGACATACGAATAATAATTATTGCTTGGCAGTATATTAATATAAATGAGTACGGTGATGCACCTCTTTCAATCTGACTATGCTCAGTATGTAACAAAATGTTTGGAGTTACGGAACTATGACAAAATGCGTCCGTACAAAAACAGATTGTCTCACCACTCTAAGTAGCGCGAGAGTAGTCAGAGCTGAAGTACAATATTAAAACATTTCCTTTTTCTTCACCGTGACTACATATTGTTTATCGGTAGCGCTTCATATCATGTCTCTGACAGCGTGAAAAAATTATATCGCTTTTGCGTGCAGATGAGCCCCTAAAATTTGTGAAATCTCTCTCTTGTGCATTTATCGGTAGGATTTCTAGTCATTCAAAACCTTTTCGAATTTCTACCGTCTCAGATAATTCTCCCATACCAGATCGTTCACACTACCCTTCTCTGTGTATTCCCGCTCATGATGGTTCTACCTCATACAGAATGTAGAAAACTTTCCGCTACCAGTCACAATAAACTATTTATTCATCACACGACTCGTTTCGGGTTTGTGCCCATCCTCAGGTGTTTATGCATTCATGTGCATGTTTATATTGCTGGAGATCAATAAGGATGAAGCATCATTATTATAATTACGCTGTGGTGACAGTTTTTCCACTTGTTTGCAGACTTGTTATCATTTTCGCGTCCATATTTCAGTTTTATAAAGTTTAGCTGCATATTTCACAATTACGACGTGCGCTCGTGAAATACGCTGTATGTAAACCTTTTTGCATTTCCTTTCCCCCCCACCCCCACCCTTTTTTTCCCTCATCTGTCCTGGTCCTCCCCCCCCCCCCCAATTCTGCGTTAGGTTGTGATATGTTATCTTCGTGTCTATTCTATAGTGCAGTGTTTAAGTGAGCGTTCAGTTCTGTGTCCCCCCCCCCCCCCTTTAAGTGTTGCGAACAAAAACTATACTGTCACTACGTGTGTTTTCTTATCTCTTGCGAACAGAAACCAGACTGTCCCCGTGTTTTTTTAAAACTATGCCTGTCCACTTACTGAGTGTCTTCATTAGCATCACCAACCCCGTGTTTTTCTATTGTAACTTACACAACTTTTCGCCATTTTACAGTTTCTAAAAAAGTCACCGTTTTATCGGCTGTTTTTATTGTTTGTTATCTCCTCATTAAGTTTTTTAAATCTTCTGTAGGCTGTAAGAGCGGCATATTAAACTGTTGCCAGCCCGACCCCCCTCGGTGGTGGGTGGGGGTGGTTGGGTGAGGGGGGAGCGGAATCTAAATTGAATAATTGAATAAAGGGAAAAAAGGCAGAAAGAGAGTCACGAAGTTGGGGACTGTAGGTAACTCGTGCCAAGAGGTGCTCACGAGGTCCGAGCGGCCGAAGCTACGAGCTGTGCAAGGTCTGCGCAGAGCGAAGACACCGGGGTACTTCACCGGGACCAGCGTCGACTACAAGCATCAGGCCGACATCCCGTCGGTTGGTTGGCAACATTCGTGTCGGACGACCGCTCATGGCCTGGCTGCCCTTTCCTACCTAGCTTTCAACGGCACTACCCAGTAACCGCTGCTACGCACCGTGGATCTGTGGAACTGCTTGATGGTGAAGAAGAGTAAAATTCTGTAATCCTCGTGGTGATTTGTTTCATTGTCTACATGCCCTTATAATTTTCTTGGCTGTGCCCGACCCTCAGAGTTTTACTCGGTCGGCTCTTTGGTGGTAAATACAGGCAGTAGTATTCTACTAAGACACTAGTTCTCGTTTGAAAATTTGTCCCGCTATTATATTGCCTTTCCTTTCTGGTTTTTACCTGATTATTGATGTTCTAATGAATCAGCTTTTAGTCGTAAGTACAGGGGAAACAATTGCACTAAGACACAGGTTGCCGTTAAACAAAAGAGAGACCTTCTGGTTAGATTTAACTGTTAACCGGTTGAGTTCTTTGATTGTAATTGCATTTCTCAGTCATCAGTTATAATATGAACAATCTGTTGTACTAAGCTGTTCGTTTCTGTGTTTGAAAGACCGGGTCATTATTGGTGCATTTTTACTGGATCTTGTGGTTCCGTCGAGTGAGTTCTCTTGTATTACGTGTTCATAAGTTATGTTTTAAGACGTTCCTTCAGAGCGGACTTAATAACTGACAATCAGTTTAACCTTGGAAATGTTAACAGCCAACTGTCACCATGGCTTTAGTCAATTGTCAGAAGGGACGGGTTGGGGTGCAGCCGCACCTTAGTTGCCGATTGAAATTAGGAGGTTAGTTGCTTTGAAGTAAGCCTTATCATTGCCATACTGTTTGCTAATCTGTTTAACCTTGAAGCACAGGTGCCCATCTGAACCCCGAACCTTTCGACATACAGTTTTCAAATTAAGTCACCTGTTTTATTGTTGTAATTGAATCACTCTTGTCATCAGTGGGGCTTATGTAGTTTTTATGTGTTGCAGAGGGAATTTAATAAGAGGGTCTGTGTCCAGTGCGGTAGTAAATTCCGCTGTTCCACCCGATAACGGGTGGGCTGCAGGTCCGGCCGTCTTGTAATCATTGTCATATTGTTTGCTGTTTTGCAATACAGTACTTCAGATTTCTTTGGCGAAGATTAAAAGCTTATTAAGGTTTAAGGTCAGAAGAATTTTGCAAATTTGTTCATTTTGTTAAAGAAAACTTTATCGTTAAGTCCTTCGATTATCTCTAAAACACAGTTTATATGTACTGTTAAATAAACAGGTTGTGTGAAGAGAAAGTTATATTGGTGGGTCCTTCCTTACACATTTACCCGTTTTCCTTAGTGCCAGTTAGTGACACGTATCAAATATACTTAATTTTTCAACAAATTCATTAAAAATGCTGAAAAACTGTCGATATTTAAGAATGACCTTGGGCCAGACCTTTCAGATATAAATCCACATATTCTATTAGAAACGGAAATAAACAGTAGCGATCTTCACAGGCACCTATGGATATCCATGCACATTACATTTTGCTGTGTTATTTCAGTGACCGAAGAGCCAGGTTTTGAGAAATACAACTTCTTGTAAAAACTGTAGCCTTATTTCAGCGGCGCTTTGAAATGATCAACAACCTAAACAAATTGCGAAATTACATGATTTTTGAGACCCAGAGTATATGAACTGTCGAAAAAGGTACAATAATATAATAAAATAATGGAACAGATGATAATAAAATTTTGAAATGCGTGGCTTTTTAAAATATATTGAATTAATAAGATTAATTTTTCGGCATGAATGACAAGCACAATAAGCTGAGCTATGCCTGGAAATAAGTTCGTATTAGTTCATATTATTTTGCAGGGCGAAGTAGTTTCTTTCTCCGCTGTAGATTTGTGCTTACCATTCTTTATAATGCTACGTTTGGTCGCCGTGTTCACCTTTGAAGTCTTGACCGTGTTCCCATTAAGCTTATCGGATCTTCGTAATTTTCCAAAGTACACAGGTGGGCTTCAGTTCTTGTAATTATTGTACTATTTGAAATAACAACTCACACAACCTTTCTGTTAATAAAACAATACTGTATTTTTCTAAACGGTGCACATATGAAATACATACTCTTCACTTAATTCATAGCGACCCCAAAATGGCGGTCTACAATTACTCGCTAAAAATGGCGTGCTTCTCCCTCGTTCACTAGCTGAGAGCGAATCCTTCCTTCCTCCTATTGGTACCAGAGAAAATCCTCTGTTTTTAACAACTGAAAGTCAAAAAATACATGACGGTAGGCATAGGCTCTACGATGGGCTACCGCTCCATCTTCTCTCTTTGCCTTTAAAGAAGACGAAAACATAAAGGAAATGCAAAAGGTTTATCACAGTACCATATTTCCGTAGAAATAACGTCTGAATTGGCAATATCTGTTAAGGAATATCTTTCTCGCTTCTCCTTTAACCTCAGATTCGTATCATATCTGAAGAACAGAATGGGTATGATAGAGGTAGCACAGGACTCAAGTGTAGCAAATGTTTTATGAAACGTTTATCAGATTCAAAATACATCAGTGTAAAAGACTCTCAGGACAGTATCTCAAGGTCATGATTTTGCAATATTAGTCGGAAGAGGAGGGGATGGGAATTTTTTTACTGATGACACAAATGGTGCAAATACACAAATATCTCAATTTGTGAAGTAGAATGCGTTTCAAACCCTCTTGGATATTTACAGTTGGTCAGTTTAGAATAAGCCAACACCTAACATCAGGGAAACAAAGAGCAAGAGTATCAGCTTACTCTGAAACACAAAAACTTTATAAGGAAACATAAGAATTTAGGCCACAAACTTTTCAGCAGTCATAACACTGTTAGAGATAAAAACATTGTTATAGGTAAAAACTGTCAATCAGTTACACTGGAGTGAGGAGACAAAGGTAGAAGCGAAAACAATGCCATCAATGTGTTCTCCCCATACAACCATATCATCAATGAATAAGAGCAAATGTCGTGTACGTACATTCTGTTCGTCCATGCGAGGAAAGTTATAAAATCGTTCACTCTTCAAAAGCGCAAACAAGTAAAAACAATTTCCGAACAGAAAAGAACCCTAAAGGTGGGAACTAAAAACAATAATTTTTGTCGCTGTAAAATCTGTTGCTGTTAGTTTTCAATTTACTAAGAAGAATGTTGTCTACCAAGAATTTAAAATGCGCAATAAATTGAGTAAGGAAATTAAAGAGAAAAGTAATATCAGTGATAGGTGTTTCATTAGTCTCATCACACTTGCAAGTCCGCCCCGATAGCTGCGTGGTCAGCGTGACAGACTGTCAATCCTGGGGGCCCGGGTTCGATTCCCGGCTGGGTCGGAGATTTTCTCCGCTCAGGGACTGGGTGTTGTGTTGTCCTAATCATCATCATTTCATCCCCATCGACGCGCAGGTCGCCGAAGTGGCGTCAAATCGAAAGACCTGCACCAGGCGAACGGTCTACCCGACTGGAGGCCCAAGCCACACGACATTTCCATTTATACCACACTTGCAGACTATATCTTAAATACCGTAAAAGAGGAAGCGGGATGGAATCTTGATTGGTCGTCACACTTTATAATTAAGATAATTTATTGACATTACGCCTTCTAAAAAAAATTGAGAGTTACAAATTGTGGACGAGCCACTAGATAAAGCTTTGCAAATACAGTTAGAAGCCCAACGAACTCAGTACGCAACAGTCCCTTATTAAGAAAACAGAATTACTGAAAAACTTAAAAAATTCATACTCCCATATAGGATTTCTCAGAAAATCAATATAATAAAACAGTTACAATTAAAGGGTGACTCAATGACACTTGAACACTAGTGTCAAGGTAAGATTCAATTATATAACACGATAGAACCACTTAAATAAAAAAAAAACTACAGCAGAAACATTGACCTTTAAAAATAAACGTTCACGTGCTCAGAAGTGTTAATAAAAAAATTACTAGAAAAGGCAGCAGAAGAAACTCAGCAGATGCTAAGGAGTTTTAGGTTTAGCTAGTTGCCAGTCCCTAATATTTACGGAAACAAGTTCATATACGAACATGTTACATACAATGTGTATTTATATATCCACCAGCTTAAACCACCTTGGTGGAAGGAAGATAAATACTAAACTTTGGAAGGCGGTATGTGATCAACTCCCGGTAGTGGTCCGGTTCTTAAACACTGCCAAGCATACACCTCGGATGAAATTTCACTCCCCGCCAAGGCGCTGGCGCAATCAAGCGTTTCTGCCCGAATCACAAAGACATTCCAATAACTGTGAAACGTAGGAATACTCGGCAGAACCTTTGACTCACCTGCACATGGACAACTCTATTAGTTGAGTGCAGCCTTTATAAACGGCAACAAAAAATCATTCGATTGCAAGAGACACCAAGCACTAATAAAACTTCTGCAGAAATAACGGCCACCATTTAACTAGGCCAACTGAACTCTTCCACACCGGCTTAATGTTCGACTACGAAAGTTGCACCATAATAATAAAGTTTAAATGGCTCTGAGTGCGTCGGTGAACAAACTCAATTACGACGACTTCGTATCAGGTACACAATACGGGGTAGCGGGTTCCACAGCTCCACCGCTTTCCTTCAAATTTTGTTCCCAGCAAAGTCACAGAACTTCTATCTCCAAGCTGCCCATGTCGGCAAAACGTCAACCAATTTCACACCACAACATGTAGCGGTCATCACACTCGTTCGGCAGCCGTTGACACTCGTCTTCCAGCGAATGTCACGAGATCTCGAGGGTTACCCGTCGAAGGCTAACAACCAACCCCTTTCGCCAGCCAACCCGCAAGATACGACACGCGAAAAGCATAGATAACTTAGCTCAACCACGATAGATCTCAACGTTACATGAACAAAATAACACTGGCGCCAGCTCGCCGCGGCTCAATCAGTATATAAAGACATTTAAAAACACCTCTTAAATTGTTATTTTACATGTCCATAACATGAAATTATTACAATATTGGTGAAGCATCAATAACACACACTCAGACAGCAATTACATGCAAAGAATCTACTGCAGAGGAAATTCAATTAAATACGACAGACAGGGATTAATGTGTACAACAAGAATTTATAAAAGGCAGATAGGAAGGTAAAAAACAAACTGCAATTAATTTTGTATTCTGTGCAGAGCCCAGTATTCGTGGTTTTGACTGTTATTTTGCTAGCAGCAACAAGATCACTGCTAGTACATGCATCTGGCAAGTTCCTACAGACTAGTAGTCCAGCTGTTCACCGCATTGCTCAATTTCATCATCGCTTTTGAAGCCCCAGTTCCTTACGCTGACTCTGGATCGTGACTCACCAGCTCTCACTTTGTTCAACATCTTCCAAGTCTGTATCTGGTTCCTCTTTGACATTCGTCCGTTGTCCTGCAGTCAGAAAATGTAGTCATAGCTCCACTCGGCGAGTCCTTAGAAATCAATTTGTTGCTGTAGTTGTCTACATGAAGCTCTTCCTTGTTCTGAGTCTTGGTTGTTGATGCTGGTTTTCAAAGAAGCGGAGTTTGCTGTGGTTAATCCAGAGTTCCATTGGTTGACCGTAATGGGACTGCTGGCGATGGCGCTAGCTCATCTGTGATCCCATCTCAGGGCTGACAAACGGTGGGTTCGTGATTGTTTGAGGACGAAATGAGTTTCCTGCAACTATAAATCTAGAGTTTTAACACGTTGTTCCCAGCAACTGGGAACTCACCCGCGTGGAGGTATATAATGGTTGCATGATTCATGGAAGTGCAGTTTCGTAGCAGTGGATTCCTGGAGAATATATCTTCCTTAACTGTGATGTGTCTAAGTGGTTGAGAGGAGAAACTGTTGGTAAGCCATCTGCTGCTATGACAGTGTAAATGATTAACAAATCTATTATCATGGTTTTAACATTTTTGGCGTTTACCCTTTCTATTTAATATTTCATACATTTTCTGTTTTCTTTATAATCAATTCACTGACTACTGAAAATTTTTAAATTTCAAATGGGAATATTAATACCAGTTGCATACAGGATTCTATAGCTATGTGGAAAGACGACCCGCTTTGGATTCCAGTGGTGTCGAAATTGTAAGCAACAATAATAAAATGAGCATGTGTTGCCTGTGACCCATTCCCCATTTCTCCTCCTCCAGTTCTAAAGCTGCTATCCTGCGAATACTTGGCGGTACTGTACCCAAAATTTGGTATAGTTTACTGACAAGAGATTGTCGTAGACTTGCCAGACTGCTGCCGGGTATTCCGCTGCGAGAAACACAGTGCCAGGGCAGATGTTCGTAGTAGCTTTGATTGAGCACCCCAACTGTTTTCTTTAAATTTACGGATGGCGTTGTTTCGTGCACATACTTTTAGCCCGGTTTTTCGGCAGTGGGCTTTGAATGTAAGGCAACGATCCACCTTTACGTCAAAGTATTTGGGAGTGACGCAGCGGGATACTTGTTCACCTATCTAAATGATGTTCTTTTAGCATCCAGGACCAGAACCCCTTAACTAAGAAATACTGTAGGACAGAGATTATTGAGACAGCTGCTCGTCTGCAATGTACTGTCACAGAAGTTTTAGCTCTGGGACCATCGAAATGAAATGAGCTTATGGCATTGTGAGCCGGGAGTCCCCCATTCGGGGAAGTTCGGCCGCCGAGGGCAAGTACTTATTGCATTCGACGCCACGTTGGGCTACTTCCGCATCGGAGATGGGGATGAAATGATGATGAGGACAACACAACACCCAGTCCCTGAACGGAGAAAATTTACTGTGCCAGCCGGGAATCGTACCCGAGCCCCCTGGCGTGGCATTCCACCGCGCTAACTACTCAGCTAACGGGGGCGGACGTTTGGAACCATTAAAAGGCATATACAGAAGCAAACACTTCTATGACAATTATGTTCTCTACAGTACAGTTCATTTACGGTCATCAATTTATTTTTCTTTTACATATTTGAAATATTCTTTGATAATTCTATAATGTCCGTTTTATTTCGCACTTAATTTATAAGCACGTTTAGTCCTCTATTTGCGACTTAAGTCCGGTTTATTCATAAAAGAATATTTCTTGTAATTCTGAGTTATTCTTACCACGATCTGTTGGACGCTGAACGTGCCTTCTGGATATTGCACCACACACTGACAATTAGCTCTTCTGTTGCGTACAAGTGGACGTCCTTATTTCTTGTGTACCATTAGGAATTGCTTTAAGCTAGCTCGGCTTCGTAATATCTTGTCTCACACAAACTAGACACGTAAACGTCTTAGTATCACTGCGTTGATATATGTTTCTATGTTATTTAAATTAACTTTGATCATTTTAAATGATCATTTTTATTGGTTTTTCATTACTTCCAAGTACAACAGATTATGATAAATGCCAACACACTGAAACGCGATGTTACATAAACTGATGATATGACCAAGACATTGTCATAATTATTTAAAGTCTTTCGTATTTATATTTGATGTGAAACTGTATACGTACTTAACTCTAATTGAATTTCTTGTATACTGCCTTTCATTAGTTAGCTTAAAGCCAAAACACAAAATTATTTTAGTTTTAAGTGTATTTAGAATGTTTTACTTTAATCAGACTGGCACATCATGCCCACTGCAAGGAAATATTGGGTCCATTAACTCTTTCATATACTCAGTGTGTGTGGTTATCATCTATTCTCTAAAGTTTTCTAACCTCATATTTTCGTGTTTCCTTCATGAGTTTTAAAACTTTTTTGTGGATACAGTTTTAGGTGCTCTCCTTAAATATACTTTTCGTAACTATGACATAACAAACAGGGCCAGAACACATTACAACTGCGGTTTTTGTTGTATAGTTAAAAGTAATCGGCTTTTGCCACCGTCTAGCAGCACTAAAATTCCGCTGAAGTGAAGAGAAATTTGTTACACCGTCTACGTTACTGCGACATGTGGCTGCTTGTATGAAGAGATTGGGAATTCCCTGCCTCCACTGTAATTTATAAGTTGCATTATACGTCCGTATAATTCCTCATTGCAACTACGAGAAGCGTAGCATTTAAGGATGTGTTTTCAGCACCAACAGGCATGATGGATTGCATTTTCAATAAAATTTGAGGCTTTTAAAAAGTATTCTACTTCATGTTAACACCAAATAATTTTGATAATAACTATCGAAATTGGCCACTTTTCGATTTTGTGGAGGATACTGGAAAATTTATATAGCGTTTTCAAAAGTATTCTACTTCACGTTAACACCAAGTAATTTTGATAATGACTCTCGAAATTGGCCACTTTTCGATTTTGTTAAGGATACTGGAAAATTTATATAAGCCGTGTCAACACCAGGCTACAGTTACCCAAGAACGATTGATAATGACAATTTTGGGGGAAACTGGTCTCTACTCCGGATATACAAATATTTAAAAAGTATTAATATAAATGAATAAGGAAAAGTTCTGCAAGGGATGTTCATACGCACATCTTTGTCTTCTAGCAAGGTCACCGTTATTCAGAGTTATTACTTCTCAACTGCAAAACATGTTTTTTCTGTTGTCAGTTACTTTATGTCGAGATACTGTTTACTTGTCGTGTGACATTCGATGTTAGTGCTCCAAAATTTGATCTGTATTACCTTATTAACTAGAATATATTTTCAAACTCTGCTACCTATTCTTAAATTTTTTAACACATTTTATACCTACTAACACTTTCATTCTGTCGAGACTGTCAGTTCGTTTAACGCCATTGGCTGACGGACTGTATTACTACGAACATTCCCACTACAGAAACTGATAGTAGACTCCTCGTATTTTTATTCTTAAGGCTTTGATTTCTCTGTTCAGCTGGAAAGCACATTACTGGCGAGTACTTTTCGAATTCAGGAAAAGAGGGTGCACACAGACATTGACCACAATGAACTGATTACTTCTTTTTTTTTAATACAACAGCTTTGTACCACATTCGAATAACGCGGCTTGCAATACAATTCGGAATCCTGACATACGCATAACGAAACAAATTCCACCTCTCCCGCATTTTTTAATATAAATACTTGTGAATGGAATACGCGGCTGCTGTCCACAAATGTATAATTCGCATTGTCCTCTGTCCAAAGAGTGACTGGAAACAACGCTGAGACAATGAAACACGCACACAAGGCGGAAAGAGCTGAACAAAGCGGAATTGCAGTGCATCCTCGCCAGGAAAATTTAATTAATTTTCAGCAAGATATAAGTAGAAATAAACCCAGAGCACCAGCAGGAACGAAAAAGGGGATTTGTCGGCGTAATGAATTTGAGATTTAATCATGCAAAATTTAATAAATGCGGCTCCATAATACTGCGTGGAGACCAAAAACAAAATTTATCGAAAGCTAAATTCAATTTAAACTGTATTAATGAGTTACAGTTATTGATAATTACATTTCATCCAAAATAATGCGAAACCGAGATGAGGAAATATATTAATAGTATTTATCCTATAATTATTTAGTTTGATCTATAACGTCGAAAAAGTGGTCAATCAGTAAAAATCGTGTCGGTTTTTTATCTGGCCTCCCACGTACCACACACTGTGCTGAAAATTAAATGTATTGACGAGTATCACTTACTCATACAAACGCGAGGCATTTTGTGTCAGTGTGGATGCACTCAACTGCACTTGTAGTGACATAGAAAGGAATCCAAAATAATTCTACCTGCTTATCAGTTATCCGAATGTGTGATTTGTTTGGCTTTAAAACACAACGTGCTCTGCGAATATATTCTTCCACTATGAAGTTCTTATAAGTTCTATGCCATTAGGCATAGTCAAAGAGATGCAAATCTCAATAACTAATTGTCAAACGTTTAGACTCTTCGTTATACATGTTACGGTATAAGTATAGTAAATACTGGTGGCACGTAATGATCTCACGGAATTCTGTTCGCTGACTAACGGAAGTCAACTGCCGTTTGATCATGAGGTCATGTCCTCCTGAAAGATTTTGCGGTTTTAAACTGAATAAATCACATATTTGGACAACTGATGCAGCATAATCTCCACAAATATATCAAGATACAGCTGCAATGTGGCTTCCATATATACTGCCTGATCAATATTATCCACACACCTCTATGTAAGGTGCAAGTAACCACCAGATTTCACATGAGACCGGCCCACCAATATAAAAGGAGGCGAGGAGCATTGTCGAGTAGAGAAACAGTGGCAGCAGAATGGGGTAGTAAGGAAAGAGTGACTTCCAGTGTGCACTAGTATTGGACGTCATGTAAATAACAAATCCACCAGGGACAGTGTTACCCTTCTAAAGCAGAAGAAGCAGACTGTTGGTGATGTGACTGCGAAGAGGAAACGCGAAGGAAGAACCACAACTAGACCTCACGTACTGAAAGACAGGGACAATCGAGTATTTTGGACGGTGAATGTAAAAAAAAATCGCATGAAATCAGGGGAATTAATCATTTCCGAGTTCCATAGTGCAGCTAGCACAATGTCTGTGCGTGAAGAGTTAAAAAGAATTGTTTGGCACGTCGTAACGTCCCCTAAACAAACTAGGCTTAATTTGTGACCGGCCAGGTGTTATTCCTGCTGTTTACTTATATTTCAGGTGGTACTGTTGTTACATATTGAAGCTATGTAACTTAGCTGATCTTTCCTTTCAATTTATTAACACGTACTGTTCGCCCTCATGATTACCCCGCCGCATATATCCAGATAATGGGGTCTTGGCTACTCCCGTATTTCTTCGGAAAACTTTGTGCATAAATATTCCGAAGGAAGTCTAGTTAACGTTGCAGGCTCGTCGCGTCGACATAAATTCGTTCTAGCGCCATTCTAGTGGAGCTCGTTAAACGCTAATTTTGGCCAGATATGGCCCTTTAAATGAGAAATGTGACATAAAATCACGTACATATGCGTCGAGATTATGTCCCACGGGGCGATGATACTGCTGCTTCACTGCGAGGGACGTCACGTGTTTTGTGTGTGTGTGTGTGTGTGTGTGTGTGTGTGTGTACGTGCTAGCTCGCGAGAGTTTGTTGGCGTCTGCCTCCAATCGTCGAAATATTCACGCTGCCGTTCGTCAGTACTCGTTGCCCACCGTTTTTTCGCTCTGTCGAAATTATCGCAATTTGGACACGCGGCTGCTGTTAATGAACGATGCAGTTCGTTTCGTTAAAATGATTCTTAACAGGTCGTTAACATTTTACAGTGTATTCGCCCATAGGGGGCCGGTCTGCCCGCGCGTACGGCACATAATTGCGTCCGTACGCAGAAGTTTTGGCGAATGCAAACACTAAAATGTAATTACCGCGCGTATTCAAAACAGTGGGCGGCAGTTACGGGCATTTATCTTCGGTTTATTACTGCCTCGATGTGGCTGCGTAGTCAGCGAGAGGCGGCCATGGCAGTCGGGAGACCCGTTTAACGGCAGCCCCGATAACTCGCAGTGTTTCAACTGGAATAACTTTGGAATACGAACGCAAGAGTGTCCTGTCCTTCCCACAGTACTCATTTATATGTGCACAAACGTCAGGAAGGAATACTCTGTTGGCAACCCTCTTTGACTTGTATTCAGTAGTGAGTAATAGAGGGAATTAATTGAGAAAAGGCCCTGAAAAAATTAAAATTATACTCGTTAAAAGTTTGATTTCTTCGGATCAATAAGAAATCCGTTACCAACAGAGTTCTATCGGTGTACAGCATTCACGGCGGGAAATAAATATGTTGGTCTTATCCCTAATTACAGCCCTTTCACATAACATGCTGCAACACATCTCGGAGGGACTGTACGGTCTTAGGAAACGGCAGCAACTAGCGACAACCCTTTCATATTACAGGCTCCATAACACATCTCGGAGGGACTGTAAAGTCTTAGGAAACGGTTTGATGATGTTGCCACCAACAGCTGCGTGCCATATCGGTATGCATGCGACAGTATCCGTACCTAGTATGCATAAAAAAGTGATTTTCCTGTGCTCATGCCTCTAGTTCGATTCGTGATAAAAAGGTAGGGTCAAGTAATTAACTTTTCATAACTGGGATTCACAGTCATGTAAAATTTTTTTCAAAGACATCATGTTTACGCCAGTGACTGTTAAAATTTTTATTTCCACTAATGCAATTTCGGCCTTAAGCGGTTATCAAGTGTAGATGTTTTGGCTTTAAGCCATGTCGTTCGCTGTTGTGGTTCAGTGCAAAAGTTACTAGTGATGGTGGAACGAACATGTGAATGTACAGACTGTGCTGTTTTACGATATATGGACATGTGTTCTCGCACTACTCACAAGGGAACCTCCCCATCGCACCCTCCTCAGATTTAGTTATAAGTTGGCACAGTGGATAGGCCTTGAAAAAGTGAACACAGATCAATCGAGAAAACAGGAAGTAGTTGTGTGGAACTATGAATAAAATTAGTAAAATATACAAACTGAGTAGCCCATGCGAAGAGAGGCAACATCAAGGATAGTGGGAGTCTAGAAGCGCCGTGGTCCTGTGGTTAGCGAGAGCAGCTAAGAAACGAGAGATCCTAGGTTCATGTTTTCCCTCGAGTAAAAAGTTTAATTTTTTATTTTCAGTTTATGTGACAAACTCTTATGTTTTCATCATTTTGTTGCGAGTGATTATCACATCCACAAGAAAATCTAAATCGGGCAAGGTAGAAGAATCTTTTTACCCATGTACAAGTTAGGTAGGTCTACAACATATTCCTGTCATGTGACGCACATGCCGTCACCAGTGTCGTATAGAATATATCAGACGTGTTTTCCTGTGGAGGAATCGGTTGACCTATGACCTTGCGATCAAATGTTTTCGGTTCCCATTGGAGAGGCACGTCCTTTCGTCTACTAATCGCACGGTTTTGCGTTGCGGTCGCAAAACACAGACACTAAACTTATTGCAGTGAACAGAGACGTCAATGAACGAACGGACAGATCACAACGTTGCGAAAATAAAGAAAGTAAAATTTTCCGTTGAGGGAAGACTTGAACCAAGGATCTCTCGTTCCGCAGCTACGCACGCTAACCACGGGACGACGGCGCTCCTTGATGTTGCCTATCTTGCGCATGGACTACTCAGTTTGCATATTTTACTAATTTTTTTCATAGTTCCACACAACTTCTTCCTGTTTTCTCGATTGATCTGTGTTCACTTTTTCAAGGACTATCCACTGTGCCAACTTATAACTAAATCTGAGGGGGGTGCGATGGGGAGGTTCCCTTGCCAGGAGCGTTACGAATGTATATAACAGCAAATGACAATGTCATATTAAATGTGTCAGCCTGTATAAAGTTGACATAGCTTAAAGTCAAAACATCTGCACTTGATAATGGCCAAAGGTCGAAATTTCAATAGTGGAAATAAAAAATTTAGCAGTCACCGGGGTAGGGTCAAGTGTTTCGGATAGCCCCTGGGCTGGGTACAATATGTAAGCCCAATAGAAGGGTCGTGTTAGCGTCACTATCCTACAGTACAGGGTCAAAGTACGAATATTACACACTTCCTCCCGTTTAATCACATGAATAAAATCGGTTGGTTCTTTTTTAATTTAATATGGTCTCATATGATATGGTCTGCGATGGGCTTGATGCTAATTGTGGAAGTACCATTAGTTCAAGGACGGTTCCCAAATCAGTTGGAATCCACGATGGACATGAATGGATGCAGGTGATCAGACAGGATG
Source organism: Schistocerca piceifrons (assembly GCF_021461385.2). Lineage (NCBI taxonomy): Eukaryota > Metazoa > Arthropoda > Insecta > Orthoptera > Acrididae > Schistocerca > Schistocerca piceifrons. The sequence goes on from NC_060138.1 coordinate 376,135,125, forward strand.
CTTACATACGTATCATCTGTCAGAGTCGTTATCTAGACGTATCAGGGGCCCCATATCGCCCCACACCAACTAGACATGCTCCACACCACTGCAGAGCCTCCACCAGCTTGAACAGTTCCCTGCTGACATGAAGGGTCCATGGATTCATGAAGTTGTCTCCTTGCTCGTATCCGCACACTTCCGGGTCCGAAAGCGAATTTTCTCGTTGTGTTCTATACTTGGGGAAGCAATACATTGTCCGACACTTCCGGAAAGTTCTCTCTGGAAATTTCAGTAGTAAATGTATTGGTTGAAAACAGTCTTGGTTGCAGGTTTTTTATTTTTAAATTACGCGTTTCGCCTTATTTAGGCATCTTCAGGCTATTTTAATTTAGTATTTCTTAGAAGGATCCTTTAGTCAGTTTAGCCAAAGGGCATCGTCGAATATATCAGGCCAACATCGCCTTCGTTAAACTCAGTAACAACTTTTCTAGATGGAAGCGAGTGACACCAAAATCTGCATAACGCGTTCCCGTTCACAGGAACGAGTAACAGAATAACGAAGGCGATGTTGGCCTGATATATTTGGCTACACTGACTAAAGGATCCTTCAAAGAAATTCCAAATTAAGATTACCTGAAGATGCCTAAATAAGGCGAAATGCGTAGTGGAAAAATAAAAAGCTAAAATTGCAACCAAGACTGTTTTTGACCAATACATTTACTATTGAAATTTCCAGAGAGAACTTTCCGGAAGAGTCGGACAACGTATTGCTTCCTCAAGTATAGACCACAACAAGAAAATTCGCCAAGTTAGAGCTATTACAGAGGCTTGTCGACAATCATTCTTCCAATGTGCCATTAGCGAATGGAACAGACTGTGATGGGGAAGGGGGGGCGGGGGGGGAGAGTGAGGGCCATATCAGAAGTACACTCTGCCTCGTACCATCAGGTGGCTTGTGGAGTATTGATGCAGATGTAGATGCGTCACAAAATGGAATGAGAAAACTTATTACATTTTTAGAATGTAGCCCGCAAATGTAAATCATATCATTTAAAAACAGAAAGACTAAACTACGCCCTAAGACGCCATGTAGGCCCAACGGTACCGACCTATCATTTAAAAATGGAGCCATAAAATAATGCATTAAAATTCTACTAAAGTACTGGTTACAGGTGACAGTCTGAAAAGTTTTCAAAGGTACAACTCACTCTGCCTACTGTTTTGGGCTTTACATTAGGTCAAATTAAAGGATGGTAATGAAGACATTTAGAGGCTTGCTACTAGATTTGTTAACGCTAAGTTTGATCAACACAGAGGTACACTCAGGCGCCAAACAAACTAGTATAGGCATGCTTACTCAAATAAAGAGATACGTAAACAGGCAGAAGACGGTGCTGCGGGCGGCAACGCCCGTATAAGACAACAAGTGTCTGGCGCAGTTGTTACATCGGTTACTGCTGCTACAATGACAGGTTATCAAGATCTAAGTCAGTTTGAACGTGGGGCTATAGTCGGCGCACGAGCTGTGGGACACAGCATCTCCGAGGTATCGATGAAGTGGAGATTTTCCCGTACGACCATTTCACGAGTGTACAATGAATCCGGTAAAATATTAAATCTCCGACATCGCTGCGGCTGGAAACTGATCCTGCAGGAACAATACCAACGACGACTGAAGAGAATCGTTCAGCGTGACAGAAGTGCAACCCTTCCGCAAGTTGCTGCAGATTTCAAGGCTGGGTCATCGACAAGTGCGAACTGTTCAACGAAACATCATCGATACGGGCTTTCAGACCCGGAAGTGGAAGGATACGAGCAAGGAGACAACTTCATGAATCCATGGACCCTGCAGCAGGGAACTGTTCAAGCTGGTGAAGGCTCTGTAATGGTGTGGAGCGTGTCCAGTTGGGGTGGGGCGATATGGGGCCCCTGATACGTCTAGATACGACTCTGACAGATGATACGTATGTAAGTATCCGGCCTGATCACCTGCATCCACTCACGTCCATCGTGCATTCCAACTGACTTGGGAAATATCGGCAGGACAATGCGACACCCCACACGTTCAGAATCTACAGAGTGGCTCTTTTGAGTTCAAACACTTCCGCTGGCCACCAAACTCCCCAGACATAAACATTATTGAGCATATCTGACATGCCTTGCAACGTGCTGTTCAGAAGAGGTCTCCAACCCCTCGTACTCTTCCTGATCTATGGACAGTCCTGCAGGATTCATGATGTCAGCTCCGTCCAGCACTACTTTAGAGATAACTCGAGTCCATCACGTGTCGTGTTGCAGCACTTCTGCGTGCTCGCGGCTGCCCTACACGATATTAGGCAGGTATACGAGCTTCTTTGGTTCTTCAGTGTACTACTGAAATGCTGCATGAACTCAGATAGGAATACCTCGAAGGAAGAAATGAATATTGAAAACGTTTAGAGAACTGGCATTTGCGACAAGCTGCAGAACGATCCTACTGCCACATCTCGTGTCAGGACCACGAATACCAGATAACAGAAATCAGAGCTCATACAATCGCACGTACAGAGTCGGTTTCCCTTTGCGAATGGAACAACAAAGGAAATGGCTAACATTAGCACAAAGTACCCTCCGCCACGCGCCGTATGTTGGCTTGCGATGTATTTATTTAGATCTAAATGTAGATTCGTGTAAACTGAGCCGCTCCTTCTTGTATCTGTATTGTCCACTGTTATGAGTATCTGTGGTAGTTACCCAGCATCGGTCTCAACAGCGTCCCATAAGAGTGGGTGAGTTGTCCACCTGCAAGGCTCTTTACTGGGCTCACCGTCGCAGCGAAAGTAGGGGTCCACTCTGTTTTGGGGATCGGAGTGGAGCAGATGAGCGGGTAAGCACTTGCCGAGGGTCGCGCGCGGCGATGTACAGAGAGCGCGGACGTGCTGGCAGAACTCTGTTCTGCGAAAATATGTAGTACTCCGATTGCACCGATCAGTGGCAGATGCAGCCTGGACCGAGCGAGGAAACAGCTATTGTGGACTCCATCTCACGCGTCAGCTGTCATCAACAGAGGAATTAAAATCGAAGTGCACATTTATACGTTTTCCAAGCTTTGGCCAGTTTTATGTGGACTGTCAAGCTTCGTCAATTGCAGTAACGACTGTTTCTGACATTGTGTTGGAGGCCTGATCCTGTCTTTGCTTCTGGTTATAGTAGAGGTCTGTAAACTTGGATTTATTCTTTTCTGTGTTTCGGAGCTTGACAAACAAATTAACTTTCCCTAATAATCAAAATTGTTCATAAATATGGCTGAGGGTTTTGGCGATTAACAAACTGACAACCTTATCTTGTGTTGCCTAAAGTCAAAACTGTTGTTTCGTTAATTTTACTGGACGTTTTGGGGGTCTAAAACTGTCTAACGTGTGTTTTTCATACAGTTAAAAATTGTAATGTTTTTTAGGTTGCTGGGTATACTGGAATTTAAGAAGTTGATTAATATTACATGAGGTGTTTTTGAATTCCAAATATTGTAATTTCATAATCTTGCTCCGTGTTTTCCGCAGGGTAATTAATCTACTGATTATTTTATTTAAAGCAGTTTCGTTGATGTTTAGTGATGTTTTATTAATTTTTAAATACTTCTGGGGCTTAAGCGTTCAAGTAGGTTTTTGTTCTGTTTGTTTGTGTGTAATTGTTATGCATAGGTTTTAATGAGTTGCTTTTCAAATGTTTTAGTGCGGCCAGTTACTGCGGGAACTTAGTGGAAAAGTCAAACAGAGTGAACATCGAGTTCTGGTGGCTGGGACCAGCTTCTGGTTGTATGGAGTACACAGTTTCTTATAAACGTATTTGGTGTCTCAGTGGCACTATGTCCAATTAATTGTAAGCCTTTCAGCAAATATTAATGTTTATTATTTTATGACTTCACTTCTGGTATGAGTATTTCAAATTCTGGCTTCTTTTGAGAAATGATTTTTTTTCTTGCCTAGCAACTTCAGCTCCCCGCTCCCTACGTTTTATAAATAGTTTGGCCTCCTGAGCTTTGTCAGTCTGCAACTGCCCTTTGAGTCTTTATAGTCTCCGAGGATGCTCTAGCAATATGAGAGGAAAATTTAGACTCAAATACATGCCCTAGATCACAGAATACAACAGAAATTTTTCATCTGTACCGCTAGCAGCATGATGCGTCAGCTCTTACATATTTTCGACGCGACCTTAACGAAGTTTTGACGTGTTACTTTCGTAACAAATTACCGGATTTGTAATACTGATGGTGACGAAATATGGTCGAAAACTGTTTACTGTAATAGAGAGGGGTTGGAGAAAAATATGGGAACACCAAAAAACACAGCACATTGGCGTACCTACAACGGCGTAGGGAAACCGTTTACATTAAAACGGAAATTCCGATCGCCTCAGAATGTATAAATACAGGTCCTTCATGGCTTTCAAGGGAATCTTACAACATTCTTCCTTCAAAACAAGGGTAGTTCAGGTAACGATGGTGGGGGGTAGAGAGCGATCAGCACCCGTTTCTCTAAAGTAAGCCACAAAGGGTCAATAATATTGAGATCTGGTGACTGCGGTGGGCAGAGCAGATGCGTCAAGTCATACTTGGGCTCACAAAACTAGTCCTGAATGGTGCGAGCTGTAAGAACAGGAGCCCTGTCTCGCTGGAGCACAGCATCAGCACTGCGGAACAAAGACTGTACCATGATCATCCAAAATGGCCTCATAATTCTCAGCGATAATGTGACCTTGCAGAGTAACCATAGGGGTCATGGAATACCACGATATGGCTGCTCGGACTCATCCAACCAAATCACTTCCGTCCACCGCTAAACAATTTTTTGGCTTAGCGCCACGTTTCCCTGTTATAGGAATTTGCATCACTGATCAATGGGTTTGGAATTCTAGCTCGCTCTCAATTCCCAGCTTATGCAGCTCCCCTCCCTTTGTTTCGGTGGTGACAGGATTCGTGAGCCCAGCATTCAGTTCAGCATTGAATTTTGCAGCTGTCAGCCTTTTATTCTTCGTTACAATCCTCTTCACTGACTGTCTGTCACAATCACTCAACACATACTTTCGTCCACGTAGTGACTCGGCGGATTATGTTGTCCTGCTTACGTTTTTCCGTAAGCGAAGATGATGATTTAAATCGAAATTATTTTGAAAACTATGATTGTGTTTAATTTGCTACACCGAAGATAAGGGGTGGCAGAAGAGAAAAGACACTTGAAAATAATCATCTGGTTCATGCTTCTCAATTCCAATGGATAAAAGATTAATTTCAAAAGTTAATCTTCGAAATCTCCCTGAGGAATCCACAAGAAGTTGTAGTTGTTGCAAATTATGGAGGCTGAGGCTGAGCCTCTACTGGAATAAGCGTTTAAACACAATGTTAACGGCTTAAGAGATTGATTCAAGAGGGACACCTATTCCAGAAGGCGGAAAAAGACTGAGTAGAAGACAAAGGCGTTAAAGCGTTAGAAGACCATGTATTTATGAAAACACAGGGCAGCGAAAGAGTCGGGAACATTGCTGAAGAAGAAGGAGGAGGAGAAGAATATCATGATGACGGATATGATGAAGAAGATGATGAGTAAAATGATATAGAAGAGGCGTGATAGAAAATTATAGCACAGACAAAAGGTGTACTGTCAGCATCATTTTTTTAATGAAACATTAGACGAAGCGTGTAATACTCTATACGGTATCAGATTCGATCCGATAAAAAGAATGTGTATTGTAGGCGATTCAGCTGTAGATGTTGGTAGAGATGATTTAATAATTCCAATGTAAGATACCCAGAAACTAGAGGATTATGTAACCTATAATTTAGAATCAAACCAGATAAAAAGAGTGAAAAGTACACTAAAGTTGTCAAGCGAACCATTGCTATCTCTCCTGCAGACCCGTTTGATTCCAACAAATGCTAAAAGTATATCAATATCATAGAGCATGCAATAGGTAAAAGTGTTGGATCATCATTGAGAGCTTACGAAATATATATCAGAAAGGGAATGCAAGCACACGGAAAAAATGAGAATGAACTTTTTGCTAAGGATTTCAAGATTTGGTAGGGTGATTACTTTTTTTGCTAAAATCAAAAACGGCGGGCAATAATTCACACGAAAATGACATAACATCTATTGAAGAGAATCTTCGGGAAGTGACGATTATCGTTGGAAGTTTAGAATGGGTGGGGAAAAGAAAGTGAAAGACTCGGTTGCGGAATAGGAAATTCCACACTAAAACATTCCAACAGTCGAAAGACAGCAACCAAAGGTGTTATTTGTACGTTCAATGTCGCCGAAGTATTGTGTCGTATTCTGCATATTGAGCAGCGTGCTTTGGAACTTGCGATCAGGCAGCGAGGGACTCTGTTAAATTTCAAAGCGGGTTTGAACGTATAGGGAGTATTCTAGAGCTGATACTGCGAATCCATCACGGAAGATAAACGTTTCGCTTCGTTTGGCGTGTCCGGAGAGATCAGCAGGTGTGTGTGTTATCTGAATGAGAGTCAGCCATCTTGTCGGTGTCTTATCTTCCCAAGATGGTCTGCCTACTGCTTTTACACAATTACCGTCACCACTGAACGAGAAGGAAACTATGTTCCATCCTGAAGTGTGACACGCTGGTTGTGGACGTATTACGAAAATGTAATTGCAACCTATATGTAACACAATGGTTGTAAATTTATCATGAAAGTGTACCTTTAACAGACTGATCACAGATTTGCGTGGCAAACAGACAAACACATATATTTTTGCTGAAACTTCATGGCAGATTAAAACTGTGTGCCGGACCGAGACTCGAACTCGGGACCTTCGCCTTTCGCGGGCGAGTGCTCTACCAACTGAGCTACCCAAGCACGACTGACGCCCCGTCATCACAGCTTTACTTCTGGCAGTATCTCGTCTCCTACCTTCCAAACTTTACAGAAGCTCTCCCGCGAACCTTGCTGAACTAGCACTCCTGATACAAAGGATATTGCGGAGACTGGCAGAAGAAAAGCTGTGAGGACGGGGCGTGAGTCCTGCTTGGGTAGCCCATTTGGTAGAGCACTTGCCCGCGAAAGGTAAAGGTCCCGAGTTCGAGTCTCGGTCCGACACACAGTTTTAATCTGCCAGGAAGTTTCATATCAGCGCACACTCCGCTGCAGAGAGAAAATCTCATTCTGGATATAGTTTTACTGTTCACATAAAGAAAGTTACAGAGAAATGTTTATATATCAAAACTTTATAAAAGACACTATAAAGCAAATTGAAGACAGTGGCCGTAATCCGTTGACACTGTGTAAAAACAGGGGCTGTGCTCCGGTTCTCTCTCTCTGGTTTGTTTTTGATTGCTGTCTCATGAAATGTAAGTGTTGCTCTCGTGTCTGTAACTTTCGGGATAATTACGTTAATTTAATGGTAACAGCCGTGTTTGAATCAAGAAGCCTACGTTCCTCTTCCATTAACGCCACTGTTAATGTTTGGCCGGCCACTGTGCCCAAGTGGTTCTAGGCGCTTCCATCCGGAACCACCCTCCTGCTATGGTCGCAGTTTCGAATCCTGCCTCGGGCATGGATGTGTGTGAAGTTAGTTGGGTGATGTCCTTAGGTTAGTTAGGTTTAAGTAGTTCTAGGTTCTAGGGGACTGATGACCATAGATGTTAAGTCCCATAGTGCTCAGAACCATTTGAACCATTTGAACCTTAAGTTAGTTAGGTTTAAGTAGTTCTAAGTTTAGGGGACTGATGATCTCAGATGTTAAGTCCCTTAGTGCTTAGAGCCATTTGAATCATTTTTTATAATGCTTCTTAGCACAGTAGGTTCTAAATAATCTATTGAGCTCTCTCATCACTCTCTTGCCCATGTTGAATTGAGGATGGTACTTTGAAATGTAAATGGGTTTTATATATGAGTCATTCAACATTCGCTTCCAGTATACTGAAGTGAACTGCTTTCTGTTATCGCTAATGATTCTCTTGGGTTTCCCTATCTTGGTAACATAGCCATTCTTTATTTTATCTGTTACAGACTTATCACCGGCCTTGGTACAGTTTCACATGCTTTGACAACATATCCCACACATCAAATAGATATTTATATCCACCTCGTGATGTTGGAGCGGAGCCGTATAAATCCACACAGACCCTTTCCGGTACTTGTGTTGGGATCATGTTATACAGTTCCACTCCATTGCTATAATTACATGACTTGGTCTTTTGGCGTTTAATGCATTTTTGCGATAATGTCCTGACCGTCTTTTCAAATATTGCTGAAGTAGCAGCTTTCCTTTATCTTATCTGCGCAGTTTTTGCACGAAAGTGTGCATATTTGTAGTGTATAAACCAAATTAGATTACCGATACACTGTTTCGGCCAATAGACCCTCCACTGCTTTTTCTCGGGATCTGCGTCCCTATATAAGATCCCTTTCATATCATACAATACTTTCTGATTTTACTGTTAGTATTCCTACTCCATTCCGCTTTGAGAGCGAGCCGGTGTGGCCGTGCGGTTAAAGGCGCTTCAGTCTGGAACCGCGTGACCACTACGGTCGCAGGTTCGAATCCTGCCTCGGGCATGGATGTGTGTGATGTCCTTAGGTTAGTTAGGTTTAATTAGTTCTAAGTTCTAGGCGACTGATGACCTCAGAAGTTAAGTCGCATAGTGCTCAGAGCCATTTGAACCATTTGAACCGCTTTGAGAAGCTTAATATCCTCATCCTTATTTTGTTACCTTCGTAGGTTTTGTAGGATAACTCAAATTTTGCCCTCATTCTTTACTTGTGTGAGGTACGTAATTGATACCTCCTTTTCTCCTGAATCATTTAAGCCCGCTTTGTCCATTCCGACATGCTACTTAGCGAATCAAGGCGAGCTGCTAGCAGAATGAAATACTAACGGCCACAGCTAGGAATATCACAGACTCTTAGATCGTTATCCTTTCGTTTGTTTTTCCGTCTGTTTCTCATTATCACCCTACCCTTGACAGTCCCCTCATGGTATCCGAATGGGGGATTATTCCGGAATCTTTCGCCGTGATCATCATGATATTTTTTCAATTACATGCCTTATGTCCAATGGATATGCATTATGTGTTTTTAATGCAGTGGTTTCCATTGCCTTCTGAATCTTCATGCCATCAGTCATTAGTGATTCTTCCCCTTTAGGGGCAGTTTCCCATCCCAAGGTCAAGAGAGAGCCCTGATCCTTTATACCCTCCTCCGCCCTCTTTGACAAGGCCGATGACAGAATGAGGGTGACTTATGCCGGAAGTCTTTGGTGGTCAATGCTGATGATTTTTATTCAGTATTTAAGTGGTGGCAGGTTTGGAACCTGGGACTGAGCACGTTTTGATTACTAATCAAACGCGCTACCCCTAGACTGTCGGGCAGTTAAATAACAGTAAAACACTGAGCCGTTACTATGGGAGTTAAATATGTGTAATAAAACTGGATTATAGGCTCTCTGGTTGACCTATTCCCAGAAAGGGGTGTGGGTTAGAAAGATGCTGGTCACCCTAGTATGGCAGTAAAATACTGACCCATGATTTAGAAGCTAAATATGTGTATTGGCTTAGACGTTCTCTGGTTGATATCCAAGAAAAGGGCGTGTTTTATGGCAGGTGGAAGAGGAGAAGCGTGTGGGTTATTAATTGAGGAACGTTATTAATTGAAGAAGTGGGGAAGTGGGGGGAGGGGGGGGGGGAAGAGGAGACAGAGATATAAAGAAGTGTGAGGAGGGGTAGGTGAACAGTGAAGAGAGGCGCAGGGGTGATATTTTCAGATCATATTTTACCCAGGTTCGGTATTGCATTCCTACTCGAACACTAACGCAAAAAGACCCATTAATGTATAGTGAAATAATAGCAGAAGAATCACTGGAATCAGCTTCCGCCATTGAAGGTCCGTATATGTTGTTGTTGTTGTCTTCAGTCCTGAGACTGGTTTGATGCAGCTCTCCATGCTACTCTATCCTGTGCAAGCTTCTTCATCTCCCAGTACTTACTGCAACCTACATCCTTCTGAATCTGCTTAGTGTATTCATCTCTTGGTCTCCCTCTACGATTTTTACCCTCCACGCTGCCCTCCAATGCTAAATTTGTTATCCCTTGATGCCTCAGAACATGTCCTACCAACCGGTCCCTTCTTCTTGTCAAGTTGTGCCACAAACTCTTCTCCCCTATTCTATTCAATACCTCCTCATTAGTTACGTGATCTACCCATCTAATCTTCAGCATTCTTCTGTAGCACCACATTTAGAAAGCTTCTATTCTCTTCTTGTCTAAACTATTTATCGTCCATGTTTCACTTCCATACATGGCTACACTCCATACAAATACTTTCAGAAACGACTTCCTGACACTTAAATCTATACTCGATGTTAACAAATTTCTCTTCTTCAGAAACGCTTTCCTTGCCATTGCCAGTCTACATTTTATATTCTCTCTACTTCGACCATCATCAGTTATTTTGCTCCCCAAATAGCAAAACTCCTTTACTACTTTAAGTGTCTCATTTCCTAATCTAATTCCCTCAGCATCACCCGACTTAATTCGACTACATGCCATTATCCTCGATTTGCTTTTGCATATAGAACGATGTAAAGGGAAAAAATCACAAAAAATTAATAGCAGGTAAGGCAGGTAGCAAACTGAATTTCACTAAAAGTATTGTCAGGAAGCGTAGTCCACCCACATAGTAGGCAGCTTGCAAAACTGTCGTTCGATCAATACTTGAATATTTCTCATCTGTACTAGAAAAGTTTGAAGAAAATGAATAGATCGAAAGGAATGGAAATTAGGGTTTAACATTCCGTCGAAATCTACGTCATTACAAACGGAGCACAACATAAGGTTGTTTCAAGACATGGGACGGAAATCGGCTGTGCCCTTCCAGGAATACCATCCTAGCAATTGACGGGAGAAATTAAGGGAAATCACGCAAAACCTAAATCGGGATGGTCAGAAGTGGAACAGCTGTTCTGCCAAACACGCGTCTTCCATGATGACCACTGCGCCACCCTCTTTGGCAGGATCCATTGAAGATCAGTGGGTTTCGTCATAGGTTCGTTTAGTAACCGCAAAAGTTTCTCGGAGAGCCTCAGCTGACTCCAGTGGCAGATGTTACAAAAGAGGTGTTGTACATCACAATGTGGTTTCTTGTTGAAATTCTAAGGGCATATGTGTTTAGAAGAGTCCACCAACACGTTGTAACTTAACGAGTCTAGGGAGAAACCATTCCTGGAATTGAACACAACAAGTAGTTAATTTTCATTCAGCAGTTAAGGAAGCGCTTACAGCAGAGGATCGTAACTTAACGAGTGATCGGAGAATCTCGAGGCCGCACTGAAACGTAGCAGAGAGGTAAGTGGGTTTTGAGTCTGGGTAAATACGAAGAGAATGCGAGAAGCTTGGGAATGGCTTCTGCTGAGTAGGTATGGGGAAGGCCTACGGTCAATGAAAAGATTAGCGTGAGTGAGCGACTGCGTTTTACCGGCGGAGTAAATACAGGCGGCCGCAGGGCAGCCGTCATGGACCGCAGGCAATCGGACCCTAAAGCATATGGCTGGTGATCGGCAGACATAGTACACAATTTAATAACAAGAAATGAGGCTAGGAAGAGTAGTACACGAGTATCAACTCAGTCAAATGAGTGCTATACGTCGTACAAAAACTTCCAATTGCCAACACAAAAGTACTTACTATTAAATCATTCATTCTATCATAAAATGTTAACAATTAGAGAGTGACAAATTATTTTATAACACACAATAAACCATATGGCCATTAATTGAATTGTACAGTGGTCATCATCGAGGCAAATAACGAATATTACATTGTTGTTGTTAAATATTCTACAGTATTAAATTTATATGTATAAGCGTGTCGAACCAGATCGTTCTCTGCAGTTAAGGTGATAAATTGAAGAAGTATGTAGTTGTTACTGAATCGATTTATTAATCTACGATCAGTGCTGATTACAATATGAATGAGGGTGCGCTAGAAGCACAGATAAATCGATGTTAGTAAGATATGTAATTGAAAACGGTAAGAACTGGTGTCAGCAGGCACGTCATGACATAACTTGTCAATTGTAAAATGTATTCTTGTTACAGATTGTGATGTACCCTCTCCCCTTTTGTTGTCGCTATTGATGTTGAGCCGCTACTGCTACAGCTCGGGCGGTGAAATGGAGACGAGATGCGCAGTGATGGTTGTCCCCGTCGCATAACGTGGAACAGCACTCGAAACTCTCTAAAGAAAATTGTTCCTCGTGTAATGTATGAAAATCCGTTTGCGAGCTACCGAGCGAGGTGGCGCAGTGGTTAGACACTGGACTCGCATTCGGGAGGACGACGGTTCAATCCCGCGTCCGGCCATCCTGATTTAGGTTTTCCGTGATTTCCCTAAATCACTCCAGGCAAATGCCGGAATGGTTCGTCTGAAAGAGCGCGGCCGACTTTCTTTCCCATCCTTCCCTAATCCGATGAGACCGATGACCATGCTGTCTGGTCTCCTTCCCCAAAACAACCAACCAATCCGTTTGCGAGTCCGCACAGTCTTCTCAGCGATGCGAACTGCTGGTTTTAATTCTTTGTTATGGCTTTTTGATGATTTGCTATGCCCGGTTAGTTAGTTATTGCAGTATTGAGTGAATCATCCATCACCGGCGTCGTTTCACACCACTGAAGTGAGGAAATATTCATTTGCGGTTCAGTATCAGTAGTTGTTGTTACGTTGCTAGGCAGAATTGTTCACTACGGCACGACGCAAATCCAGAGCTAATCTATAATGCTATCTTGCTTTCGTGCGTCGAAATATTATTTCGGCAAAACACTCCTTTCAATGCTCAATGTTCATCAAGTCACTCTTTCAATAAAAATGTTCACAGTTAATTAATTTTGTTCATCAACTATCATACATTTCAATTAATGGTGGAGCCAACAAGTGAGATTTCCATTACTGACGAACAATTTTTATTGTTCTTTCTTAGCAGTTAGTTTGTAATCATCACACCACACACACAAACCGATGGATCAGATCAATTACGATTCTTTTCAGTTCGATGATCGTGACAATTACGACAACTTTTACAATAGGCGTATTTGTATTATCTTCGTGTGGTCGTATTAATGTTTCCTACTCAAGGCTAATCAGGTATTGCAGTCTTCGATACTATGTCCATTCTTCGTTGTAACTGTTCATTTTAATGAAGGTTGAATCCAACAATAATATATCCAATAATTAAAGTTCACTAACTCGTCGTACACTATCAGACTATCACTTCAGTTCTAGTTCTGAAGCCAGAATATCTGAGAACAAAGTCCGCGCATCTCTATCACGCAATAGTACTTTTTTTTAATGGAAACAATCTCGTAGCGTTCCGTTCGTAGTACTATAACAAACGGTGCTCTTTCACGACTTCATAGCAAGCAAACTAGCAAGCGACTAACATTTCCATGTTCGAGCATTGTAAACGCATTGAATTTCCTTTTCCCCACGTTTACAACTCTCTTTCACAATTAATGTTATCTCTGACCGACATATTACTTTGGACTTAACTTTCGTCGTACTGATTTGCAGTTATTACTGAGATGTTTGATAGCTAATTAAAAATAACCTTTCTTTCTTTCTACCTTCATATCATGACATACTCAATAATTATTGAAATTGGTATTCATCAAAGCTTTAAGGTGTTATATTATTGTCAAAGTTGTCGTACCTGTCAGGATAACACTGTTCCCTGCTTTAAATTATCATGATATTCTTATTTGGGTTTTCGGGTTTCTTGGGGTGTTACAAGATACATTAGCATAAGAATGGTGGTCCATTTGCATATAAGACAAGTGTGTAATTTGATGGGAAGCTGTTCGACCTTTGGCCATCGATCGAGACGGGGGATACAGCAGAGCAGTGTGGCTGAATTTAAGCAGAGACACTTTGCATTGCTTATTGGATCTAAGTTACGGGCATCGGAGAACTAAACTGCAGTAACATGTATTGAGTGCAACCCGTGACTTGATTTGAGTGGGGATTCTGTGACCTTTCGTGTCACATTACGTAATTCAAGGACTCTTGACGTGTTTCAATAATTAGATTTATTTATTTATAAAACCGCTTGTTGGCCCACCATTCAGTAGGAGCTTGGACCTTAGTGAATAAACTTTCCGTTATTAGAAGTTAAATCTAGAGTGGTGCCTACGATTATCACAAATGTTTTCCTGTTTATTTATGTTCATTAATTTATTAAAAAACATGGTTCAAATGGCTCTAAGCACCATGGGACTTAATATCTGAGGACATCAATCCCCTATACTTATAACTACATAAACCTAACTAACCTAAGGACATCACACACATCCATGCCCGAGGCAGGATTCGAACCTGCGACCGTAGCAGCACCACGGTTCCGGACTGAAGCGCCTAGAACCGCTGAGCCACCGCGGCCGGCTCATTAATTTATAGTTCGAATAGCTTGTCTACCCTCCATTATTAGACCAAAGGATGGAATTTTGCAAAATTAGTTTGTTAATGCAGCAATGGAACAAAAAGTAGACGAGGTACGGCTCGTTCCTTGCACCTTTACAGGCCACACTCTATTCAGAGCCATGTATTTGCTCCTCTGTGACATAAATTGCAGAGCAGCAACACTGCTATGGGTATCTCCCGAGGAGACCACACAAGTTAAATTAGAGATAATGGAACTCACACACAGACCTACAACCGTTCATCCCTGAACAGGGATGTGACAGTGATACATAAAACATCTTGCGGCGCGCTGATAAGGTGACTCGCAGTGTGTAGACGAACGTACGGTAGTTCGCCGGCCACAAAAGCGCCGGAGACAGTCTCCTTGCAGAGCTGGGAAGACGCGCCCTCGCTGCTCGTCCACCGTGGGCTGCAGCCCCTGCCGCTGCCGCTGCCCGCTGCGCACCGCTCATCATCCGCAGCGCTGCGCCGGCCGCCGCCGCCGCCGCCGCTCGCCAGGCCGCGAGCCTATTTGCATAACGAAATCCAATTTGCCGGCTGGGCGGACGCCGCCGCCTGCCGGCGCTCCGCGGCCTGGTAAGTACATTTCCGAGCGGTCAGCCCCAATAAAGTGCCTTGTGATTTCTCATTTCGCGTGGCTGCCCGTCCCGCTGATCGCCAGAGCGGTTCCTAATCTGCAGAACTCCCTTTTCCCCTCGACTCCCCTCCTTTCCCGTCCACCCCGGGCGACTCGTCGTCCCTCCAGATCCCCCAACCCCCCCACCCCTCCCCTTCCCCCATCACCTCGCGGCCCCGTGCAGATCCAATAAGCGGACTCTGCGGGATCAATTGATGACAGCGAGCGAGGCACCGCCACTATTGATTTCCCACAGGGCTGTCGTTACGCCCGCCCACTCGTATAGCGAGGGCATTCCCATCTATTGCTCGATCCATCGCTCTGGAAGAGAGAGCTACTCCTGAAGCGATACCGTCTGCCCCGTCATCATCATCAGCGTCATGGTACATTCCAGTGGTCGGCAGCATTGCAGGCTGCATGCGGTTCGCGAAACTATCTCGTACTGCTGTCTACCGAGTCGTAATTGTTTTCATCATGCTACGCGCAACAAAACTGCCACATTGAAACAGAAACCGTTTCTGTCCTATTAGCCTCTTAAGTGAATGAAACTACTTAACATAAATCTTGGAGAAGATGGTTGGAGCACAATGGATGTAATTATCTTGTACCTCGTTTTTGTTATTTTGAATGAATCTTGAAATCCCGAGTATACTCGGCCAGCTTACCAGATCTTCGAAAAAATAAAACCCCACTTATAACAGTTTCAGCACTGATAGTTAAGTGTTCGGCCACGAGAGAGCATATGGCCCTAAATTTGCAGCCTGGTTGTCTTGTTGTAGTTGAGGTGGCTGCCAATTAGATATCGTCTTTTCTGTGTGCAGATTTGGATAGTCGACAACGTAATGCGACCTTTCAATCGCTCTCTTGCATTGTTGTTTAGGCATCGCTTTCAAAATAGGATGGTTACAGTGAAGCTGAGTTAAATTTTGTGGCTCCTAATGTGAAGAAGAATGTGATGTTACTTTATTAGAGGCTTAAAGTGACGACAGTTTGTCAGTTGAGTGGCAAGTGCTCACCAGTGGTACAAGATAATTACACCCACTGTGCTTCAACCAACTTCTCCAAGATTTATGTTCACAGGAAACCATTGTGAAACGTATGGTTAGACTTAGCAGCTACATTGGAACTAAAAGATGGTTTCAGGTTTCAGGACTTTTAGTCAAAATCAATTGGACGAGTATACTTGGCTATCTATAAATGTCTAGATGTAATGTCATTCATGACAGCATGTTTGTCATTAATAAAAAGCTATTATTTTTTTGCAGTATAATTGCAAACAAACCATTCTGTTAAGGGGTTAAGTGGGTGAAGTGGTTGAATTTTCGTGCCCACTCTTCTTCCTCGTGAGTAATTTTCCCCAGTGCTGATGGTGTGGTATGTCGATATGCTTTTCTTATCCATTAAAACATTTTTTTGTTGATGTTACTTTGTCGACCAAAACTACAATTGACTACGACCGAATATAACATATTAAGAGGATGAAATTTTATCATCACATGGTTACAAGACCTTCTGTGTCAAAAATTTGTAACATAGTGCTACGATTTTCACATTCTGCTCTGCAATAACGTGCCTCTTTTCGAAGGTCTGTTCTAGTGCGTACTCCTCCTTGTTCTTCTTTTCTTCGTTATGCTTCGGAAAACTTCTCGAAAACACCTGGCTGTAAGACAAGTCGTTTTTGGTGTTCAAGGTGGGCGTCCAGTTGATGATTCTTGTTGTGGAAAGGATATGGCTAATTTCACCGCCAGGCTAATCATAAATTTCAATTTGTTTTTCTCGCCGCCGCCATAGAACATATCCATGTAACGTCCAATAAATGGAGAGAAATGATCTCATAATATTTTTGTCAGTCTGCCCGTGGCCATCTGGTGGCTAAGTACTGAGAACCGTTACTATCCACGACTCCCACTTTCTTCTTGTAAACCATGACAACAATGGGCTTTTACACGACGCCGCGCTGCGAAATTATTTCTTGAAATACATCATTGTGGAATGTACTGACCGTGATGATGTGTCTCTCGCCCTTTCGTTTCATCAGCATATGTTTTTCTTCAGTACGCCGTGAATGGAAGACAAAGCGACAAATAAGGAGGTGTTTAGAAGAGTGACAAAAGAGGGAGAAATTTTGGAGGTAATTCGGAAGAGGAAACACAGTTACCTTGGACGATGCATGAAAAGTCATTGTTTACTGATGGACGCTACAGAACTAACGGTGAACAGAGGAGAAAGAATACGCAGAAGATACCAGATGGTGGATGGTGTAAGGATAGAAAACAATTACGAGAAAAAGAGAAGGGTAGCAAATGACAGCGGGACCTCGTGGAAAGCTACATGTGAAGACTTGCCCTGGGGCAGAACACTGACTGTACGATGATACACGCGCTTACGTATTCGCCCTTCTTCAGTTTGTCATTTGTCATGAAGTAGTGGAGCTGTTTTCTGTTTTGCCTAATTGTAACGACAATTTCCCATTTCTTACTACTAAGTTTGTCAGCTGAATCTGTGCTATTGTACCATCTGTTCAGATAAGTGCAATAACTCTTTTTGTGCAAAGCATGAGTAAGCTCCAAAACAACTCAAGAAATAATTTTCATTAAGGTGCCTGCCATAACAGTGTCCTTATCAGCGTTAATAATGGGAAAGTTGCAACAGGTCTATAACACATTATTTTGACTGACGAGTGGCACCATCTAGTGCAGGAACCATTCGTCATTCGCATTAGTTACGAGCCACAGAATGATCAGGACGCGTATATCCTTCTGAAGAACTGAGAAAGAATTGAGAACGAGCAGGCCATGAACGGATGTAGAGCGGGTTATAAAAAAAGTGTCGA
This sequence comes from Schistocerca piceifrons, assembly GCF_021461385.2. Lineage (NCBI taxonomy): Eukaryota > Metazoa > Arthropoda > Insecta > Orthoptera > Acrididae > Schistocerca > Schistocerca piceifrons. The sequence goes on from NC_060138.1 coordinate 376,153,016, forward strand.
ATGTCAAAAAAAGGTCAATAAATATGGGCTCTAAAATGCATACCTTAGAAGGTATGGGTACTTGTTCATCTTCGTTACCGTGAAAAACATTTTTTTTGAACAAGTGCTCATAGATATTAAGATACGCATTTTAGAGCCTGTGTTTAATGGACAATTTTTTCTTGTTTTGATCAATACTTACTTCTACCAAAATACGGAAAGCAAAGACCTTGCAGTAGAACAGATGTGTTTCACTGTGTGGGAAAGCAACAAACGCTCTTAGCCCGTAAGGTACCGGTACTTATTGCAGATCCGATGTTTATTGGACATTTCTCCCTGTTTTGGAGGATGCAACCACACTCAAAATATTCGACATTTTTTTAACATCCCGCATGAAGCTTGTGCACTCAGCTTTTCACTTTTGTCGTGGCATTTATAAGTTCACAAAGTCATCTACTGCAAAATATGAATAAATGTTCTCTCTGGCCCTAGGTGTCCCGTCCGTAATTTTTAATTGCAACAATATCAACTTAACTTGCAAATGTAAATTATCTTTTCTATGTAGCAATAAAATTCAATATGAGTTGTTCTTCATTTTTTCTTCCTTCTAAATAAAATCTTGGATTACAGACATTCAACCATTTTCTTCACCGAATTAATATAAAATTTTCATTTTAAACTAATCTCTACCGATGTTACTGTAAAACCAAAAGAATTTTTTTTAGTTATTCTCTACTAAACATATTCTGTATGTGGAATATCTGCAGGTCACAAGATACTTGGGTTTGCCAGTGCAGTTTATGGGTACTAAAAAACTGCTGAGCGCTTGTCTGTTCCATCGTTGTTAATATCATCATTGCTGCAGCCCAAGGATACAAAGAGAGTAATGACTCTAATCCCGCTCCCCTCCCCCACCACCTAAAGCTTTAGCATTAGGGTGCACGGGAAGAACTTTATCAACCCCCATAATATTTATCACTCAGCATTAACAAATACGAACAACGGCATCGTACGGGGAATATGGGCTCTGTATCTTTAGTACCCGAACCATACCCTAAAGACCACAGACAAGTGGAATAGAACTCCCTGTTTTAAATGCTTGTCGTTAAGCAAGTAAATGAAAAAATGTTTAGAAAATGTTTGAAATAACTCTTCAGGTTTGTTGGAAGTCGCTCAGTGATCTCATTGCGAAACACTGAATAAATACAGTCTGGCTAATTTTAAGTAAGAGCAAGTTCTTCACGCATCTCAGTGTTCATGGCGTCGTATTTCCTTAACCACGTGTCATGCAATGATATAACTTTGCAGGTACATTCAGTGGGATATGTGGATACTGCAAGTCAACTGTGTTACGAATATAGTCTATAGTATAGAAGTAATAAACTAAAACATTTTATTGCGTCGGGGGGGGGGGGGGAAGGGTTGAAGAGGATTGTGTTCTCAGAGAGAAAAGGTTCCATATTGCGTATAAAGTTCGTTGGAAGCCGCTACATACTCTCATTCTCAAATAATGGGTGAATGAAGTCCGTGTATTAGCGCGCCATCACTTATGCTGCCATAAGACGTACACATGCAGTTCCTTACTGTAATACTTGTGTAATTGCGTTAAACTTTTATCGTACGATTATACCTCTTAGTGAGTACATTACGACGGGGTTTTAAATTTCTCAATCCGGTCAATAATTACGTGAAATATTGAAAACCAAATTTTTGTTGCTCCTGGATGCCGTTAGATACGCAACATGCAACTTGTAATGGGTTCCAGGTTTCAGGGCAGCCGCTTAGTGATAGACCGTGGTTTCTAAATCGAATGTAAAAAACGAGAGGACTGGTAGAGTGAGTCGTAACAAGCAGCTCTTTCCTGACACCCCATGTCCGCATTGTTCGCTGCTAGGTGTCATTTAACAGCGTCGAGCGCCACCGGGAAGGTAGGCATATAATCCTCCATCGGATTCGCAATTAGTAGGTATTCCAGAAGGGACAATATCATGGAGTCTCTTCTGGCATTTGCTGGAAGGCGAACGGATTGCATTTTGTAGTGCAAATGTCTGTCTGAGTGCAGAACCTGTGCACACACACTGCAGAGTCTGGTTCACCCTGCGTCAGTGTGTTAACAAACGGGAACACTCTTGTGTTTGATACTGTGCGGAGCGGACGGGAAATGGACAGACATTCGCTTTGCTTAAGGAGCAGCGGATGGTGATGCACTCGTTGCCCAAGGGATGTACGTTTAGTTAAGCGGTTTCCCAGCCGTTGAGCGACAGATGCATTTTCACTGTCATCCACAGGTCCCTAAGAGAGACAGGTGCGACATGTCCTCTTATAAGGTATCGTAATGGTGCATATACATTTAAGATACATAGATTGAAACCAGGTGCATTCATTTTGAGGTATCGGTGCGAAGGCCAGACGGACTGGATGGCCAACGCACAGAGCATACAACGTAGTCTGAAGAAGAGGCTTTAACACTGTTGCAAGAAATGCCCTCAACAAGTTCGCGGAACGTTGTTTGAGAAACGGATGCAAGTCATTCCATGGCCTGGCGTGTGTGGATTGAAGGTGATTTGCACCCTTACCACCTACTTATGATAAATAGCCTGCACGTTTCCCACGCCCGTTTAGTTGTTTCCTCACCCTGGGGCGTCCACTGACATTTCAACTCCAACCACGAACCTAATAATTTCTCGTGTGCATGCTGCTTCGGCAACGGTGGGTATAGGTGTGTTGTGCAGGGCCCAGCAAAGTACGATCCAGCGAGTGCGGAGTACTTGCAAATGCAAGGTGGTTGCTTTGAACATGCTCTCTAAAGTGAACGTTACTCATACATGTACCTGTCCGCTCTGTGAACACAAGCCTGGACGTCAGACATGCAGTATCGAATTATTGTGGGTAACATAATGTGCAATCTACTATAGCGTACCTATTGTGTCTTTTGTACCTCACTGGACACAACCGGTGTTTCTCTATTCACTGTTATTTTCTGTTGGCTTTATTCGTGTCACGAGCGAAACAAAGCGGTCGTTTACGTCTGTACGAAGATCGTCTTACATTTTTATGGTTAATAAAGGCAAAAGACAACAGTGAAACAAAGAAATACACGAGGTATCACACTGTGGAGGTGTAAACTGGATACAATTTGGCGCTTTAACAAAAAAAAAAACCTGTTTGACACGAACGCCACTCGATAACAGAGCCTGCATATCCGTTCCCTACTGCACTGCCTAGTCTCAGTGAGCACACGGGACAGCTGCAGCGCAGCGCTACATGTTCTTGGTTACACAGTTCCAGCGTTGCCAGAGCCGCGTTTTTTAAATCGGATTTCTATTAAACATATTCGCAGTGCTAGATTTTGCTACGTACACTTTTTTCTTGCAATGGGATGAGGAATCGTATTCCGACTGCAAAGTGTGGCATTTTTTCTTCACCATAGCAAGATAACCACAGAGGTATTCCATTAGTATACAAAGACGTGTGAGAAGACGAATGTTATTAGAATTTCAATACAAACTGTTAGTAAAACCATTTTACTGTTTATTCTGTTAATGATTCACGGAATATGGTTGTTCATGTAAGCACTGTTGCCAAAGTATACATATATATCTAAAAAAGTTTTGCATCACCCCGGTTCCTACAACTCCTGAAGACAGACGTTGACTGCGGATACTGTATCACAGACACAGTCCCTTTGACTCAGAGATGTCACTAAACCCGACCGAAGATGTAAACAACCATGCATGAGCAGCGCCTATTAGACGGAGGCGGTCCGACAGCCGATCAGTTCCAGTCATTCCACGAGGAAGGAGGTACATGGCTCGTGTTGTCTGCAGTTCAACCATGCCTAGACGGTCAGTACTGCGGTTCGATTGCCTCCGCGTTGTTACTTCGTGCCAGGAAGGGCTCTCAACAAGGGAAGTGTCCAGACGTCTCGGCGTGAACCAAAGCGATGATGTTCAAGACATGGAGGAGAAACAGAGAGACAGGAACTGTGAACCGCGTGCCTTGCTCAGGCCGTCCAAGGGTTACTACTGCAGTGGATGACCGGCTCAGAGGAACTTTGACAGCAGCGCCAGCATGTTGAGCAATGCTTTTCGTGGAGCCACAGGATGTCGTGTTACGACCCAAACTGTGCGCAGTAGGCTGCATGATGCACAACTTCACTCCCGACGTCCATGGCGAGGTCCATCTTTGCAACCACGACATGTAGCGCGATACAGATGGGTCCAACAACATGCCGAATGGACTGCTCAGTGTCGCATATGCCTTCTACCAGACAATCGTCGGAGACGTGTTTGGAGTCAACCCAGTCAGACTGAACGCCTTAGACACACTGAAAGAGAGGGCAGCAAGGTGGAGGTTCCTGCTGTTTTCGGGTGGCATTATGTGAAGCCGACGTATGCCGCTGGTGGTCATGGAAGGCTTCGTAACGGCTGTGCGATACGTGAATGCCATCCTCCGACAGATAGTGCAACCATATCGCCGGCATATTGGCGAGGCATTCGTCTTCATGGACGACAATTCGCGCCCCCATCGTGCACATCTAGTGAATGACTTCCTTCAGGATAACGACATCGCTCGACTAGAGTGACCAACATGTTCTCCAGACATGAACCCAATCTAACATGCCTGGGATAGATTGAAAAGGGCTGTTTACGGACGACGTGACCCACCAACCAGAGGGATCTAGGGCGAATCGCCGTTGAGGAGCGGGACAATCTGGGCCAACAGTGTTTTAATGAACTTGTGGATAGTATGCCATGACGAATACAGGCATGCATCAGTGCAAGAGGACTTGGTTCTGAATATTAGAGGTACCGGTGTGTACAGCAATCTGGACCACCACCTCTGAAAGTCACACTGCATGGTGGTACAACGTGCAATGTGTGGTTTCATGAACAATAAAAGGGGCGGAAATGATGTTTATGTTGATCTCTATTCCAATTGTTTGCGCAGGTTCCGGAACACTCAGAATCGAGGTGATGCAAAACGTTTTTTGATTCATATATACGAGCGCGCGCGCGTGTGTGTGTGTGTGTGTCTGTGTGTGTGTGTGTGTGTGTGTGTGTGTGTACGTGTGTGCGCGTATGTGTGTAAACATATGCTTATGACCCTCCCCCACGCAGAAGAAAGACCTTTAATTTCCTAACGTTATCCCATTCATTGTGTTGAACATAAATAATACATACAGCCTTCATTCGTATTTCCACATTCCAGTGATCCATTCGGGGGTATCGATGGAATACAATTGTTGTAATGTAACCCACCGCTTGCACGACTGAAGCACGAATGATCCTCCATACATATTGTTCTATATCAACAGCAGGGTACGACTGCATCTAAAACTACACTGGGCGGTGGAACACTTTCGGCGATCCAGACGGTGACATCAGCATGTTCGAATTTGATTTTTTTACACATTGCCCTAGATACATATTTATACCACTATAACAAGTGGTCGAAATAAGCTAATCGCACAGTTAAATAAAAGTCGCGTTACAGCCTAGTACGGACCATTTTTACGTTTATTAGAACAGAAGAGAGAGACTAGAATACATCCAACAAATAATTGCAGATTTTTGGTGTAAGTGCAACACTGAGATGAGGAGGTTGGCACGGGAGAGCAAGAAGTAGAGAGCATCGAAGCAAAGGACTGATGACGAAAACGGTCTCCTTTGGTCAAACAGCGCATAATTGGACATAAAAGTGAGCGACAATGACAAAATACAAGCGACTCCATACAGCTAACGCATCAGTAGACCCAAAAGAAGGTCACTGTAACCGTGCCCAAAAGTGGTTTCTCCAGCAAAGCTGTTTACGTTATTAAGCACTTCAATACTGATGGTTCAAATGGCTCTGAGCACTATGGGACTTAACATCTGAGGTCATCAGTCCCCTAGAACTTAGAACTACTTAAACCTAACCAACCTAAGGACATCACACACATCCATGCCCGAGGCAGGATTCGAACCTGCATCAGTAGCGGTCGCGCGGTTCCAGACTGAAGCGTCTAGAACCGCTCGGCCACACCGGCCGGCTACAACACTGAGAAAACTTTTATGTGAACTGACTCTGGCAACTTGTTTCTTCAGGTGCACCTGTGCAGTGTCACTCCTGTAATGTTACGGAGGGCAACCCTTTCCAAAAGTGCGTCTGTAATCCCTCCACTGCAGAGGATTGCATTCCATTACATTACAGGAGTGTCACTGCACAGGTGCACGGATTCCGCCGCGCAACTAGTCCCTCCACACTGGCCTGAGTGGAATCGTACTTTCAGATCTATGTCACCCGTTGTCATCAGCGGCTGAACCCAGATCTTCAGGAGTGAGATCGCGGCGCTTTGCGTAAAGAGTTAACGGTGGGAGTAGCGACGCCGGCGGTTCGCAGTTCTTTCGGCGCGAGCTCCAAGACACAGAGAGAGCGGGCTCGGCCCGGTCTAAGCAGATTACGGGGAGTTACATTAAAGCCGCGCTGTTTGCCCGGCTGCTGCTACTGTATGCCGAGCGCAGGGCGCACGCTGCGGCTGCGTTCCCGCGGGCGGCGAGGCTTCGCGGAACGGAACAGCTGCGGCCGCCCTGGGATTACCGCCGCCGCTCTCTGGCGTACCCGCACACCTGCGCCACTCCACGTCCTGCCTGCTGTCCAAGGCGAAACGTGAAACAGCTGCGAAACATTTACACCTCGGTACGGCACTTAGTAAATTCACAAATTAGCTTGAATTCTGCTCATTCTTTGACCGCTTGTACACTACTGGTCATTAAAATTGCTACACCACGAAGGTGACGAGCTACAGACGCGAAACTTAACCGACAGGAAGAAGATGCTGTGATATGCAAATGCTTAGCTTACCACAGCATTCACACAAGGTTGGCGCCGGTGGCAACACCTACAACGTGCTGACATGAGGAAAGTTTCCAACCGATTTCTCATACACAAACAGTAGTTGACCGGCGTTGCCTGGTGAAACGTTGTGGGGATGCCTCGTGTAAGGAGGAGAAATGCGTACCATCACGTTCCTGACTTTGATAAAGGTCGGATTATAGACTATCGCGATTGCGGTTTATCGGCCTCGTATCACTAGCAGTCGAGATGACAGACATCTTATCCGCATGGCTGTAACGGATCGTACAGCTACGTCTCGATCCTAGAGTCAACAGATGGGGACGTTTGCAAGACAACAACCACCTGCACGAACAGTTCGACGACGTTTGCAGCAGCATGGACTATCATCTCGGAGATCATGGCTGCGGTTACCCTTGACGTTGCATCACAGACAGGAGCGCCTGCGGTGGTGTACTCAACGACGAACCTGGGTGCACGAATAGCAAAACGTCATTTTTTCGGATGAATCAAGGTTCTGTTTACAGCATCATGATGCTCGCATCCGTGTTTGGCGACATCGCGGTGAACGCGCATGGGACGCGTGTATTCGTCATCTCCATATTGGCCTATCACCTGGCGTGATGGTATGGGGTGCCATTGGTTACACGTGTCGGTCACCTCTTGTTTGTATTGACGGCACTTTGAACAGTGGACGTTACATTTCAGTTGTGTTACGACCCGTGGCTCTACCCTTCATTCGATCCCTGCGAAACCCTACATTTCAGCAGGATAATGCACGATCGCATGTTGCAGGTCCTGGTCGGGCCTTTCTGGATACAGAAAATGTTGGACTGCTGCCCTGGCCAGCACATTCTCCAGATCTCTCACCAATTGAAAACGTCTGGTCAATGGTGGCTGAGCAACTGGCTCGTCACAATACGCCAGTCACTACTCTTGATGAACTGTGGTATCGTGTTGAAGCTGCATGGGCATCTGTACCTGTACACGTCATCCAAGCTCTGTTTGACTCAATGACCAGGCGCATCGAGGCCGTTATTACGGCAAGAGGTGGTTGTTCTGGGTACTGATTTCTCAGGATCTATGCACTCAAATTGCGTGGAAACGTAATCATATGTCGGTTCTAGTATAATATATTTGTCCAATGAATACCCGCTTATCATCTGCATTTCTTCTTGGTGTAGGAATTTTAATGGCCAGCAGTGTACAACAAATTATTTTCGAGAGGCAGCAAACATTCTCTCCTCATGTGGCGATCCACAAAAATATGTAGTCAAATTCTGCAGAGTGGGCCGCTCAGAGACGTGCAGGAAGAGAATCAGTAAGGTTCTGGAAGGGACTGAGAGGCATGTGGAGCCATGCCAACTGCAGTTCCGTGGCATGCTGCTCTAGCTTTCTCGGTTGAGGAATGAGGATCCACGGTTCGACACCCCGATAGCGGTGGTCCCACAGATTCCTTCGCCGGCGACGAACAGCATTCGGCGTGCATGCATGAACAAAGTGCCTTCTGCAGAGGCCCACACACAGCAGCGTTCGCTGACCAGTCGTTGAGGAGACACTGTTGGTGTCCATTGGTTCATCTGGGTGGTCAGTTGCTCAGCAGTTGCGCATCTGTTCGCCCAAACACATCACCGCAGCTGTCGTTCATCACTGTCGACTATGGCCAGTGGTACACCACGCTAGCCTCGACACCGCCATTGGGTCGCTCCGTTTTGCGACGCACGGTGTACATTTACCGTGGCGGCACGCCAACAGTTCACAAACTCAGCCGTTTTGGAAATGCTTCCGCCCTTGGCTCGAAAGCCAATAATCATGCCATTTTGGTCCACAGAAATTCACTCGCGTTACAACGACTGCTTTGTTACTTCCCTCTCGCCCCCTCCCCCCCCCCCCCCCCCCCCCAGAAGCGTTTTGCACGCCATGCCCTGCTAGTGCTGCCGTCTGTGAGAAGTGAGCTGTTACTGCACGCTGACGTCGAACATAGGGTGTGGTCTCATTAATGACTGCACCTTGTATGTTTAAAGCGTATGTCGTATTTATTTAGACAGGTAAATCTCTTTCAGCGCAGTTTATTTAGTTATTTTCCAAATACGGAAACGGGTTACAACTTTTTAAACGGAAATCATTCTGCCTATCATGTATCTGATGTATTTAAACCATTAGTGTACAAATAATTAAACCAAGTTTCTATCAATTTTACATAGTGATGCTTGAGATCTAGTGGAGTGCTGTTCGGGCTGGAGGTTGTGCAGATTATGGACTAATTTTAAATGACAGTTTATCCAACAAGCAGAACATCAGTATACAGAACATAAATCCCTCTGGAAGAACAATTAATAATTTGTAACCAGAACAAACTTTACCAGGGCTCAAATGATAACACAAAATATCCTCTTTAAAATTACAGTACCGCATATAGAGTAAACAACTTGGCCCTTCAATGGGCAATCAAATACAACAGAACTAATCACAATACATAGCTTTTGACCCTTAGTAGTCGTTACACTAGCAAGACTTTATACTGTAAAATACTCCACTTACATAAGGCAGACATTAAATAATGTAGCTACTACCTATTCCTTGCTCTTTAACTACTAATTACAGTCAGTAACCAAGAAACAGCTACTAATAACAATACCCAGGTATCCACGCTTTTGGGTGAAATGACGAGTAATCCATCGATGTGTTATAGTGGAAGTTTCAGGGGAAGTATACCATCATCGGTGATAGTGCACCTTCACTGGCCCATTTGGTGAAAGTGGATTACTGATTCGAGTTCTGTCAGACAATACCTAATGACTAGGGATAGTGCACTACCATTGCTTAATGTATACCTTCACTTCCAAGAGGTAAGGAATGTGAACCATGTCTGTAATAACAAAACATTTGTACCTCGACAGTTGCATTTATCACCTATAGTTTGAAAATATACTCATATTATGTAAAATTCATTTACTGCAGCAAGGACGTCCACCATGTTACTCGTACTTTTAGTTGCACAACGTATTTTTGTTTTTGCAAAAGTATCTCAGAGTCTGACATTTTCGCTAAAAGTTGCATTTGAAGAATCCCTGGCCGCTTCCCACCGACTGAGATGTCGCAACTGTCATCAGGGTAACAGTTTTCTCTGCTGGAACTTCCTCCGCTGAGAATATTCTTACAGGTCAGGTACAGAACTGGGAACTGAAACAAAATGTTGTAGTTGTAGCCGCACTGGTATGCCCTATCGTCCATTCCATAATTATTTAAAAACAAACAATTTATTACCATGTGTATAGTTGGCTCAGCACACCATCTCTCGTCTCGTTTTGGTAGAAGCCATCGGCCGTTGTCTCGAGGTCGACACCCAAGATCAACCTAGTATCTCCACTTCCTCTTCCTCTATCGAAGTATGGAACTGGAACTCTCAAAGTGCAGTCCTTTACCACTGTTGGGATGCAGCGATTTGAACACTGCCGCATTCTTTGCACTTATTCTTCTAAACACTTGTACGCTTCAGTTCAGCGATTTTTAATATCACGAGTTGACTCATCTAAATCAGTTAGGCAGCAGTCATTATTGTCAGGAATACTTTCTTTCTCTCTGTTCTCAACCTCTGTTCCTGTTGGTATGTTATCCTCTCGCAATGGAGATTTACTGTGATAATTATCCTGTAACGTCTCCGTCCCTGTCTCACTGCTAACACTCACTTGATTAATTATATTTTCAAGCTCATCCTCAGAGATAACGTTCATCAATGCTTCAAGAGGTAAACTTGTTGAAGACAAACCATGTTTACTAGGAGGGCAGCCAAACATCACTTCGTATGGAGATGTTTTTTAATTCCAAAATGTACAGCGCTATTCTTCACTAGCTGCACAAATCTTAATGCGCAGCTCCACTCTGCGGTGTTGTGCTACTGGATCTATTCTTCATTATCTGCACAAATCTTAATGCACAGCTCCACTCTGCGGTGTTGTGCTCCTGCATCCACGTAGTCAGCATATTTTCTGTGTCTTGATTTGCTCGCTCTAAGCAGCCTTGGTCCTGACTGCGTTGAGGTTTACCGTGGACAGTCTTAACATTGGGCCATAGTTCAGTTAAGGTGCTCATAATTTGCTAACGAATTCTCTACTATTGTCAGACTGCAATACTGAGGGAGAGGGAGAACCTAACAATGTAAAAATGTCATTAATGTTATCACATACCTCTTCAGCTGTTTCGGACTTCAATGCCCTGAGAACAACTAATTTAGTGAGGTGGTCGTGATAAACCATTAAAAATTTGTAATCTCCATCTGGTTAAGATTGGAAGTCGATGAGATCAACTTGACATCTGGCTTCACTAGTATTCCTTTTTTCTGACCTTTTTGCTTTTGTAACCAAGGCTCACAAAATAAGATAAATTTCTACCTCTCTGTATGTTATATTACGCAACTTTGACTTCAAGCATTTCATCATTTGGTTGCGTCCACCGTGATCAGTCATTCATTACATGAGCATTATGCAGAATATCATACAGTTCTTCATCATAAATATGGTATTTAATCCTACCCTCTTCAGTTATAGGTTGCATTAATTTGTTTACTCCATTCACTTCCAGCACTTCATATCTCTCCAAAAACTTGTAGCCGTTGCCGTCGTTCTTTCGTCCAGATTTTATTGATTTAGCCTTGCTCATAAGTGATTCGTACTTTTCTGTGTCCATGAAGACAGAACTATAACTGAGATTTCCCCGTTCCACTCTAAGATGTTCGTAGAGCTTCACTGATTCTACCATAGCTGCACTGATGTGAAGTGTAGCTGCACTACTGTCAACCACAGACGCACTGCTATAAACTGTAACTGCACTACTGTCAACCATAACTGCATTGTTGTATAACATAACAATGACGAGCTGACGACAACTACATTCATGTTGATACGTGGTACCATTGTTGGACTCACCGTTAATAACCCGGGAGCAGTGATGGTACACCTTCACTAGCGGATAATATGCTACTGTACGCTTTCCTAGCTGAGCAGAGTAATGGTTCACCTTCACTAGTAGATGTGTTTGTTTCAGTTTATGTTAAACTCTCACTGATCGTTTTAGTGATGTTGTACATCCACTAGCGAAGGTTTGCCTTCCTTAATCTTCCACTTCCTCTATAACAGATACATTCGGAAAACCAGTTCCATAAGACTAGTTCGATAACAATAAAATCACAGCACAATTCAAAATCACCGTTTATAGAATGGTACCGTTGTAATAGAAATAATTTTAACTCTCATTTAACCAGCACAGTCACATGTGCAACATTTACCGACTTCACAGGCTTGTTTACTGACGTAACCCCTTCATTGACATGCCCCACGTGCATCCCACAAACAAGCCGTTACAGAATACTCACAAATTATCGTGGCATAGTGAGTCACAATTGGGCACATTTAATGCATCTTTCACATTGGACGTAATACTTTGCCTCGACTTGAACCCAAGATGGTCAGGACACGGGCATTAGCTCCAAAAGCCCTCAGAATGTACTCTTCGTAATTTAATGAACCCATTCTTGACCTTTACTTAGTATTGTGCACATGAGTAGGTTGCTGTCCACACGACAACTATCCGTGCAGACTGTTTGCATCTGGTATAATTCTGCACTGCCTCCATGAGGTCCTTCGATCTTCGCTCCTCGCAGACCACCCTTGTCCGTGACTCTCCAGGAACTAACCACTCGCACAGATAACCCCTGGACTGACCATGACAATGCCAAAGAAGTGCTGCCTGTGCACAATACAACGCCCAACCATCAGCCCTCAGTTTGTCAGCCACCATCTACAGTGGCCTCTGGCTGTAGCTCAACTTGAAACTTGCTGCTTCCTCTCGGTACAGCCGACTAACCTCCTGACTCCAACACCCCTGATCCCCCCCCCCCCTCCCCTGAATCAGAGAACCTCTTCCATTAAGCTAGTTCTAGGCCTTGGCGATATGTGGCAGAACTGCCATCCACTTTCATTCCAGCACCAGTGCTGGTCTGCAGAAGGTGTTGTCGTTGTACTGATGACTGACCATTGCCATTCGTTCACTCTCCTAGCTGTGCAACTTTGCAGCTCATGACAGTCACATGTCACGTAGTGGGCACGCTCTGGTGGCACCAGTGCCGCATACCCAGAGATGTGACCACTGGTACCAGGGAAAATGGCCATGCTGTTCTGCACAGCACAGTCCTCCCCCGCCCTCCCCTCCAATAAAGACTCTTGCTTCCTCCCCTGGCAGCAGAAGGAGACCACTTCAGACTGTAATACAATAAAAATATGTATAGGTGGCAACAACCAAGCGCCACATACAGAGTAATTATTGCTTGCTGGCGTGAGCTCAGAGACGTGTACCCTGCATTCCTTGACAGTAGATAATGCTGTAATTCTTTACTTACCAGTGTCACAACGATAACAAACCGCATAATCTCGAAAGGCCCCATACAACGTGGCGGGAGCCTGCTATCCACCCTGTTTAGCTTACTGAAGTTTTGGAGGTGTACCTGGTCCCTTAGTTTACACAGATTTGGGCACCTCCCTTTGCTATCAACCTCTTCTCTATCCTGACTTAGAAACCCCTCGATCTTGTGTGGCACCCTGTAATCTGACTTAATTCCACCTATAATATTATCAGCCACCTTGGCCTCTGTGACTTTAGTACAAAGAGCTCCTTACTCCAAATTTCCCAACCTGGTAGCTGTATCAGAAAACACAAAGACATCTTCTCCTAATTTCCTGAAAAATGGAGTGACCAATGAAGCAGAATTAGTATCAAGGATACGTGCATTAGGATGTGACAATACTCTTCTTTCCTCTCTTTGGTGACCTAAACCTGTCTGCAACAGTGCCGTTTTATGGTGTATAGGGCACACTTGGTTGGGTGTGTGTGGGCGGTCCAGGAGGCGCTGTGGGAGCAAAAGTTTGCACAATCAGTAAAGGTTGTCTCAAGATGAGCCTAGCACCCCTGTGTTAAATTAGACAGGGCGCAGTGTGACTACTGTACAACGCTCATAGTAAGGGTTAGCACAAATCACCTCGAAGTGGAATCAGTGGCAAACCCTTTTCTTGCCAGTTACGTGAAGTTGTGCAAATCCTTATTGCATGTAGGATATCAAGAGTCTATGCAAGTAAAAGTGGACTTGAATAAACTATTTTGCAGATTAAGCAGTGTAGGTGCGGCTCATGTTGGTTCCTTAGTCCGGTAATGGCATGTTTCTGACTGGCGGGGAGTAATTTCTGGATTAATGTAGAAGTTCTCCCTATCGCTGGCAGTAGCTACAACATCATAGTTAGTTTATCTTTACTGGTTCATATCATGCCAAAGTTGATTTAGAACAGAATATAGTGGAATTGGATGGAAGATTATTTCATCTCTGTTTTACAGCTGGAAAATAATTACTGTTGCATGGGTCACTCTTAAGGCGATGAGCAGCTAACCAAACTTCAACTCAAGTCACAGGATATCACACTGAAAGTTACTGGAAAATTAATCTGGGTCGGTGTGGGACGTAATCTGCTGATTTATTATATGTGTACAGTTGAGCCTTTGCTTGAGTATGAAGAATTAGATAAAGCACGAGATTCACATGACGTAATTTTTCCTACATATGATAAACTGATTGATGGAGAGTTGTTCCTGTGTGCACTGATAGCTTTAATTCTAAAGATGTGTAGCTTCATATGGTTCTTCGACAGCCAACTTAGAAGTACTGAATGAACAATTAGATGGGAATTTCTTATAAAACTGTGGAACAATGTAACATTCTGCAGTTGAACAGCACTGCAGAGGAAAGTATCACACTAGAAGAACAGGATAAGGATGACATGGAGAGACTATTAGAAGATTATGCTGAATTACTTGACCCTACCGATCCACTGCCTATCACGCCTCTAAGTCACCATCATGTTCCCATTGAGAATGACCCTTCTGTATAGAGTTCCACAGTATTTGCAATGTGTGATGGAATAGTTTATAGATCAACAACATCAAGACTGGATCATACATGAAGGTAATAGCCCATTGTCTGCACCCATTGCCTTTTTACCAAAGAAATCATCAGATGGCAGTAAAGAATGTGGGTTTTATTGACCTACCACTATTCAGATGAGTAAATAGTCACAAATGCTTACCCTACGCTTAACAGAGATCTTAGACAATCTGTGCCATTGTCGTTATTTTACAACTTTGAACGTATGAAGTGGATACCAACTATTGGAGAAAGCTTCTGAAGATAATTAGGAAACAGCATTATTCGGTCATTATCAATATTATCATATGTCTTTTGGACTGAAAAATACGTCAGAAACTTCTCAACACCTGTCAGATGGTGTATTATGAGGATTAAACTCAAAGCAGTGCGTGGTCCATTTATATGATATTCTTGTGTTCCAAAGTCTGTGGTCTTTCATGTGCACCACAACTGACATTCAGCCTAGAAAAATTGCAGTTCATTTTGGAAGAAATATATTACTTGGTTCATATTATCATCCAGAATGGTGCGTGCGTCGACCTGTGACTTGTTGACACCATAAAAAATTTCCAGTCCTATTCAGAGCCACCCAAAATTTATCCCAAAATTCGCTCGGATTTCAACACTTCACACATTTAACGAGAGAAGCAGTAACGCTTCAATTATTGTCACACTATCAGCCAATATTTCGAAGACTAAAGAACTTACTGAACTCTAGTCCAATTCTTGTTTTTCCAGATTTATACTGTTGCGTGATGCAAGCGATTTTGCCTTTGGCTGAATTTTCTGCCAAGTAGACGAACAAACATACAATAGCATACATATTAATACAACTTCGAAGAGCCAGAAAAATTATTCAGCTACTGACAAAGAAATTATAGTGCTAATACATGAAATAACTTATTTCTCCTGTTGTTTGTAAAGATGACGCTTCAAAGCAATAACTGTTCATGAGGCATTTAAATGATTATTGGGGCTTAAAGATCGAACCAACCGCGCTCGACAGGCGTTACGACTGGGTGAATTCGATTTTGAGGTTGTACATTGTTCAGATATATCATACGGAAATGTTGATGACTCAGTCGCTAAACTTGCGCTATAGAATGTGCCAAGGTAGATACGGAGGAGTGGAGAGAAGCACAAAACACTGATCCAGGCTGCCATCAGTTCGCTAGACAGCACAGATATAGGGTACTGTACAAGAAGACAAAGTGTGGGATATGCATAGTATTACCAGCAACATTATAAGACTAGGTGTTGAGGCAGGCACTTAGTTGAATTTTATCGGACAGAGAGAATGCGAAGTCTTGCAAAATTATTTGTGGGTGATATCGAAACAGGATGTTGATTGTTGTATAAAAGATTGTGTCCCACGTACCCGAAGGGCAGAAATCAGTTATCAAATGACTACACTACAGAGCTTAGCAGAGAGAGATAAATCATTTCAGGCGGCACATATTACTGATATATTGTCAGTGGTACAGCGACAAATACAGAACTGAAAAAGTGTATGTTTCAGAGTATAATCGCGATTTATTTATTTTGCCTACTGGCTACTAGTTTCTGTAGGCAGTACCACACTCAGGCCATTCTACGAGTATGATCAAAACATTCCGTTACATAGTTAGAACAATAATAAAAGAGACATTTAAAAAATATCATCCTCATGACAGCGAAGATATGGAATTTAGTGTAACCTTAAAATGTATAGGTGGCCCCTTATCCCTGGCATACAGCCATCATGCTCTCATTCTAGTAGATGTGTCAAATACTACACACATCAAAAAAGTTTTGCATCACCTCGGCTCCGAGAGTTACGGAAACTGTACAGAAAATAGGAATAGAGATCAAAATAAACATCATTTCCGCCCTTTTTATTGCTCATGAAAACCATACATTGCACGTGGTACCACCATACAGCGAGACCTTCAGAGGTGGTAGTCCAGATTTCTATACTCACCGGTACCTGTAATACCACGTAACACGTCCTCTTACATTGATGCATGCCTGTAATCGTCATGGCATACTATCCACAAGATCATCAAGGCGCTGTTGGTCCAGATTGTCCCATTCCTCAACGGCGATTGGGCATATATCCCTCAGAGTGGTAGTGGGTCAGTCGTCCATAAACAGCCCTTTTCAATCTCTCCCACGCATGTTCGGTAGGGTTCATATCTGGAGAACAAGCTGGCCACTTTAGTCGAGCGATGTGCACGATGAGGGCGCGAATTGTCGTCCATGAAGACGACTGCCTCGCCAATATGCTGCCGATATGGTTGCACTATCGGTCGTAGGATGGCGTTCACGTATCGCACAGCCGTTACGGCGCCTTTCATGATCACCAGCGGCGTACGTCGGTCCCACATAATACCACCCAATAAACAGCAGGGAACCTCCAACTTGCTGCACTCACATGACAGTGTGTCTAAGACATTCAGCCTGTATCTCCCCTATGTCCGTACACCGTCGCTTTGGTTCACTCCGAGGCGCCTGGACACTTCCCTTGTTAGGAGCCCTTCCTGGCACAAAGTAACAATACGGACGCGATCGAACCGCGGTATTGACCGTCTAGGCATGGCTGAACTACAGTCAATACGAGCCGTATACCTCCTTCCTCGTGGAATGACTGGAACTGATCGGCTGTCGGACCCTCTATGTCTTGTTGCTGCTCATGCATGGTTAGTTACATCTTTGGGCGGGTTTAGTGACATCTCTGAACAGTCAAAGGGACTGTGTGATACAATACCCACAGTCAACGTCTATCTTCCAGGGATCTGAGAAATGGGGTGATACAAAACTTTTTTAAAGTGTGTTGAAAAAAGGTCAAAGTTGAAGTTTTAATACGTGCAAATCGCGGCCAGCGGTGATTTTAGTCCTCTTTATGTACAAATATTCATTTTTCCCATCTTACAAAAATCACAGTGTAAAAGATATCTAAAAATAGCACGAAATTTGAAGTTAAGAAACTAAATAATAAAATAATCCACACTATAATGAAACATTAAAAGGAAAATAACAAATCTGTTTAGCCAAGTTTACGTTTACCGTTATATCCACTTCTAAAGAAGTTAGTTAGTAGTCAAGGTGAGACAGATATAATGAGACCCTCATTTAAGGTCATCTGATGGGAAAGAGTTATTGTTATGTTCTATTCTACCTGTGAAAATTGTGTTGAAGTTTTGGTTGTATTTCAGAGCTTGTTTCTATTGAATGAGGGTAACAGAGAAGACAATTCAGTTGCTTGAATTATGCAGTGATTAAGATGGTGAAGTATTCTCCAAGTGCTTGCTTGTTCTTAAGGTCATAAAGGTGCATAATGTTATTTCAAATGAATGAACGATGTGGAAAGTGAGACGAGGAAGATAAAAGTTATAACTGCATGGAGCGAATAATTAGAGTACTACCTGAACTAACAGATGTATGTCTAGAGTACCTAGAGGATAGGCAAAGCTGCATCAGGATACATGACATAGTCTAGTTTAAACATTCATGGTGACAGAGTTGTTATCTTAGTATGAAGGGCTATCCATATTTGCGTGGTGGGTATCGTAGCCATGGAATTATAATGGCCAATATCTTGGGATGGAACATAGTTGGCCATGCAGGGAATTGCTTGGTTTGTGAATCTCTTTGCTGCCCTCACTATGTGAAGCCATGTTTTTCTGAGCCTCCATGAGAAGATTTCTGCCACTTCCGACCTGTGCATGAGGAGCCCTCCACCCCATCCCCATCCTGCATGAGGCACCATCTAGAAGGCGCCAGCAAAGCGATTGACCAGGTGTATTGCGGCTCACAAAACATGCCGCCCTGTCTCCAGACCCACCCAGATGTATACACGCTGACACCACTCACCAGCTGGTCACTCCTGACGTTACGTGGTAAGCCGCTGCCTGAACATTTCGTGTTCCCGACGTCCCATGTACAGCAGCATAGGACGCAAGCTTTTTCAACAGTCGAACACACGGAAGGCCATGAAAATCGGTCATCGACGGAGACATCAGGTGACAAGAAAAGCAGAGAGACTTGCTAGTTTATCCTCCGGGGGGAGATGACAAACGGAAGGGCATGTTGCCTTGTCCGTGAAATGTATATGCATGAACAAATTTTTAATACCTAATGAGTGAATGCATAACGAACAATTTCTACCCATTATAGTGACTACACGTTTTCTTATTTCTCTGTTCCTTTTTCCTTCATCCCAAGATATGTTTGCTTTCGTCTGTCTTTTATGAAATATTCTGTGCGTCCATATCGCTTAATACTATTACATTCACCGGAGACAATCGCTAACCACTTCTTATTTTCTTTTTCTCCTTAGTTGATGGTTTTTTCTGACGGTCCCCTAGCACAGAAACATTAGTAATGGTGTGAATTCACATCTATGCCAAATACTATGTTCGTGTCTGTAATTTGTATCGATAAGGTATGTTTTGTCAACGTCTTCTCTTAGAAGAAATTGTACGATTTTTCGATATCATAAGTATTCGTAGACACGTGGCGTGTTTACGAATACTAATATTATGATATTGCAAACTTAGATTACGATTTCAGGTGATAGAACAAGTAATGTCTCCTGTGTTTTGTTTCTTGTTTTTGTATGTCTCGTAATTTGATTAATAATGACCAGTTATTGGTTGTATGTTTTCTTTCTTATATTATCAATGTAATTGCAAATTTACTATTAATAATTTATACATCGTATGAGCCACGTAAGTGTAATGATTTTTCTTTTAATGTTCTTCTCTCTACACAAGGAGAATTAGTTAAATGTTTGGCTTTTTACGCAGTTAACATGCAGCCCAAGTGCGACAATAATTTGTTTTTCCCATTTTAATTCTCTTGGGATACTTGTAATGTCTCAGTCAGGTTTTTCGTTAAAAAAAGTTTCCTTGTTCCTAATTCTTTAAGACAAACTTAAAAATATCTAATTTCTGTTTACATTTTTCCGAGGTGTAAGTATTTTCAGTCCGTTCCGTTAATTAAGATTTCGTGAGCTGCTAATGTCGTAAGTTATGTTGCCTATGGTTTCTAGCTGAGGTTGTACAGATATTTAGGGAAAGGATACAATGGAGCGGTTCTGTTTAGTTTTATTTGAGGTAAGCAATCTCTTTCGCTATGCCACACCATGTCCAGTATTTCTGTCCCTACAGTACGAATATATAGATGAGGGTTTCTAGGGACAGCGTGCCCGTGGTCTAAGGGCAGCATTTGATTAGCAAGTAATACGTCATCTGTCCCGGGTTCGATCTCTGCCAGTGCTTACATTTTGAATAAAAATCATTAGCAGTGGTGTCGAAGACTTCCGGTATAAGAAGTCACCCCTTCTTCAGCCAAAGGCCTTGTCAAAAAGGGTAGAGGAGCGGACAGTGCTTCAGGGCACTCTTTTGCCCTTGGGGTGGAAAACTGCTCCTAAAGGCGGAAGAATCAGCAGTGATCAACGGCATGAGGATGCGGAAGCCAGTGCAAAGCACTATATTAAAGACACACAATGCGTACCCACAGAACAGGTGGCATGTAATTGAAAAAGTGTCTTGATGAACTCTTCGTTGGCAACATACTCCGGAATAGTGCCCCATTCGAATCTCCGGGAGGAGATTGCCAAAGGGGAGGTGATCATGAGAAAAAGATTGAACAACTAACGAAAGGATAAGATTTTACGAGTCGGGCGTGGAATATCAGGAATCTGAATTTGCCAGGGAAGCTACAAATATGAAAAGTGACATGCAATGGCTCAATCTAGATATAGTGGGGAGTCAGTAATATGAAATGGACTGAAATTAAGTATTTCTGGTCAGATGAGTACACGGTAACATCAACAGCGAAAGAAAATGGTATAACAGGAGTAGGATTCGTCATGAATAGTAAATCTAATAGTCATGGGTGGTTGGTATTGTTGGAATATTCGCTATTGTAGTGTTGGGCAGTTGGATGTGAACAGCGAGAAGCGTTGCGCAGTTGGAGGTGAGCCGCCAGCAGTGGTGGATGTGGAGAGTGAGATGGCAGAGTTTTGAGAGCGGACAATTTGAACGTGTGTCCGTCAGAAAAACGAAATTTGTAAGACTGGATGTCGTGAAGTGATATATATATTATGACTTTTGAACACTATTAAGGAAATACATTGTTTGTTCCCTATCAAAATCTTTCATTTGTTAACTATGCCTATCAGTAGTTAGTGCCTTCAGTAGTTAGAATCTTTTATTTGGCTGGCAGTTTTGGCGCTCACCGTATTGCAGTAGTTCGAGTAACGAAGATTTTTGTGAGGTAAGTGATTCATGAAAGGTATAGGTTATTGTTAGTCACGGCCATTCTTTTGTAGGGATTATTGAAAGTCTGATTGCGTTGCGCTAAAAATATTGTGCGTCAGTTTAGTGTTGATCAAAATAAGTAAAGAGAGAAATGTCTGAGTATGTTCAGTTCTGCTCAGCTGTTTGAAAATCAAATAACGTAAGAGGTTTACCAGCACACTAATTCATAAATTTTTCAAAGGGGACGTTACAACACTGCACCAGAATTTTGAAATTCATTGGAGGAAGCGGCAACGAAACTGTTGTTCACGTTGGAGTGTAGAATGTTTGAGTAAGGCGATATACCAACCGGGTTTCGGAAAAACATCATCCACACAATTCCGAAGACTGGGAGAGCAGGCGAGTGCGAAAACTATCGCACAATAAGGTTAACAGCTCGCACATCCAAGTTGCTTACAAGATTAATATACAGAAGAATGAAAAAGAGAGAGGATGAGTCAGATGGCGATCAGTTCGGCTTTAGGAAAGGCAATGGCAGCAGAGAGGCAATTCTGACGTTATGGTTGATTATCGAAGTAAGACTAGAGAAAAACCAAGACTCGATCATCGTGTTTGTCGACCTGAAAAAAGCGTTCGATACTGTAAAATGGTGAAAGATGTCCGAAATTCTGAGAAAAATAGGGGTAAGCTATAGTGAAAGGCGGCTAACATACAGTATGTACAAGAACCAAGAGCGAATAATAAGAGTGGAGGACCAAGAACGAAGTGCTCGGATTAAAAATGGTGTGAAACAGGGATGTAGTGTTTCGCTCTATTGTTCAATCTGTATAACGAAGAAGCAATAAAAGAAAGGAATTAAAACTCAAGGTGGGAGGATATCAATGATAAGATTCGCTGATAACACTGCTATCCACAGTGAAAGTGAAGAAGTATTACAGGATCTGCTGAATGGGATGAACAGACTAATGAGTACAAAATACGGATTGAGAGTAAGTCAAAGAAAGACGAAAGTAATCAGACGTATCGGAAATGAGAACAGTGAGAAACTAAACATCTAGACTTCTGATCATGAAATAGATGAAGATAAGAAATTCTGCTACCTTGGCAGGAAAATAACCTAAGACGGACGGAGACAGGGGGACATAAAAAGCAGACTAGCACCGGCTAAAAGGTCATTTCTGTTCAAGAGAAGTCTACCTGTATCAAACGTAGATCCTAATATTAAGAAGAAATTTCTGAGAAAATACGTTTGGAATACAGCATTGAATGGTAGTGAAACATGGACTGTCGGAAAACCAGAAAACAGAGACTCGAAGCATCTGAGATGTGATGCTACAGAATAATATTCAAAATTAGGTAGTCTGATAAAATAGCGAATGAGTAAGTTCTCCACAGAATCGGTAATGGAAGGAATGTATGGAAAACACTGATAAGAAGAAGGGACAGGATGGTAGGTTATCAGTTAAGTCATCAGGGTATAACTTCCATGGTACTAGTGGGAGCTGTACAGGGCAAAAGTTGTAGAGATTGGAATACGTTCAACAAATAACTGAGGACGTAGTTTTGCAGTGCTACTTTCAGGTGCAGAGGTTGTCACAGGAGAGGAATTCGTGGCTGGCGGCGTCAAACCACTCTGAGGACTGGTGATTAACAAAAAGAAAGTAGTAACGTAAATCATCCTCTGACACAGCATGCTACTGAGAAGCTAAAAGATGTAGACAACGATGCTCCGTCCTCTAAGGACGCCTGGAGGCTGGTTTTCTGTGTCATTTTTGCTACAGCCGTTGTTGTGCGTGCTTGTTCCTGTGGAAGGAGGCGGAGGAGGAGGAAGAGGAGGAGAAAGAGATTAGTATTTAACTTCCCGTCTGCAGCGTGGTCATTAGAGACGGAGCAGAAACTCTGATTAGGAAAGGAAGGAGACGAAAAGCGGCTGTGCCCTTTTGGAAGGAACCATCCCGTCTTCTGCCTTAAGCAATTTAGGGAAATCACGTGAAACCTAAAATGGAACGGCCGTACGTGGATTTGAACCACCGTCCTCCAGAATGCAAGTCCGTTGCTCTAACCACTGCACCACTCCGCTCGGTCTTGTTCCTTTGGAACATGGCTTATCTAAGATTACTTTGTGCGGTCTAGAATGTTGGTGGAGGTGAGTGTATCAGTGCTTTCAGTTCTAGCTAGTGCTTACTAATTACTGTAGAAGGGTTCGTATTGTCAACATATGACCTGTGAACTTTCAGATATGCTTTGTCCTTCGTCCATTGCTGTCCTCGTGAGCTTCGCATGTTAATTGTTGTTGAGAACAGTATTTATTATTTTGTTATCATTGTTCAAAACCAGTGTCTGTGCGCAGTGTCATAGTACGGAACATGAATGAATTTGTTCTAGTGCAGTGAAATTTTTTGGGCACGACAACCAGTGGCTAACGTACTGTTTTTTTAATATGAATTTAATTTGTTCTTCTTTCATTTAATGACCCTCAGTGATCTTCCATAGTTACATTCAAAATCATTATTTTGGGTGTTATTTCTATATTATACATCTGGTAGTTGGACCTCATTCTTCGTGTGGTACTGTCTACCATTTTTTGAATCTGAGTTATACAGTTAAATATCCTTCCAGCTGGAAAATGCACAGCTTGCAGAGTGTAACGAATCCTTGTACGCACGATCGCTATTCTCAGTAAACTAATTTATTGGAATTAATGTGTTCACTTCATTAATGTGTTTTACTTAATGGAGTGCCTCTGTCTTCTCTTGACAGTTGGCGGGCTCCCTCTATAATTTCATTGTACTGACTACACTGACAATAACGAATTCCTATATGCGTACTAATCGTTTTCTCGTTCAGCTTTTTTTCAAAATAATCAGGTTTCGCTAGGTGTAATGAACTTAGAATTTTTCCTCCCCTTGCGTGATTGATTATTTCAGATGGGTCGACCTAAGTCTTTTTATTAACTTCCCAACCATCAAATCATACAGTTATTGCTGATCATTTAATTAATTATATAAATAATTCCTTGTATGAGGAACCTTAGTGAACTTACGTATGCTCGTGATGTAATGACTGTTTTAAATGTGGAGAGGGAATTCTGTGTAAATGCTCAGTTCCTGGTATGGATTCCTTGGTGATTCCTCCTCTTCACGTCCTCTGTTCCTGTTGACACTGTGACATGTGTTAAACGATTATGCTATCATATTCCTCAAGAGACCTTTGTGATAGTAAGATGATCCAGGCGGTATAATGCATCTTAGTATGAGAAACGAATCCATAGAGATATGGTTGCTCTGAAGCGTTCTGTCCGTTGCGTGACTTAACGTTTTATTACCAAATTAACTATGACTTAATCTTTCATTTAATGTTGGGTCGGTGCAGACTTTAAACAAATGGATCGACGATATTGTTTTTGTCAGAGTAATATAAATAAAGCATGTTCTTCATGATAGCCTGAGTAATCCCGGTAATCAATCAAAATCCATTTGATGTGATGAAAGGGGTAGCTTCCTTAGCAGAGTAGTCGAATGTCACAGAGAGTAGAAGCCCCTACTTTACGAACCCCAGGTTACATTTAAGGAAGTACTAGTAGATATGAAACTTTTTTTCCTCCACGTTCGTTAATGTTATCGGCCTCTCTTACTGTATTGTTGTGATTTTATAGTGCATGTGTATTTCAACAGAAGTGAACACCAGTCCGCAATTGCTGAAAGACATTTGGGAGTGCTAATCAAAGTTTTGACTATATACATTACTTCTGATTCATGAACCGCATCATGTATATGTTAGAATAGTTGGTGTACATGCCATTTCGTATGTAGAAGAGATGATCGTCCAACAACGATGTTGTTGTTATTTAAAATTGTACATTTCACAAAAATTAGTTGAATGGTAAGATTTTTATGAACTGGCAGAGTATTTCAACAAATCAAAGCCCCAGAGTCTGAAGAGTTCTTCTGTCTAGAATTATTATTATATGAATAATGTCAAACAGCTAAACATCCTCTGCCATTTTTGCTGTGCTGTGTACCGAAGCTTGTGTGTTTGCTGATATCGCATATCTTTGACATTTCTACATTGTTTTGTTTGAAATAGCAATGTTAGCTTACCATGTTGAGCAGATTATGTGATAGAAAATTAGTAAATCGATTAGATCTCTTTCCTGCTAACGTTTGAATGGAGAGTTCAAATCCTGTTTTGATACCCCAGGATTTTTCTAAACTTTTGATGTCCATAACATAATTCACAACACCATAATGACGTCCATAATACCGAATTTAAAAAAAAAACTGGGTCTCAAAACCTTACAGCTTCTGGTATTTTAACCAACAAACACAAGAATAAAAGCAAACTAGAAAATGATACGTAAGTTCCTGACAAGTTGGAATGTAAAAGGGTACGCTAGAAATTGATACGGCAGTAGGTTATAAAGAAAGCTAGGAAATTGTTACAAAGGGAGTTTTCTATAAAGACTGTTTGATATACTAAGTTGATAAGTTAGCATGAAGTTATACTAGTTGTAAATTGCTGTAAAGGCAGGCCGCTACCAATTTAACATCTGCTCTATTTTAGAATTTCTCTGATTGTCTCTGTGTTTTTAAAATCACCACCATGTCACATACCCTGCACAAATTCGATTATCTGGTGGCCATCTTCAAATGGCTGAGTTGTACACCAGTTTTGGCTGTGCTTGACCCCTCATTACTCTCTTATTTGTCAGCCCCCTAGCATGCACATAGTGACTGAAATGCTGAAGCTTAAGGTGATGTGTACTATCACATCTCAGAAATTTCTGTCAATTACGAACGTCCACTACAAATCAGATACATATGTGACACAATATCCATATAAACAACAGCAAGACTTGATTTTCACCAAGTGCCACTAGCCAGAAGTCACTAATCACAAAAATGAAGGTGCAATATCAATCTGAGTGGAGAAAACAACCTTGCAAATGAAGATGTGGATTTAGGTTGTGTAGGTAGGCCGTTTAGGTTCTTATATTGGTAACGCCACCGCCACGTAGCGCTCTGTATGAAAATCACTGGCTGTGCTGTGTGCAGTCTATGGCTGGGTGGTATTGTTGGAATTTTCTGTTGTAGTGTTGGGCAGTTGGCTGTTAACAGCGCGTAGCGTTGCGCAGTTGGAGGTGAGCCGCCAGCAGTGGTGGATGTGGGGAGAGAGATGGTGGAGTTTTGAGAGCGGATGATCTGGACGTGTGTCCATCAGAGACAGTAAATTTGTAAGACTGGATGTCATGAACTGCTATATATATTATGACTTTTGAACACTATTAAGGTAAATACATTGTTTGTTCTTTATCAAAATCTTTCATTTTTCTAACTACGCCTATCAGTAGTTAGTCCCTTCAGTAGTTAGAACCTTTTATTTAGCTGGCAGTAGTGGCGCTCGCTGTATTGCATTAGTTCGAGTAACGAGGATTTTTGTAAGTGATTCATGAAAGGTATAGGTTAATGTTAGTCAGGGCTATTCTTTTGTAGGGATTTTTCAAAGCCAGATTGGGTTGCGCTAAAATATTGTGTGTCAGTTTAAGCACAATCATTTATAATTTTTCTAAGTGGACGCTTCATAGTTGAACTGCGTGATAAAGGCAGTAGATTATGTGGCTTTAAAATAAGTATGTGTGGACTTAGCGAAGTTTCACAAGTTGTTACATACTTTGGTGACTGAAGTTTGATGGGAATGATCATCAAAGGCTATTTTGTCTGCTTATTACTACAAAAACTAGATGACAGAAAAATGAACGGAAGTATTTGTGTGATCATTTTAGGCAGAATGAATGGGACAACCGCGTTGTGTCCACGTTGTGCTACGGTTCGTAGAATTTCCTTTACTACCCTGTTTAAATTTCTGAAGCCCATACAATACCCTTGTGCATACCTAATCAACTGCAGGCCAGTTCAGTTCGCTCATTGTGCCAACAATTATTCGTTGTGAGGAATGACAACTAATGTTGGCTACTGAGTAAATTTGTGTACGGGGATGAATGTGAAGGTCTCAAACGGAATCAGAAAGATGGTACAACTTGGCAATGATGAAAGTTGCTTAATTTTCTAGGACTAAGTGAAAGAAATCGTGTGGCAATAAAACAGGAGAAAGATAATTTGTTTGTGGTTGCAGCTTCGCGTTATGCATCTTTTATTTGAATTTTTGGCAGCACAAGAACCGTAATGCTTCAAAATACGAAATATTAGGTATTCAGTAAAAGTAATAGTCTTTGCAGAGTGTCCTAATTATGCTATTCGCTTCTTATCTTCGTTTCGCTTTTCACTACATACAACGGTCAGTGCAAAGTATTTCACATTACCTATGATTCTTGTGACAAACTGTCTGTATCTCCGAACGATATAGGACGTTCCCATCTATTTGTGAACATTACTCTACATAAGCCGAGTTAGTGCCTCTTGTTGGAAATATATTTTCATTAACAACTCTGTTATCATCGACTGATTTGAAATACTTCCGCCATTATCTGTTGTTTCCTGATGCAATATTTTACCAACAGTCGTATGTATTGTAGAAATTTATTTTATGAACTTCTTATGTGCTACCAGTTTCGGCATTACATTGATGCCATCTTCAGGCCCCACACGTCATAGTTGTGAAATCGCTATACACGGAAGGAGACTGTGTCGCCTGGCCACCTAGAGCTGTTACGTAACGATTTGATTCACGGATCCAGTTATATGGTTTCTTCCATGTATAGAGATTTTACGATTATGACGTGTGGGGCCTGAAGATGGAATCAATATAATTCCGAAACAGGATGCACGTAAGAAGCTCATAAAATAAATTTTTACAATACATAAGACTGTTGGTAAATTATTGCATCAAGAAATACATGCCAGCCGTTGTCCCATGGTCCAAAATGGATCAACGAAGATTATCTGTTGTTGTTTGTGTATAAGTTGTCGTCACTCTGAGGATTATCCAACATTTCCCATATTTCCGACAACCTTGTAGCCACCAGGGCGACATCTGTAGGCCATTAAATTCAACGTCTGAGCTGATACCTTGTAAAGAAACAATGTTATTCCTCATACAGCCATACTTTAAGCACTTCTCCACTCAAGCTACGAACTGCTACTGAAGCGAATACAAAAGATATAGAGTTATACTGCATGTACAGTTTATGTTATTAGCTCACCATCTGTTGCGGCACACTTACCACATCTCTACCTGTTTACAGTTGATGCCGCCGGAGCCCCAATAGTAACTGTTTACGGTTACAACACCACTGACCAAAATTTTAAAAAAAATCGCATCTGTTTGAGAAACATTTTATTGTTTTGCAGCACGTGTAAGTGCACTTTACCAACAGTAGCCATAGATTCATTCTGGCTTCGTAGGCAGTGGTTCTCCGTAGTAATTTCACCAATACGTCGTCACTGTGCTGTTCATTAAGGTTGGCTCCTTCATTGTCTCTTTCTCTCTCTCTGTCTTACACACACTCACACACACACACACACACACACACACACACACACACACACGCTCACTGACTCACTCCGTATTAACGTGCCAATTCGTCCTCACTAACGTCGGTCTAAATTATCAAAGTTAGCCATCTCCATGTAAGCTCTCTCATATCTACATCTGCACAAATACAGGGAAACATCCCGCCGTTCATGAGCAGCGATTTTAACGTTACGCTATCCGAGCGAGGTCACGCAGTGGTTAGCATCTCATTTGGGAGAACAGTGGTTCATATCCCCGCCTGGGAGTCCAGATTTAGGTTTTACGTAATTTCTCCAAACGTTGAGATGATTCATTTAAAAAGATTTCCT
Organism: Schistocerca piceifrons; assembly: GCF_021461385.2. NCBI lineage: Eukaryota > Metazoa > Arthropoda > Insecta > Orthoptera > Acrididae > Schistocerca > Schistocerca piceifrons. The sequence goes on from NC_060138.1 coordinate 376,181,839, forward strand.
TACCCACCCTTTCGTAATCCGAGCTTGTGCTCCGTCTCTACTGACCGCGATGAGGACTGACGTTAAACTATAATCTCTAAATAAGATCTAAACTCTAAAATGTATCTAATTCCGATATACATTTACATGTACATCTACATAGATACTCCTCAAACTACTGTACAGTGCGTGGTGGAAGGTACCCTGTACCACTACTACTCATTTCTTTTCCTGTTCCACTCACAAATAGAGCGAAGTAAAAACGACTGTCCATACGCCTCCGTACGAGCACCTAATTTCTCTTATCTGTAATTTTTAAACGAAATGCATCTTGCCGCCAGTAAAATCGTTCTGCAGTCAGAGTCAGATGCTGGTTCTCTACATTTTCTCAGCAGCGTTCCTCGAGAAGAACGTCGCCTTCCCTCCAGGGATTCTCATTTCACTTATCAAAGCATCTCCGTAATTCTTGCATCTTGTGTGAACCTGCCGGTAACACATCTAGGAGTCCGTCTCTGAATTGCTTCAATGTCTCCCTTTAATCCGACCTCCTAAGTATCCCAAAAATTCGAGCAGTATTCAAGAATAGGTCGTGCTAGCGTTCATATGCCTTCTCCCTTCCAGATGAACCACACTCCCAAAATTCTTCCAGTAAACCGAAATCGACGATTCGCCTTCCCTGCCTCAATCCTCACATGCTCGTTTGATTTCGTGTAACTGTGCAGCTTCACCCCCAGATGTTTATACGACGTCTGTCTCAAGCAGTACACTATTAACGCTCTATCCGAACTTCCCTGGTTTCATTTTTCTGCTCATCCGCTTTGACTTACTCCACTTACTCCACCACCAATTAGAATTTTGTCTAAGTCATACTATTCTTGGAATGAAGAGACACCATTTACATTTTTCTACCTTTAGAGCTAGCTGCCATTCATCACATCAGTTAGAAATTTTGTCTTGGTCATACGATCCTTGCAATTAAGAGACGTCATTTTTTGTTATGATTTTGAGGCGTTCCTCCTTCATGTGGAATGTGGAGAAGACTCAATGTATTTATGAGACATATTTTTATTTATCATCGCTGTGTACGTTTACGAACACTACTGTACACCTAAGACGTCGTTGACTACTGTATTGGGTTTCCAATCTAGCAACAACTGCCAAGTGTATATATACCCCAGTACAGTCTGTGGCATACCCTTAATCGAAATTATGCGAACAGAAGTGTGCTATGGCATTCACACATAAGATACAATAACTGGTAAAGCTTTAAACATGGCTGCGTTGTCAGCGACGGTTACAAGGTAAAACTGAAACAATTGCAGCCCTGGTGGCGAAAATAATGTCTTTTTGAGCTAGATTCGGCCACTTCTAAGAAGTCCTTAGTGGCCTGCCTCTATGTTTCCTGTTTCATATTTATCGCTTCATATTTATTTTGTACGTGACATGCCTGTTTTAAATGTTTTATTTCTAATGAAGACACTCTTAGAAGTGGCCGAAACACAGCTCAAAAAGACTTCATTTTCGCAAACGAGGGCTGCAATTGTTCTATTCTATAATAACTGGTAGTCAGTGCAGCTCGTAGCAGATGGGACGTTTCCTGGGGCCACAATAATCTGCATTGATCCAGGGACGTCATAAAGCAGGGTAACAGATTAAATAACAGTTAAATGTACAGCGATGATGGCTTCTCTAGTGTAAGGTTATTTTCTGCCAGACAGTTCCATCGTACCTCATACTGGTAACACATTAGACTGCTAGATCGGTATTACGTGATGCTTAACTTAGGAGTCGAATCCAGCATTACAATTGATCGATGAAAGAAGAAAATACAACAATTTTCCTGAAAAAAAATTAATGCGGCAACATAAATCACTTAGGAGTGATGTCTGTGCGAAATACGGGGAAAACTGATGAAATTAAAAAAGAAGTAATCGTCAGAAGGACAAATTCAACGCGCTGAGAAGCCATAGTAACTTTCAGTAAAATTAAGAGCTACGACGACATCATAAATAGGAGGAAATGTATGTCGATTTGGGAAACATTGAGGATCCAGTATCAGATGTTCGGAAGGCCTGAATCAAATAAGGCACAAAGTGTGGATAGTATTCCTTCGTAATATCTAAAATCGTTAGGGGAGGTGGCAACTGAAGGATTATTCCAGTCAGTGTACAGACTCTATGAGACTGCGAACATGTCCTCGGACTTTCGGAAATATTTCATCCACACTATCCGGAAGATGGCAAAGGAGTGCTGTGAAAGAATTCTGCTGCCTTGAAGGAAACCAACACGTGATGGACGAAGCTAGAAGAGTATAAGAAACAGACTAGCATATACAAGCAGTCTACAAGTATCAAACCTTAATTTCAGGAAGAAATTTCTGAGAAGTGACTTAGGAACGCAGAATTATATGGATGTCACTCATGGACTGATTGTAAACTGGAAAAGAAGAGAATCAAAGTGTTTATGATGTCATGTTATAGAAGGTATGCTGAAAAATTAAGTGAATTGATAAGTAATGATGAGGTTCTCCTATGGTTGGACGAGGGAAGCATTATGATAAAAATACAGACGAAAAGAAGGGCTGTAATGATAGGAAGTGTCTTAAAATACGATGGAACAGCTCTTGGAGCTGTCGACCGTGGAAACTGTAGGGCAAGACAGAGATTAGATGACAGTCGCGGACGTCGAGTGTTGAATACTGCTCTAAAATGAAGATATTGTATTGGAAGAGGAATACGTTGACGCATTTTGCTCCGGTATTTGAATAAAAGAGCAAAAGTTGTAAAAAAAATCAACTTGCCAAATAAATTTACTCATGGAGCAATGGAGCAACAGTCATTATTGATGATGGCGCACAATCTTTCTACTGCATCTCATACGCATCTAAAACAAGAATGCAGTGATTTCAGAATAAAATTGGCTCCTGAAGCTTTTATCATTTACGAACCGTAGTAATATAATACCGTCATCACTTCTGTGGGGCATGTATCTGACAGAAATGAGAGCAGCAGATTCACATTTCGGAGACAATGGCCAGATCATACGGAATTTGCGCTTATTCAGAGTGATCGCAAGTCACTGTTAAATGATCCGTAAAAAACCTCAGAGACACGTTTTGTTTATGGCAGCCTGAAACCAATGGCTGAATCAGAATTGCTTTTGGCTCATTATTTCTCTTTGCCGTGATCTGCTGAGCCAGCAGCTCTGGCTAGTTTTTTCTGAAACAAATATTACGGAAACCATAGTTTATGTACAATTTAACAATTGAGGATAGAACTATAATTTATAAGTGACAAGAAGAATGTAAACCGTATTTAACACATTTAGTTGTAAATCAAATCTATATCTACTACAGAGACATTTATACAAAAAAGTCTGCTCAGTTCGATGGAGACAAGAGAAGTGTGGAAAATTCAATTTTCTGACAGAATCTTCGCTTCTAGCTTTTTTTTTAGCGCATGAGAATACAATTCATGTGATTCGTTTCAGCTACAGACTGATTTCTATTATATCGTTGACCTGAATTTACAGTTTACATGCGTTTTATTACCCGTTTCAATATTTCTTTAATAAAACAGTACATGTTCGTGCAAGAAAATTACTTGGAAATAATTTATACATAAAAGAGATGACATTCTTCAAGTAATGCTTCAACATGACGGGCCGCATCAAACCGATCAGAACCTGGTAACTCGGAAAAAAAATACATATTACTAGCTGCACCAATAAAAACACTTATCAGATGACCCCAGTTGAGGTTGCGCTCAAACAAACAGCTACTCGTTTACGATCTCTTCCATTCGCTCTCTTGTTTCGTAACCTATTTACGACAATAATCTGTAGTTTCCTTTCCAGATATTTTCTGTTATTTTGTTGGATGAGTGCCACCGAATTCCAAGGCTGCATATTCAGAAGGAATATCTCAGTTTATTTGATAGAGTACTCAAGTTGAAGAGTACACGGTTATAAGCGTGTTATCTACGACTTCGGCTGATCCGCAAAATGAGCAGTACCATGCTCTGTACTGTTACGTATTTTTCGAGGATGAAATGATCAGTAGGAAGTAAATTTAGGGAAGTTAAAGAGAAAAAATCGTTTGATTTTTAATTACGTCAACCGAACGAAAAGGTTTACAGAAACAATTATGGATTAAATTCCACGTGGTATCGTGCTTAATATTGCAATAAATAACTAAGTTCGTACGCAAAGTGATATTGTGCAGTCGGCATAAATGAAGCGCTTTTGAAGTGACAGTGCAGTATATACTGAACGTGAGTTTCGTCTCTCTCGCTCGATTCTGCCTTGCAACGTCTAATTTCCAGGAGTTCTTTTCTCCGAGCAGGCAATTATCATTCCAATTCAACTTCTTTGCAATTTAAAAAGTTCTAATAAGAAGCATACAGCTCCAGAGATGAGGACGCAAAGAAACTCGGCCTTTGTGAGCAGGGGTATGTTTTTAAAAGAACGCCTTTCAGCACCCAGCACAAACGAAATTTAATTTACGAGAGGCGAGTTCAATTTACGAATTGCACCACGGGCAGCGCCGACCCAATCACCGAATCGCGCAGCCGCCCCGAATGGGATGGAGAGTGAGTGGTAGAGCCGGTGGGGAGGGAGGGGGGGGGGGGGGGTGGGGGGAGGCTCGCACCAGCTGCTTGGTGTGCTAGGGTCGCGGGTCGTGCGTGTCGTAAGTAAACGCCCTCGCTATCGTACCTTTCCTTCCAGTTGTTCTCTTTGGCTCCATATTTGCATTCCGCCATCAGGAACCAATACCTGCAACATCGTACGGTGCTGGCCCCCCGCGATGCTGCCATACCGTCTGCACCTCCATTTGTTCACTGGTACTAAATGAGAAATGATCTCCCTCAAGCAAGCCTCCATGTGAATGAAGAGTTATTTACATTTCATACATGTTGTGCCCTCTCTTTAACATAATCACACTGCTGCACTCTTACGGACAAACAGTCTTAGGTAATAATTTTGGTTTCTCGTGTAGGTCCATCTGTTCGTGTACAGAGATGATCACAAATATCACCCAACTAAAAATAGAGAACAGAAAACTTTGTCATTCCCAGAAGACTTCAAGCTAGTACCGTGCAACACCGCGTACAGACTTCGTAACAGTCTCAATAGTTCGGCGAGGCAGATAGCCCGTATTTTTCTTCAAGTATGCCATACCAATTTGAAGGCACTCTTTGAGCGACCAAGCTACGGGAATGTTGACTGCTTCTTTTCACCACAATCCAAGATATTTTCTCTGAGAGTAAGATCGCACGATTCAGCTGGCCTGTTTACGAGCGAAAGGATACCTGAGTGTTCGAAAAACCAGAAGTGTATGCTTATGCAGTACTGTCAACACGATTATTGTCATCTTGGAAGGCGGGAGAATCCGCAACACGTAGAATAAAACTTCAGCGCCGGCCGGATTGGCCGAGCGGTTCTAGGCGCTACAGTCTGGAGCCGGGCGACCGCTACGATCGCAGGTTCAAATCCTGCCTCGGGCATGGATGTGTGTGGTGTCCTTAGGTTAGTTAGCTTTAAGTACCTCTAAGTTTTAGGGGACTGATGACCTCAGACGTTAAGTCCCATAGTGTTCAGAGCCATATGAACCATTTTTGAACAAAATTCAGTAATTTGGGACATTTAAATACACGTTCCATTCAGCAGCAGGAGCAAAACGTTAAAAACTGGAAGTCTTAAGATATCCAGAATCCCAGAATAATAGAGAACAGGTGCCTAATGCACTGTCCAGTCACATTAATGTGACTCCTGTCACAAGCCTGACCAACCATTTTTTGCAGCACGAACCGCTACGAGACGTGCAGGAACGGACTCAGTGAAGTTCTGGAAGGTACCGTGAGGGATGTAGAGCCATCTGCCTCCACTGCCGTGGCCCGCTGCGATAGGTTCAAAAAATGTTTAAATTTGTGTAAATTCCTAAAGGACGAAACTGATGAGGTCATCGGTCCCTAGACTTACACACTACTTAAACTAACTTGTGGTAAGAACAACACATACATCCATGCCCGAGGGAGGACTCGAAACTCAAACGGGAGGGGCCGCGCAATAGGTGACGTGGCGCCTCAAACCGCGCGGCCACTCCGCGCGGCCCTGCGCTAGGTGTCCATGTCGCGAACAGCACGGTATAGGTGGTCCAACGGGTTCTCAATCAGATTTAAATCTGGTGAGTTGGTGACAGAGAGATTTTGTAAACTCATCGTGATGCTCTTCGAACCACGCACGTACACTGTGAACTGTGTGACACGTTGCATTGTCCTGCTGGTAGGCCACATTGTGCCAAGGAACTGCATGTAGGAGTGGACACGGTCCTCAAGAACGGACGCATGATTGTGTCGATCCGTTGTGCCTTCCGGAGTGATACGATCACCCAGGCATTGCAATGAAAACATCCCAGTCATTAACCATTTCTCGATTTCTGCAGGGTATTTCAATTCAGATGTTTCCACCATACACGCCAAAGGCCATCTGTCTGATGGAGCATAAAACGTGATTCACTTGAAAATGCAGCTGTCGCCGCTCAGTTGCCTGTCACAGATGAACAGCACTCGGTCTGGATGCATGTATTAGGGACCGGCTGCGCAGGCCCATACGCAGCAACATTCGCTGAACGCTCATTGAGAAGATACCGTCGGTAGCCCCTTGGCTCGTGTGGACGGTCAGTTGCTCAACAGCTGCACGACAGTTCGCCCGTACACATTCCGCAGCTGTTGTTCAGCCCTGTCATCTATGGACCGTGGTGTACCACAGCTGCCTCCGTGGCGGTTCTGGATAGCGTCAATTTGCATGCACGGTATCCTTAAATCACGGCGGCACACAATACAGTCTTAGCCGCTTTGGAAATGCTTCCACCATTCGCCCGAAAGCCAATGATCATCACCTTTTGGATGTCAGAAAAATCGCTTGGTTCCCCGAATTATGACAACGACTGCACTGTTTTCCGCTTCCCCTGACACGCTTTATATACTCCCAACTGCTAGTGCTGCCATATACCGTCTGAGAATGGTTATTGCAAGTTGTCTTCAAATGTAGGTGGTGGTCACATTAATATGACAGGGCCGTGTATGATGCACACTTTTTTAAGGCGTACGTTAAAGACCTAAAAGTAAATGCAATTTTATTTTCATCATGGTAATAATATCTTGCATTGTTTAATTTTAGTATACATTTATCATATTTGCAATAACAAACTTTCAGTGCTTTTATTAAATATTCACAAACAGTCCGTTCATAGAACTGAGATGAAGGTTTCCTAATATGAGATACTCACTTACTACTAACTTGGTTGGGCACACAAACCGTGGTCGGTTTTTGGCCTCGCAAACACCCTCCTCCATATTCCTCAGTCCATGTAGTCTTCACCAACTAGTCCCATCTTACACATATCCTCTTTGATCCCGTCAGTCCCCATCAGCCGTGATCTTGCCCTCGGTCTCGGCCTCTAATATCTTCTTCCGCCACCTACTTGGTGATCTGGCCTTCGCGCCTCATTAAGTGTCCGTACCACCAAAGTCCTCCCTCTTTCTGATCACAGACACAATGTCCAGTGGCTTGCTCTTGCAATTCGCGGTTTTTCCACTTTTATCCAGTCGTCTCCATCCACCAATTACCCAAAAATGTTCCTCAGATCAGCATTTTCAAATGTCAGGTATTTTCTTTCTATCTACTGTATCATAGTCCAGGTCTGTGCTCCGTATAGGACGACAGGTTGTATTATTGTCCTGTAGATCTTAATCTTTCTGGATCTCCATAGAAACCGGCACTTCAACAGCTTTCCGAGTGCAAACCTTGATTCGTTTCCTGCCTGGTTTCTTGCCCCTGGTCTGTCTCATTCCCTTCACTGAGTAATGCCCCAAAATATTTGAATTCTTTCCCCCTTCAAAGATTTTACCATCTATGTCTAAAGGCGTACCATCGTTCTCTCTGCTCACAACAATATATTTGGTTCAAATGGTTCGTATGGCTCTGAGCACTATGGGACTCAACTGCTGAGGTCATAAGTCCCCTAGAACTTAGAACTACTTAAACCTAACTAACCTAAGGACAACACACACATCCATGACCGAGGCAGGATTCGAACCTGCGACCGTAGCGGTCGCGCGGTTCCAGACTGTAGCGCCAGAACCGCTTGGCCACCAGCGGCCGGCATATATATTTGGTCTTACCCACATTCATCTTCAGGCTTGCTCTCAATTCCTCTTCCATTAACGCTCAGGCCGTCTGAAACAGACCTTGTTCATGTGTTATTGCAACTGCATCATTCGGATAAGCCAGAGTGTTGATTTTTCTGCCCAGCTGTACTCCTATCTCCAGGCTTGTTACCTTTGCCAGTGCTCTTTCCAGAAACAGATTAAACAGAACGGGGGAGATGCAGTCTCCCTGTTGCACTCCAGTCTTCACCTTGAATTTCTCTGACATCTTTACATTCACTGTAAACATACAGGTTATCTCTTGCACAAATGCTTGTGTCATTTTTACTAATTTTCTACGAACCTGCGCTCTATCCAGTTCTTGCCATATAGCTTACCTGCTCATACTATCATATGTTTTTAGAAGTCTACCAAAAGGTAGTGAAGATCTCTGTGAAATTCCCAGCTCTTTGATAGCATTTGCCTTATTATATGTAGTTGGTCTACGGTTGATTTTCCCTTTATAAACCCTGCTTAAGGGAATCCAACTTATAGACTTAGCCGACTCAGTAACAACATGCTCAGGATCTCATTGGGTCTCGTTTCTTTAATATTGGGGTGATCATAGACTGTTTCCATTCTGCTAGGATCCTTTTCTCCAAATAAAACTGATCAGATGATGTACTCTCTCTTGTAGGATATCTCTTCCCTCTATCAACATCTATGCAGGTATGCCATCTATTCCTGGTGCCTTCCCTCTCTTCTGCATTTTTATGCTCGGCAGATCATTCTCCGCTGTTGGTATTGTTATTCTATCCTCTCCACGCAATTCTTTTTTTTTTCTTCTAATGGTGCCGTCCACACGCAAAAGATTTTCGAAATAGTTCTTCCTTTCCTCCATAGCTTTTGTTTCATGTGTTAACAGTTGTACTGCTTGGGCTTTGACCATGTTAATCCTCGCTTTATACCCTTTCTTGAAGAACTGGTTGCCCTGTAAAAGTCTCTTGTATTGCCGACTGTTCGATCCTTTTCTTCCCGTGTTATTTTACTGTTTATATAACATCGATTTTCTGTTTGGGAACTTTTATTGCTTCTCTAGTTGACTCCCTACGTCTCAGTCTGTCTTTCATCTAGTTCGTTTGTCAGACGTAACATTTTAGTCCTGTTCTCTTATTGACTGAATATCTACACGTATCTTTAAGTTGTCCTCTATTCCTCCATGCTCTCCCCAGTGGTTTCAGCTCTTCATCAGCTGAGTGTTTGACTTAGATTTTGAACTTTCACTGTTTCTCGTCTATCACATCTCTCTCTTCTTCCAGGGCAGCAAACCTGTTTCGAATTTCAGTTGCATATATATCCGTAACGTGTTCCTCTTTCAGTAGATCTGTGTTTATTTTCTAGTCTGAATCTCTTCTCCTGCAGTTTCTGCACTCTGTCCTTTCACGAATAGTGTTCCGGCGTAACGATAAGCGACGGTACGAAGATAAGAACGCAGGAGCAAAGAAGGCTGTGAAACGACGTTAGGCAATAGCCCGCTGACAATAACCGCACCACGACAGGAGAGCCCTCTAGCCGAAGACAATATAATCGCCGGTCCTGCCAGCCTCCTGCCGGCCCCACAGTACCAGTCCGGAACTCGCAGACCAGCGCAGTCGTAGACCGACACTACGATAGCAGTTAATAGTGATCCATATCCATTGCTTACATGGACATCGTCTATAACGAAGAGAATTACTTGTTTGCATGTTGCCCATCGCTTCCGACACCGTTGTCAATTCAAAATTTAACTATTGTCTACCTTCTTTGTAGTCATAAAAACTATTAATGTGATTTGCTTGAACTGTTGTATGGCATTCCGAGAATGCAGCGTCCTTTAGGCACATTATACGAGACGAATAGTGTTCCGGCGTAACGATAAGCGACGGTACGAAGATAAGAACGCAGGAGCAAAGAAGGCTGTGAAACGACGTTAGGCAATAGCCTGCTGATAATAACCGCACCACGACAGGAGAGCCCTCTAGCCGAAGACAATATAATCGCCGGTCCTGCCAACCTCCTGCCGGCCCCACAGTACCAGTCCGGAACTCGCAGACCAGCACAGTCGTAGACCGACACTACGATAGCAGTTAATAGTGATCCATATCCATTGCTTACATGGACATCGTCTATAACGAAGAGAATTACTTGTTTGCATGTTGCCCATCGCTTCCGACACCGTTGTCAATTCAAAATTTAACTATTGTCTACCTTCTCTGTAGTCATAAAAACTATTAATGTGATTTGCTTGAACTGTTGTATGGCATTCCGAGAATGCAGCTTCCTTTAGGCACATTATACGAGACGAATGGGCAGGACCCCACACTTGGCGACGAAGGTAGGATCCAAATGTGGGGTCCTGCCCACTCGTGTCGTATAAGGTGCCTAAAGAATGCTGCGTTCTCGGAACAGTATACAACAAATAGTTGTCAGCACAAGACAGTTGTCTGATCATATTTCTGCTCCTATTTGAGGGTTTACATTTTCAGTAAGATTTCTGTGTCGAGCATCCGCAAGTATACGGTCTATTTGGTTCTGCGTGCTTTTGTCCGGTGATTTCCAGGTTATCTTATAATTTTTTTTAAAGCTTCGAGATTGACTAGTCTCATTTTGTTGTTGTTGGAGGATTCATGTAGACTACAGGTCTCAAAAAGGTCTCCTTTCCTACTTTGGCATTGGCATCACCTAGGAACATTTTCACATGGTACGATAGTGCACCTTATATATTGATTCTAGGTCTTCGTAGAAATAATCTTTTTCATTACCTCTGTAAGTGCATAACATGAGACCATTGTTAGACTGTAAGACTTTACTCTCACTCTTATCCAGCATATTTCTTCGTTGACAGCCTTGAAGTCCGTGATATTTTCTCCTATTCTGTTGACTACTGCTAAACTAACTCCAAGTTAATGTTTACTTTTCTATTTCCACCATAGGAATATTAGATGTTTAAGGAAAGCCTGGAACTGTGTCATTCATGATTTAAATGATTTTCTAGATTTGTGCAAAGCAAATAAGAACAACAGGCACAATTTCAAGATACACAGAAAAAAGACAACATCCAGCAACATAATCCCTGCCACATCATGTCATCCAGATGTACACAAGAAAGCTGCATACAAAACGATGATACACAGAGCAAACAAAATTCCAATTAACAACGGCGACAGGAGAAAGAATTAGACGTCATGAAGCAAACTGCTGTGGCCAGTGACTTCCCCAGCTCAGTGACAGACAGTATTCAGAGACAAATAACAAAAAAGAAAAAAATCCCTGGCTCTTTAGAAGGGACCAGCAATAGAATTAGATATATCACTATAATACCTTACGTAGGTAATATTTCTCAAAAATAGCAATCTTACATAAAGTGAAAGCAGGTTCCCCCACAAACAATAAACTAAAACAAACACTAGTCCACGCCTTAAACAATAAAAAAGACAAATTCTCAGAAATAAATAAAACAACATGTAAAACTTACTTACTTAAAGGACAAACAGGGAGATATTTTCAGTTTAGATATGCTGAACACGTCAATTGTCACACACATAATCAGTTTACAAAATCAGCAAATAGCAGCACACATAATAAACACTGGAGATCCATTCGAAAACATAGAAGAAGAGCTTAAGGTACTCCGGCACGGCACAAATCTCATACAGTGGATTTCATGGAGGAGCCTGGAGCCTGAAATTTTTGTACACCACACAAAGCAAGGAGAGAAATATTCAATGACATACTAGATAGTGAATCATTTAATTTCTTTAAATCTCAAACACTGTAGCAACTTTGTGTGCAGACACTTATTGAAGCCATAGTGTCGCAATATCTTTGCAACATGTTTTGTAAAAAAACAGTGTAACTCATTATATGTGTGTGTATGTGAGATTCTATGTAACGGAGGTGGCACTATACCTGTCAGTAGGCAAACAAAAGTACCATTTCTAACATTAGCATTTAAAAACACCCAAAAATTCATTTTGTCTGATATTCCTATTGCACTCTAACTTCAAAAAGGTGCAAGATAGGCAGAAAATCACACTTGCAATCATATCCAAACATATTCATGTAAACAACGCATAAATGAAACTGAAAATAAGAATAAATTCTCGAAACGCGTTATGCTAAGTATCAAAAAATAAGTAACTGGTGCAGTTTTCTTTATTTAAATCACAGCTGTAGAACTTACCTTAATACGTCCCTGCTCAAGGCCATCTCATCTCTTGCAGACCCACTATGTATAGGCTGTACCTATTTGGTTCTGCATCCAACACCTTCATCGCTCCAGACATGTAAGGTGATCTTACATTCCGAGTGCAAGATTTCAGTCTGTGACTGTTCGGTGATATTCTAACATTAACCTTCGACTTCCTGGGGTCATTTCCATTGTTGTTCTATACTGAATCGGAGACTTTTTCTTGGCGTTTCGTAACAATTGCCTCTTTCATGGTGTGAGGGACTTCGTCCCTTGCCCGACCCCCTACCTGGAGGACCAGGGTATCCCAATTAGTCTACGTCATCACATTTGACCTGTAAGGCTTGGGAGCCCCCAGCAGCAGCAAAGCTACCACCGTCGTAGTTCTCAGAATCATTTGACCATCCAAGCCCCACCACCACGACAAGGAAGGGATACCAACGGGGATGAGACAGTAAAAATACATTTTAATTATAAAAATACATTTTAATTACTGAATAACGTAACATTTCTTACCTCCACAGTGATTTCTGTTGTCCTTCACTCATTTTACATTATTTATCTTTATTTTCACTCCATTACGGGGAAATAAAATTGTCTACTCCAACGCTGCAATCTTCATGAGCGCAGCCATAACATTTCTTGCACTTTGCCCACTTTCCCCCGAGTCTGTCGTCACAAAAGCGCTCTGCACAGAATAGGCACTCCGTTTCATCGTCATTACTGCTGTCTAAATCCCCACTCTAAACAATATGAACATCGGATGCAGAGTCATTAGACGATTGTTCCGTCTCGTTTTGAAGATTTTTCCACGCTTCCATATCTTGGCTGCATTACTCTTAGCGTCGACTGCTGATTTATCCTGGTTGCAAACTTGTAATCGCTTCACAAACGGAGATCGTGTTATTAATTCAGCAGAGCGCCAACGCGACGTTACTTGAACGGCCGAATCTCCAGATGGCTTTGCGATCGGTGGAAGGGGTCTGATATCTGTAGGACTGACAGCTTGACCAACATCAGTACGAATAGTTTCATTTTCATGAGGATGGTCAATATGGCGGTGAAGATGCGCGCCCCTTAAGATGTTTCTGTTACACTGGAGGAGACATGTTTTTCTGAAGGCATTCACAAGCGTTTCCATTGTTGCTGCTCGGTTGTAAACTGTCCCAAATAACCTGGCTATAAATAGCGCGGCACAGCACGACCGGAATTACTTGCCAGCCATGCTTTTATCTACCGGGCATAGTACGTTTTCAAGGGAGCTGTGTTAGATGAAGAAAGATTTACTGTAAAGGACAGCAAGGATGAATATGATGTATGTATTGAAAGGCGAAAAGAATATATTTTTTTAAAAAATGAGGAGAAGTTTGAAGTAAGATTGGAGCACTGCGCAGCTAGTTTGTCAGAACGATTATTATCAACTAGTTAACTTTGTTCACTTGCTCAGAGCTGGTAGAAAAACCACCCTACTTTCCTTAGTCATGCATTAACATATCAACTGATTAAGATACTTGCTTTTCTAAAGAAATTCTCTTTTAGCATTATACCACTTTTAAATCATTGTTTACTTTGTTAAGCATGATATTGTTCAGACCAATGTTATGTGTGAATACAAGCGAAGTTTTACTCTGTCGTTTTGAATACACCCTTCATTCTAAAATCGTTGACTTGAAATATCGTTTCGTAGACATAGTTATTTTCCCCATCCCACTGTTTAAAGAAGGTTTATCATTGTGCATTACCACATTGCTCGACATGGTACGCAACAGTTTGAATATTGTTTGGAAACTTTGTTTTAAAATAGAAATCTAGCTGAGCCACTGTCTGCTTGCTGTTTGTGTGGTGTCACCGCCAGACACCACACTTGCTAGGTGGTAGCCTTTAAATCGGCCGCGGTCCGTTAGTATACGTCGGACCCGCGTGTCGCCACTATCAGTGATTGCAGACCGAGCGCCGCCACACGGCAGGTCTAGAAAGACTTCCTAGCACTCGTCCCAGTTGTACAGCCGACTTTGCTAGCGATGGTTCACTGACAAATTACGCTCTCAATTGCCGAGACGATAGTTAGCGTAGCCTTCAGCTACGTCATTTGCTACGACCTAGCAAGGCGCCATTGTCATGTGATATTTATCTTGTGATGCATGTACCGTCAGACCGATGTTCACCAATTATGGATTAAAGTTAAGTATTCCGGAAGCTACGTACTTTTTTACTAGACTCAACTCCTTTAACTGTTCCAGACCTCACGCCAGCCTGCGTGAGCTTAAACGCGTGCATTTCGGCTATCTCCTAGTGGCTTGGCTGTCTTGCCAAGTCACAACAGTTTGCTGTTACGCTTTTGAGAAATCTGCATCAATGTTGTCAAGACGCTAAGTAAATGGAAATTTTAACTAGTGCTAGATAGCAGTTTTACTTCAGTTGCACATTTAATACAAAGACAGGCTATATTCACACCAGTTCAGTTCAAATTAGATACTGTTTAGTGAAAAGTTAGCATACGAGTTTAAGTTGTATAACAGTTTGTGGATACGTGGTTTTGGTAAACGTAGACTTTTTATAGAGTGGGAGGTCAAGCTGGGCTAAATTTCATACTGAAACATATAGTGGGGAACTTAAAGCTTTGTCTAACACATCCAGATTCTTCACGTGGAAATACTGTCCATCAAGAATCAAAATGACAGGGTCATCTGATGATGACTTCAAATGGTTCAAAAAATGATCAAATCACTGAGTAGAACTAGACATTTGTATCCACCCATTTGAATGAGAAGCTGATACAGATCCTGACGAAGCTCTGTGTACTACCCATCAATGCCTGCTTCTTCCTTGGGAAGCCGATTAGCGGCAGAACGTAAGTGCCTACTGCGTTCATGCAAGGCACAGCTATGATGAGTCAAGGCATCAATTTGCCTTTTCCCTTTCGTAGCAATAATCTTACGGCATTTGTGCCGCAGAAACGTCACTCCAGTTTGGTCAGATACGTAAATACCAGAATATCTCGTCTCGATTTCTGGAGTAAAAGCTTTCAGTCTTGCAGCCATCAGGAGTTTTCATTGACAAAATTGGATCTCTCCTATGTACATTTCGGAGCCATTTTCTTCTGAAACCTCTTCTGAGCTGAAGGGATTCTTCAGCCCATTCCTAAGACCTAACCGGAAGACCATGCATCTTACGTTCTTCCATCGCAAGCTAGTATTTCGGAAGTTCATCTTCCAGTTAAGATGAAAGAACAGGACTCCTACCATAATGAACTCCTACAACTCCTCCTTGCAACTTGGTTGTAATAGCCAAGTAACTAGCTACTGTGTGAATGATCGATTTAATGAAAGCAGATGCAAGTATTAAACCTGTAAATATTAGAAGTTTAATTTTAATTCATGTACATAATGTTACTGTTTATTGACTGAGGATCATTAAAATTAATGAAACTCAAGTTTTTCTAATTATATTTTTGTAATGTGTTTCTCTAACATGTTCCACACCTAGGAGGATCCCCTCTTTTGTGGATCTATGGAATGAATAATTAATCTAATCTAATCAGAACTCGTTGTAGAATGCCGGTAAATCCATGTGAGGCCAGGTTAAAATAACAGGATAAACAATCTATGGATTCCTGGTCACTGAGATGTAGATCATAAGGAACAAGTTGATAGGCCGCTCAGCGCAGGGCGAATGACTCCATATGTTGAACCGGAACCTGTCCTGGCACTAAAGCGATGGAAAAATGTAAACTACGGAGTTAGATCAGCAGGCAGCACATAAAACATTGGATGAAAGCCTCAAAACAGAAACATGGCAAGTTAATGATGCCAAAACGATGATTAAAAATAATATCTGTAATTCTGTGCTAGAACAAGAAAGATTAAAACTCGTGGTGAGTTTAATGACTGGTTACAGGAACATTTGTACGCCGTGAGTAGAGAAAGAAGCCGCCAAGTGCAGGCTATGTGGTACTGGAGGTGAAATCGCTCCAATTTAGTCATCCGATACAACTCACTGACGGCCAGAAGAATACAAAATAAACTGTAAGGGAAAAAAAGGACGCACCACGAAGGAATCATCCGAATTAGCCGGAAATCGGTGATATACATGTACAAAACAAATAAATAATCACAATTTCAGAAAAAAATTGGATGACTTATTCAGGAGAAATAGCTTCACAAATTAAAGCATCAATAATGATGATTTGGTCTACCTCTGGCTCTTATGCGAGCAAGTATTCGTCTTGGCTTTGACTAACACAGTTGTTTTGTGCCCTCCTGATGGATATTGTGCCATATTCCGTCCAATTGGCGCATTTGGCGCGTTAGATCGCCAAAATCCCGAGCTGCTTGGAGGGTAATGTCCATAATGCTCCAAACGTTCTCAGTTGGGGAAAGATCTGGCGACCTTGCGAACCAAGCTATGGTTCGGCTAGCACGAAGACAAACAGTAGAAAGTCTCGCCCTGTGTGAGGGCGTTATCCTATTGAAATGTAAACACAAGATGGTTTGCCTTGAAGGCGAACTAACCAGGCCGTTGAATACCGTCGACTTAGCGCTGTCCTATAAGTTTTCCGCGTATGACAACAAAAGGAATCCCGCTATGAAATGTAATGTCATCTCAGACCATCTGTCCTGGTTGTCGGGCCGTAAGGTGGGCGACAATCAGGCTGGTATCCCACGTCCCCGTCTCCAGACGCGTCTTCGGCCTGACATCTCATTGACAGGAGTAGAACTGATGAGTCCCGCTTCTAAGAGCCTCTGTGACCAGTGAAGATTTTCGGCTGTGATCAATAGCCTTTTGCGACGTATCAGATTCGAAATGTCCATTGCATGCACTTTCCTTCACAAAGTTCGCAACAAAATTGGTTAATATGGACCTGCATTCACTGACAGCAGCGATTATTGTCGGATTTGTAACCGATTTTCTTTGAAAAGGCGTGACACTTGTCTCGTCTCCAGCCGGCCGCTGGTGGCCGAGCGGTTCTAGGCGCTTCGGTCTGGAACCGCGTGACCGCTACAATCGCAGGTTCGAATCCTGCCTCGGGCATGGATGTGTGTGATGACCTTAGGTTAGTTAGGTTTAAGTAGTTCTCAGTTCTAGGGGACAGATGACCTGAGATGTTAAGTCCCATAGTGCTCAGAGCCATTTTTGTCTCGTCTCCCTATAGGTTACGGTCTTTTTAGGACCACTGCTTTTATGCCGCAGACTGTTCGCACTGACACAACAAATCGTGTAACCTCGGCGCCATGACTTACGTCAGTGGTGGAAGGTCACATAACCGACTGATTGTAGTTCTACGAGGGAGAGTCCAGAAAGTAAGTTCCGATCGGTCGCTAAATGGAAACCACAGTGAAACTCAGAAACATATTATTTGCAAGAGTTGGCTACACCTTCCAGATACTTCTCTACATAGTCGCCGCTCCTACTTAGGCATTTGTCGGAGCGTTATACCAAATTTCCAACACCATCGTCATAAAATGCTGCCGCCTGTGCTTTCCGATAATTTTCTACGCTGATCTATAGCACGTAGCCTGCGCCCAAGTGCTGTCTTCGTATCCAGCATTTCATGTGAACAGAGATGATACTCAGGACGAACCAGTTAGGGCTGTGTTGTGGGTGATCGAAAACGCTGCACGAGCGTCTTCACTGCCCCTGCAGAGTGCGGCTGAGAATTGCCATGAAGAAGGAAGTGCGTGGCAGTTGTGTTAGATGGGCTGCATGCATTAAGGCGAAGCCTCTCAGAGGTCCCTCCTACTTGGTGGGAGACATCGTTGTTCTAGGCATCTTTACTCGCTCACAGTGCACTCACAACTGAAAAGAGCGTCTTGATGCGATCGACGGTCATACCAGAGACACTACCCAACACATCTGTGCAAAGCTTCATTGGGGTTTCACTGTGGTGTGCATTTCGTGACCGATCGGAACTTACTTTCTGGATAACCCTCGTAAGTGGCAAACACCAGACTATCGCTTTTCGTTTTAAATTTCGCGCCCATACGTCTCTAGAAGGTGGCAGCACATGTCGCATGGAAGGGAGCTGATACATAGCATTCCACAGCCAATGGTTAATTATCTGCAGGCAGACTGTAAGGTACCCCTTATTTTGAGTGAAAAGCGCATTTTACCTTGTTTCCAGCTTTGCTATTTCACTTACGTGATGTGAATATATCAACGCTGCAGTACATATGGAGTAAGGAGCGAGCGGTAGGTTTCTACGCTGGCTAACAGAGGCGGTTGGCATCTGGCATTTTCAGAGCCATTCAGATGAGATGCTGATGCAGAAATCGCTCGTGAATTCAGCAAAGAGATACATAGAGAAAGTAAATTTATTATGGTGCGAGTTACGTAATTGTTACTAACAAATATTTACTAACAAAAGTTGCCTTTTGCCGCTCAGGCTTCAGAAGAAGTCTACAGATCATAAATACTATCTTTCAATAATTTCACAATGCCATGGAACTTTGATACGAATAAATAAACGAATAACTTTGGCATAACCGAAACTGTACGATCTTATATGAGCCATACCGATTGTATGCTTAAGTTACCGATTGGGCGCCATAGTCGGCAGTTGTCGATAGGATGCCTTTCGGTCTAGTCGCGCAGCAGAACATGCTCTCGTACCGCTAACAGCTTAAAATGAGTGTAAACAAGGTCTTTTGTGATTTTGCGATGTTTCTTAAATAAACCCACCGTAATGGATCCCGTGTAAAAATTATTTACACAATAAAACTTCTTCCCGCTTCATTACGTTAAACATAGTCAGCAGTGTCGCACTTTCAGAATCCGACGGCGCTGCTACAGCTCTGCAAGGGGAGATAAGAGCAGCTCCACAAAACAGGCAGTAAAAATTCCTGCGTGGCGACTCATTAAGTCAGTTCAAGGACGGACTGGCTTAATTATCGCAAAACTCGGGTGGGAAAGCGTGGCCAGTTACACTGTAAGCCAATTATACCACTATCTACAGACTCACCGGCTAAATTGAGACATTTCTGGAAGTTTAGTACGAGAGGATAGGCTTTGCAAGACCAAGATGAGTGACGAGTTTGCAATCGACTAGAACAACGCGATCTTTTGCGAGCCGACGGGCTGTCAGCAGAGCACGTTCGTAGCGAAATTCGCCCCGTATATTGTTAGAACTGTATTGAAATCTGTGGTCAACTGGATGCAGGAATTAAGCAGAAGACAAAAAAAATAGTTACAATCAATTAGCATCCTGGTCGCCCTGGTTATCCAGTGATGACACCTTGTTTCCCTGTATAAGGGTATTTCACTACCCCCAGGACACGTCGGTCTTGTCGGTTGCAGCAACGGAAGGAACCAGATAAACTGCTATATCCCAAAAGGTCACTCGTTAGATGCGAGCACCAGAATTCTGTCGAACGATAAGTATTTAAGTTCACAAGGGGAGTATGTTGAAGAGGAAAAACTTTTCAGGCTAGAACACGCGGCTCTGATGTCTCTATTGCCATCTAAGGCGGTGAAAAGTGAGCAGTGTGCTCTTTTAAAACGGTGGCTAATACTTTGCCCGGTGGGTTATGTTCTATTTGTTGTCATGACTGATCAACGGATGTTGGTAGTAAAACAGACGTAAAACGTATGGTATTCCAACGTGCTCCAGACAGTACAAACAATCCAATGGTTCCGTCTGCTGTTGACGAACGCTTTGGAGTTACGCGAGAGTCATGACCAGAGGCCGCATTATATGCATCCCAAAAACTATAAAATATGCAAGCAAATATACATGAAAAGTGCTTGAAAAGGTACGAAAAGTGTCGATTTTTGCAAGATAAATGAATAAAAAAACATGGTGGTTACTGCATGCATTATATTTAGAAGTCGAGGCTGTGCATATCAATTACAAGGAAGAGCACTAGTCACGCGAAAAATCGGTACTTTTAGAACACTGATATCATTTTCTGAATACTTTCTGGTAGAGGTTAGGAAGGGTGCCTTTTTGGGATTATTTTCTAAAAATTTGCAAAATGGGGTGCATACTGTCTTTCAAGAATTGTTCCTTCTTTGCTATTGTTATCGGTAACAAGCGGATGCGAAGAGAGTCGCAGCGAAACAATCGATGTGTACAGGACCAACTTTGAGATATATCTCATGCAGAGGGGTAGGCTCAAGAGCTCCATAATAATTTGTTTAAAAAACAGCATACAGTCATGAATTTTTTGAACAGCATTAACTTTTAATTAATACTATTGGACCAAAGCATCATTTACAATTTATTTTACATTTTTCTACTATTGTAAACATAAACGACCAAATACTGTTCCAAATGTTCGGTAGTAAGATTGTGTCTTCGATCACTCAAAATACTTTCATAAGCAGAAACGGACCATTCTACATCAGCTGAGGTAAATGGGCAGTATTTGAATTTGGGTGCTATGTTGGTACTTACTGTTTCTGCTAAAAGCTCACCCGTCCCATTAATAGAACTATCAGTTTGGCATAAGGGCCCAAAGCCTGGGTTACTGTTTAAAATGTTTTCAAACTTTTATTTAAGTTTTCTTAGGAATACCTCCAGCAATGAGCAGTTCACGAGAATAATTTTATTCATTAACTGAATAGAATCATTCAATGCCAAACACTGAGTTTCAAGCTTTTTAATACTTTCAGGTATATGGGAAAAATGAGTGCTAATCACAGCAATGTCTTTTTTTAATACCGGAATCATTAAAAGCTTCCTTAAAACTGCCAAAGTCTCCGCACTATCGAAGTCGTTACCTACCTCTCTAATGGCCTCGAAATATTCATTGTAAAACAACACAGCTTTGACCCACGTTGCCCAACGAGTTACCACTGCTTCGGAAGGTAAAGGCACATTTGGCGGTTTTTCTTTGTAGGTCTTGCTGCGCACAGGAGCCTTTAGAAACACTTTATTTTCTAATTAAATCTGTTTATCTACATTCACAAACGTGGAACGTACTTCTTCAAAAATGATTCAAATGGCTCTGAGCACTATGGGAATTAACATCTGAGGTCATCAGTCCCCTAGAATTTAGAACTACTTAAGCCTAACTAACCTACGGACATCGCACACATCCATATCCGAGGCAGGATTCGAACCTGCGACCGTAGCAGTCGCGCGGTTCCGGACTGAAGCGCCTAGAACCGCTCGGCCATCGCGGCCGGCCGTACTTCTTCAGCAATGCGATGTACTCCATGAGCAAAGCACGTCACATGAATGAAATTGGGATAAAATACTCCGACAGCTTTTCCTGCTTTGACCATATAGGGAGCAACATCTTAAATAAACAAAAACACCCTTTCATCTGCAGAAGATTCTAGACATATTTTTCGTATACCCTCATTCACAAATTTGGCGATCGAATATGATTTACTTTTTCAAGTTCTTTGTAGACCGCTAAATAGGAAGAAGAAGACTCTTCTTTTAAACCACAAACAATTAAATTTGCAATGTAACAGCCACAGGTGTCTGTAGTTTCGTCAACTGAAATCCAGATAATGCTATGCTTTAGTTCACTGCGTATGTCCTGCAGAACATTTACGTATATTGCCGGTAAGTAATGACAAGATTTTTACCTTTACAATGACATTCATTGCTTGAAGGTGGTATGGAGTGACTTGCCTTGCACTGTACTGTTCCCATCCAGACTTTCACATCTGTGCATCACGAAATGTTTTGCAAAAATTTATCCAGTGGCCTACAAGTAAAATTATTATTCCATGCCGGCCGGTGTGGCCGAGCGGTTCTAGGCGCTTCACTCTGGAACCGCGTGACCGCTACGGTCGCAGGTTCGAATCCTACCTCGGGCATGGATGTGTGTGATGTCCTTAGGTTAGTTAGGTTTAAGTAGTTCTAAGTTCTAGGGGACTGATGACCACAGATGTTAAGTCCCATAGTGCTCAGAGCCATTATTATTTCATGATTTCCTTATACACGGTGGTCAGAAAAAGACTGAAAAGCTTATAAGGGTATTTCAGGTTAGATTGTGCTGACAAATAATTGTTAAGAAAAAAATTCGGTACGTTGCACCGTTTCGGATTTAACTAGCGTTGAATTAAGTCAATACGGCCGTTGCGGGCGCAGGTTCAAGCAGCCTGCCGGGAACGGCGTCACCAAACATATTCTTCGTTTGGTTTCCTAAAACCGAACAAGAGGGAGATACAAAAACTAGATATGGGACGGTAGTAATGACTGAGCTCCCTGTCAACGGCTGTGTAGTCCTGCGCGCTATCATCTACTATGTTATAAGAACAACTGACACTAGTTGTATTTGGCGAGCCGCTTGAATTTGCGTGCACAACAATCCGTTTGGCTAACTTCAATGCTAAATAAATCGTGAACGGCACACCTATCGAATTCTTTTTTAACTATTATTTCTCTGCAAACGCCCTTACAAACTTTTCAGACTGTTTCTGACCATTCTCTATTTAATACGGTAGGTAGTCTGCTGGAATAATTACACACTCAGATTTCTTCATAGTGAAGTGAAGATCCTTAACTGTGTGTAAGTTTAAGTTACCCAACATAACGTAGCATTTAATTACAGAACTCGCAACATTATATAACAGCTAGGCATAAACTATATATTTTTACAATAAATACTATTAAAGGTTCATATTTTCGAAACCCACTATTGTCTCCCATTGCGAACGCAGAGGTTTGAAAGGTGGCTCAAAGGTGCCTACAATTTTTCTCTGTAACAGTGCAAAAGTTTGGTACCGTGTGACTTCACAGTAGGTCTCGACGACGCTTCGAACAGTAAGATGTCAACACCTGCAACAAAAAAGGCCTGAACTCAGAAGTTATTGTGAGCAGTAATGTGGGTTAAGCATGTAGCACTGGGATCAGATTTCACCACAATTCTGCCTAACGCCACCGTGGATGTGTCGCACGAAGGGAAGTTCGTCACACGCCGTCTTCACAAATCTGACCCCTTGACCCCTTCTTAGGACGTCTGCGCGATGTAGATCATAATAGCGATGTTTATCGTTGAAGTCACGCTGTTTCCGTATAGCTGGCCGAAGAAAACAATTCACGCACAGTCGCACAATATCGACAAGAAAAGTCCTCCGGGTGTGGCATAAGGGGCATCAATAAAATCGCTCCTTTCCTCCCTCTTCCCTTGGGGACTGCTTCTCACATATTTGCGGTCAAACAGTACGATGAGGAACAGATCGACATTCTTAACAACCTTTGTCACTCGTGACACCTCCCGGACTGTTAAACCCTTCGTTGACCAGCTATCCTACTGAATGCGATCGCAGCCCTTTGGACTGAAACACGAGAGCAATTATTGTCTGCTATACAGGGTAGAATCACTGGGAACCGTTAAAAACAGTTCGAAGATATTAGAAAGTGATCCCAGGCAGCAAGTGTATTTACGTTTTTTCAACCCTCCTTTGGCTGGACAACTGGGCAAGGGGGGGGGAGGGCGAGTGTTTGCGACAACTGTTCAGAGACAGCCATTTACGTGTACACACCTCTGAGCTGAGTGGCGCTGTATCGGTGAACTAGCGCCCGCTGGCCGAATGTGAAATATAAAGGGTGTCGAAAGGGATGCCTGTCACGACGGCGCCTATTAATGAGTGATTGGCTGTATCTGTACAGCTACATATTTAAAATGTTCGACAAAGATTCGGAGCGACATCGAGAGTGTTCCCTCGAACTGGGCAGTCTCAGAGGGACCCTTTGACAATTTATTCACACTTACGTCAATGCCGCAATCCTTCGTTCTCCCCTCTACACTCTACCCTCCCCCTCCTCCCCCCCACGCGTGATCCCACCCAAGAGAACGTGAAACAGGAGGGCTGAGAAAGCATAAATACCTTTGCTGCTTCGAATAAGGTTCAAATTTGATCGCATGACTTTGGACACAACACAAAAAAATAAACAAATACTTGAGGTCGCGCTGTGGTCCAAAGAAGTACGATTACGTTGAAAGGGGTTGCAGTACCAAATGGGTTCAAATGGCTCTGAGCACTATGGGACTTAATATCTTAGGTCATCAGTCCCCTAGAACTGAGAACTGCTTAAACCTAACCAACCTAAGGACATCACACACATCCATGGCCGACCGGAGTGGCCGAGCGGTTCTAGGCGCTACAGTGTGGAACCGAGCAACCGCTACCGTCCCAAGTTCGAATCCTGCCTCGGGCATGGATGTGTGTGATGTCCTTAGGTTAGTTAGGTTTAATTAGTTCTAAGTTCTGGGCGACAGTAGACCTCAGAAGTTAAGTGGCATAGTGCTCAGAGCCATTTGAACCATTTTGAACACATCCATACCCGATGCAGGATTCCAACCTGCGAATGTAGCAGTCACGCGGTTCCGGACTGAAGCGCCCAGAACCGCATGGCCACCGCGGCCGGCGGTTGCAGTACCAAGATGTCTCAAGACTCAGTCGTCTTAGGGATGTCAACAGTGCAAAAGGTTGTTAAGATCGTCGTCATGTTGCCCATCACACTATAACAGCATTTTTTTTCAACCGCGAACCTTCTTCAAGCTCCAAGGGAATGAGTGTTTCCACTGACTCACTTTATGGCACCCCCTGAGACTTTTCCACGTCGATACTGAGCATCGATGTGTCTGAAATGTTTTCCTCGGCTACCCATAAGAAAATCGCGTGATTTCAACTCTGGGCGCCGCGGTTATGACCTCCATTGTGGTGTCATAAGAACGGGTCAAGTGTGTGTAAGAAAGCGTGCAATGTCCTTTCCGTCGTGTGAGGCGTCCACTGTGGTGCTGGGCAGAATTGTGTGAACTTTGGTGCCAGTGTGACGTCATTAAGCCACATCACACCTCGAATTAAATTGTGACACTTTCTCCATTTTCTCGCATGTTGCAATATGAAACGTCGTCGAGGCAGAGGGTGACGTCGCAAAGGCGCCACGCTTTCGCAACATTACAGAGAAATGCTGTGGGCGCCTTTGAGCCGTATTTCGAACTTGTTGGTTCAAATGGCTCTGAGCGCTATGGGACTTAACTTCTGAGGTCATCAGTCCCCTAGAACTTAGAACTACTTAAACCTAACGAATCTAAGGACATCACACACATCCATGCCCGGGGCAGGATTCGAATCTGCGGCCGTAGCGGTCTCGCGGTTCCAGACTGAAGCGCCTAGAACTGCTCGGCCACACCGGCTGGCAATTTCGAACTTGTGTATCACAATGGGAGACGATGTCGGCGTTTCCCCTTAATTCTGTTCTACAGTGTATCTGATTAACACTAGCAATCGAAAATTAATTATGTAACTATGATTCCTGTTTAACAAGAAAAGATAAATAAAATCTAAAGGGTTAATGGAATGCGCTGCAAAATGTTCTTTGAGTATGGATAGTGTAATGGTTCTTTATTTACGTGACCATTACGGCACTCCTACCCCAGTTCTCGATACTAGTAATATGTTACTACTTTTCTGCGAAGTAACAGACATATTTTTGTGACAATATTCACATTTGGTTTTATTAATGTATAGGTACTCCGACGTATCGATATATTACAGTGATATGGTTTTGTGTGTATTCATTTCTGTGAGACTGTCATAATGTTTGACTTACTTGTAACCGTTTCGGCGCGAATGCGCACAGAGCAGTCTTTGTTTCACTTTGGAGAAGTTTAGTTGTTATTTCGCTTTGTAAAAGAAAAGTCAAGTCTTGTGTTTGTTTAAAGTGGAAATTAAATATATGTAGATTGATACAAAACTGAAACTTCCTGGCAGATTAAAACTGTGTGCCCGACCGAGACTCGAACTCGGGACCTGTGCCTTTCGCGGGCAAGTGCTCTACCATCTGAGCTACCGAAGCACGACTCACGTCCGGTACTCACAGCTTTACTTCTGCCAGTACCTCGTCTCCTACCTTCCAACCTTTACAGAAGCTCTCCTGCGAACCTTGCAGAACTAGCACTCCTGAAAGAAAGGATATTGCGGAGACATGGCTTTGCCCGCGAAAGGCAAAGGTCCCGAGTTCGAGTCTCAGTCGGGCACACAGTTTTAATCTGCCAGGAAGTTTCATATCAGCGCACACTCCGCTGCAGAGTGAAAATCTCATTCTGGAAACATCCCCCAGGCTGTGGCTAAGCCATGTCTCCGCAATATCCTTTCTTTCAGGAGTGCTAGTTCTGCAAGGTTCGCAGGAGAGCTTCTGTAAAGTTTGGAAGGTAGGAGACGAGGTACTGGCAGAAGTAAAGCTGTGAGTACCGGACGTGAGTCGTGCTTCGGTAGCTCAGATGGTAGAGCACTTGCCCGCGAAAGGCAAAGGTCCCGAGTTCGAGTCTCGGTCGGGCACACAGTTTTAATCTGCCAGGAAGTTTCATATCAGCGCACACTCCGCTGCAGAGTGAAAATCTCATTCTGGAAACATCCCCCAGGCTGTGGCTAAGCCATGTCTCCGCAATATCCCTTCTTTCAGGAGTGCTAGTTCTGCAAGGTTCGCAGGAGAGCTTCTGTAAAGTTTGGAAGGTAGGAGACGAGGTACAGGCAGAAATAAAGCTGTGAGTACCGGACGTGAGTCGTGCTTCGGTAGCTCAGATGGTAGAGCACTTGCCCGCGAAAGGCAAAGGTCCCGAGTTCGAGTCTCGGTCGGGCACACAGTTTTAATCTGCCAGGAAGTTTCATATCAGCGCACACTCCGCTGCAGAGTGAAAATCTCATTCTGGAAACATCCCCCAGGCTGTGGCTAAGCCAAGTCTCCGCAATATCCTTTCTTTCAGGAGTGCTAGTTCTGCAAGGTTCGCAGGAGAGCTTCTGTAAAGTTTGGAAGGTAGGAGACGAGGTACTGGCAGAAGTAAAGCTGTGAGTACCGGACGTGAGTCGTGCTTCGGTAGCTCAGATGGTAGAGCACTTGCCCGCGAAAGGCAAAGGTCCCGAGTTCGAGTCTCGGTCGGGCACACAGTTTTAATCTGCCAGGAAGTTTCATATCAGCGCACACTCCGCTGCAGAGTGAAAATCTCATTCTGGAAACATCCCCCAGGCTGTGGCTAAGCCATGTCTCCGCAATATCCTTTCTTTCAGGAGTGCTAGTTCTGCAAGGTTCGCAGGAGAGCTTCTGTAAAGTTTGGAAGGTAGGAGACGAGGTACTGGCAGAAGTAAAGCTGTGAGTACCGGACGTGAGTCGTGCTTCGGTAGCTCAGATGGTAGAGCACTTGCCCGCGAAAGGCAAAGGTCCCGAATTCGAGTCTCGGTCGGGCACACAGTTTTAATCTGCCAGGAAGTTTCATATCAGCGCACACTCCGCTGCAGAGTGAAAATCTCATTCTGGAAACATCCCCCAGGCTGTGGCTAAGCCATGTCTCCGCAATATCCTTTCTTTCAGGAGTGCTAGTTCTGCAAGGTTCGCAGGAGAGCTTCTGTAAAGTTTGGAAGGTAGGAGACGAGGTACTGGCAGAAGTAAAGCTGTGAGTACCGGACGTGAGTCGTGCTTCGGTAGCTCAGATGGTAGAGCACTTGCCCGCGAAAGGCAAAGGTCCCGAGTTCGAGTCTCGGTCGGGCACACAGTTTTAATCTGCCAGGAAGTTTCATATCAGCGCACACTCCGCTGCAGAGTGAAAATCTCATTCTGGAAACATCCCCCAGGCTGTGGCTAAGCCATGTCTCCGCAATATCCTTTCTTTCAGGAGTGCTAGTTCTGCAAGGTTCGCAGGAGAGCTTCTGTAAAGTTTGGAAGGTAGGAGACGAGGTACTGGCAGAAGTAAAGCTGTGAGTACCGGACGTGAGTCGTGCTTCGGTAGCTCAGATGGTAGAGCACTTGCCCGCGAAAGGCAAAGGTCCCGAGTTCGAGTCTCGGTCGGGCACACAGTTTTAATCTGCCAGGAAGTTTCATATCAGCGCACACTCCGCTGCAGAGTGAAAATCTCATTCTGATACAAAACTGTTTTCTTGATGATGTGACAATTGAGAAGAAGTATATGTGAATTTACAAGAAGTTTAATAAAAATGTGGATCGTGAACACCAAGTCAAAAATTATTTCTACCATACCATTGTACTGATCTAGGATTTTTTTATCATTAAGAATATCCTGAAAAACGCATTTGTTAGGTCTTCAAATATTGCTAAAATACAGATCTGGACCTTCTAGCAGTCAAAGTGGAATCACCTTAGAATCAACAAGATGAGCCATAACAACTTCGACGAAATCTACGTGGGGATCCATTCAAGATAAGTGTCGAAATTAATGACTTTTTTACAGTGACTTCATTATTTCCATTCTGACGATACCATCCACAGTCAATAACTTTGTTTTGTGCCCGATAAAGTGAACATATTCTGCGTGAGCAACATTATTAATTTGATTTCTAACCTACTTTGCAAGTGGTGATATTGTTAGAATAGTCTTCCCACGTTCCAGCTGTATAGACTGTGCGACAACAAGATTTCGTTGGTTTCCGTTGATTGCTGTTTCAAGCAAAATCAAAGAAAAATCTCTCCGAGATATTTATTGCAACGACACTTTTAATTCGGGTCCGTCTCCTCCAGGTTTTACTATATCCATGCGAAAGAGTTGATTCGCTATTCATAGCATTTTATCCGACATTAAGATCTCATAAAATAGCGCCTACTATTCTGGATCACTGACAAATTGGTGCTACGGATCCTCTGCGGCCACTAGATCAGTCTTCACAGTACATCTGGTAATCCAACATCGCTGCGAAAGGCCTTTCCTTCTCTGCCCCCCTGCAGTACGGTTGGCTTGCCGTTTAAGGCCTCTGACCCTGTATGCAAACAACAACAACGCAGCAGTGAGCACGGCAGAAAGTAAAATGCAAACAAGTACACGTTCACCCACGCAGAGAGAACGATATAGCGTCAGTTCTGACTGCGCAAGCTGCTTTCAGAAGCAGTTAACCTCATTAATTATTCCTCTCGTCTGTTCCTCGAGAGTTAACCATTGTTTAGCAGGTTAGCAGATGTAGTTGTCTGCATAAACTACCTTTTAATGCAAGGAACAACACAGAAACAGGCATGAGTAACTTCGTCGCAATTTTCGGTTCGTAAATAAAATATTTGTGTAGAGTTTTCTCTCGGCTATGCTGGTACTCTCGACTATGCTGGTAGAAAATGAATGACGATGTTTGAAATATAACACAGGCAATTTGCTGCGCATTTATTTTCGAGGTGATTTATTGTGTCACTTACAAGGGGAGGCCGCCAATTGTGAAATTCAGATTCGATTCATACTGCGCATAATAGAAGCTCATGGCCAGAGGTGTAATGTGGCAAAGCACCAAGATGCACTTCTCAGCCGTTGTCGAGAAAATTGACAGTTAAAAGAAACCGTTGCGATGAAATACTCTCTACGATTAGTAATTTTCTACAGCGTGGTGGTGCAGCGGTAAGCGCTCGGGTTCGTAATCCGAAGGTCGCCGGATCGATTCTCGCTCCATGCAACTTCTTTTTTTAGTATTTGTTTTTTGTAATTCATATATATATATATATATATATATATATATATATATATATATACACTCCTGGAAATGGAAAAAAGAACACATTGACACCGGTGTGTCAGACCCACCATACTTGCTCCGGACACTGCGAGAGGACTGTACAAGCAATGATCACACGCACGGCACAGCGGACACACCAGGAACCGCGGTGTTGGCCGTCGAATGGCGCTAGCTGCGCAGCATTTGTGCACCGCCGCCGTCAGTGTCAGCCAGTTTGCCGTGGCATACGGAGCTCCATCGCAGTCTTTAACACTGGTAGCATGCCGCGACAGCGTGGATGTGAACCGTATGTGCAGTTGACGGACTTTGAGCGAGGGCGTATAGTGGGCATCCGGGAGGCCGGGTGGACGTACCGCCGAATTGCTCAACACGTGGGGCGTGAGGTCTCCACAGTACATCGATGTTGTCGCCAGTGGTCGGCGGAAGGTGCACGTGCCCGTCGACCTGGGACCGGACCGCAGCGACGCACGGATGCACGCCAAGACCGCAGGATCCTACGCAGTGCCGTAGGGGACCGCACCGCCACTTCCCAGCAAATTAAGGACACTGTTGCTCCTGGGGTATCGGCGAGGACCATTCGCAACCGTCTCCATGAAGCTGGGCTACGGTCCCGCACACCGTTAGGCCGTCTTCCGCTCACGCCCCAACATCGTGCAGCCCGCCTCCAGTGGTGTCGCGACAGGCGTGAATGGAGGGACGAATGGAGACGTGTCGTCTTCAGCGATGAGAGTCGCTTCTGCCTTGGTGCCAATGATGGTCGTATGCGTGTTTGGCGCCGTGCAGGTGAGCGCCATAATCAGGACTGCATACGACCGAGGCACACAGGGCCAACACCCGGCATCATGGTGTGGGGAGCGATCTCCTACACTGGCCGTACACCACTGGTGATCGTCGAGGGGACACTGAATAGTGCACGGTACATCCAAACCGTCATCGAGCCCATCGTTCTACCATTCCTAGACCGGCAAGGGAACTTGCTGTTCCAACAGGA
Source organism: Schistocerca piceifrons (assembly GCF_021461385.2). Taxonomy (NCBI): domain Eukaryota; kingdom Metazoa; phylum Arthropoda; class Insecta; order Orthoptera; family Acrididae; genus Schistocerca; species Schistocerca piceifrons. The sequence continues at coordinate 376,212,587 of NC_060138.1, forward strand.
CAATGCACGTCCGCATGTATCCCGTGCCACCCAACGTGCTCTAGAAGGTGTAAGTCAACTACCCTGGCCAGCAAGATCTCCGGATCTGTCCCCCATTGAGCATGTTTGGGACTGGATGAAGCGTCGTCTCACGCGGTCTGCACGTCCAGCACGAAAGCTGGTCCAACTGAGGCGCCAGGTGGAAATGGCATGGCAAGCCGTTCCACAGGACTACATCCAGCATCTCTACGATCGTCTCCATGGGAGAATAGCAGCCTGCATTGCTGCGAAAGGTGGATATACACTGTACTAGTGCCGACATTGTGCATGCTCTGTTGCCTGTGTCTATGTGCCTGTGGTTCTGTCAGTGTGATCATGTGATGTATCTGACCCCAGGAATGTGTCAATAAAGTTTCCCCTTCCTGGGACAATGAATTCACGGTGTTCTTATTTCAATTTCCAGGAGTGTATATATATATATATATATAAAATTCCCGGTAATCAGTTGCAACAATTATGGATATAATAAGTTGTTGAAAGTCGTTTGTCGTGGAAAAACTGGCGACTTCGAACATCATTATGTTTTCCGCAAACAAAGTTGTATTTCACAAATGTTATTAATTGTCTTCATAATGGTAACCACGTATAGTTGACGGAAGACGTAGAAACGAATACGTATAGCGTAAGTCAAACGTTCGAATTAGAATAGAGACCCCACGAACACAAACTTGCTGTGGCAGGTATGAAATATAAACTCCGTTACTCGCTCGTTACACTTGAAGGACAGATGTTGAATGGGCCGAAACGAGCCGCCCCATAACAGCGTAGTTGCCTGCTAACTTCGAAAGAAGGTAGATGCTTTCCTTAGCGCAACTTATAACATCGTCGAAAATCAGTGTGGATGGGACAGCTTTGGTACACCCTGTTAAACAAACGGAAAAATGGAGGCGGTACAATTGGAGAGCCATCCGCCTTCACCAACATGCATAAGCAATTCATTAATAGTTTATATATATATATATATATATATATATATATATATATATATATATATATATATATTTGAATTGCAAAAAACTAATAATAAAAAAACATTGCATGGCGCGAGATTCGATCCGGCGACCTTCGGATTACGAACCCCAGCGCTTACCGCTGCGCTATGACGCTGTAGAAAGTCATTAATCGTGGAGAGTATTTCACCGCAACGGTTTCTTTTAACTGTCGATTTTCTCGACAACGGCTGAGAAGTGCATCTTGGTGCTTTGCCACATTACACCTCTGGCCATGAGCTTTTATTATGCGCAGTATGAATCGAATCTGAATTTCACAATTGGCGGCCTCCCCTTGTTAGTACAGCACTATTCCCGTTCCTGCTTTCAGAAGTACTGGAGCAGTCCGTACTCTCTTAGAGAGTGACTGGAGTTGATATCAACACCGATTGGTTGAGAGCTCTGGACGCCATTTTTGTACCTATCTTGTGTTTACTTTGGTTGAAAGGAAGGATGGAGGGTTGGAGTTCAACACCCCGTCGGTAGCGTTACTGAGCACAAGCTCGGATTACCAAGGGATGGGGAAGGATATCAGCTGTACACTATGTTAATGCAGGGCTTCTTCCTGTATCAGTTATCGCAGCAGTGTCGTTTTACATGTCGTAAAGCGTCGTTCACGGTTACAGAGATAATGTTTATATGAATGAGGTTAATTTTCTGAAGACTACAGATGTGTGTTTTCTTTCTTTCGTATGATTCATGAAGGCTAAGAGGCAGACGACGGGAACTTTAATCTCGCATGGAATGTTGACGTCGGCGGACGGAAACTTCAGAGAGCCGTAGGTCACGCGCAATGAGAAGATGGCGGACGTTTCCCTGAAGTTTTCGGCACAGGGGGCGAGTCAGCTAACGTTGACGTAGCGCTCTACGAGTTTTCGGGCGTCACCTCCTGCTGTTTCTCGTTGAGAACCCATTTTATCACGTGAAACACAAAATAAGCTCTGCGATATTTCGGCAACGTGCCACGTATAGTAGAACCAATAGGAAAGATGAACGCTCCCAACGGCACAAGCAGACAGCAAGACGACATAGCGTTGTGTTCAGCACAATCTCATATTCGATGGGTTTTATGTTAAACGTTACATCCTAAGAATACAATGTTGTTTCTAAGCACCAGCACGTTGAATGCCTCGAGAACGAAAAGTTACTGGTAAGGTTTGTTGTAATAAAATGGTGACGAACGTCGTTGAAATGTGTTTTCTTATAGGACAACTATCCAAGGAGTTCCACCCAATAATATCCAAACAACAGACTCTGTACATAATTTATTAAATTGCCAATACTAAACTCTTTTAAATAACAACAATTTCATGTAACTTACAAAACTTAACAAATGGTTAAAGAGTGAGCCTTAAAAACAATAACGGCGGCTTGCCACCATAAAATCAAGAACCTTTTACAACAGTGCTTTTAGAGTTTATCCAAAAGACAAAATCCAGTAATAAGTTAACTTGGCATTACAATTTAAAATGGTTTATATAATAAACTTTAGAAAGATAATGGCGCTTGCCACCATAAAATGAAAGAAGCGCAACACACAACCAATAAATATAATAACAAAATAATTTGACACAACCAAAGGGCGCGGGTAACTCCCAACGCAATCACAAACGAGCGAGCTCTCAACACTTCGGAGCCTTCCCACTAGAAACGGTCCCCAAAATAAACCGCTGAGCTCCCCGACATGCCTCCCACAACTGCCCATCACTTACGCACCTTGGTTATATTCTGTAACACACGACAGATAATATCAACACAAGATAAAATTCAAAAATACAGTATGACATCCCGACAGCACATGATAACCACGGCGCCATTAACTCGGGCGCTCATAATAAGTGCCGGAAGCCAACACACAAATCTCAAACAATTCTCGCTTCCCAAAACGAAACACTAAAAGCCAAGCGCACATGAATAGTCAAACCATAGTCTTAGAAATGCCTTAACGACACCAAACGCAACTATTCCACCAAGTTAATAATAAGACAATAAAAAAATACAGAACATACCACTATATGCTGTTACACAACCTAATTGACTAGATCGTGTTGCTCAGGTCCCAGAAGACCACATATACCAAGGAGCAGTAATTCACTATGTGTATACTGTACTAAACCACCCTTTTAGGCAGACTTTACCTAACACATCTACTGCTAAATGTACCAGATATGAACGCAACTCCAGGAAGGAATCCAGTTGAGGCCGGCCGTTGTGGGCGGGCGGTTCTAGGCTTTTGCGTCCGGAACCGCGCTGCTGCTACGGTCGCAGGTTCGAGTCCTGCCTCGGATATGGATGTGTGTGATGTCCTTAGGTTAGTTAGGTTTAAGTAGTTCTAAGTTCTAGGGGACTGATGACCTCAGATGTTGAGTCCCATAGTGCTCAGAGCCATTTGAATCCAGTTGAGCAAATAAATTAGTACCAACAAATATCGTAACGAGCCACACACACAGCAAAAAGTTCCAACAACACCGTCCCACATCAGAAACCGCTGCTAGAGCTTCCAGGGGAAAATCTGAAGAGACAACCGAGCCCCACACCCTAACCTGGCAGACGACTCCAGAATTCAGCATCTAGTTGTCTCTGGGCCAGAGTATCACAGGACCCTACCGGACCTCCACATCAGACAGGTAGGAAGAACAAGTACGCCGACTCCAATTAATCACCACCGCATGGCCAGCACAGCGGCGAGTCGCCTCCGCCCCAGACCACTCTGCTCATATTGCGAGGCACAACAACCTTAGCGCTAGTCACTAGCAGGTCAGGCAGAGCGAACTTCACGTTCCGTGCACTAGCCGGAAAACCAACTACCCTCTCGCTTTCCGCCGGCCACCGCAAACACACGCTAGCGACGTCATAGCTAATCGCCACCGGAGCGCCACCCGCACCAGGACAGCGAACTATAATTGATTACAGTGCGCGCTCTGAACAAGATCATAGGTTAGCGGCGCACGCCATATCAGTGGTGTTGGTGGTTAAAGAATTTTCATGTTATGTTATTTTTACGATGTAACTTGCTTGTAATGAGAGTTCACCGTATTAAGGTAAAGACCCATGCAAGATTCATTATAACTTGTCGCAATTCTTAAAGAAAAAATGGAAATATCGTGTGGCTTGGGCCTCCCGTCGGGTAGACCGGTCGCCTGGTGCAAGTCTTTTTAGTTACCGCCACTTCGGCGACATGCGCGTCGCTGGGGATGATGAGCACAACACAACACTCAGTCCCTGAGCGGAGAATATCTCCGACCCAGCCGGGAGTCGAACCAGGGCCCCTTTGCCAGCTATCGGGGCGGACACTATTCTCGTAATTTATTACATAACTAAATGTCAATAATCTTTCATGACTTAAAGTACAGCATAGCGTAATTTGTTGAGGCACCGCGATAAACAATGAGCGTTTTTTTTTCGGAGGAGAGTCCGTTCCTCACCGCATCCTTCTTTTTTTTCACCTTCGCGGTTTCTAAAAGGTTGTCGGATTACCATACGAATTAACAGAAATAATTTCTGTAACATTTGATGTTATGTAAATATAAGTCACGATCTGTCAGGAATAAGTGTGCTTGATTTGATGACCTTTTATAAGCTGATTTCTTTCCTGAGTGGACATCAATCTTCTATTTTTGTCTTACTACACGTACACCGATATCAATGTTTCTATTTATGAATGCCACAGAGAGAATAACATGACTAGCACAGGGTCAGGAAAGGAATCGTGCGTTTAAATAGAGCTAACTTCGGAACTCTGCATGCGTCCATTTTTGTGAACAAACTGTATGGTTTGCGAGATGAATAAATCCGACAACATTTACTCGAGTGCGCGGAGAGCGCAAAATCACGTCAAACAACTCGTGCCGTGTGCCGATGGCTTTAGCTGCTAGAAAAAATGTTATAAAAGCAATGTAAATGTATTTCATAACGAAAATGGAAGTGTTGTATGCTCAGTTTTATGGTAGCCGCGCCGGCTTTGTTACTTCGGAAAAGAAGATAAAGGCGTCTCTGGAATTTATTATTTTGGAAAGTACTGAATCCGATTTATTTGCACTGAGATCTGTCTGATGATCTGAACAGCAGTGATTTTTTGCTCAAGGGGAATTTGAAATATATTACGACGCAAACAGAAAGTGCTTTTTAATCTCTGATTTAGCAAGTTTACTAGAACTGACATCAGCTATGAATCTCGGAATGATATCAAAGCTTAGGAATCTGACGGACGTTATCAATGAAACGTCATTAGTTCTGTCATTCAGGATGTGGTAAGTGATTACAAATAACGTAACTAATCATTTCCTATAACTGAGAGTTTTAATACGCCAGCCACAGATACTTGCACTCGCCGTCCTTGGTATCAACAGTAATCATTAGTCGACATGTAACTGAAATAAACAGAGAGAGGGAGAATCTTTGACTGAACTCACGTAATTCTTTTCGGAAGATAATTTCTTGAAGTATTAATACCACTAGCGGAGAAACTTGGCGTTACCCAGGTACGTGTTTATAGGTGTGTGTCCACACCCATACCGCACAGCGTCTCAGCGTCTGGCCTTGCGCTTAATGTTTATAACGTCATATCAGTTAAACTATATGTTGTACAATGATATAATTTTGTAAGTACATTCAGCTCCATATGTGGATGTGGTCTGCAGAATGTGTTGTGATCGTAGCTGAAACGAAGTAATAAATTTAAACGTCATGCAAGATGCGACAGTTTTTCTGGTATCTCATTGTTTATGACGCCATATCCCCTAATCTATGTGTCGTACGATGATATAATTTTGCATTTACATTCAGTGGTACATGTGCATACTGTCTGCCAGTGAGTTCCGAATGCAGTTGGTAGTAAAGAAGCAATAAATTATAATGCCGTGCGACAAATATTTTTCCTTTCATCATTTTTCAGGGGCTGTCAGCGTGAAAAAAGTTTCGTAAAAGTTTGAAATTATGTGTAAATTTTGTTGCAAGTAGCCACGTTCTTTCATTCTCAAATACAGGATGAATTAATTGTGGGAATTCACGCGTCGCGGGCTACACTCGTTTCTCATGAGCACACTCACCGTTTTGACTGGTGTGTGGTTGTTACACCCACAGCTATTGTCGCCTGACAGAAGGCGAACTAAGTTTGTTTGAAATCGGTCCAACAGTTTGGGAGGAGATGCGTGACAAACACACACACACACACACACACATGCATATATTCATTATTATTCTTCGGATACGTACAAGTGTGGTTAGGAGCGATCTTTGTAGAGAAGGTAATGGAATTTTGTATTGCAAAACGAACTCCATTAAGACACACTCTGCCGCAAGATTACGAAACCTAATGTTGCATGGAATCCCTATGAGACAATTGCGATGTGACCCACTTCGAGATGGAGCATCTCCGTTTCTGCTGGAGCGATTTAGGGTAACGTGAATCTGGATGACCGGACAGGGATTTGAATCGTCGTCCTACCGAATCGCAGTCCAGTGTGCTAACCGCTGCGCTACCACCCTCCGTGTTAGGGCTGCAGTAGCGTGCGCGATTCTATTGTGGACCGATTTTAGCGCTCCCAGCACCTATTCTATGACATAATTACTTGCAAACATAAGTACAGTAGGTCCTAGTGGACTCCTACACGCCCTCTGAGCTGTGACTTCCTGCGATTCTCTTGGCAGGATACTTTCTCTGTCGTTGTTATGCGGTTTGCGGCGTCCTGGTTGGCTAGCGCCCTCTATTTAGGACGGCTGCGACTCGTCGGGTGAGACTCGGGTCGAGGGCAGTCACGAAGACTCGGTCGGCGGCAGTGACAGAGGGAAGACAGCGCACGGAGCATCGCGAGTAGTCAGTCGGCGCTTGGTGTACTGCGAGGACGCACGGCGTTGACATTCCGGCGAGCGGAACTGTAGTGCGGAAGAAGTCACCGGTCGACAAAGGCTCTAAGAGTCATGTCTGTCTCGAATCCTGAGGAGAGCGCGGGAGATTACTCTGGCGTGCATGTTAACAACGAGCTCCTAGACTAACTTTAAATGGTGAGACATTTTGGTTGAACTTTTGGATGTGATTGCTCCACGTAGTCATTCTGATTTTCGCTAGTCATTCCTTGAGCCTCTTGGACGTGGGTCCGGGATACTTGGTATTGCAAGTCCATATAAGTGCGATGTGGCCTGGTTCCGTTGCATTTATCTTGAATTAGTGTGTGCCCGATATTCGGCGATTCCTTTATTATTATTATTATTATTATTATTATTATGTTAAGTGGTCAGTATTATGAATCAGAGTTTATTGTCTGTATAACACTTCAGCCGCCAAATTAAATTGTAACTGCAAACTTCTTCCTTGTTGGCTACTATAATAGTAACAGTTTTGAGCCGTCAGATAGTGCTTTGGTATTTAAGGTTGTGTGCGGATTGTCTGGTCATTGTCACCTTGAGCTAATTGTGGTTTATAAATTTATCAAGCGAAATTTCACGTCATTGGAGTTTGTTTAATGAACTATTGCTTTAATAGTAACTGCGGTTGTCACACTATAATGTTTAACATCTCTTTGTATTTCGCATAAGAGTTTGGTTGTTGGTTTTAGTATTTTAGTGAACTGTGTATTAATACTGGGTTTTTGTGTTCTAGAAGCTGTTATTGGTGTGCGCAGACCCTCCTGCCTTTTGTTGTCACTTGAGCTTTCGAGCACGAAATTCAGACGCGCGGCCGATGTAAACGCCAAACGTCGAGAATGTGCTGATTGCTGTGTAGACCTTTCAAGCTATCATAACATCATATTTCAGAATGTTTTTCATAATAGCTAATTAACGTATTTATGAGATCTTGCTGTTTGAGTATTTTTTTAAGCCTAATAGCTTTTACAAATTGCTATTTTTCGTATTCACAAGGCCTGATAGTTGACCTTATTTCACTACTAGTGAGGTCGGCTCTACAGTTATGTTAAAGTTATATTTGTATAAAGTATTTTTTATTAATTTAAAGTTGGGCCATAAGTCTGATTTTCCTTTAATTTTTTTTAATTAATGTCATTCCTTTTACACAACTAAATAATCGGTGTAGATCACCGCAATTTGCAAATGCTAATTAATCGTTGTGTTGTTACCAGTGCTCTGTTTTAATTAACGTGGTGAAAATAAATTTTTATATTCTCAAATGGGGTCAGCATTCCACTCCAACAGCCCCTGTGCCTTGCTTACCAATCCTATACCTTACCAATCACTTCAGTTTATCGTCGATAACAGAATTATATTGCAAGTCGGATCTTCTGCGATAATTTTCGCATCGGATTTTGACACTGCTATCAGTAAATTTTTATTGCATGGTATTTACTGTATGTAATTAATATGACTGAAACAATTATTAAGAACAATTAAGATACCAGCAGTGCCGAAATGACAGGCCCAATGTTACAGCTTGGCAGCGGCCTCACAGAGAGCTAATGCACAACTGACGTTTCTCCACCGCTAACAGCAGACTGTTCGTCGACTGTTCCGCCCACGAATACCATCTGGGAAAAATGAAAGCGTAGACCTTTCCACGCAAGTATGATTTCTCTTATTTTATCACCGTAATCATTTCTCTCTTATAGCTGGGCGTCAACAAGCAAGCTCTGATTTCTCTTATTGTATCACAATGATCATTTCTCTCCATATAGGTGGGCATCAACAAATATTTTAACATTCCGAGGGCAAAGTTGGTGACTGAAATTTCATGAGAGGATCTCGCGCAACGAAAAATGTCTTTGTTTTAATGATTGCCACCCCAGCGCGCGTATTATATCCGTGACACTTTCTTCCCTGTTTCGCGATAACACAAAACGAGATGTCCTTCTTTGAATTTTTTCAATGTCCTCCATGAATCCTATCTGGTAAGGATCATATAGCGCGCAGCAACACTCTAGTAGAGGACGGAAAGCGTAACTTCTGCAGTCTCTTAGCAGACTTGTCGCGTCTTCTAGGTATTCTGCCAATAAAATACGTTCTTTGTTTGGGCTTCCCCCACAACATTTATACACGTGATTCTTCCGATTTAAGTTATCTTAATTGCAATCCGTAGGTATTTAACTGAATTGACGACCTTTAAATTTACATTATTTACAGTATAACCGAAATCTAACGGCTTCTTTTTACTGTTCATGTGGAGGATCTCATACTTTCCGCTATTCAGTGTCAATTTTTCCGCTTTTCACCCACAGATATCCCGTTTAAATCATTCTGTAATTCATGCTGATCTTCTGATGAATTTACTAGACGTTTAACGACAACATCATCTGCAAACAATGTAAGAGAATTGTTCACATTATCTCCCAAATCGTGTATATACATTAAAAACAGCAGAAGGCTTATAATACATCCTTACGGAACGCCCGATTTCACTCGACAACTTCCCGTCAATTAAAGCGAACTGTGACGGTTTTGACAGTAAATTACCAATAGAGTAGCATAAATGAGACGCTACTCCATAGTCACGCAACTGCGGAATAAACGTGTGATGCAGCCGAGCATTTCATGAAGAGGGAGAATGCCTGCTGACAACATTCCTCTTAGCTTGATCTGAACTGCCCTTGTAGATGTCGAAAAGTCACGCTTTTTGTGGCTCCAATGATAACCGTGCCACTTTCAATGCATTACACCAACAAAACTCCCTTCCCATCCTAGAGTATAGTAGCAATGCACTTGGTAATGGAGGCGGTTCACTCGTAGTTGTTTTGGTATCATTTTATTTGGTGTATAGAAATCTGATGATGGTCAGAGCACTGGAGTTGGTTGTATAAATAAAGTAGTCCATCAGCAACTCAATTTGGCAGTATGACATTCTGCAAATAAATAAAACTGAAAAAGATTCTTACGTTTACTCGGGGAATGAGAATGCACTCACATGTTTGGACTGATCTTTTGTCTTTTGTTTTCTCTGTGACAGTTTTGTTCAAAATATCTTCTCCTTCGTCATGGTAGTGCTGGAGAAACGTTAAGGTGGCGCCCATTCGCTGTTTTTTTTTTTTTCTTTTCTTTCTTCTTTTTATGGTCGGACAGCAACTTGGTAACCATCTCGCAAAGAGTGTGCCTTACTGAAGTACCTCACTCACAATGGTATAGAGAACTGACCTTGAATTTTCAGGAAAGAAAATAACATAGAAATTTTGAACGAAGGATTTTCTCGAATCGCTTGATCCACACGCTGAGTAAGATCGTCAGTTGACACACGTCCTGCCTCAGAGTCAGTGCAACAGTGCCGCATTTGCTGTCACTCATGCAACTTTCACCGTACACATTATTCAATTGTCGATGAATTTGGGCTGCGCTGCAACTCTCAGCATGAATAAATCCAATAATAGCGCGCACTTCACTCTTGGCGAGAGACTCCACAGTCCCAGACATGTTTTAGGGGCTCAGAACTAACAAGTGCGAGGTGAGGCGATCGAGGGGCATACTAGAGGCACTGCGAAACACATCTGCGCAAAGCTTCATCGGATTAGCACTGTGCTTTTAATTTTACGACCGATCTGACCTTAAAAGAAAAAAGGCCCGCATATATTGGCCATGAAGTGGCTGGTGTAAAACGAGCATTAATTGTCTCATGTAAGTAAATACTCGGTCAAGCACCAAAAATCTGATTTAGAGATAATCAAAAAATGTGTATACCAGTTATACAAAAGTAGTATAAAAGTCGTGCATCGGGACACAAACACAAAAGCTATAAAAATTTCATTTCATGTATGTATTTTCGTTCTATGGTAGTAGGTTTAAGAATAAAATGATACAAAATCTGAAAAAGATTAAACGTCCTGTATGTTATGGTTTAGACAGAAATAACGATGTAAGTGCATCTTACTCATTTTCACTCATTTCACAACGTTCTCGCAAAACCATTTACTCACATCTTTTACAAATGAAATCATTTTATCTAAATCTCATCTCTTTTCTTCAGTCAACCTAGGTTCACAGTGTAGTCTTTCCAGCTGCACCTTTTGAACACCAGAAGGCTCACCGCTCTTGGTGAAGATGTAATCTTCCAAAATGTTCAAATGTGTGTGAAATATTAGGGACTTAACTGCGAAGGTCATCAGTCCCTAAGCTTACACACTACTTAACCTAAATTATCCGAAGGACAAACACACACACCCTTGCCCTAGGGAGGACTCGAACCTCCGCCAGGACCAGCCGCACAGTCCATGACTGCAGCGCCATAGACCGCTCGGCTAATGCCGCGCGGCTTGTAATCTTCCTTGAGCTCTTCAACTGCATTGAGAGTTCACCGAACGTGCAGTACCCCTAGTCATTCAGCGTTCAGCAGTCAGTCTGATCCACTATGTTCTTGAAATATGCAGAGTGGTGAAATTCGTATTTTTTCAGCAGCTGACTTAAAGTTGTAACAATCGCTTTCTTGTGCAACAGTCACTGCGTATGTTATTGTGGAGTCGGTGATGGGGGTGACTAAATCTTTCGGAACTTCACACAGAGCTACCCTCTTTTGTGTCTCACTGTGGACAAAATTACGGTCGCATGACATAAGAGAGTCCTTTCACCAAATACTTGTGATCTGAAACTTCCTGGCAGATTAAAACTTTGTGCCGGACCGAGATTCAAAGTCGGGACCTTTGCCTTTCGTGGGCAAGAGCTCTACCATGTGAGCTACACAAGCACGACTCACGCCGCGTTCTCACAGCTTTACTTCTGCCAGTACCTCGTCTCCTACCTTCCAAACCTCTCCTGCGAACCTTCCAGGATACTTGTGTTCTATTTCCGTAAAGTAACCCTTTACTGTGAGTTAAGTATAGTTAACTATACATTCATAATCATAACTTTTGTTGATACGAAAATCATTTCATTAATAAATGTAACGCATTAAAATGCTTCAACATTACTTACGCTGATTGCAAGAATTATAATAAATGTTAAAGTTACAGTCAAGATCTGCCTGGTGTTTGGGGGGTTTCTCTAGATGGAACTACAATATTGTCTTTTCGATTATATTCCTTTCATTTCGTTGCGTAATTTCTTCCTGTCTCTTTGAGGACTACGTTCACCTCTCTTCCTCCATTTTGGTGCAGTCTACCTTTCCATTTTACAATACTATGTATTATTCACATGTAATGGTCACCTAAGCAATGTCCAGTTGTTACGAAGAAACCACACGGCTACTTATATTGTCAGAAAATCGCTCAAGTGCACGCCAAGACACTAACAAAGAGTTGGAGCATGGCTCCTTATTTGAAAATTGATGTTGGTATTAGATATAAGTGCCATCTTTAGTCAGCTGTAAACTCTGTTACATGCTGCTCTGGCGCTTGTGTTAATGTATGCTTCTTTGTGTATGTTGTGTCGGACACGTCAGAAAGTATATACGGCGAGACGGGGAATGATCTCTTCAGTCAGATGCACACGAGATCGAACTCTTACGGGAATCGGGGAAATGCCGCGATTAATAAGGATAATGGGCAATTGGCACTTCATCAGTAGTGTGTAGATATGGTGGGAATTTGGATCTTATCGGAAGCGTGCTAGAGTAGTCCGTGCAGATGCTACGACCATTGTGTCGGGTTGGCTAATGCGCTATAGGCCGCTATCAGGTCGGCCGCACTTTCAGATGTGCAAGCCGCCAGTTACGCCGCCGCGTTTCGTACAGTCGCGACCGTGGCACGAGGTCGCTGACACCAACGATTACGCCACTGCCAATGAGATGTAAGCATTCCCTCTCTGGAGCTGCAGCGCTCCAAAGGCGGATTCTGACATTCATGCACTGACCCAATTTGTGTATTTGCCAGTTGAATAACATTTACAGCCCTTCATAGTGGCCAGGCTCGTAACCTACTAAATAAGTACTGCATTGGAGATTGTTTGATTTGTAAATTTGCGGTATCTGTACATGTTACTAAACGGGGTAGAGTGTCAAATGGGCCGACTTGGAGCAGGAAAAGCACCACAAGAAGTTTTTAATTTCCCCATTCTATACTTTTACAAATAAATTCATAAAACTTTGTTAGCCTGACCAGGAAGGATTCAGGATTCACACTTATGGCAGCGGAACTTCAAAGACATTGCACAATAAAATTTTTTTACCTGTGAAATTTCATCATTTTTTAAACTTATTATTGGCTGAATTTGTTGCGATAGGTACACTTTTCTTCATAAGTAAGAAAGATCCTAAGATGAACTTTGCACAGCATACAAACCATACTTACAGGTGTATGAAACTCTAGAATTCTCCAAATCTATTACAAACTGTGGTGATTAAGATAATTCACTATAAAATATGAGTTTCTTCTAAACATGAAGTTTAAAGTGCCACAGGTTATTGATTTTCTCATAAGTTAAGTACACTACTGTCCACTAAAATTACTACACTACGAAGATGACGTGCTACAGACGCGAAATTTAACCGACAGGAAGAAGATGCTGTGATATGCAAATGATTAGCTTTTCAGAGCATTCAGACAAGGTTGACGCTGGTGGCGACACCTACAACGTGCTGACATGAGGAAAGTTTCCAACCCATGTCTCATACGCAAACAGCAGTTGACCAGCGTTGCCTTGTGAAACGTTGTTGTGATGCCTCGTGTAAGGAGGAGAAATGCGTACCATCACGTTTCCGACTTTGATAAAGGTCGGATTGTAGACTATCGCGATCGCGGTTTATCGTGTCGTGACATTGCTGCTCGTGTTGGTCGAGATCCAATGACTGTTTGCAGATTATGGAATCGGTGGGTTCAGGAGGGTAATACGGAACGCCGTGCTGGATCACAACGGCCTCGTATCACTAGCAGTTGAGATGACAGGCATCTTATCCGCATGGCTGTAAAGGATCGTGCAGCCACGTCTCGATCCCTGAGTCAACAGATGGGGACGTTTGCAAGACAACAACCATGTGCACGAACATTTCGACGACGTTTGCAGCAGCATGGATTATCAGCTCGGTGACCATGGCTGCGGTTACCCTTGACGCTGTATCACAGACAGGAGCGCCTGCAATGGTGTACTCAACGACGAACCTGGGTGCACGAATGGCAAAACGTCATTTTTTCGGATGAATCCAGGTTCTGTTTACAGCATCATGATGGTCGCATCCGTGTTTGGCGACATCGCGGTGAACGCACATTGGAAGCGTGTATTCGTCATCGTCATACTGGCGTATCACCCGGCGTGATGGTATGGGGTGCCATTGGTTACACGTCTCGGTCACCTCTAGTTCGCATTGACGGCCCTTTGAAAAGTGGACGTTACATTTCAGATGTGTTACGATCCGTGGCTCTACCCTTGATTTGATCCCTGCGAAACCCTATGTTTCAGCAGGATGTTGCACGGCCGCATGTTGCAGGTCCTGTACGGGCCTTTCTGGATACAGAAAATGTTCGACTGCTGCCCTGGCCAGAACATTCTCCAGATCTCTCACCTATTGAAAACGGCTGGTCAATGGTGGCCGAGCAACTGGCTCGTCACAATACGTCAGTCACTACTTTTGATGAACTGTGGTATCGTGTTGAAGCTGGCTGGGCAGCTGTACCTGTACACGCCATCCAAGCTCCGTTTGACTCAATGCCCAGGCGTATCAAGGCCGTTATTACGGCCCGAGGTGGTTGTTCTGGGTACTGATTTCTCAGGATCTATGCACCCAAATTGGGTGAAAATGTAGTCACATGACAATTCTAGTATAATATATTTGTCCAATGAATACCCGTTTACTATCTGCATTTCTTCTTGGTGTAGCAATTTTAATGGCCAGTAGTGTAATATCTACAGTTTCATACACCTGTAAGTATGGTTTGTATACTGTGCAAAATTCGCCGAAGTATGTCTCTTACTTACAAAGAAAAGTGTGCCTATCGCAACAAATGCAGCCAGTAGTAACTGAAAATGTGATGAAATTTAACATCTAAAAATTTTGTGTTATGTTTGTGAACTTCCACTGCTATGAGTGTGACTCCTGAATCCTTCCTGGTCATGCTAAAAAAGTTTTATGAATTTATTTGTAAAAGTATAGCCTGTGGAATTAAAATGTCTTTGGATGCCTCTCCTGCTCCACGTCGACCCTTTTGACGTCCTACCACCTTTACGCTACCGTTAACAACTGACACGGCAACTGCAACAACGAAGTTGCATATTACTTTTAATATTTGGTAAATAATAATAATGGCGTGTGACGAGTGCCTCCCGTCGGGTAGACCGCTCGCCTGGTGCAAGTCTTTCGATTGGACGCCACTTCGACGACTTGCGCGTCGATAATATTTGATATCAGATGTAGAATAAATTAATATCTCAATTCTCTGCTCATGAACGGCACTGTTCCTCGCTCCTACGTCCACTAGAACTATACAGCGTGCAAGGAAGTTATAACAGCCCAGTGATCAGAACATCCGCCTAATAACAACGAGACCACGCTTCGCATCCCAGCCTGACGTAAATCTTCAGCTTTCTCTATTGATTTCAATCACTGCCTGCTCGCAGCTAATGTCTGTAATTCCTATCTATCTTAAAATATGTGTTGCTGGCCTTGGCATTTGCAGCTGAATTTCACCAACAACTCAATTTTTTCTCTTTCTGCGCTTGACCCGTTATTTATTTACATGCCACAAGTATTGCATGCATGAGGTGGTCTCCACCAGCGGTGGCGGACAGCCAGCCCGGTAATCCCGGCGGCAGGTTATCCACTTAGCGGAACACCGCGCGGGCCGTGCGATGCTCACCGCACGGAGGCGTCCAGGCGGCGAGGCGTTAATATCACAGGCGGAGCGCGCTGCCATGCCGCGGCCAATAACAGGGATCAGCCGAAATTGCGGGCCGCTGCCTCCGCCGCTGACGTCACGCCTTTATTACGGAGGACGCGTGGCGACCGAGCGCCGGCCCGGCGGCCACGCCAGGCGAGCCGAGCCCGTTAGCAATTCCGGCGGCGCCTCCGGACGCCGGACCAATACCTCGCGGCACGCCGCAGCGCCGCCGCGGGCATACCTGCCGCTCCTACCTGCGCGTCGGCCGGCCGGCCGGCGCTGCCACTGCCTCCAGCGTCCAGCGCCCTCACCAAACTTGCATGCACTGCGGCTTCTCGCACGGAGCTGCACGACTTTCAGCCGAGTCCGGTAGGAAAGTATTTCAGATGAGGCGAAGAAAGACGCTTTACTAAGTACATACATTTACGGTAAACAAACTACAAGCCTAAGCGTCACCCTCAGCTCTTCATGCATGTACCACCAGCTAAGCATGCGACTTTCAGAACCCTTGTAAACTCGTACCATACGCTGAAGAGCCAAAACATGACTGCACGCTTGATAGCGCGTCGGTCACCTCTCGAACACAATAAAGCAGCGATTCCGTGGTGGATGGACTAGACAAGTTGGTTTGGGGTGGGTAGTTTGGAGGAGGGGAGGGGGGAAGACCAGACAGAGAGGTCATCGGTCTCATCGGATTAGGGGAGGATGGGGAAGGAAGTCGGCCGTGCCCTTTCGCAGGAACTATCCCGGCATTTGCCTGGAGCGATTTAGGGAAATCACGGAAAACCTGAATCAGGATGGCCGGACGCGGGATTGAACCATCGTCCTCCAGAATGCGAGTCCAGTGTGATAGCCACTGCGCCACCTCGCTCGGTGACTAGACAATTCCTTGCTATGTTTCCCGAAAGGTACACGAGTTGCACAAAAATGTGGAAACGGTGCCACCCTCAGCTCTTCATGAATGTGTCACCGGGCAATCACGCGACTTTCAGGACCTTTATAAACTCATTCCATACACTGACGATCCAAACCTACACGCTTGATAACGCGTTGGTCACTACTGGAATGCAATAAAGCAGCGATATTGCATGGACTAGACAAGTCCTTGCTAGGTTTCCCCAAAGGTACAGGTGTTGGACAAAAATATGGGCCGCGCGGGGTAGTCGCGCGGTCTAGGGGGTCTTGTCACGGTCCGCGCGGCTCCCCCTGACGGAGGTTCGAGTCCTCCCTCGGGCATGACTGTGTGACATCCTTAGCGTAGGTTAGTTTAAATTAGATTAAATAGTGCGTAAGCTTAGGGACTGATGATCTCAGCAGATTGGTCCCATAATACTTTACCACATATTTCCAAATTTTCCAAAAATGTGGAAACGCCATTAGAAATGCATGCCTGAACATAAATAACCACTCCGTCTCCAGGCCACAAGTGGCCCGTCGGGACCATCCGACGGCCGTGTCATCCTCAGAGGAGGAAGCGGATAGGAGGGGCGTGGGGTCAGCACACCGCTCTACCGCTCGAGTAGCTCCTCAATAGGCATCACGAGGCTGAGTGCACCCCGAAAAATGGCAACAGCGCATGGCGGCCTGGATGGTCACTCATCCAAGTGCCGACCACGCCCGACAGCGCTTAACTTCGGTGATCTCACGGGAACCGGTGTATTCACTGCGGCGAGGCCGTTGCCTGAACATAAATGCAGACCAAAGAAATTACATTGTTCCAGAGTCCTTTTGAAGTCTCAAACGCCTATAACGCATATATGCAGACTGAAGCGACAAATGAAAATTTGTACCAAGGCCTAGATTCGAACCCAAGTCACGTGCTCCTCGGTGGACGGAAGTGTGAAAGGGAATGTGGCTTGAGATGTGGGGGAGGGGGGCGTGCTACGGTAAACTTTGCAATTGTGTAAACTCACTCTGCGAGGGTGGCGTAGTGGTTAACATATCGGCCTAGTGAGCAGGAGACCCGGGTTCGAATCCCAGCCTTGGTACAAATTTTCATTTGTCACTTCAGCTTCATATACAGGGTGAGTCACCTAACATTACCGCTGGATATATTTCGTAAACCACATCAAATACTGACGAATCGATTCCACAGACCGAACGTGAGGAGAGGGGCTAGTGTAATTGGTTAATACAAACCATAAAAAAATGCACGGAAGTATGTTAACACAAACCTACGTTTTTCTAAATGGAACCCCGTTAGTTTTGTTAGCACATCTGAACATATAAACAAATACGTAATCAGTGCCGTTTGTTGCATTGTAAAATGTTTATTACATCCGGAGATATTGTAATCTAAAGTTGACGCTTGAGTACCACTCCTCCGCTGTTCGACCGTGTGTATCGGAGAGCACCGAATTACGTAGGGATCCAAAGGGAACGGTGATGGACCTTAGGTACAGAAGAGACTGGAACAGCACATTACGTCCACATGCTAACACCTTTTTATTGGTCTTTTTCACTGACGCACATGTACGTTACCATGAAGGGTGAGGTACACGTACACACGTGGTTTCTCTTTTCAGTTACGGGGTGGAATAGAGTGTGTCCCGACATGTCAGGCCAATAGATCTTCAATGTGGTGGCCATCATTTGCTGCACACAATTGCCATCTCTGGCGTAATGAATGTCGTACACGCCGCAGTACATCTGGTGTAATGTCGCCGCAGGCTGCCACAATACGTTGTTTCATATCCTCTGGGGTTGTAGGCACATCACGGTACACATTCTCCTTTAACGTGTAAGAGGTCCGAGCAGATGTAATTTCGATGTATTGCTCATGCGCTGCCTGCGATATGCAAGGTCTCTGACCAGAGAGCAGTGTTGACTGCAGTAGGACCTGTGTAACTGTAGCAGTAAGTTGTGGCTAGTCTGGAGTCTGCTCTGGTCTGGTATGGTGTATCGTGTTGGCTGGCCCAGTCGCGGTGCAGCGATGCCGGAGCCTGAGTATTATTGTATAAGGTAAAAAGCAGCCTCGCGCATATGTAGTAATGTTATCTCAAGTCGCATGTAAATGTTTTAAAGCTCTCGTAATAATAATCTTCCTCATAAAAAGTAACTTTTAATAACCATTCATTTCAATTTAAAGAATTTACTAATTTCTCCCATCCATGATCATCCCGATTATTGCAATAGAAAAATCAGTTGCTCCCTTTCATAAATGACAGATAGGTCGGCCAGCATTGCACAGAGCTGTGCCGGAAAAATTTATTGTAAGAGCGGATATATCCGGCGACTTCACTGAGGTACGAATTTTTCCTTTTTTTTATTCAGAATGATCTTTCAGGGCCATGACGCAGCTCTGCTGTCGTCCAAAATTTACCAGGTTAAATTCACAGTGAATTATTGAAAAGTCATAAGTGAGCGACAATTTAATTGAGAGGTTACTTACATTGTTTTATTACCAGGTTACTGAATTTATTTTTTATTGGGACGTTACACTGAATGTGAATGACATAATTATAATTTTTACTGTTGAGAGGTTTAGGAATTTTTCTGTTATGAGGTCACGCTAAATGTGAATGAATTTTGTGGGTAGATTAAATGTAAACGAATTTGCGTGGAGGTTAATGTGAAAAGAATTTTGTAGGGAGGTTATAAATGTAAATGAATTTGTTGGGAGGTTACACTGTGAAAGAATTTTGTTTTGAGGTTACACTAAATTAGAATCTTATCCATAATATTTATTTTATTTTGTGGGGAGGTTACAAACGTACCCCACAGAAAGAAGTCCAGAGGTGTAAGATCAGTAGATCGGGCTGCCCAATTTATGCGTCCTCCACGTCCTATGAAACGCCCGTCGAACATCCTGTCAAGGGTCAGCCTAGTGTTAATTGCGGAATGTGCAGGTGCACCATCATGCTGATACCACATACGTCGACGCGTTTCCAGTGGGACATTTTCGAGCAACGTTGGCAGATCATTCTGTAGAAACGCGATGTATGTTGCAGCTGTTTGGGCCCCTGCAATGAAGTGAGGAACAATGAGGTGGTCGCCAATGATTCCGCACCATACATGTACAGTCCACGGTCGCTGTCGCTCTACCTGTCTTAGCCAGCGAGGATTGTCCACGAACCAGTAATACATGTTCCGTAGATTCACTGCCCCGTGGTTTGTGAAACCCGCTTCATCGGTAAACAGGTAGAACTGCAACGCATTCTCTGTTAATGCCCATTAACAGAATTGCACTCGATGATTAAAGTCATCACCATGTAATTGCTGATGTAGCGACACATGAAACGGGTGAAAGCGGTGACGATGCAGTATGCTCATGACACTACTTTGACTCAGTCCACCGGCTCTCGCAATGTCCCGTGTACTCATGTGTGGGTTCATGGCAACGGCAGCTAACACACCCAACTGCAACCGCTTCTCCTGTGACGGGCCTGTTACGGACCCGTTTGCGTGGTACGACCATACCTGTTGCATACAGTTGGCGGTAGATGTTTTGCAATGTGCGGCACGTTGATGCTCTCTGTCCGGGTACCGTTCTGCATACACCCTGCAGGCTTCAGCTGCATTTCGTCGACACTCGCCATAGATGAGTATCATCTCCGCCTTTTCAGAGTTCGAATACACCATGGTCACAGTTCCTACAACACTACACTATCACAGACGTCTGGTAACACGGTGTACCACAGTTGGTCTTCGTGCGGAGACGAATGCAGAATAACAATAGCAGCAAGCGCTACAAGCGGACACTGCGACAGCTAGACCAAACCACAACAGTGCACTACAGCCACACTCGTAAACACGGTCGTCATCGTAAACATGTCCCTGCAGATGCTGCTCGCCGACCGTGGCCCGTGTTTGTTACAACACGCAACTGAACGTCGGAGGTTTCAAGCGTCAACTTTAGGTTACAATAACTCCGGCTGTAATTAACATTTTACAATGCAACAAACGGCACTGATTACGTATTTGTTTATATGTTCAGATGTGCTAACAAAACTAACGTAGTTCCATTTAAAAAACGTAGGTTTGTGTTAAAAACCATACTTCCGTGCATTTTTTTATGGTTTGTATTAAACAATTATACTAGCCCCTCTCCTCACGTTCGGTCTGTGGAATCGGTTCGTCAGTATTTGATGTGGTTTACGAAATATATCCAGCGGTAACGTTAGGTGACTCACCCTGTATACATGATAGATGTATGAGACTGTAAAGGTGTCTGGAGCCGTATAGTTTCATTTCGTTCCCCCATACCTTCGGTGCTGAGATGCTATACCAACAATGCTATAAAGTTCTGATTTAGGGTGATTACCAAGTGGATTGAGGCGTGAATGGAGATTTGGATTGAGAAGGAAGGCTTGCTAGGGTGCAAAGCAACTGTGTCAGCATGATGTACTGCTTAGCACATCTGCCCAGTGAGCAGGAGACTCGTTTTCGAATGCCGACCTTGGTACAAATTTTCATATATATAGGGTGAGGCAGCTAAGTCATAATATCCCTTGTATATCTCCAACCGTAACAGATACAAAGATTCCGTTTGTACAGTGAATTGCGGGGACAGGGACTACTTGAATACATCACATTTCATGTTTGTGCCATTTTTTATTACAGAGATATGAGGCCATCTTCGTTGTTTTTCATGGAACCCTATGTTAAATTTTAGCGTAACATGATGGGCTTAAAAAGACGGTTTCAAATATGTGTATATCATAATATTTAGCCGAATAGTTTTTGAGACACAGATATGTTCTCGTATCGTGTTCGTCCTTCGAAGCGGCGTTGTCCAATGTGATCTTTCCTGTTGTGCAGAATGGTTCAAATGGCTCTAAGCACTATCGGACATGACATCTGAGGTCATCAGTCCCCTAGACTTAGAACTACTTACTGCCCGAGGCAGGATTTGAAACTACGATCGTAGCATCCCCACAATATTTCCGACGATGCCGCACCACACGTTAACACTCCACGGTTGCTGATGCCGTACCTGTCAAAGCCAATGAGGGTTCTCTATTGACCAGTAATGCATATTACGCAATTTCACATTACCGTGGTTTGTGAAAGTCGCTTCATCAGTAGAAAGCACCTGTTGAAAAAACTTTGGATCATCTTGTAGGCGCTGCAGAGCAATTCGGCAAAGTTCCTGGCGCTGTTCGAAATCCACAATGGAGAGTAGTGCTTGATGTAATGAGAGGTGAAACGGGTGATATCTGTGCCAGTGCAATATGCGTAGAATACGCATACAATGTTTGTTCCCCAATGGGGATGCTGCGTTCCAATATGCGAGGCAACACGTCGCGACGAAACAGTAGGGTCGTTATGCGCCAACGCTAAAACGCCCTCTTCATGTACCTCGCCAGTTGTAGTTTTTTGCCTTGTCCTCTGTATGGGGTTACATTATCCCAATTCAAGTAGTTTCTTGCAAATATGTGCAAGAAGCTGGCGCGTAGGACGCTCACGATCAGGATACGGCTCTCCGTATTGATTTGTTGCTCTAACAGCATTTCTTCTGCTTTCACCATACACAAGAAGCATATATAGCTTTTCTTCGTTGGTGTACATGTCTACTCCAAGAAACTGTGACGGAAACGCGACGTCTCATTACCCCAGCAGCACATTTATACCCTTCTCTCCAGCTACCTCGTGCGTCACTTTGCAGCGTTATCGAGAAGCAGGAAAACAACGCCTTCCCTGCAAAGTTCCTCAGTGGTCAACAGAAAAAGTCTCATTGGACAACGCCGCTTCGAAGGACGAACACGATACGAGAACATATCTGTGTTTCAAAAACTATTCGCCTAAATATTATGATATAAACATATTTGCAACCGTCTTTTTAAGCCCATCATGTTTAGCTAAAATTTAACGTAGGGTTCCACTTAAAAAACCAAAGATGGCCTCATATCTCTGTAATAAAAAATAGCACAAACATGAACCGTGATGTATTCAAGTAGCCCTGTCCCTGCAATTCACTGTCCAAACGGCGTCTTTGTACCTATTACGGTTGGGAAGATACAAGGGGTGTTATGACTTAGCTATCTCACCCTGTATAATGCAGATGTCTGCCAGGCTTGCAGATTGTGTTGTATTTAACCACGAGCGGCATCTATGCAGTGTCCTCAGTACGTTGCAGTGTCCGTCCTGCTCAGATCAGTGTTCTGTGTAGTTGTGAGTGCATTATGTCGAATCTAAGTGAATTCGAACGTTCGCAGATTGTTGGTACTCATAATAGTTGGTTTGGCTTCCGTAACCAAGGGACCAAAAGTATTAGGTGTTTCAAGGGGCACCGTATTGAAGGTCTATATGGGACACGGGAAAATTGGAGAAACATCATACGCTAAGTTGCAACGCAGACGAAAGTGTGTGTTGAATTATCCTGATGGCCGGTCGTTCAAGACCATTGTGGGGAAAAACACGTGAACTATAGCTGCAAAAGTCACTGTAGAACGGAATGTCGCTCCTGCGAAGACCGTCAGCACCAAAACAACACGAAGGGAACTACATAAACAGGGAATTGCAGGGAGAACTGGAGTTCCAAAACCACATGTCAGTGATGCAAATAGTCTTAACACCAAAACTTGCTGCCGAAGACTTTAAACCTGTGGAGCAGTCGAAGGAAGACGATTGGTCGGATCAGTCTTGTTTCACACTGTTTCCAGCTTCTGGACGAGTTTACGTCCCAAGAGTGAAAAATGGCGGGTTTAAATGACGGATGGTTTCTCTTCAAGGTCGCATTATTGCCAAGTACTGTGTGACCATTTTGGCTAATCAGGTATGTCCCATAGTACAATGTTTGTTCCCCAATGGGGATGCTGCGTTCCAAGCCGACAGTGTCCCTGTTCAAACAGCTCGCATAGTCCACGACTCGTTTCGTATGAGAGTGAATTGTCGATTTCCCCTGGTTACCATAGTCACTAGATCTCAATATTGTTGAGCCTCTGTGAGCCATTTTGGGGAGAAGAGCGCGTGATCGCTCCCCATCTCCATCGTCAATTCCTGAACTTGTCACTGCTTAGCAAGAAGGATGATGTAACATTCCCTTGAAAACCACACACGACCGATATTGGAAGCTGGTTTGAATTCCAACGGTTTTCCTGCACCGTATTAGGCATGGTAACGTGTTGTATTTTCGGTATCTCCATATTTTTGTCTACCACCCTAGTATGTGGCGCTATATGTCTACGGACAGGTCACACAATTCCCGTAAATAACGGGATAGCTAATAAGTTTCCTTTAATTTACGTCTATGATCACAGTCTTTTATGTTTAACAGATTAACGGTGTCGGTCTTTAATGACCATCATCAGATCTGTCTCATAAAAACGAAGTCCTAATATACTGGAGCCATAGTGACATCGTCAAATGTTAAATGCGAAATCAGCACCTGCATCGTCAAATACATATAAATCACATCACATGCACGAGTCATGTTATCAGTAAAAACGGGATAGCTGTTTGTGTGCGCGAAGATGGGACCAGGCGACACGTTTCTATTGATCCACTGACCAGCATCGATGGTCCCATGCCCACTTCAGTCGTAACTGATGATATCATTGTCTCAAGATGGGTACACCTACCGGTCGTCTGTCGCAAAGCCCCATGTTCAAATTTGCACTGAACGGAGTGCTCTGAAACACTTCTGCGTTCATCGACGTTGTATGCTGTCCTTAGATACGACACACATCACAGGGTATCATGCCTGACACAGCAGACAAACGTTCTGTGATGAAGCGTGAGCGTCCAACTTGTTGTGGCCTACTCGTGGTTTAATCGCCCATCAACCACTTTCCATAGGTGCTCATGACAGTAGCAAGAGGTGAAACGACCAGCTTCGTCGTTTCAGAGATGCTTGTTTCCAGGCTCCAGGTCATAACAATTTACCCTCTGTTAAAATTGCTAACGTCAATCGATTTCTCCATTTGCAAGTTTTCGTGCATTAGTTTTGACTCAAACTGCTGACCAGGAATAGTGTTGTTAACACTTCCAGCTATTTCAAAGAGTTTCTCAAATGAGCTACCCTTGGTAAGGACGAGAGAGTGCGAAAAAAACCAGACATTACTATACAGATAATTATAGTTGGGATTGCTCTTACTATAACCTAGCACAGTTTCACATCTTTGGAAAGACAGTTACTATGACTCTGGTTGAACCATAAATCCATCGACGGTTTTCAGAGGCGACTGTACGGACTAATACAAAAAAAAGTATCTGTGAACATGTTCTCTAAAATACATACCGTAAGAGCTATGAGCACTTATTCATCTTCGATGCCGTGAAACACATCTCTTCTACTGAAAGCTCTTTGGTTTCCATTTTTTGGGAGGACGTAGTACATATCAAAACAAGAAAAACTGTCCGTTGCTTGTGGGCTTGGAAATATGTAACTTAAGAGCTATGAGCAGTTTTTCGGTGTAAGCCGTGTGTTTGAAAGTAGCGAAGATGAAAACGTACTCATAGCTCGTGAGGTATGCATTTTAAATCAAATGTTTACTTGACTTCTCTGTTTCGAATGATGTTCCCTTCATATCCCTTAATATTGACCATTCCTCCTGGGACACACTGTATGTGTGCCTGTGTGAGTGTATGTGCGTGTACTGTGTATGTTCTAGTGATGGCTGATCGATAGGCTGCGAGAACTCTGAGAAAGAAGTGCGAGATGTGAATTTACGAAAGGGGAATTGGGGGGGAGGGGGGGAGGGGGAGTTGTAGAGCAAAAAATGGCTCTTAGCACTATGGGACTTAACATCTGAGGTCATCAGTCCCATAGAACTTAGAAGTACTCAAACCTAACTAACCTAAGGACATCACATACATCCATGCCCGAGGCAGGATTCGAACCTGCGACCGCAGCAGTCGCGCGGTTGCGGCCTGAAGCGCCTACAACCGCTCGGCCACCACGGCCTCCTTGTAGAGCAGAGAGCGAGACAGTATTAACTATACAAGGTTTTAGGGGTATGAGTGGAGATATTTTTATCTATGACTGATGACAGTGTACTCAACAACATAACATCAGTATTTGGTAATAATTATAGCTATTACGAGTAGAGTCAGTTGTAAGCTCTGCAAGATCCGTGAGCTATTTTATATTAACGTGACAAACCCTAATTCTAGGGCTATATTTTATTTTTGACACATGGATCTATGCCGACAATTGTAAAAACGCCGATGGTACATTAGTCCTTACTAATGTAAAATTGTTACCTTCTGAAGAACACGAATTTATATTTGTCGAAACCTAGGTAAAGAATTTCTTTATCCATTGCAACTGGTCGGCTGTTTATAATTTTATTACGAGTAGCATATTTTGAGGTGGGTTAGTACCTCCAAGTATGCAAGACAGAAGTAACCCGTAAATGTTTCCTTTCCCCTGGGCAGCAGGTCGGGTATTGCATTGTGGGCACATGAACGTTCACAGGTGTAGTCATCTTCCTTGTGCGGTTACGACCATGCAGAAAAAATTAGATAGTAAACTGTGTGACGTGTTTTGTGGGTCGACTGCTAGACACAGAGAGAGAACAACACACAGAAGTGGCTAAATATTAAGGTACCGAGGATCACAGTACCTGTATCTATACACGTGGCATTCTGTATACGATAAGTAACTAAGGCCTCTGTGAGTAAATGCTACTTCGAGATGAAAAGATACAAAGTGTCGTGGGAAGCGTCAGACCAGTCACACCACCTATAACAACAAAGAGATCACATAATTGAAGTTCCATAACCATATTGATTGTTACGTGATATCCACGTAAATCTCAATAGATGTCGATGTTGAATGATGAACTGAAACACGGAAGCAGAAAGAAATTTTAGTTACATGTTGGTCAAAACTTTGATGTACATAAAATAAAAGAAATAACAGGGAACTTTTGTTGTAGGCACTTTGTGCGGTGGCGATACCTATGATCATGAAACAGTGCGTGTATAGCACAAAAAAAAGACAGAAGTGCATGGACATGACTGACCTTTTATATCACATCTGTTTAAGAGGAATATCGTATAACTATTAAAACGAAAAGTATATTCAGTGCGACCGTTAAGTAGACTTTAATTGTAGCCCTCAATTCTGCTTTTATCTCGAATTTAATTTGCGTGCCCTGAGCGCAGTGCAGGCGCAGTTTACTTGGCGCGGCGCGCGTTGTAAGCAGGAAATTAACAGGGCCAGTGAAACTATAATTTCGCTGTTTGGTATGCAATTTTCTGCCAAACAGAGCGGGGCCGCAGCGAATTCCTGCAGGAAGCGCAGCGCAGAGCAGCGGCCGAAAGGACGTACAGCACCGCCGCCGCATAAATCATTATGCGCAGCTGCGACCGCACCGCAGCGCGGCACAGCGCAGTGTTATCTGCAAATGGAACCCCGTTGTAATTGTAATGAGCATTAAATATAACAAAACCAATTAACTGGCACCGGATGGCGGTTTAGGATGATTAAGTTTGTTCGACAGCAAATGTTATTCTAACGTTATTAGGGCGGGCGCTCCGCACACACAGGCGACGTAATTCAATCAATGGTATTGCTCTGCAGTCCATTCCGAAACAACCGCATATGTAATTGCCAATATAAACTAATGCCTCTGATTACTGATTCACTGTTCAATTCAGACCCGGCCGGCTATTGTCCTCGACCTGATCTTCGCCGCTGACGACCCGCCCGCTACGGCGCGTTATAACACAGAGCGCTGTAATTATTCTACGTTCATTTCTTTGCCTACTTTAACCGACTTATAGAAAACTCATCTTAGAGACGCTAATGGATTAATAAATGAATAGCATTCAATAAGTAATGCAACACATTTTTTCCGAAACCAGGTTGATTTTATTCATGATTCCACTACACTGTATTATTACCTACTCCTCTGGCTAAAACACCCTATTTCTCAACATAGTCTCCGTTTGCTGCACAACCCCACGCCACCGTACAGATATGGCCTGTACACCCGCTTGCTACCACTCTACTGGGCGACCTCGGAGCCACCGTCATGTTGCATCAGTAACCTCCACACGTACTCCTTCCCACGGAGTGCATCCTTCATTAGGCCAAACAGAAGGAAGTCGTAATGTGACAGAGCCGGTCTGTGGGTGGATGAGGAAGAACAGTCCAATGAAGTTTTGTGAGGGAGCACAGACTTGCGTGAGATTCTGCTGTTCATTTTTGTGCCACGGAACACGCTCAAGTAGTTTCTTCAGCTCGCTGAGGGTGTGTGCGGCCGGCCGGCACGCAAGAGATGGGACAGGCTTGCGCTACCTTGTTGCGATGATGACAGACTCCTCGCCCAACGACAACCCGGGATTTTGTTCACTACCAGGTCTTCGTTGACATTCTACAAGCAACTACGAATACCTGCTTCACTCTGGTTTCCCGCCGAAAGAAATTCTATGAGAGCTCTCTCCTCTGTCACCAAGTACCACTTGTCCTTTAATAAGAGAAGGTACCACTATTTGTATCTACTTTCGTAGACAACCGAACTTCTTGAGGATGTGCTATAGACGAAATTTTCAAGGCTACGTATAGCACCGCCACCTATCGGAAATTCGTGAAACTATAGTGCCTGAAGCGGAAATATTCCACGATGTCCCACAACAAATTGCGCATTTTTTTCAACCGCAGTTGCCCGAGAAAAAATGAGTTACATCTTGCTGATCACCCCTCGTACTTTCAACTTTTCTCCTGCTCAGTTGCCTTGCATCAAACACACTGTTTCTCCTAGACGATCTAAAAGACACGAATATTATAATGTGGCAAATAGGAGTTGCACTGTCGTCGTTTGATCAGCTACCACAAGACAGCACCACAGATATCATCGATAACCAGCGAAAACGGCAATGTAAGTTAACGGTAGCACGTCCGATGACGTCTGTGGTATTGCGCAATTTATTCCTTGGTAAACAAGTTCTTTTCCCAAGAGCATTGAGACTCGTTGTTGAATAATATTTTGCCAGTGGTTTTGGAGATGCATTTCGTGGGAAATACCCAGATGCCACAGTGGCGAACAATTCACTAACAATGAGATTCATCGCCCGTTTCCGATGAATGTCGAGCAATTGCAGACGGGAAGAGAACAGGGAGGCCAGCCTGAGATGAGAAATGTCTCGCAGCGTTCGCCTTCAAAAATCTGAGGATCTCTCCAAATGGTTCAAATCGCTCTAAGCACTATGGGACTTAACATCTGAGGTCATCAGTCCCCTAGACTTAGAACTACTTAAACCTAACTAACCTGAGGACATCACACACATCCATGCCCGAGGCAGGATTCGAACCTGCCACCGCAACAGCAGCGCGGTTCCGGACTGAAGTGCCTACAATCGCTCGGCCACTGAGGCCGGCTGAGGATCTGTCCAGTCTCATATTTATTACAGTAGTGATCAGAAGGCGACACAGAACTTAAAACTTCTTGCATATCTTGTGTGCAATGTGTAGGATTTGAAGGTGCCACGTAAAGAAAAATGTCTCGCTTACCGTACCTGATTTCGAACAATTGCTGACATCCAAGCAACAGCAGAATGTGACCGTGTCTTCTTCAGTGATGAGGTACTGGTTACGGTAAAACTGTATAAAGGGTTTGTTGGCATCCATAGAATAGCAGAACTTGACCGTGTTTCCTTCACTGATGAGGTAGTGGGTAAAATTTTGGAGTTTTTAAAGTATTTTTTAAATTATCCTTTAGTGTTAACGTCTACGGAAGCACCATTCCGGTTGCTAGTCGTAATTACACCCTGTTAGATGTTACATGCTGAATATATTATTATTAAATGACATGTGAACGCATGGAGCACATGACCATGCATCGCCTCCTACCAAGGGCGCTTCGCTGCTAGTTGACTTGTTTAGCGTCAGTATAGGCTCTGCTTCAAGGCTGCTTGTGTCGCAGTTATAGTCATATGTTATTGGACACTTTCTTTGAGTTGTCAATGCTGTACGACTGGTTGATTAGGAAGGAGTTGAAGTTTGAGGTGTGTAACTCATATGACCCGATCTCATTTTCTGTAACGTTGAGACGTGTTGAGTGTGCTATTCACTTATGTTCTGTACTTTTTTGTAACAGATGTCTGAAGATGGGTGTAATCCCGAAACGCGTAAGATGTTCCAATAAAAGAGTCAACTGAACATCTCACGACTTTATTGCGATTGTACAGCACTGGTTGCTATTTTTTAACATAGGCCTCAAACGGAATTTTATGTCCTGTTTATCATTCTACGAGAGGCCGTCGGTGCTCTTACATTCTAGTGTGTGTTGGAAACGTCTGCCGCGAGCGATGATGAGAAGCAAGGATAATAGAAGATACGTATAAGCAGTAACACCGGCCTTCCCACTGTGGTAACGCCGGGTCCCGTCAGATAAACGAAGTTAGGCGCAATCGGGCCTGGCTGGCTACTGGATGGGTGACCGAGCGGGGTCTGCCGAGCGCTGTTGTCAGCGGGTGCACTCAGCCCTTGTGAGGTCAATTGAAGAGCTGCTTGTTTGAGAAGCAGCGGCGTCGGTGACGAAAACTGACAACGGTGGGGAGATAGAAACAAATATTGCATTTCGGCAAACATCCTTTAGCATAAAAGGTATGGAACTGATAAACACGGATGCACACAAACACGTAGTAATGATTTAACACACTTGTTGTCACTATTATATTCTTGTAATGAAGCCAAATAAGGCTTTATTTTTATGCTACATGCGTTTCGCTTCTTTGTATTCGCGAAACGTCGTGTATTACAGGGCAATAATGATTCTTTGTAAATAAAAGGAAGCGGAACGCGTGCGGCATAAAAATAAACAGCTTTTTGTTCAATTATACAGACGGACCACATTTCCAAGACAACAACAGTATACGAACAACTAACAAGGAAACTCCCCATCGCACTCCCCTCTCTCAGATTTAGCGGTAAGTTAGCCCATTGGATGATCCGTCAAAAAGTTAACACAGGTCAAGCATGAAAACACGAAAAAGGTGTGCTGTGAAAAAAGATGCAAAATAGAAATAGTGAACGGTCCAATCTCAAGATGGAATAGCCCCGGTGTCGTGGTTACATGGTCCAGATGTTGGACTGTGCAGGCGGAAACCTCTGTTTAGATCTCCATTCTGCCCCCTATTCTTTTTTTTTCATAAAATTATGAACTGTCCGTCCGGTCGTTGACGTGTCTGTTCACCATATTTAAAACTGTGTGTGGTGTAACGTCTGTTTGCAACAGCGAGGTGTAAAGAAGGAACCTCCAGACATACGAACCATACATACCTCCTATTTGTTCAACACAAGTACCACATGTTATGACTCTTGCGTTCCGTTTTGAAAGTTTTGAGTCTTGCATTCCTTTGTTGCAACATTGTCCACACCCTTTTATTTGTTGTTTTCATTTCCGTGAGAGGTCTATGCGGCATTTCACTATTCATCACATTTACTTGCGTCAGTAATACATTCTCACCACATGACTCATGTGCTGTAATCAATAGAGAGTATGACAATTGCCAGGACTGCAGAAGGAGAACAGATACGTCAATGACCAGACGGAAAGTTCATAATTTTGTGAGAAAAAAAGAGATAAGGCACGAGAGGGTCTTATAATCCAACATCGTGACTAGACAACCAAGACGCCGGTGTTCTAGCAATTCACTCTATGTTGCAGATCTTCAGTTGGACCGTACTCTGTTTCTATTTTGCTTTTTTTTCACAGTTCAGTACATCTTCCTTCGGTTTTCCTGCTTGATCCGTGCTCAGTTTTGACGGGCTATCCACTTGGTCATTTTACCACTAAACCTGAGGGGGTGCGATGGGAAATTTCCCTTGTAAGGAACGTCAGAAAATATGAAAATGACAATAACACCAGAGTTTTATTTAAAACAGGGCTTGTAGATACTCCTTTTGGCTGTATCATCTGGGCCACGTATTCAAACAAATACCTATTGAAAAGTTTTTTGCTATGTCTATTTCCACGAATTGATGTTTTTATAGTTGACAATGTACCTTCAATACTGTTGATGTCACCCATTTCGGGATCCTTAAATACCACTTTGTGATTTACATTAAAATCGTTGAATTCTCCATCACTCAGACATTAGTATGGCCTGAAACAGTTGGAAATTACTGTGACACCCGGAAGGATGTACTCCTTGATAAAACTCTAAAGACCGTAGTAAAGTTTAACTAGGGAATAACAGAACTGGGACGTGTTTTCTTCACTAGTTAGCCGTGGTTGCAGCTTAGTCTATAGGTAAATCGTCAGAACACAAGAATCTTGTCAGCTGAAAACCCACGTCCCTTTCATGAAAACAGTGTCGGAGAATTGGTGTGTCGTGTGCCAATCGCGTCATCGCCCTATTTCGTTGAAACTTGAGCGGGAAGTGTCAAGTACTATTACTTCATTATACATTTCATTTCGCTTTTTTGAAGCAGACAAATGTCGCTGTAGATTGTAAACAAGACGGAGTCATTCATCACACATGTAATGAAACCGTTTGTTACGAGAATTTAGATGTGATGTAATTATGGTCCGAACGTTCTCCCAATTAAGCAACCCCACACTTTTTCCTCTGTGTCTGCCTTAAAGGAAGGGTCTATAAATCCAGGCCGTTCACAGTGGCGAAACTAAAGATTAACAGAATCAGAAGAGATTAATAACATCAGTGTCAACACGTTCCGCAAAGTGGCCCCAAACGTGGTTCATGCATGGTTTCTGAACAGGGCAACCATTTTCAGCATAACCTTTCGACAGCTTTCACTCAGCCCTCCACTTCTTTCAGACCTTGGTCGCTTTTATTACACGGGTTGAGCTGTAAAAGAAGGAAAACGTTCCGAGAACTACCACATTCTGCTAAGCATAATTCAAGATGTGTTGTTTCTAGTATCTCCTGGACTCATTGTCTACAAAGTAAAGAAAAGCGAGCTGAAGAGCCTCTAATTCAGGACATTTTATTCTCTCAGCAGCCAACTCTGGGAAGATTATTTTCTAAAACAGAAACATCTTATCGTAGAGTGCGAGTATAAGCACAAGTAAAGCACACGAACGGACAGTATTTACAGTTTCATGCAACGTGAAGCTTGAGATGCAGTCGGAAAGAGCGGACGGAACTGGTTGCTACAAGGCGCACAAGTTCTGGAATCTTGCCGCTCTTCCCTCCCTGCTTATGCGGGGACGCATGAAAGTCAAAAGTTCATTTTTATCGATTTTACGAAATTTAGTTGCCTTGCCGTGCAGAGAGCGCTCAAAAACTATAAAGCCTTGTGTACTACTTCGTTTGTTTCCCTGTCGGGCTAAATGAACGTTCCCGTTTCTACAGCGAAAGGAGAGCGGAAGTACTATTGCGATAATGTTCTAGAAGCTTCGCAACTAAGAACATGAACGGGATCTGGTGCTTCTCTGTTAAGCTGAATTTTAAAGGAAAAAAGTAATTTTATTGTGCGTTACTGTAAAACTTCCCCCCCCCCCCCCCCATGAACCATGGACCTTGCCGTTCGTGGGGAGGCTTGCGTGCCTCAGCGATACAGATAGCTGTACCGTAGGTGCAACCACAACGGAGGGGTATCTGTTGAGAGGCCAGACAAACGTGTGGTTCCTGAAGAGGGGCAGCAGCCTTTTCAGTTGTTGCAGGGGCAACAGTCTGGATGATTGACTGATCTGGCCTTGTAACAATAACCAAAACGGCCTTGCTGTGCTGGTACTGCGGACGGCTGATAGCAAGGGGAAACTACGGCCGTAATTTTTCCCGAGGGCATGCAGCTTTACTGTTTGATTAAATGATGATGGCGTCCTCTTGGGTAAAATATTCCGGAGGTAAAATAGTCCCCTATTCGGATCTCCGGGCGGGAACTACTCTAGAGGATGTCGTTATCAGGAGAAAGAAAACTGACGTTCTACGGATCGGAGCGTGGAATGTCAGATCACTTAATCGGGCAGGTAGGTTAGAAAATTTGAAAAGGGAAATGGATAGGTTAAAGTTAGATATTGTGGGGATTAGTGAAGTTCGGTGGCAGGAGGAACAAGACTTCTGGTCAGGTGCCTACAGGGTTACAAACACAAAATCAAATAGGGGTAATGCAGGATTAGGTTTAATAATGAATAGGAAAATAGGAATGCGGGTAAGCTACTACAAACAGCATAGTGAACGCATTATAGTGGCCAAGATAGATACGAAGCCACACCTACTACAGTAGTACAAGCTTATATGCCAAATAGCTCTGCAGATGACGAAGAAATTGAAGAAATGTATGATGAAATAAAAGAAATTATTCAGATAGTGAAGGGTGACGAAAATTTAATAGTCATGGGTGACTGGAATTCGGTAGTAGGAAAAGGGAGAGAAGGAAACGTAGTAGGTAAATATGGATTGGGGCTAAGAAATGAAAGAGGAAGCCGCCTGGTAGAATTTTGCACAGAGCACAACATAATCATAGCTAACACTTGGTTTAAGAATCATGAAAGAAGGTTGTATACATGGAAGAACCCTGGAGATACTAAAAGGTATCAGATAGATTATATAATGGTAAGACAGAGATTTAGGAACCAGGTTTTAAATTGTAAGACATTTCCAGGGGCAGATGTGGACTCTGACCACAATCTATTGGATATGACCTGCAGATTAAAACTGAAGAAACTACAAAAAGGTGGGAACTTAAGGAGACGGGACCTGGATAAACTGAAAGAACCAGAGGTTGTACAGAGTATCAGGGAGAGCATAAGGGAACAATTGGCAGGAATGGGGGAAAGAAATAAAGTAGAAGAAGAATAGGTAGCTTTTAGGGATGAAGTAGTGAAGGCAGCAGAGGATCAAGTAGGTAAAAAGACGAGGGCTGGTAGAAATCCTTCGGTAACAGAAGAAATATTGAATTTAATTGATGAAAGGAGAAAATATAAAAATGCAGTAAATGAAGCAGGAAAAAGGAATACAAACGTCTCAAAAATGAGATCCACAGGAAGTGCAAAATGGCTAAGCAGGGATGGCTAGAGGACAAATGTAAGGATGTAGAGGCTTGTCTCACCAGGGGTAGAATTGATACTGCCTACAGGAAAATTAAAGAGACCTTTGGAGATAAGAGAACCACTTGTATGAGCATCAAGAGCTCAGATGGAAACCCAGTTCTAAGCAAAGAAGGGAAAGCAGAAAGGTGGAAGGAGTATATAGAGGGTCTATACAAGGGCGATGTACTTGAGGACAATATTATGGGAATGTAAGAGGATGTAGGTGAAGATGAAATGGGAGATACGATACTGCGTGAAGAGTTTGACAGAACACAGAAAGACCTGAGTCGAAACAAGGCCCCCGGCGTAGACAACATTCCATTGGAACCACTGACGGCCTTGGGACAGCCAGTCCTGACAAAACTCTACCATCTGGCGAGCAAGATATATGAAACAGGTGAAATACCCTCAGACTTCAAGAAGAATATAATAATTCCAATCCCAAAGAAAGCAGGTGTTGACAGATGTGAAAGTTATCGAACAATCAGTTTAATAAGCCACAGCTGCAAAATACTAACACGAATTCTTTACAGACGAATGGAAAAACTAGTAGAAGCCGACCTCGGGGAAGATCAGTTTGGATTCCGTAGAAATACTGGAACACGTGAGGCATTACTGACCTTACGACTTATCTTAGAAGAAAGATTAAGGAAAGGCAAACCTACGTTTCTAGCATTTGTAGACTTAGAGAAAGCTTTTGACAATGTTGACTGGAATACTCTCTTTCAAATTCTAAAGGTGGCAGGGGTAAAATACAGGGAGCGAAAGGCTATTTACAATTTGTGCAGAAACCAGATGGCAGTTATAAGAGTTAAGGGACATGAAAGGGAAGCAGTTGTTGGGAAGGGAGTAAGACAGGGTTGTAGCCTCTCCCCGACGTTATTCAATCTGTATATTGAGAAAGCAGTAAGGGAAACAAAAGAATAATTCGGAATAGGTATTAAAATCCATGGAGAAGAAATAAAAACTTTGAGGTTCGCCGATGACATTGTAATTCTGTCAGAGACAGCAAAGGACTTGGAAGGGCAGTTGAATGGAATGGATAGCGTCTTTATAGGAGGATATAAGATGAACATAAACAAAAGCAAAACGAGGATAATGGAATGTAGTCGAATTAAGTCGGGTGATGCTGAGGGAATTAGATTAGGAAATGAGATACTTAAAGTAGTAAAGGAGTTTTGCTATTTGGGGAAGTCGAAGTAGAGAGGATATAAAATGTAGACTGGCAATGGCAAGGAAAGCGTTTCTGAAGAAGAGAAATTTGTTAACATCGAGTATAGATTTAAGTGTCAGGAAGTCATTTCTGAAAGTATTTGTATGGAGTGTAGCCATGTGTGGAAGTGAAACATGGACGATAACTAGTTTGCACAAGAAGAGAATAGAAGCTTTCGAGGCCGGCCGAAGTGGCCGTGCGGTTAAAGGCGCTGCAGTCTGGAACCGCAAGACCGCTACGGTCGCAGGTTCGAATCCTGCCTCGGGCATGGATGTTTGTGATGTCCTTAGGTTAGTTAGGTTTAACTAGTTCTAAGTTCTATGGGACTAATGACCTCAGCAGTTGAGTCCCATAGTGCTCAGAGCCATTAGAAGCTTTCGAAATGTGGTGCTACAGAAGAATGCTGAAAATTAGATGAGCATATCACATAACTAATGAGGAAGTACTGAATAGGATTGGGTAGAAGAGAAGTTTGTGGCACAACTTGACCAGAAGAAGGGATCGGTTGGTAGGACATGTTCTGAGGCATCAAGGGATCACCAATTTAGTATTGGAGGGCAGCGTGGAGGGTAAAAATCGTAGAGGATGTAGGTTACAGTAGGTACTGGGAGATGAAGGAGCTTGCACAGGATAGAGCAGCATGGAGAGCTGCATCAAACCAGTCTCAGGGCTGAAGACCACAGAGGACTGTAAAACTTATATATGTTCCACTGAAAGATACGGTGCAAGACAATGCCGACGTACAGACAGCCACGAACACATACTGGCCTTGTAACGTTTTCCGGGTCTTTAATATTTCTGTTGTAATGAATTGCTGTTATATTAGCCTCATGCATCATAACAAACGTGTGAAATGCAGATAGTATGCAGCTGAATATTACCCATGCATTATTCTACGTTAAAAGCAGCTCTGTAACGAACCCCTACAGGCAGTCTTGACTCTCGTGCTACGAAAATAGCCCTTCTCGTTCAGTAACGCTGTTGAGGGGAACTTATTCATGAGAGTTCCTACGCGTCCGCACTTCTCTCTTCTCATGGTAATGTGGCTTAACAACACACACTGGCAGATTCAATCCCGGAAAGTGTACCACTGCCCATCGTCGGACCAGTAGTTCTCAATCTCTCTCTCTCTCTCTCTCTCTCTCTCTCTCTCTCTCTCTCTCTCTCTCCCCCTCTCTTCCTTCCTCTCGCCCCCTTCGCCTCCCATCACCCCATCTCCTCCCACCCTCTCTTCCTCTCTTTCCTTCAGGCCTTATAACGTTAATTTTATTCCCCCTTACGAGAATACCTTTTAGGTTAAATAAATTTAGCATGTTTCATCTGGTTCGCTTTGCTCTCCAATAACAACAAAAGGTAGAAACGAGTACTTCTTCTTCAGAAAATTTTGGAATAAACATCTGTGTCGCATTCCTCAGCAACAGTGTAAGCACGAGACCTTAATACAATACCTATATTAGTATTATGCGGATTGTGTTAGATTGTTCCTTCATTTACAGAGGATTTAAATAGTCAAAGAAAATTTGCTACTGTCCGGGTCGCAATAACTTCCTCTCCCCTACGACCCGTGTAGAAAGAAAAACCGAATTTGGTATTCAGATTCTAACTTGAGGACATATAATGGCATTTTCTCGCGCTACTGGTAGTTTCCTCGAGTTAATGTTTTTCTGAGTTTATCCGCCAGACCAATGGAAGCGTGATGAGCAACAGAAACTGGGCGATGGCTGGGTGCATATCGCTTGCTTGTATTGGCTCGCTCTGCGTTTCTCACTGCGCTGCGCCCTATGACGTTTGCGAACGGCCTCAGGGTGAACTAATGTAAGCACCAAAAGGCTCAATATGTATATAATCTTCCCTGAGTAGCGGCACCAATACTTTAGGCAGGGACATGCCAGGACTGCAAAGTACATAACATGCCTCTCGCGCCTGTGTGAGCACCATCAGCCTCTTGCATCATATATAATGTATTCAAAACAGGGTAAAATTCATGTGAATGTGTGCCTGCCTCAGAGGTGATACATAAAAAGTAGAGAAATTCCAGCTCCAGCGGCGCGTATCATTTATCATGTTGGCTATATAAGGGGGGTATCACTTTAGCTTTTTATGTAGACCTAAAGACTCTCCAAAAATAGTCAACTATATTAAATTTCTCGTAACAAAAGACGAAATGTTGGTTATAAATTCATTTGACATGTGACTCTGTCATGCATCCGTAAGAATTTTCCTTCGCCGTTTGCACCTGCGAAAATTTTCTCTCATATATCTAAATTGCATCTCAGACAAGGGTTTGAAATCAGGGAGGTAAGATGTTTCATTTTTATTTTCAGTTAGTAGTATAAAGCTAACTTGTCCTCTTAAAACATTCACTGACTTTTTCCGTGTGCTGCTACATGTGAACGTGGTCCAACCACTATTGGACGAAGTACCAACATCCTAAGCAAACAACAACAAAATCATTCCTACTCAGATGAGTCGTTCTTTCGAATGAAGTTCTTCTTCCCATCTTCCATATACTTTTTTCATCCTCTCGCTTTGCTGTTCCTTTTGTTTCTGAATGAAGATTCTTTCACGTTTCCTCTCTTTTTCTCGAAAGCCTCTGTATCTTTTTTTTTTTTCATTTTGGTTTCGAATTTTTCTCTGTTTTGTATATCTTCTCCACTAAAGTTCATCAGTCTCTTTTTGGGTCTCTCTTATCCACTGATTTATGGTATTAATATTACTGAACGCTGGATGATTATTTAAGTTGATCTAGGGTCCATTCTTTCCATACGTACATACAAACTCTTCCGTCGCATCCGGATCATCTCCATCTTCAGGGATCTGCAGCTGTTTACTTCTTTGGCCAGTCCGTGGGTCTGAATGATTTCTCCGAGGTATTCAAATTTTTGGAGGCTGTCAATTTTTCCAAAATCTCTTTTCAACTGTTTGACGGTACCTACAATACTTGTCAAGTATTCTGCGTCGGATGTCAAGACTTGAAGGCCTGCTTCCTCTGAGAATTAATTATTACTATGTAATTTGTGCATTGGGAAAAACGGATGCCAACTTGATAGTCTTTCCGAATGGAGGCGCTATGTAAGTGATCTAAGTTTTCGGACTCGGGATGTCCTAAGTCTGTAGGATGGAAATTATATAGTGGTAAACGAGTACATTGACGCAACCGACTAATAGCGGCAAATGAATATTTAGTTTATTTAGTTTCT
This sequence comes from Schistocerca piceifrons, assembly GCF_021461385.2. Lineage (NCBI taxonomy): Eukaryota > Metazoa > Arthropoda > Insecta > Orthoptera > Acrididae > Schistocerca > Schistocerca piceifrons. Next base: position 376,251,590 of record NC_060138.1, read on the forward strand.
TTTTGATGTAAACAATTTACTACTTACAGCAATGTCTTGGAGTCATAAGAATGCCATCCTTAATAAGTGCATCGTCGACGGGACATAACACTAATATTCCATCATTCATACAGAATTTTAGAGTGACAACCGCCAATTTCTCTGCATGTATTATATGAAACAATCTAGCCCTCTTTCCCAAATATTTGTATTGTGTGTTGTACATTGACTTTGAGACAACTACCCGACCAGTCTACCGGTTGGTAGTAAATAAGGTCCTGTTGAAAGGTATTTTCCTATTCCAGTATACAATCTGGTACGTACACATCTGAGACATATGCGAATTTTTATCGCTGAAGTAATAGCTATTTCGGCAGCTGAAAACACCGTCACGTTTGAAGGAGGCTTCATCAAAAATGGTTCAAATGGCTCTGAGCACTATGGGACTCAACTGCTGAGGTCATTAGTCCCCTAGAACTTAGAACTAGTTAACCCTAACTAACCTAAGGACATCACAAACATCCACGCCCGAGGCAGGATTCGAACCTGCGACCGTAGCGGTCTTGCGGTTCCAGACTGCAGCAGGAGGCTTCATCCGTGGGCAATTAACACTAGAGGAAGTTCGGCCCAACAGTGCTGTATTGGACAGTCCGCTGAGAGACCTGAACTCTAGCTTCAGAATCATTTGTCGTTATTGCTCGCATTCGCTGTAGATGATGGCTATTTAACCCCGTTTGTTTGTGATCTCCACTCTTTATTTATGAATAATGCTCATCTTCGAGAACCAGTCATGGATAAAAGCCGGGAAGGGCCAAGTTGTGCATTGTTTTTAACTAGGTTCCATCAATGCCGACAGGGTAGGCGGTTGTTTGTTATGAAACATAATACTCACACAAATATGTACCTCAGCCACACTGTGCACTCAAAACCTCGTGCCTCCTGAAACATTGCTTTCCAACGATTGGTGAATGGTTACAATGTACAGACTGTTTCATTTTAGCCTTAAGGATTTAGCCCTCCCCATGTTCACGTGTCATAAGCTACTCCTTGGGCTAGCAGCAGTGCAGGCTTTTAAAAAAAGCAGTCCATTATGAAACTCGATTTCTTTTAATTATTCTTAAAAACCTGCGAGTGCGACAACTGTTTAAGATACTGTAGCTGTGTTTTCATCCAAATGAAATGTGAGAAAGTCTTCACTAATAGATCAGGTGTTTGCGTCGCTTCTTCAAATTATCTACTGCCATTTATGCTTCTAATATCTAATTTCTAAATGAGACGAATTCAACGACATTTCGCTTTTCCAATTATTAGTTTCCAAGAAACTTCAATTTCAAGAAGCTGGGGTTTATCTGTTTTAATTGTGAATTGCTGTCTTGAGCAGAAGTTCACACTATTACACGGAACTTCCACGTCGTCCGGATGAGGTGCTCCAACACTATGCAGTTGAGAGAGGCTACTTACAAAAGTGTAATTGTGGAGAAAATAACTTAAAACTGAAACTACTTATACCTACCTACCTGTGACTGGACCGAACTTCTAATTGGAAGGTAAAGGATAAGGTATCTAACGAGGATTGAACGATTGTTTTCGATAGCAGTTCTGATCTTGGTTCTGCCAGAGCCGTGAGAGAAAGATGCACCTTAAGAAATCATGGAAATCTGAATGTAAGGCATATGCATTATTGGGCCACTAAGAATACACTCTTGCTGAGACAGGCTGAACTTCAGACCGTGGAGTCTGAACATTTGTTGCAAGGTTTTTGGAAACTTTGTTATTGGTCATTATTTCAATGAAGAAACCCTAACCAAAAAAAAAGAGAACAGTTTCTTATCGAAGAATTACTAGCTGTCCAAGAGGAAGTGGCACTTGAGTAGTAATATTGCTATGCCAATGGTGAAACACTTTGTATACGTTTGTGACGACTTGTGACTAGGTTACTGACCAAGTGACAGCATAATTCTTGTCAGTGATGTCATCGCTGTTATCAGCGACATCATCGTCCTTGTCAATGTGAAGCCATGCCCATCTCTCCCTCTGCTCCCCCTCCTTATCGCCAGCCTATCATAAAACAATATTAAAAATTTAAGATGGTGGACTTACCCCAACCGTATTGGTGGAAAATTAAAAACAATGTCAACCTCCCTGCATCTCCAGCCGGTCTCAGAGCAGCAGCCCTCATCTACAGCCAATCCAAGATGATGAAAATAGCACAGTTGTGTTAAAGGAAAATTTAAAAATCCCAACTTGTATGGAAACAGACCAATTGTGTGCTTTATACCTCCTAGATCCTCTCTTCTTCAGAGTAAAGTATTAGAAAATAGTGTGAGAAATTAAAAAAAATTTCCCCTGCCTCTCTCCCTATCTCCATCCAATCATAACACTGCAAGTTGCTGGAAACAGATGTGTTGTGTTCTTTGTACTGCGTGCCCCTCAATTTCCAACTAATTAGAGTGTAGTATCAAAATGATGTAAAATAACATTATTGCTGATGTATATGTCATGTCGTGCCCTTTCTTCTTATCTCCAGCAAATGCAATATATGATGGGAACATACCAGTTGACTGCTCCACCTCCCCTTTTTTCAGCTAATCAAGTTCAAAAAAATGGTTCAAATGCCTCTGAGCACTATGGGACTTAACTTCTGAGGTCATCAGTCCCCTAGAACTTAAAACTACGTGAACCTAAATAACCGAAGGACATCACACACATCCATGCCCGAGGCAGGATTCGAACCTGCAACCGTAGCGGTCGTGCGGTTACAGGCTGTAGCGCCTAGAACCGCTCGGCCACTCTGGCTGGCCAGCTAATCAAGTCATAGTATTTAAATGATGTTTATAAAATGTCTCCAGGTAAGTAGTAAAAGTTACATAACATCCACTGGAAAGTCAGAGATATTCATTTTCCCTGAAACTCAAAGATATTCAGCTTGAAAGACTCTTCATTTCCTTGAAAGTAAAAGATATTCATTATATCCGGCACAATAATGGTGCCAAATTACATTATTTATATACAGACCAACTCTGAGTATTATAACCACATTCTCCACTTCTTTCCAGTGCAATATTGAAAACATCCAAGTTGACAGATATATGCCCCTTGTAAATGGTAAATGGTTAATCTAAATTAGGAAACATTAATGGTAAGTGCTTCATAGTTACAATGAATTGTAAGTGCTAAATGGTAAGTACTAAATGCTACACAACTATAGCATAACACCTATTGATGATTGACCATCATTGGTCACTTATCATTGACCTTTAATGATCACTGTCATCAAATTGTATCTAACCATCGCAAAAGTGTAGCAAGTTCCTGCAAACTGCAACAAATTATCCTTTAGACAGTATCAAGTTGCTCTCCAAAAGTGTATCAATTAGTTCCGAAATGTATCAAATCATCCCAAACTGTTTCAAATTAACCTTCAAACTGTATTAACTTGTCCTAAAAGGGTTATAAAATAACAATTATATCAACTTGTGTCAAAAGTGTATCAACTTGCCCCAAAATGTGTCTAATTACTCTTCAAACGGTATTTACTTTCCCCAGAAGTGATCATCTTGTCACTATAAGTTTATCAAATAACCATTCAAATGTATCACTGTGTCAAAAAATTGTATCAGCTTGCTCCTCAAACTGAATCAGCTTGATCCAAAAGTGTATCAAGTTGCCCCAAAGCGTTTCAAATCACCCCTCAAACTGTATGAACTTGCACCAGAAACTGGGTGTATAGAAGACTACACACTGCCTTATGGTGAATTCACCTGTGCTGCACTTAGTGTGTAATGCCCTGAGGTAACATCATTATACTTACAGGGACTATAATTTCCCTCCAATAACTATCATCCATTTGGTATTAGAATAATATTTAAGGAACCAGTGTAGCCTGCTGCCTAATGGCTATTGCATAATGGACAATGCCTCCAGGCAACAACACTGTAAAAAATTACAGAGGGACTACAACTTCCGTCTGTCCAGTAACTGTCATTCATTTGGTGCTAGAATACCAGTCAAAGACTCAGTAATGCTTGATGCTTAACTGCTAATGCATAATGCATAACGCCTCCAGTCAACAACATTATATTACAGATTTGCCACACTTTTTCGTAACACCTTCAGGTAACAACTTAACACCATATTGCAGAGTAACTACAGTTTCCATCCCTCCAGTAAATGTCATCCATCTCGTGTGAGAATACTACTTCAAGACCCAATAGCACCTGATGCTGAATGGGTAGCACATAATGCATAGTAACACCAGGCAACAACATTATAACACACAGTTTCACCACTCCAGTAAAAGATCAGCATTGCCTTGTGTGCTGCCTACTGGATAATACATCATGCAAAACACTTGACTTATAATGTGCAAAACTGTGTCTCCATTCATATGTCTGATGTTATATTAAAAATTATTCCGATGGTCAAAGATATAAATTACTGCATTCCATCAGAAAGGTGTTACTGATAAACCCATTGACACATCCAATTCTTACAACTGCTCTGTTATTCTCTGCTAATGACGTAATTGCATGTGCAGACTGCAACTACATAGAGAGAATGGATGAAGAAGGCATTTCCTGGAGTTGACTACATATATATGCACTACAACCTCTGTTATCGTAATGATACTAAAATGAGAGTACAGTCTCTAAAGAAATGTGCAAAAAAAGGTTTCTTTCAAAAAGTCTTTCGAAAATCCTATCTTTGCGTCTCTGTACAAGACTCTCGCTTTAAAAAATAGCACTCCTTCGAGAAAATGTGACAGTTTATGTATCTGCCCCCGAATCAACCTTTCCATGATTTCTTTCTTTCACAGTTCCATGCTGAAAGAGCAATGACTTTGTAACGAGATGATAAGCCTGTGCTTTTTTATCCGTGCAAATTGTACAGCTGAAGAGGAGCTGAGAAGTAGATGTATTCTAATTTTACACCTTTATTATAACATGAACCAATGGAGAAACAATAGACAACAATACCAATTGACTAAAAAGTTCTCGCAGAAGCACTGGCAGCACATACGACACCTTTAGTTATCTTCAAAGGCAGGCATGAGCTATCTTACACTATGTGATCAGAAGTATTTGGAAACCCACAAAAAACATTTTTTTTCATATTAGGTGCATTGTGCTGCCACCTACTGCCAGGTACTCCATATCGGTGAGAGAGCAGAATGGGGCGCTCTGCAGAACTCACAGACTTCGAACATGGTCAGGTAATTGGGTGGCACTTGCGTCATACATCTGCACAGCACAAAAGTGTACAGGCCAACCTCATCTGTTAAGTGGCAGAGGCCGCCGACAGTTGAAGAGGGTCGTAATGTATAACATGGCGACATCTATAGAGACCATCACATAGGAATTCTGAACTGCATCAGGATCCACTGCAAGTGTAAGATGGCAAGAACTATGCCCTTTACATGAAGTCATTAAAGTTCACCTAACTCAGGTTGAGCGAACAGTAGGGCTGAACAAAAATGACTGACAAGGCCCAATGCATCTTGTAGAGGGTATAGTATGGATGTATTGGAATAATTAATGTCAGATGATGGTTTTAAAGTAATTCACACAACATGAAAACTTGGTGGAAACACGTCAATTTACTGGAGGCTAGTTTACCCCAGGGAAGTATTCGAGTTGACCACGGCGCGCAGCTGGGGAGCGGCAAAGGGAAGCAACAATAGGCAGCTTAGGGTGGCTCAAACTCTTGAGAAAGCGGTAACGGGGCGCGGCCTCCAGCTGCTGCCTTAAGATGAGTGACAGTGAGCGGGGGGGGGGGGGGGGGGGGTGATTGACCCCATGCTGGTGTACCAGGAAGCAGACGGAGAACTTGTACACCTGTTGATAAATGTCCGTCATCCCATTTTCAGTGAAACATGCGAGAAAGCCACACAAAGCTATGGTGGAGTGGTCAACAGAGGTCAAAATATGCGTGTTCATGACTGTAGCAACTTCACGCTGAATTCACTGTCCGGAGAGTCTGAAGTAAATCAGGTGAAGAGCGACAGAATGAAATACACCGGCCTCCAATGAGAATGTAGGACCAAGGAATCTGAAGTACTCTCCTGGGAGTCAGAATTCCGGAAAACTTGGTGTTTGCATACGCCAACCTTGATGGGTGGCCTGGCAGGAGCTAAATAGTAGAAGTTGAGAAGAAGGTAAATTTTGTGGGAATCTGTTCACTTCCCAGAGGAGGCATTGGTCGCAGCTGGGAAGCAACGCATAATTAACGCGACTTGCGCTGCAATTGGCGTCAGTGATTTTGCTGGAGGGGAAACCAAGGCGAAGAGCGGACTGGCAGAAGTCTCAGTAGTGGTCTTCCGTTCCCAGTTTGCCTAGAGTGCAGACGTGGCGTTCTTTACTCAGCTTGCCTGACAGAGAGTGAGCATCTCTGCAGTTTAGGATATAGCAAACGGAACGATTGAGCTTGGAGATAGAAAGTTTTTGTTCAGCTATCTACTGAGCAAGATAGCTAGAAGTGAACAGACAAGCGCAGCCTCACAGCACCACGAGGTTGGCCGACGTCCGCATAATGATGCAGCGCCGCCACGCTGAATTCGGTGATATTACGTCCGCTCCAGCCACTGATTAATTTGTTGGATCACGTTCGCAAAGTTTCCACGAGGGCTTCATGGGCTGTGTATTGTAGAATTCTTCTCACACTTCACATTACGCCTGGGTCAGTCGATAGGAATTACTTTTAATTTATCGCGCTTTACTCCACGCAAACGCAATTTATTACCACTGCGTTAGGAGAGTCATGTAAGGTGATGATTGAGGGTCATGAGTTAAAATAAATCTGTGCTAATCGACTGCATCTGTTTTCAATCAAGTAGTTTAAATCCCAAGTCATTTTCTTAATTAATTTTATCTTTGGCATTTGCATCTGGTGTTCAATTGCTGAATATAACATCAATGTGCACACCTTTTTAATTAAAAGGGTTCAATTCTGAATCAATTAATGTCAACACTGCCACCGCAGTTCAATCAGGAGTCACAGGGCCTTATTACTTTCTTTGCATTATCCTACATTGCGGCAGTTTTGCACTCTCTGTTGATCTGTTAGTCAATTACCTTGGGTGAACACACACCAAAACCAGATAAGTGACGGGTGGGGTGTTACACAAGTACAATGGCAGTTAGACGGGAGGTGAGAAAAATTGGATTTCATGGTCCAGCGGCTGCTCATAAGCCACATATCACGCCTGTAAATAAATGGAAATGAATGTAGGGCACCGTTGGCCGGGAGGCCCCATTTGGGGAAGTTCGGACGCCAAGTGCAAGTCCCAATTCAGTCGACACATTATAGGGACAACACAACACCCAGTTCCCACGTGGAGAAAATCTCCAACGCGGCCGGGAATCGAACCGAGGACCGCTTCCACGGAAGACGAGCACGTTACCACCCAACTAAAGCAGATCACGCCGGTAAATATCAAACGACGCCTCGCTTGGTGTAAGGAGCGTAAAGATTGGACGACTGAACTGTGGAACAAAGTTGTGTGGAGTGACGAATCACGGTATACAATGTGGTGATCCGATAGTAGGGTGTGCTAATAGCGAACGCCCGGTGAACGCCATCTGCCAGCGTTGTGTTATGGTGTGGTCGTGTTTTTCATGGAGTGGGCTTTCACCCCTTGTTGTTTAGCGTAGCACTATCACAGCACAGGCCTAAATTGATGTTTTAAGTACTTTTTTGCTTCCCACTGTTGAAGAGCAATTCGGGGCTGGCGATTGTATCTTTCAACACGATAGAGCACCTGTTCATAATGCACGGTTTGTGTCGGAGTGGTTAGACGCCAGTAACATCCCTGTAATGGACTGGCCTGCCCAGAGTCCTGACCTGAATCCTATAGAATACCTTTGGGATGTTTTGGATCGCCGACTTCATGCCAGGCGTCACCTACCGACATCGACACCTCTCATCAGTGGAGCATTCCGTGAAGAATGGGCTGCCATTCTCCAAGAAACCTTCCAGCACCTGATTGAACGCCTGCGAGAGTGAAAGCTAACGGTGGGCCAATCCCATATTGAGTATCAGAATATATATGGAGGGCACCACGAACTTGTAAGTCATTTTCAGCCAGGTGTCCGGATACTTTTAATCACATAGTGTATTTTATCGCAAGGACACACAGGTTTAGTGTCACACGAGACACGCTGATGTCTGTGGAAGCATTCTAATGCACATTAAAAGGGTGGAATGAATGTTAGAGAAAATATATTTCATGATACTCATGATGTCACACACAACACATGTGGTACACTATGTTGTGTAGTGATTGTCTTTTCCTGAAATTATTTGTATGGGCATTGAATTTCTCTGTGGATTATACATACAAATGAATTTTAATTTTATAAAACATTGGTTTATACTGGATATTTTAAATTTGACTCAGAACACATCAACTGTTTCAAGATGCTGGAGGTTCCTACATTCTGGAGATAATCGCTAGCAAAAAAACCTGTAGGAACACAACACAACCGGCTTGTTTCCTGCATGTCAGAGAAAAATAACTTACTCATGTTCCTTGGTGTTTATGGGAAACTAGCTTTTCCTGAGGGTATGCTTAGGGAAATCCTGATTTAGCACATAAGATAAGAAGTCTCTACTGACTCAGCAGGGAAGTTTGAATATAAAAGTACGTAGACCCGCTTAGAAAGCTCCCAGTTGATGCTGGACTCTTGGAGAACAGTCAACAATATCGTGAGGGTCACTTGCGAGTTGAGAGAATGGTTGAAATGGTTCTGAGCCCTAAGGGACTTTTCTGAAGTCATCAGTCCCCTAGAACTTAGAACTACTTAAACCTAACTAACCTAAGGACATCACACACACCCATGACCGATGCAGGATTCGAACCTACGACCGTAGCGGTCGCGCGGTTCCAGACTGTAGCAATGACTTTGTAACGAGATGATAAGCCTGTGCTTTTTTATCCGTGCAAATTGTACAGCTGAAGAGGAGCTGAGAAGTAGATGTATTCTAATTTTACACCTTTATTATAACATGAACCAATGGAGAAACAATAGACAACAATACCAATTGACTAAAAAGTTCTCGCAGAAGCACTGGCAGCACATACGACACCTTTAGTTATCTTCAAAGGCAGGCATGAGCTATCTTACACTATGTGATCAGAAGTATTTGGAAACCCACAAAAAACATTTTTTTTCATATTAGGTGCATTGTGCTGCCACCTACTGCCAGGTACTCCATATCGGTGAGAGAGCAGAATGGGGCGCTCTGCAGAACTCACAGACTTCGAACATGGTCAGGTAATTGGGTGGCACTTGCGTCATACATCTGCACAGCACAAAAGTGTACAGGCCAACCTCATCTGTTAAGTGGCAGAGGCCGCCGACAGTTGAAGAGGGTCGTAATGTATAACATGGCGACATCTATAGAGACCATCACATAGGAATTCTGAACTGCATCAGGATCCACTGCAAGTGTAAGATGGCAAGAACTATGCCCTTTACATGAAGTCATTAAAGTTCACCTAACTCAGGTTGAGCGAACAGTAGGGCTGAACAAAAATGACTGACAAGGCCCAATGCATCTTGTAGAGGGCATAGTATGGATGTATTGGAATAATTAATGTCAGATGATGGTTTTAAAGTAATTCACACAACATGAAAACTTGGTGGAAACACGTCAATTTACTGGAGGCTAGTTTACCCCAGGGAAGTATTCGAGTTGACCACGGCGCGCAGCTGGGGAGCGGCAAAGGGAAGCAACAATAGGCAGCTTAGGGTGGCTCAAACTCTTGAGAAAGCGGTAACGGGGCGCGGCCTCCATCTGCTGCCTTAAGATGAGTGACAGTGAGGGGGGGGGGGGGTGATTGACCCCATGCTGGTGTACCAGGAAGCAGACGGAGAACTTATACACCTGTTGATAAATGTCCGTCATCCCATTTTCAGTGAAACATGCGAGAAAGCCACACAAAGCTATGGTGGAGTGGTCAACAGAGGTCAAAATATGCGTGTTCATGACTGTAGCAACTTCACGCTGAATTCACTGTCCGGAGAGTCTGAAGTAAATCAGGTGAAGAGCGACAGAATGAAATACGCCGGCCTCCAATGAGAATGTATGACCAAGGAATCTGAAGTACTCTCCTGGGAGTCAGAATTCCGGAAAACTTGGTGTTTGCATACGCCAACCTTGATGGGTGGCCTGGCAGGAGCTAAATAGTAGAAGTTGAGAAGAAGGTAAATTTTGTGGGAATCTGTTCACTTCCCAGAGGAGGCATTGGTCGCAGCTGGGAAGCAACGCATAATTAACGCGACTTGCGCTGCAATTGGCGTCAGTGATTTTGCTGGAGGGGAAACCAAGGCGAAGAGCGGACTGGCAGAAGTCTCAGTAGTGGTCTTCCGTTCCCAGTTTGCCTAGAGTGCAGACGTGGCGTTCTTTACTCAGCTTGCCTGACAGAGAGTGAGCATCTCTGCAGTTTAGGATATAGCAAACGGAACGATTGAGCTTGGAGATAGAAAGTTTTTGTTCAGCTATCTACTGAGCAAGATAGCTAGAAGTGAACAGACAAGCGCAGCCTCACAGCACCACGAGGTTGGCCGACGTCCGCATAATGATGCAGCGCCGCCACGCTGAATTCGGTGATATTACGTCCGCTCCAGCCACTGATTAATTTGTTGGATCACGTTCGCAAAGTTTCCACGAGGGCTTCATGGGCTGTGTATTGTAGAATTCTTCTCACACTTCACATTACGCCTGGGTCAGTCGATAGGAATTACTTTTAATTTATCGCGCTTTACTCCACGCAAACGCAATTTATTACCACTGCGTTAGGAGAGTCATGTAAGGTGATGATTGAGGGTCATGAGTTAAAATAAATCTGTGCTAATCGACTGCATCTGTTTTCAATCAAGTAGTTTAAATCCCAAGTCATTTTCTTAATTAATTTTATCTTTGGCATTTGCATCTGGTGTTCAATTGCTGAATATAACATCAATGTGCACACCTTTTTAATTAAAAGGGTTCAATTCTGAATCAATTAATGTCAACACTGCCACCGCAGTTCAATCAGGAGTCACAGGGCCTTATTACTTTCTTTGCATTATCCTACATTGCGGCAGTTTTGCACTCTCTGTTGATCTGTTAGTCAATTACCTTGGGTGAACACACACCAAAACCAGATAAGTGACGGGTGGGGTGTTACACAAGTACAATGGCAGTTAGACGGGAGGTGAGAAAAATTGGATTTCATGGTCCAGCGGCTGCTCATAAGCCACACATCACGCCTGTAAATAAATGGAAATGAATGTAGGGCACCGTTGGCCGGGAGGCCCCATTTGGGGAAGTTCGGACGCCAAGTGCAAGTCCCAATTCAGTCGACACATTATAGGGACAACACAACACCCAGTTCCCATGTGGAGAAAATCTCCAACGCGGCCGGGAATCGAACCGAGGACCGCTTCCACGGAAGACGAGCACGTTACCACCCAACTAAAGCAGATCACGCCGGTAAATATCAAACGACGCCTCGCTTGGTGTAAGGAGCGTAAAGATTGGACGACTGAACTGTGGAACAAAGTTGTGTGGAGTGACGAATCACGGTATACAATGTGGTGATCCGATAGTAGGGTGTGCTAATAGCGAACGCCCGGTGAACGCCATCTGCCAGCGTTGTGTTATGGTGTGGTCGTGTTTTTCATGGAGTGGGCTTTCACCCCTTGTTGTTTAGCGTAGCACTATCACAGCACAGGCCTAAATTGATGTTTTAAGTACTTTTTTGCTTCCCACTGTTGAAGAGCAATTCGGGGCTGGCGATTGTATCTTTCAACACGATAGAGCACCTGTTCATAATGCACGGTTTGTGTCGGAGTGGTTAGACGCCAGTAACATCCCTGTAATGGACTGGCCTGCCCAGAGTCCTGACCTGAATCCTATAGAATACCTTTGGGATGTTTTGGATCGCCGACTTCATGCCAGGCGTCACCTACCGACATCGACACCTCTCATCAGTGGAGCATTCCGTGAAGAATGGGCTGCCATTCTCCAAGAAACCTTCCAGCACCTGATTGAACGTATGCCTGCGAGAGTGAAAGCTAACGGTGGGCCAATCCCATATTGAGTATCAGAATATATATGGAGGGCACCACGAACTTGTAAGTCATTTTCAGCCAGGTGTCCGGATACTTTTGATCACATAGTGTATTTTATCGCAAGGACACATAGGTTTAGTGTCACACGAGACACGCTGATGTCTGTGGAAGCATTCTAATGCACATTAAAAGGGTGGAATGAATGTTAGAGAAAATATATTTCATGATACTCATGATGTCACACACAACACATGTGGTACACTATGTTGTGTAGTGATTGTCTTTTCCTGAAATTATTTGTATGGGCATTGAATTTCTCTGTGGATTATACATACAAATGAATTTTAATTTTATAAAACATTGGTTTATACTGGATATTTTAAATTTGACTCAGAACACATCAACTGTTTCAAGATGCTGGAGGTTCCTACATTCTGGAGATAATCGCTAGCAAAAAAACCTGTAGGAACACAACACAACCGGCTTGTTTCCTGCATGTCAGAGAAAAATAACTTACTCATGTTCCTTGGTGTTTATGGGAAACTAGCTTTTCCTGAGGGTATGCTTAGGGAAATCCTGATTTAGCACATAAGATAAGAAGTCTCTACTGACTCAGCAGGGAAGTTTGAATATAAAAGTACGTAGACCCGCTTAGAAAGCTCCCAGTTGATGCTGGACTCTTGGAGAACAGTCAACAATATCGTGAGGGTCACTTGCGAGTTGAGAGAATGGTTGAAATGGTTCTGAGCCCTAAGGGACTTTTCTGAAGTCATCAGTCCCCTAGAACTTAGAACTACTTAAACCTAACTAACCTAAGGACATCACACACACCCATGACCGATGCAGGATTCGAACCTGCGACCGTAGCGGTCGCGCGGTTCCAGACTGTAGACCCTAGAACCGCTCGGTCACCCCGACCGGCGAGTGGAGAGAGCTGAGTTGGAAATTCTACATAATAACAGTGTAAATATTGTTCTGGCTTATCCAGCGTATAATTCAAACATTCAGTTTGTTATATCGATGAATACATTTTGTTTGTCGTATCCATCATCACAAGTCTTTTCTCATTCAATGCTACAGAATCTGTGATCCTCATGATCGAGCACACACTAGATAAGATCCTGCAGTAGCCGGATCATTTTGACAGAGTTGCTGGGAAGTACAAATGTTACAAGAGGATAAATAATGCAGATATTCCAACTTGACGAAGTCATTCTTGCTTTATCAGCCGAGTTGTTTTGAGCTCATGTGAAATATCTGTACAAAAAGAAGCAGTGGAGCCGTTTTTGCACTAAAACTGCATTTGGGAGTCAGCAATTCGAGAAAATATTTAAATATTCCTCTTATTCTTATGCACACTATCATTCAAACATTCTGTTTCTCATGTCGGATTATTATTCCTTATCTGATATTACAGAATCTGTGGTCTTTCTGATTGAATAGCAGGAGCAGCAGCAGCAGCGAAAGAAGAAGAAGAATAAGAATAAGAACAAGAATAAGACCAGCTGAACTTTTTGGTTGAAGTCGTCCTCAGATTAAGAACTAGTGAAGTCGTACTCAATATATAATTATAACCGATGGGTAAACCATTCACAAAACATGTTGAAAGCAATAAATCTGGAATGGGTATGCGAGGAGTCAGCTTTTAAAAATCGGATATGTACTGGCGTAAAAGTCAGCCATGTTGGGCTGAAAGTTCCCAAACAGTTTCTTGCTGAAAGTCTGTTGATTTTCACCATTAAAGTGCTGGATCTGAACGGCCTGTTGGAATAAATGTCTCACTGTTCTAAAAGTTCCTTTTTAAGAAGGCAGGTCAGTTTAGGGAAATGTATGTGAACACGAAGAACACGCCTCTATCGCTTTCTGATGACACTGTGAATGCTACACACAGTAAGTTTTGAAAAAAAACTGGACACTTTCCAGGCTCACGATAGTGGTTGAACATTAAAATAAATCATGAAACTTTCATTTGATGTTATTGTAAATAAAGGATCTTTTACGCAGGAAGGCACGGGAAATTATCAAAAGTAATTGCAGACAAAATAACTGCTGTAAATGTTGGTCTGAAGAATGATATTATTTTAATATCGAGGTATATAATATACGACTCATCGTTATTTTCATCACAGTGAGCCATGTACTTATTGTTTACAACTGCATGTCTGTAAGAGCAACGAACAGCATCATCTCTGATACCGCACTCAGCAAATTGAACTGCTCATTATTGGTGATAAATTGTTATTTTTTCGTTAGTAGTTTTCAGCAACGTATCCCATGCCAAGCCAAGTAATATCACACGGACCTGATTTGTATGTAATAAGACAGAATTAGCAGAAGTTTTCAAATGTGTAGGAGAGAAGCAAGATGTGGTTTTTTTAAATGTAAGTCTGAGTAATCCCCCAAGGCCTTGCATTCAGATCAGCTCCATGATTTGCATTATTTTCAGTAATCTTATTCTTTAAGCTAAGGTTCACCGCTCAGCAAACTTTTCAAAGCGTCTTTTCTTATTAACTAAGTTAAACTAATCTCTGTTGAACAAATGCTCTCTTGTCATCTTCAACTCTTCGAGCCTTAAACATGAAATGAATTTCTCCAGAGAGCATACCAGAAAGTAAAAGTAATCTACACCGCGAAATTTTATGTCCCTATGATACCCCATAGGTATAGATTTAGTGAGTGTTTTGTATTTTTCCATGTTCTCTGTAGCACAGAAGCATTCGTTTTAGGTGTTACTTCCACTCGTTTGGAGATGTTTACGATTATGAATGTGTGTCATAATTTGTTAGATTGTTAAACATAGCGGGTATCATAGTATTATGTCTACAATCTACATTACAGCTACCGTGTGTAGCAACTTAAAAATCTGCCAGTAAAAATGACAGTGTTTCCTGTGTTTCACATCTGTTTTCATGAAGTGTTCTTTGCTGATGAGACCTTTCTGCTGACTGAAACGATTCGTCCTCTTCAGCGCTAATAATTATCTGCTTATACTGCAGGAGGTAATTTTTTATTCACTCAGAAATCTGATACAACTGACTGGTAAACCATTCCACGCAATCTGCACCATGGTATGGCTTAAACTGCGAACATTCATTACTACAACTGCAGTGCACGTAGATGACTGTACTATATAGTTTACACGGATGGACTTTGTTATTGTTACCAAAGCCTGCTTACAAAAAACATTCCAAATCTGCATAATAGACAAATGGTAAGTTTGTTTGTTATGACTTTAATTTAATGAACTATTTCTTCCTCCCTCGTGTATTTTGTTAGTTTATGTCTGTTCATTTATTAAGAAGGGATGACATGAACAGAGGGCAATGCTTTTTTACCGGCAATCCCGCGAAAGGTTTAACGGCTGGACACTGAATTTCTGAATTTCTAAGTTAGCGATTAAAATAAAATTTAGGTCAGATGGGAGGATCAGCTATAAAGGAGCATCTTAGGCACCCAACTGTGTAAGTGCGTGGTACTGGCTGGAATACCTGCAATCTTATTAAGAAAACATTATCAGTTGTGCCATTGCTTGTTTAACGAAGGGATGCAGTGATCGAGTTACTTGAAACTGAAATAATACCACAATTATTTGGAGGCCTCGGACTTTGAAATCATCGAACTAAATGTTTGAGAAACGTGGTTTTTAGATATTTTGTGCGTGCAATTTGCACTAACAGCATTGACAATTTCTGCTGGCCAAATGCATGTCTTTGTTATCGGCATTAAAATCGTTAACCTAGATCTTAAAGGTGTACCAAGTTGACATTTATTTTTCTGGGACTGGATAGCTTTTTACACACAGGGGTTTTTGCAAGAGTATGTATACTACATAAAAGTTGTGAAGTGTCAGTTGAGCTTTTTAGCATACCACATAGATGCTACTGAACCTGTCACCAGTGACCTGCAGAGATTGAAAGCTCCTCTTAAGATCATGCGAATTTAAAAGAAACAAGGTCACACAATGATTAGTGACTTATTAGAAGAAAATTATAAGAGGTGGCCCAATTAAGTATGAAAGCATGAGTACTACACCTCACGTGGATGTACTGAGAATGGGGTCCATAAGCGGACAGGGGACTGGAAATATATAATGTAGCCTTGGCATAGGTGGATGGGTACATGCGAAAGTGATATAAAACTGTGTCAGAAGTATGGCCAATGATTCCAGAAAAGGTTAATGAGATAAAATAAATCTCTGATGAAAATGGACTGTTTAGTACTCTAAAGACGTTTGAGGGCAGAAAATTGTTGCAGCATTGCCTGATACATCTGAGTTCAGCATAGCTCCTGTGTTCTGCTATACGTTGGAGACATCTCACTCCGTGGCTGTCTACAATGACCTGGAGCAAGTGTTTTTTATGGCATTCTCTGGACAAGTCTTTTGTATGCTGGCCGAATGAGAAATGTCCTCTTGCTTTCCTCTGTGCTACTTTCCTGGTGCTGCCAGTACTGAAACCTCACTGAAAAACTGCAACAGACCTTACAAGTTAAAACCAATGACAATTTAATAAACAAGCTTAACAATTTCTCACTCTTTTATGGCCAATGCAAACACATCCACGTAAACACGTGCAGGAACTCTATCTTGTTACTAAAATAACTGCTTTGATCCAACCACAGAACCGCTTACTATATTATGGACAAACGTCACAGCTGGCCGTATCTACGCTTAACAGCTGCTCCCATGCTTCTTAGGCTTGTGTGCTCTCCTGTCCTTCAGATTTTTATCTCTGTTAAAAAGTATCCCTTTGACTTCAAAAACAACGACATTTTATGGGATGCAAGCGATCCTCAACGTGCTGGGCTGGACCAGTAGACCATACTCTCTTGTGCTAGACCTTCCTGCAGATTGGCTTTCAGCAGAGAACGTCTTTGCAACAAGTGCCATTCCCCCAAGTGATTCCCCCTTTCGCCAGCCAACTGAAAGCCCTGAGGCTACTGTAATTACAAACTCCCTCACTGTACCAAGGGAAAAAGGATGTAGAGATGATTAGAAATGCTGTCATTGCCAATTGTTAAGCTTGCTTCCAGTTTTCTTGCAGCGTTATTAATTTCGCTTGATTTACTACTATATGTCCAGTGGATTAATAACCAGGTTAAAGAGGGTGGTTTAAATGAAAGCTTTAAATTCTTTCTACATGTTTTATTGGAACATATTCCCACACGTATCCTCCAGTGTACAGGAAGTGAACAAATTGCTCTGGAAAAAGTATTTGTTGTTGTAAGCAGGGCCACTCATGCAGTCTTCATTGGAATGAAATTTCTTTCCTTCCATCTCCTCTTGGAGTAATCCAAAGATGTGATAATCTCCTGGGACGAGATCTGGTGAATATGGGGTATGTGGAATAGTACCAAAGTAAAGGTCAGTTACGGCCGTGGTTGAGCATTACAGGTGGACTCAGCGTCGATTTGAACTTCCTGTAATCCGAAGAAATGTTTTCAGAAAATCGAAATATAAAACACTGATGGTGATGCTTTCCTAGGCGTGTATTCCACGACAGCCTTAAGTTCGTTCCAAAAGAAAGTCAGAATAGCTTTCCCTAAATACGACTGCGCCACGAATTTCTTAAGATTTGGTGACGAGCATTGGCGTCATCTTTGTTTCTGGTTGGTAGCAGTGGACTCAGGTTTTCTCTCCTGGAACGATTCTCGCAAGGAAATCGTCACCTTCCGCTCCAAATCACCACAAAATGTCTTCGCAGTCGTCAACGTATCACTTCTCGGGAAACATACCGTGGCACTCACCTTGTGCACACTTTGCAAAAACATAAATGTTCAGATCTGCGGCTATTTCATACACTGTCAGACTCTGAGTGTCCATGGCCGTTGCATCAGCTTCTGCAGTGTTGTATGGCGTAACAGTGCGGCGTGCCTGATGTGGTCGGGCAGCATGTACTACGCAGAATTCACGCTTTTTCTGTCCTTCTTTATTCATGTATCTGCCCAGTGATAAAAATGCATCGCTGTACTGGGCGTTGGATTTCAATAGGCTTCAGAAATTGTATGAGAGGACGGTGTTCTTCATTGATGCATGTCGCAATCGGGGCAGACAAGGTAAACTGACACACGGCAGCATTTCGCTTATCCACGGTACCCTGCCACCTAATTGGAATTCAGTAAAGCACTAATAACTTTACTGCCAACTTACAGACCAATGGTGAGGGAAATAGAACGTTTATTAAGGTTTTTTTGGTTTTCATTTGACTCCCCCTCGTAGTAATGTACAGTATTGGTCTGCCAGATGCCCAACCTACCAGATACAGGTCGGGCCTGGCCGCCTGGAGCAGTCTGAAATCTGGTAACAGGTGCCGAGAATATCACCACAGGAGGGCCACACAGCGCCTTTTCTCTGATCTGAATGGACATTTCCACAACCAGCCCAGTTACAGGGACGCCGTTAATTTGCAGAATAAAGGAGCTTTCTGAAGACAGAGCTGACAAATGGACAAGTCCACTGGATATGGAGCTTGCTTGTGCTAAAGAAACGTAAAAGATACGAAGAGAACACTTTCAAAGAAAAACTTGGTGTGTGTGTGTGTGTGTGTGTGTGTATTGCACACGGAAGGTGAGCATTCCGCTACAGCTACGAAAGTTTGCTGTTAAATAATTCGGCTGATGAGGAAAAAGAAACCGAATTGTACAAACAGATGCATGGACATGACATGAATACTTTGCTTCACCGCCACAGCTCGGACGTTGCTCGGTACTTTGGTTCTATGTGGAGTGACTATGAGAGTCGTGGCAGACGGACAGCTGCCCGCGTCTAGACCTGGGGCACAACCGAAACACATGCCCCATCCGCTAACCCCACGCCACCGCTGTCTTTCTCCAGGGCTCAACATGACCTCTGCGTAACAGAAACCTTGTTAACGACACGCACTTAAACACTCCGTCATAACTCATCTGCCAATCTTCCGTTCCTCTCCGAGTAACAGTAAATAAAACCTGAAAACCGACCTTCTGATATTTTCATTAATTTAATGGACAGGTTATTGTGTTGGAAATTTTCTAATCACATTAATGGAAATATAATGATTGTCTTGTAATAGCATTTTGTGAAAGTTAACTGCAATTCACTGTCCCTGGTCCAAACTCAACAATTTGTAAAAAATAAACGATCAACATTCTATTTACATTCTTGCAGCTGGTGCCGCTAATCTCTTTATTTGTAACTCATTTGCAACTGTTACTCAAGTGCTATTATATCATGATTAATACAAGTAATACTGTTTAAGAAAATATCAGATTCGTACCTTGAACAGATATACCGCTACACTTTTTCAGCGGTATGCTTTTGACAGCAGTGACCGTGAACTATTATCAATAATATTTCTGCCTTATTTTTCCACTAATAACTACAAAAAAATAATCAGCTAGTGAAATATATAACTAAGAGCGACGTAAGGCAGGGTTGCAACACTGTGACACGTCTTATTTGTGTTTGGAATAAACTTGCAAGGAGACCTGACACCAATTCTGACACACGACACAGCTCTTCTGGGCGATACAGGTCCGTTATGTAAACAAATAGCGTGATACGGTATTTTAGTTAAGCATAAACAAAGGAAAGAGGGAAATACGAATGAAGAACAAGAGTAACTTGTTAGACATCAAACTGTAGCACGAGACAACGCAACAAATGAAACAATTCTGATATCTAAGAAGCTGAATCAAACATCGCTATCGAAGCGAAGAAAGCGTTACAAGCAAATAGGCAAGTACAAAGAAAATTTTCCTTGAGTATGAAACTATATCGGTTTCAAATCTCGAAATGAAATTTAGAGTTTTAATGTATTGGATTTTAATACAGTTTGGAAAGAATTTACTTCCACTGTTTATAAGTGACGATGTGGCAGTATGCTGAAAAATTAGCTGTCAGAATTCAGTGTGAGGTAGACAGATTTTAGAAGAAATGGGCGATGAAAGAACTCTTCTAATACCCCTCATCCTCAGAAAAAGTAAGCTGTTGGGATTACATTTCGAGTATCGGATGTAGCGAATGAAATGCACTTTTCGTTAGTTTTCCTTACTGACGAGGTAAGACATCATAATGATGTTACAGCGACCACGATGCTTGAAATTTTCTTTGAGGGGAATGTATTTTTATATTATTTGATTACCCTTAGATGGTTCTAGAAAATACAAAAAGGAACTGTATACAACTATAAGCGAAAGAAGCGCCCTATAATTAGATATCATTAACAATAACATGAACTCACAACATCAAAAGGCAGCGGCATGACAAACAGACCAAAGTGCCTGTGTTAGTGAGACTGTATATAAAACATCAGAACTGAAAATGCTTGATAAAAGGATAAAACAACTACGTTAGCAACCCATATGGGCGGGGTCAGCATCAGCATAATGTGTCCACAGTTACGGCGCAGGCAATCGATAAAACTTCGCCGTTCGGTGTCTCTTAGAAATACGTATATTAAACAGGTATACAACTGCGAGTTACAGAGTACCTCAATGAGTCAATGGTATTATGAAAATAACTTAATCGACCGATATAATAGGTCCTGGAGAAAAAATTATTTACCTAATTGCTAAAATCAATTGCTTATATGCGTATTTATAGCGTGCTTTAAGTTATGTAAAATGCTTCGAAATAAGGTGCAAGGACATCGATAAAAACAACGACGTTCAGATAAAGCAATAGACAGGTAAAAACAGTATAAAGAGAAGCAAAACCCAAGAATTCTTTTCTGTTAAGAGGGCACAGAGGCCCCAGAACAACTCGTATGAGACAGCCTTGTACACACGGACAGCCACCAAGATCGCCCGTGGGGTGCAGCTGGAAATGAAATGTTAACTTTTAAATACAATTCAGCGCCAAAGAAACTGGTATAGGCGTGCATATTCAAACACAGAAGTATGTAAACATACGGAAAAAAGCGCTACGATAGCAAAGCCTATACAACACAAAAAAGTCGGGGTGGTTGTTCGATCGGTTACTGGTGATACAATGGCAGGTTATCAAGATTTAAATGATTTTGAACGTGGTGTTAAAGTCGGAGCACGAGTGATGAGACACAGTATGTCCGAGGCAGCTATGAAAATGGTTTAAATGGCTCTGAGCACTATGGGACTTAACTTTTAAGGTCATCAGTCCCCTAGAACTTAGAACTACTTAAACCTAACTAACCTAAGGACATCACACACATCCATGCCCGAGGCAGGATTCGAGCCTGCGACCTTAGCGGTCGCGCGGTTCCAGACTGTAGCGCCTAGAACCGCTCGGCCACTCGGCCGGCCAAGGTAGTTTGAAATGGGGATTTTCCGGTAAGAACATTTCACCGTGAATATCAGGAATACGGTAAAACATCAAATTTTCAACATCTGTACGACTGGAAAAGATCCTGCAACAACGGGACCAAGGACGATTGAAGAGAATCGTTCTACGTGGCAGAAATGCAACCCTTTCACAAATTGCTGCAGATTTCAGTGTTGGGCCATCAACAAGTGTCAGCGTCCGAACCATTCAACGAAACATCATCGATATGGGCTTTGATGACTGCACGACACAAAGCTTCACGCCTCGCCTGGCCCGTCGGCACCGACATTGGACTGTTGATGACTGGAACCAGGTTGCCTGGTGGGACGAGTCTCGTTTCAAATTGTATCGAGAGGATGGAAGTGTACGGGTATGAAGACAACCTCATGAAGCCATGGACCCTGCATGTTAGCAGGGGACTGTTCAAGCTGGTGGAAGCTCCGTAATGGTGTGGGGCGTGTGCAGTTGGAATGATATGGGACCCCTGATACGTCTAGATACGACTCTGACAGGTGACACGTATGTAAGCATCCTGTCTGATCACGTGCATCGATTCATGTCCATTGCACATTCCAGCGGACTTGGGCAACTCCAGCAGGGCAATGCGACACCCCAAACCCCCAGAATTGCTACAGAGTGACTCCAGGAACACTCTTCTGAGTTTAAACACTTCCGTTGCCAACCAAGCTTCTCAAAAAGAAACACTATCGAGCATATCTGGGATGCCTTCCAACGTGATGTTCAGAGGATCTCTCCACCCCGTCGTACTCTTACGGATTTATGGACAGCCCTGCAGGATTCATGATGTCAGTTCCCTCCAGTAATGCTTCATACGTTTTTTGAGTCCAAACCACGTCGTGTTGCGGCACTTCTGCCTGCTCGCGGGGGCCCTACACGATATTGGGCAGGTGTACGAGTTTCTTTGGCTCTTCAGTTTGTATATGTATTGGCTCTCCTTTCGGGTGCATCTGAAAGAACATACACCCGTTTTGTCCTGCAACAAATATGAATCAAGACACAAACGGATTAATGACCTTTCATTTAAATCGATTTGATAATTACCGTCGGACCAGGATTCGAACCCGTGACTCCTGCTTACTAGGCAGATGCGCAGTTGTCAGGGCGTCTGCCTAGCAAACAGGAGAGCTGGATTTGAATCCTGGTCCTGTACAAATTTTCAACGTTTCCCATTGATTTAAACCCATGCCAGCTGGCAGCTAATGTCATTAAAAATTATCAGACCAGAAAGTTTGAGCACCCCGTTCGC
Source organism: Schistocerca piceifrons (assembly GCF_021461385.2). Classification (NCBI taxonomy): domain Eukaryota; kingdom Metazoa; phylum Arthropoda; class Insecta; order Orthoptera; family Acrididae; genus Schistocerca; species Schistocerca piceifrons. The sequence goes on from NC_060138.1 coordinate 376,274,169, forward strand.
CGAGTCACAATGGCGAACGATAACGGTTTGTCGGAGGTCGAGGCATGCTTGCTTGTGTAGAATTCCTCGCTTACCACCATCAGCGGTGGAATAAAAAGTTTACCTTGGAACTCGCTAAGATAACATTTCATTCACTCATTGGTTACGACATTCACGGCAGAGCGCTCAGACGAGTACTGAACCTCACTAGCTTTCGGAGAATCCGCAGAACAAGCATAAGCTTGACTGACATCCTTCATGACGACAGCTATACGGGGATGTATCCAAGTTATAACTCAATAAGATTTTGAATGCAAAATTGGAAGTAGCATAGCGCTGGCGAATATTTTGGAGTTACGAATAGCAGTGGCTAATGACATTAAAGACATAAACGTTTCTGACAAGATAACTGGAAATATTAGCACAGCGATACTTTTAATAATTAAATACTCTATCAAGTAAATAGGCTGGCTAATAAAGTTTTATATATTTATCAATGACCTACAAACAAAATTTTTCAGCAAGTTTTCAGTCTTTCAGGACCATATCATTTAGAACAAAGGCTAAGCTGACGATACACTAAAAATATTAAAAGGTAATGCAAAGGACTTCACTACTTTGCACAAGGTCACCGTTCCACACTTTCCAAATTAATTTCATCCCTGAAATGGAGAAAAATAATTCTTGTAACTCTCCTTTTACACTGACTGAAGATGATCATTACTGATTGAAAATGATTGTTTCAAATTAAAAAATGTCTTAGAATCAATGACTGGTAAAAGTAATAGCATTCCCAGTTTTCTTTATGTTAAAGTAATTAATAGATTTAATTTACTCAACCCATAAAGGTACTTCACAGACTACGAAAAGAGTATTTGGCAGAATACAAAAAAAAATGGCTCTGAGCACTATGGGACTTAACATCTATGGTCATCAGTCCCCTAGAACTTAGAACTACTTAAACCTAACTAACCTAAGGACATCACACAACACCCAGTCATCACGAGGCAGAGAAAATCCCTGATCCCGCCGGGAATTGAACCCGGGAACGGTAGAATACAATTTAAAATCTAGTAAACATCACTAAATTCAAATATAGACAAAAGGAATAAGAATAAACCGTAAGATTCAAGAGGACTTTCTTGTAGTTTTCTGACATTAAGTCCAAAGCCTTTGTACTGTGCTTGCTTTTACAAATAAAGTCAAACTTTTGATGTTCATCTATCAAAACATGTAATTATTATCATATAGATCTTTCATCTGCATTTTTTCTAGTGTCATTGTAGCATTCTATCCGCAAACATGCAATGCTCCTAATAAATGACTTTCACCTTTCTGTGAATTTATCCAGTTATGATTTCTTTGGTCAATCCAGACGAAGGCATGCAGTTCAGTTACTAATTTTTCTTCGGAATTACTTTTTTGAACGAAGTAAGCCACCATTAAAGTACTCAGCGGTCGCATTTCCTGAAATCTATCTTGTATCTTAAACGCGAAACTTTCACAGCTTCCATGTATGATCACTGCAGACACATTCTCTTTGTGGCAATCACTTATCGTATGCAACAGAAAATTCTGAATCTCTGTCCACTCTTCCACTGCCTTCTTAGGAAATCGCCTAAACATGGAGCAGACATTGTGCCAGACGGGCAGTTTCTTTTTCTCTTGTCTGTAACAAACAGTACTCAGAAATGGGAAGTAAAGTAAATTCGTGTGACATCATTAGCTGAAAGCACCTCAGCTGTCTGTTTGGCATTGAGAGGTGAACGCTAGCATAAAGGCAGACTGGAAACATCTCTTTACTAAAATACCACCAAGCCCGAAAGCCCGACTAAAACAGGGAATTTCCTATTGTAAATGAACCAGTCTAGACCTTTCGTGTACGGGGATCATAAGTACAGAATAGCATCTCCCTTCCATTACGGAACATACAATCACAAACTTTTGCATTTACAAATAAGGTCTTCGAAGTCACTCTGATACGGGAATGGGATGTCTAACAGAGTTAGGCGAAATGGTTTTCCTATAGGAGCTCACCTTTAGGCGACATCTCCTGCAGCACGAAATCCTTTAGAGTGCACACACACACGCACGCGCGTGCGAACACACACACATATACACACACACACACACACACACACACACGCACACACACAGCTCTACGTCAGTTTGGCGCCATCGCAGATGTCTCACGTTCCAGCGAGCTGGCGCCCGGAGTTTGCTGGAATGGCATGGCGCTGAATTATTAATCCGTCGGCGGCGACGCAGCATTTATCTGTGAACTATTCAGGGCGGTTGTCGTGGCCGCACTGGGCGGCTGAAATATGTCGCAAGTCAGCGCATTCCAGACCGGGCACGGAACAGCCGCAGTTCATTCAAGCCACGCTGCGGATAGCTCACTGCTCGGTTTGAACCGCTGTGCATCCTGTCCCGCGATACACAGATAAGTGACATCAGAAAAATGTAATAAAATATCGGTAAGGCAGTTCTAAAGGTATTTAGCGTCTTCTATAGCTTTTTGTGTGTACTCGGCGTTATTCGCTCCCGAAATACAACAGAAAATTAATAATTTTTGTCAGTGACTTCATCCTGCTACTTGGCACAGAATTCGAGACGTCAATAACATCAGATAAGTAGGCAGTACTAAAATGAGTCATACAAAGGTAGTGTAAGACATACTACAAGAACGCAGAGCTAAGTACGATCAAGTTCTTCACTGTAGTATGATGTATAGGTCCCTTCGTCTTTGCTTAACTACTGCAAGTTACATATACACTCCTGGAAATGGAAAAAAGAACACATTGACACCGGTGTGTCAGACCCACCATACTTGCTCCGGACACTGCGAGAGGGCTGTACAAGCAATGATCACACGCACGGCACAGCGGACACACCAGGAACCGCGGTGTTGGCCGTCGAATGGCGCTAGCTGCGCAGCATTTGTGCACCGCCGCCGTCAGTGTCAGCCAGTTTGCCGTGGCATACGGAGCTCCATCGCAGGCTTTAACACTGGTAGCATGCCGTGACAGCGTGGACGTGAACCATATGTGCAGTTGACGGACTTTGAGCGAGGGCGTATAGTGGGCATGCGGGAGGCCGGGTGGACGTACCGCCGAATTGCTCAACACGTGGGGCGTGAGGTCTCCAGAGTACATCGATGTTGTCGCCAGTGGTCGGCGGAAGGTGCACGTGCCCGTCGACCTGGGACCGGACCGCAGCGACGCACGGATGCACGCCAAGACCGTAGGATCCTACGCAGTGCCGTAGGGGACCGCACCGCCACTTCCCAGCAAATTAGGGACACTGTTGCTCCTGGGGTATCGGCGAGGACCATTCGCAACCGTCTCCATGAAGCTGGGCTACGGTCCCGCACACCGTTAGGCCGTCTTCCGCTCACGCCCCAACATCGTGCAGCCCGCCTCCAGTGGTGTCGCGACAGGCGTGAATGGAGGGACGAATGGAGACGTGTCGTCTTCAGCGATGAGAGTCGCTTCTGCCTTGGTGCCAATGATGGTCGTATGCGTGTTTGGCGCCGTGCAGGTGAGCGCCACAATCAGGACTGCATACGACCGAGGCACACAGGGCCAACACCCGGCATCATGGTGTGGGGAGCGATCTCCTACACTGGCCGTACACCACTGGTGATCGTCGAGGGGACACTGAATAGTGCACGGTACATCCAAACCGTCATCGAACCCATCGTTCTACCATTCCTAGACCGGCAAGGGAACTTGCTGTTCCAACAGGACAATGCACGTCCGCATGTATCCCGTGCCACCCAACGTGCTCTAGAAGGTGTAAGTCAACTACCCTGGCCAGCAAGATCTCCGGATCTGTCCCCCATTGAGCATGTTTGGGACTGGATGAAGCGTCGTCTCACGCGGTCTGCACGTCCAGCACGAACGCTAGTCCAACTGAGGCGCCAGGTGGAAATGGCATGGCAAGCCGTTCCACAGGACTACATCCAGCATCTCTACGATCGTCTCCATGGGAGAATAGCAGCCTGCATTGCTGCGAAAGGTGGATATACACTGTACTAGTGCCGACATTGTGCATGCTCTGTTGCCTGTGTCTATGTGCCTGTGGTTCTGTCAGTGTGATCATGTGATGTATCTGACCCCAGCAATGTGTCAATAAAGTTTCCCCTTCCTGGGACAATGAATTCACGGTGTTCTTATTTCAATTTCCAGGAGTGTATATCGAGCTTTGTATTGTGTTCAAACTTTGGTCCACCTTGTCCATTTTTATTCCCACGCCTCACTGTAGTAATAAATTAACTACTCCTTGATGCCTTAGGATGTGTCCTTTTACCATAGCCCACCTTTTAGCTGCGCTATGAATTTCTTCCCTCACATTTCGACAATATTGTAATGGGAAAAAAGCGTACATCAAATATTTCAGGGATCAGCAAAGATTAGAATACAAATCACATGTAAGTGAGAGTGAGAGGAATACAACTGTAGAACATAAAGTACTTATAATGGAGAACGGAGTAAATTTAGCTGAACGACTGAAACGCTTTTAAAAAATTTTGGAATAGAAATTTATAGTTATACAACGGCGGACTAGTAATTTCAGTACTGAGAGACTGAGCAGATGTGTATGAGGAACTGGAAGGAGTTAGCAAAGGAAATTTTCAGGAGGCGGAGCTCCAAGGTTCTTAAGCATTTGAGAGATGTCGTGAGTATCGCCTCGAGCTGCTGGTAAAATCCTTTATTTAACAACTAGTTTCGGCCTAAAAACCATCATCATTTGTTAGAAACATGTACAGCATCATAATAGGTCAATATAAAACAAGTGACATCAGATAATAAAACCATGAACTTGTCACTATTACCATATCGTAACATAAGTTACATCGTCAGTAGCACAGACTGTAGAGGGAGTCCCAAAATCATGTATACACTCTTTGAAACCGAACATCTCTTTAATGAAAGGGGTTAGAAATACAATTTTAGTGGTGTTAGGTGCCTTATGGTCCGACTTAAGGTGGTAAATGTTCAAACTGGTGTCCGTCCATCGCAATACACCGACGACAACGACTTACGACTGAGCGACATGCCAACTTCATTGTTTTCAACGGAATAGTATCACAGGCTTGCTCTATTTGCTGTCTAAGATCATCCAGTGTCTGTGGTCTCGCAGCGTAAACTGTGTTCTTGAGAGTACCCCACAGAAAGAAGTCTAGAGGAGTTAAATCTGGAGATCTAGTGGGATACTCCACACTCCCTCTTCGTCCTATCCATGTGGCAGGGAATGTGTGATTGAGAAATGCCCTCACATCCAGGTGAAAGTCAGGTGGCTCCCCCAAAGTAATCATCTTCATTTACAAACACAACGTTAAGACCAGGAGTTATCATTTAGAGCATTTCCAAGTACGAGTCGCCCGTGACAGTGTTGTCAAAGAAGCACGGCTCGACTAACCCTCTAGAAGACAGACCACACCAGACTGTTACTCCTGGTAGATTAACGTGTGTGCTCGATTACGTATGGTTTCCCCCTGACCCAGTGCGCAGTTATGGCGGTTAATTGTTCAATCAAGTTTAAACGTCGCTTCATCTGACCAAATCATTCGATCTTGGAAACATTGCACTCCTTCACATCCGTTAATGACCACTCATAAAATTCGCTTCTATCAGAATCGTCCTCGTTAAGAGCATGGAGAAGTCCTGGAATGTAAGTTTTAAACTTCTGAGACTGCAAAATTCTATGAACATTGCTTCTGCAGATCCCTGTCTCACGAGAGCATTGCCTCACATATTTCTTCGGGGATCGTGTGTATGTCTATATCTGTTGAGCTTCTCTTTCGTCCACTATGTCCCTAGTTCATCTCTGATTCTTGTAATTGTTGCTTTTGTCGGTGATGGTGTTCCAAATTCAATTCTCCAACGTCGGCGCACCGCACTCACATTCTCTGTTTTTCAGTAACACTTTAGCACCCATTTTCGTTGTTCAAACGATAACGCCATGTTTGCTGAAAATCCTGAAACAAAAGAAAGTATTGTTATGTTTTTCACCGCCTTCTAAATTATTACCCTTAAAATTGTATTTCTCTCCCCTGTAATTAAAGAGATATTCTGTTTCAAAGTGGGTATACATTATTTGGGACACCCCGTATATTGACGATGTAATTTACATTACTGGCAACAGTGAAAAATTAATTGTTTTTTTTGTCTGATGTCAGTGAGTTTTTTATTCGCTGATTTAGATGCTGTAAATGCATTTTCTTGTTTAACAAATAATTTTTACAGCTTCTCGAGACGGTAACTGTGAAGTTTTTTAAGGGAAATTTTCATTACAACGGTGCATCATGCATTTAGACCACAATTTCTGTGAGATATTAGTAAGTCACATTGTAGCTCATATGTTACAGAGATATAGTGTGTACATGCGCTACCTAAAGAAATTTAAAAAACATAAGAATCACAGCCTCATAACGTATGTGACATGAAAACGTTTATCTAAGCAATCAGATAATTAGTTGTCGATTATGTTAAAGTTTTCTCGCCTTTCGCTTCGCGCCACGTTTGGATAACACATCAACCTATTGACTGCTTTTTTCGCCATCATTGTGAGGAACTGTCTGTCGTAACTGATGTCGTGCTGCTATTTAAATTGACGCTGCGCTCATCGTATCTCCGTAATATGTAATAGTCAGCTAAAACGTGGCGTATCACTAAAATCTAACTCAGCAAGAAAAGCTAAGGTGGCCATAGATGGTTCAAATGGCTCTGAGCACTATGGGACTTAACATCTGAGGTCATCTGTCCCCTAGAACTTATAACTCCTTAAACCTAACTAACCTAAGGACAGTACACACATCCATGCCCGAGGCAGGATTCGAACTTGCGACTGTAGCAGCAACGTGGTTCCGGTCTGAAGCGCCTAGAACCGCTCGGCCGGCTAAGGTGCACTTAGAAATCGACAATCCCAACTATGAGACACTGATGCTGCATCTAATGTTCCAGTGTATTACACAGGCGAAGTTGACAATTTTAGCGTTGATATAGGGACACACATTTTCACCCTTCGAAATAGTGTTTTCTTACAGAGTCTTCGCTCTCATGTTTCGCCTGTTTCATGAGGTTGAAAGCAAGGAAGTAGTGAAGACGTACTCGCTTAGCAGTGAGAAGCTGACTTTTTGTTAGGTCAAAATGCACTTGTATTGTGGCTTGCTTAGACCTGTTGACACTTGACTTCCTTCAATCCGAGCTGGTACGGCTCGCAAACACTCGAGCAGTATTCGAGAATTTGTCGCACCAGCGTTCTATATGTGGTCTCCTTTACAGCTGAACCACTCATTCCTAAAATTTTCCCAACAAACTAAAGACCGCTATTCGCCTTTCTCACCACAGTTCTCACATGCTCTTTCCATTTCATATCGCTCTGCAACGTAACGCCCGGAAATGTAAACGACTTGACTGTGTCAAACAGGACACTGGTAATACTGTATCTTTACAGATTTAATCTTCCTACTCATCCGCATTAACTTCGATTTTTTCAAATTTAAGGCTAGTTGCCATTCATCACACCAACTGGAAATAACGTCTAGGTCGTCTTGTATCTTCATACAGCCACTCAACTCCGACACCTTACCATACACTTCGGCATCATCAGCAAACAGTCGCAGATTGCTGGCCACCCTGTCAGACATATCATTTATGTATATAACGAACAGCCCTGTCACTCAAATCATATATGTACGTAAAGAACAACAGTGGTCCTATCACTCTTCCCTGTGGTACTCCTGACAATACCCTTGTCTCTGATGAACAGTCGCCGTCGAAGACAACATACTGGATTCTATTATTTAAGAATTCCAGCCGCTCACATACGTGTCTGTGAACTTATTCCATATTCTCGTACCTTCGTTGACAGCCTGCGATGGGCATCGTGTCATACGCCTTCCGCAAATCTGGAAATATGGCCCCTGACTGTTGCCCTTCATCTATAGTTCGCAGTATATCATGTGAGAAAAGGACTAGCCGAGTTTCGCACGGGCGATGCTTTCTAAAGCCATGCTGATTCGTGGAAATAAGCTTCCCAGCTTCAAGAAAATTTATTATGTTCGAACTGAGAAGATGTTCAAGGAGTCTGCAGCAAACAGAAGTTAGGGATATTGGTCTGTATTTTGGGGGTCTGTTCTTTTACCCTTCTTATGTACTCGAGTCACCTGCGCCTTTTTCCAGTCGCTTCGGACTTTTTGCTAGGCGAGAGATTCACGATAAATGCATGCTAGTTAAGGGGCCAATGCCGTATAGCACTCTTTGTGAAATAGAACTGTGATTCCGTCCGGACCTGGTGATTTATTTGCTTTCAAATATTGCGGTTGTTTCTGTACGCCATGGATGCTTATTACTATGGCGTCCATACGGGAGCCTGTTCGATGATCAAATGACGGTATGTTTGTACGGTTCTCCTGATTGAACGATTTCTTGAACGTGAAATTTAAAACTTCGGCTTTCGTTTTGCTGTCTTCAACTGCCATACCAGACGGGTGAACAAGAGCCTGAGTGGGAGCCTTAGACCCGCTTAGCGATTTTACATAAGGCCAGAATTTCCTCTGGTTCTCTGGCACATCGTTTGCTAAGGTAACTGCCGTATGCTTCACGCGTAGATAGTTTCACAGACGCCCGGATCTCTACTAACCTTTGCTTGTCGTCATTTGTGCGTTCCCTTTTAACCGAGAGAGCAACAGCCCCTGCTTCCGGAACATCCTCCGAATTTCCTTATTAAACCATGGTGGTTTATTTCCATCCTTTATCCACTTACTAGGCAGGCACATAGCTCCATAGACGAAGATTTACAATCCTCTTGAACATTGCCCCTAAGTCCTCTGCATCCAACTTACTGGAACTAATTGATGCCAATTCACTGACTAAGTAAGATACTAATAACTGCTCATCCGTTATATCTAGCAGAAACACTCTCCTAGCCTTCATGACTGATTTATTACTTTCGTAATCATAGGTCCTATAATGATATCATGATCGCTAATCCCCGTTTCTATACTGACAATGTCAATAATGTTTGGCCTAATTCTAGCTATAAAGTGTAAGATATTTCCATCGCGTGTGGGCTGCCGAACTAGCTGCTCAAGATCAAAGAGAAAAGGGGATTTCCGTGTGAAACACATTACGGGACAGGAGATACAAAAACGAAGCACTGATATTCATTCGCCAATATTCCGTTTCTGAAACCTTCCTCCTTCCTCCTCCTTAGTACAATAGTACATACTTCTGAGAAATTTCATGCGAACATTTTTATAATAAATAACAAACACAGTGGAAATAGGTGTGGCACTTATCTGCTCCGGGGCAAAAGTCGTAATACTAAATTAAATTAAAAAACCACATTTTCATTTTTGTGGTAAAAGTAGTTATACAAATGTAAAGTGCATTGATGTGAAATGGGATTCAGCTGAAAAGAGTGCATTTTTTACCTAAAAACGCAGCCCATAAGAGTCGGACAAGCAATTTTTTCACCTCACCCTTCCGTGTCAATGTCACTCATTAGGTAGGTGGATTGATCAAAAACCGCTATTTACAATGGCTAGACCCATTCTGTACCGAATATAGTTGTTCACCTGTACAACGTTTTCATAGTATTCTCCGTGCAATGGCGCTTCATCACTGAGGAAGTGATCGATTTGTCTAATGTAAAAATCATATTGTTTTTCCATTTGATGTCAAAGCCATATTGGCGCTGAACCTTAAATTTTCATGCTGCACTGGCATGGGGTTTATTGTGCTAAGTTGTAGTGGAAGCATTTCAAGGCACCAGATTGCGTTTCAGTTTTTCACAAAACGACGATGACCGTGCTAGCTTCGGTCTTAAGGGGCAGCAGGCGGTTGGTTTCGTAGAGATACTTGGATATTTTCTATACTTCTCGCCTCTATTACCAAGGCTGCTGCCAGCGAAGAGCGTCATTAATGAAATTTGCCTCTCACTCAGAGAAAAGGGAGGCAGTGTAATGAGGGAATGATTCACGGAGGGGTAAACTACTGTCAGCGACACAGCTGATTTAAATTCGGTGCAATTATCAGAGTATCTCGCAGTTCCCCGTGATAAAGCAATTTCGGGCAATGCCTATAACTCCGTGAGGGGCGTAATTGATTACATTAGTCGGCGATGTTCCGAAGGCTCCTCGGGTGGTACGGTTCCTCCGCCGACTGTTCTCGCAGAACCCCTACGGTCCTTTAGCAGCCCATCACTTCCTGCGATGCTAATACCGAAATCTGTTTAAGGACGTCCATCGCTCGCTGCGCTCCGAGGGAGAGATGCAAATGAGACGGCGCGCCTGCCTTCCATTACGATGCATGGGAACTGCGTGGCAGCCGAGTCGAGTGCTCTCGCCGCATAAGTGCGGCCCCCGCCTTCACTGTTTTTATACCTGGAAAATTCCTGTTCGCATTCCAGGGCCCATTATGTAAATCACGTTTTATACAACAGAGGCGCAGTGAGTGAAAATAATACCTCGTCTCGGCAGCTCTGCCGTGAACACCCCAAAGGATCTTCTTGTGGTATTGCCTCCAGCAACACGATTTTTACTTCAGCGTTGTTTGCGCATCAGTTGACGTACACCTTCGAACGGGGATGGCTATGACTACCTTCTACACGTTGTGTGCGCTGGTGAAACAGGAGACAATGCACAAAGAGCTGACGGGTTGTGATGTGTAGCTCACATCGACACAGGGGGAAGAGTAAAATATAAATGTCGTGTGACTAGGGCCTTCCGTCGGGTAGGCCGTTCGCCAGGTGCAAGTCTTGCGATTTCACGCCAATTCGGCGACTTGCACGTCGGTGGGGAACAAATGATGATGAATAGGACACAACACCCAGTCCCTGAGGGGAGAAAATCTCTGACCCAGCCGGGAATCGAACCCCGGCCCTTAGACATGACATTCTATCGCGCTGTCCACTCAGCTACCGGGTGCGGACAAGGCGAAAGAGTGATCAAAGTTGATAAAATTTTGTTGACCAAAGATAGGAATGTCTGCTTCGACGATAATAACGAAGTAACAAAGTGTTTCCAGGTACGAAGACGTGACAGTTTGGTGATTCTAGCGTGTGACAAAGTGACACAATTAGGATCTTCACAGTCATGTACACCTGTGTGGACAATATTAAAAATTCGATGAAGCTATCCTAAGTAACACCAGTATAGGAACAGAAAAGTCTACCTGGATACAGTCTGAGTGCACCAAGGGGAACGACGATCAAAGCTGAAGACAGCGGCGTCGGTCCCTACGGTGGATTTCGACAGCGTCCTAAGACGTTAGTACCCGCCCAAAGGCTAGAAGGGGCTCTCGAAGCTGGAAGAATTGACCTATGCAGCTCTGGCGCCGACCTTTATAGCGACCGACGGCGCAATACTCGCGGCATTATTTTCTGGTCACGTGTGTGGCAGACGTGAATAGGTCTCTTGGAATTGATGGTCTCTGCTAGCGCTGGTACAGCCGCTTGGTACCCGTCCGCTACTGCGACAGGACAAGTGGGAGACGCGGAGGCATGCAGGGGCCATTTGGCTGCACGCGTGTCACAGATGCCCGAAGGGTTGCCGATAGTTTTGCGAAGGTCGCTATAGCAGATTGCGTTCTCATTTCTCACACTACTATCAGTGGTCGTCGTCGTCGTCGTCGTTATTGTTGTTGTTGTCTTCGGTCTAATGCCCAGCTTCACGCTGCTTAGTCTGCGACATACACCTATAAATGTAAGAATGATGCACATTGGTTCGACTGCCCAATAGTCGGATCCCTTCCCATCGACAACTTCGTGGCACATTAAAACAGTGTGCCAGACCGAGACTCGAACTCGGGACCTTTGCCCTCCGCAGGTACGTGCTCTACCGACTGAGCTCTCTAAGCACGACTCACAACCCCACAGCTTTATTTCCGCCAGTGCCTTCCAAACATCACAGAATTTTTTCAAGAGAACTTCTGCGAAGTTTGGAAGGTAGGAGATGAGGTACTGGCGGAAATACAGCTGTGAGGACGGATCGTGAATCTTGCTTGGTAGCTCGATTGGGAGAGCACTTACTCGATTATGGCAAAGGTCCTGAGTTCGAGTCTTGGTGCGGCACATAGTTTTAACCTGCAGCAAGTTTCTTATCAGCGCGCATTCTCCTAAGGAATGAGAAATACATTCTGGGATGAAAAAGACGCGATAAAACGGATAACTAATAGGACAAGCTTGGCCCTAGCAAAAGTGAGACATGGCGCTGTATCTCACGAAAGATAACAAACAGCGTATTTTTCCACCTCTGAAATGAAAGAGTGGTCCACATTAATTTTTGTTTATTCCAAAGTTCCCTCCTGATATATATGAATAACAAATTATTATAAGCTGCGTTCCATCACAAGTAATGTAGGGTTTAAGAAAATTATCAGTAGTTAAATGGAGTCAGTACTAATCTAGGACGTGAGTACCTCGGCAAAGACTGGATAGTTCAGGTGAACGGGACAAGACCATAATCTACAAAACTGTTCTGGGAAGGTAGCTCCACAGTAATCGAGTAGCGACTGCCGGAATTTGCGAGAAGACTGAGAAAACTACACACGCAACTAACATTTTCAATTGAGTCGTAATTAGCCTTCAATCATTTGTGAAAGTACTGGATTCCAAAAGTCAGGCTAATGCTAACAGCATATCTTAAGATGCATGTTAATTCTCACATTCTGTTCACCCAAGCTGCAGTCTCTCATCATATTCAACACACAGAAGCGTGATGCGTATTGGGCATTATAATCTACCACATGCTGCAACATATCAGCTCTCCTTCGGACACCCAAACGAATTCTCTAAGTCAAGTGTTCTCTGTCATTCCCTGAATCGAAGTGTCATCTACCAAATCTCAAACAGAAAACTTCTTTACTGAAGTTCAAACAGAAATCTTCATTACCGACACTTGAACAGAATGCTCACAATTGATACTGTCTTCACTCTCCACTCTGAAAATATGGGCAGTTCTCATTTACCAATGAAAACGTCTGTTTAAAGTTTGGCCAATGATCTTTTGTTAACAAGACAACAGTCACCCCTGCGTGCAAAAGTTTTGCAAAATCAACAAATTGTTACACACCTGGGCTTGAACGTCTTAAACAATTCTGAGTTGCTCTCCCACTCTTCAACTAGTTTGAAGGTTTAGACAATGCCATCACCTCCACGTATGCACTTTATGGAAATTAGTCTCCTGACTTCCCTACTGTGCTATTGATTTAGGTTAGCCAATTACGAGCTCTTGGTTCAAATGGCTCTGAACACTATGGGGCTTAACATCTGTGGTCATCAGTCCCATAGAACTTAGAACTACTTAAACCTAAATAACCTAAGGACATCGCACACATCCATGCCTGAGGCAGGATTCGAACCTGCGACCGTAGCGGTCACGCGGTTCCAGACTGAAGCGCCTAGAACCGCACGGCCACACCGGCCGGCATTACGAGCTCTCTCACAATTATTATAGGCCAGGGGTTATTCGCCTCAAATAAAATGGCGACGGAAAATCGGTACAGTGCTTTACAAAGAGAAAAGAATTCCTGTTTATAAAACAACCTGGTCACTCCTCACAGAATACTATTATGTTTGTTCTTACTGACTGTCGCGCTCCTATTGTTCCCAGAAGGCGACTTACCGTTGCAAAACAAAGTTCCTATGAAGTATGATGCTTCTGCTTGTAAAAATTAAGGCTCTCCATGAGTCCAGGTGTTCGTCACACAGCATTAATTATTTCTGTGACTGTACCCCGGAGCCATACCGCGTAGAGAACGTAGAAGTATGCGGAAACTGCAGAAGGGCAACTAATCATCGCCAGCTCTGACAAAAGCCGGGTTTGTGGCCGGTATCTGCTCTTAGCGATCGTCTCGCCTTGCGCTTTCCTCGGAAAAGGCAGGTCGAAACCCCAAGGAGGATCGGCCTGAGCATCAGATAACTGGGCCTAGACCAATACATTCGTCTTGCTCATCACGTACTCAGCTGAACCACAGAGAAAATTAACAAGCAAAACCACCACCTGGAAGAAGAAGAAGTTAATACAGAAGTAGATCGCTTACTTCTGGCAATCGCTGACGTTATTCACAAGAATCATTAACTATTTCAGTAAGCAACTGGGATAAAGTTCAGGCAGTAACGTTTTCAAACCAAGTCCTCAACAGATCACGAGAAGTGCCGGTCCGACAATGAATTGCCACGTATAAACTTCAACGTCCCTACTGTAGTCAAGCAATGGTCTCCCGCCACATTTTTTGTACCACCCACCCGCCCAGCCATCCCTCCTTTACGGAAATGAATTTTCGTTAAAACCTCATAATACAGTGCAGGAAAAAAAAAGCAGTTAGTACGTCTGATCCGAAGGCAGAATATGCCAGCTGAGGGATAGTAAGCGTACTGATAATGATTTCAATGTCGTCCGCCAACAGATAGCGTAGTGACATAGTTACTAGAGTACATATGTGTCTAGTCTGTAACAAGGAATGCTCACAGCCAGAAGACTCAGTGTGGTGCAAGCGTTTGAAGCAAGCTGGCAGCCATACCATGGAGACGATCTCGTGCTTCCTATAGCCAACTGCCCGAGTTTGAAAGGATTCAGACTGTTGTCTTTCAAGTGGCGGAGTGGTCCATTCGGAGAACTGCCACGCATTTTGGACGTGCTGCATCAGTTGTGCAACGACGCTGGTATCAGTGGTCACGCGAACATTCTCACACTTGTAGACGAGGTTCTTGACGTCCACGCAGCACAGATGCCCGCCAGGATCGTCGTATTGTAAGGGCAGCAGTGGCAGATCACACAGCCACCACGTCCCAGACAAGAGGTCTTATGCTCCCAGACGTGTCAACACCAACTGTTGTGAACAGGTTATTAGTAGCGGGACTACGAGCACGCACACCTCTAGCCCATCTTCCACTCATGCCACTGTGTCGATAAACGGCTCTCATAGTTCCGCTAAAGGATCGCTAGAAGATGGAACGGCGTGAAACTGAAGGTGCCCTGCAAGAAGTGCAGTAACTTCCCTAACCAGAATGAGCTCAGACTTGTCTCCAATCGAGAACATGTGGAATTTGATGTGACTAGAAGTGACTAGTACAACTCGCCAACCAATAACTGTTAAAGAACTTCGTGAACGGATCCCAGCACAGTATACGCCATCTGTACGACCGAGTCAAGTCAGCGTCTGCGTTGGCTCCTATGGAGGCTACGCCACGCAGTAAAATGGGTGTTTTAGCCTGTGTCGATACCTGGTACCTCACAACCGCTTCTGCTGTTGATCTTTAAATGAAATCATTTCATGTACTCCACGCACTATTGCAACAACAAATCTTTCCGGCAAACTACGTACTATTTATCTATCCCTTGCATGACTCAAGCTGCGCTATAAATTTATTTTTTTCTCAGTTCGATTCAGTACCTCCTCATAAATTACCCCATCCCCCATTATAATCTCCAGCAGTCTTCTGTAAGCCTGCACTTCAAAAGCTGTGTCTAAAGGACCACTGAGGTTACAACAGCACAGAATGTGGTGTATTGTGCTGGATGCCTTTCAACAGGTCTAAAACGTTCAGTAACCTAATATGGAGCTGGAAACAATACTCTCAAGAAGTCAGTGATAATTAACATGGAATCAGCGTTTTCGTCTGAGAATATGACTGACCGAAATTTCCACAAAATAGCGCAATCAAAAAAAAAAAAAAAAAAAAAAAACGGGTCAGAAGGTTAGCGGTTTATACTGTGAAAAATACACTCCTGGAAATGGAAAAAAGAACACATTGACACCGGTGTGTCAGACCCACCATACTTGCTCCGGACACTGCGAGAGGGCTGTACAAGCAATGATCACACGCACGGCACAGCGGACACACCAGGAACCGCGGTGTTGGCCGTCGAATGGCGCTAGCTGCGCAGCATTTGTGCACCGCCGCCGTCAGTGTCAGTCAGTTTGCCGTGGCATACGGAGCTCCATCGCAGTCTTTAACACTGGTAGCATGCCGCGACAGCGTGGACGTGAACCGTATGTGCAGTTGACGGACTTTGAGCGAGGGCGTATAGTGGGCATGCGGGAGGCCGGGTGGACGTACCGCCGAATTGCTCAACACGTGGGGCATGAGATCTCCACAGTACATCGATGTTGTCGCCAGTGGTCGGCGGAAGGTGCACGTGCCCGTCGACCTGGGACCGGACCGCAGCGACGCACGGATGCACGCCAAGACCGTAGGATCCTACGCAGTGCCGTAGGGGACCGCACCGCCACTTCCCAGCAAATTAGGGACACTGTTGCTCCTGGGGTATCGGCGAGGACCATTCGCAACCGTCTCCATGAAGCTGGGCTACGGTCCCGCACACCGTTAGGCTGTCTTCCGCTCACGCCCCAACATCGTGCAGCCCGCCTCCAGTGGTGTCGCGACAGGCGTGAATGGAGGGACGAATGGAGACGTGTCGTCTTCAGCGATGAGAGTCGCTTCTGCCTTGGTGCCAATGATGGTCGTATGCGTGTTTGGCGCCGTGCCGGTGAGCGCCACAATCAGGACTGCATACGACCGAGGCACACAGGGCCAACACCCGGCATCATGGTGTGAGGAGCGATCTCCTACACTGGCTGTACACCACTGGTGATCGTCGAGGGGACACTGAATAGTGCACGGTACATCCAAACCGTCATCGAACCCATCGTTCTACCATTCCTAGACCGGCAAGGGAACTTGCTGTTCCAACAGGACAATGCATGTCCGCATGTATCCCGTGCCACCCAACGTGCTCTAGAAGGTGTAAGTCAACTACCCTGGCCAGCAAGATCTCCGGATCTGTCCCCCATTGAGCATGTTTGAGACTGGATGAAGCGTCGTCTCACGCGGTCTGCACGTCCAGCACGAACGCTGGTCCAACTGAGGCGCCAGGTGGAAATGGCATGGCAAGCCGTTCCACAGGACTACATCCAGCATCTCTACGATCGTCTCCATGGGAGAATAGCAGCCTGCATTGCTGCGAAAGGTGGATATACACTGTACTAGTGCCGACATTGTGCATGCTCTGTTGCCTGTGTCTATGTGCCTGTGGTTCTGTCAGTGTGATCATGTGATGTATCTGACCCCAGGAATGTGTCAATAAAGTTTCCCTTTCCTGGGACAATGAATTCACGGTGTTCTTATTTCAATTTCCAGGAGTGTATTTCGAGACATTGTACACTTTGCAGCTTTCATGTTACGGTTCTGATGATGGTAGGTGTATGCTGGTACCGATTAACGTTCTGAAGCGTTTTGTGAGTAATTCAGACAAAAATAAATTGTTAACTGATCAGTGTTTTCACGCTCAACGCTCACGCTCAACGCAAATGAAGGGATAGGTGAAAGAAAACGTCCCGAATCGCCAAGGAACTTCTAATTCGGCAATGGACGAAAATTTACGAGGGTTGGGAGGGGGGCAGAGTTATAACAGTAAAGAGGGACCTGCTCTTGATTACAACAAGCATGTTAAATTGGTATAGGTTGCTGTAGTTACGCAGAGATGAGGAGAGCAGCACAGGATGGATAGCTGTATCAAAACTGGCTTTGGACTTTAGGCCACACCAATAACATAAGAGCATCACACATTTATGGTGTTCTTCTTTCACGTCCTCAGATACTTTCGTTTGTCTTTCGTTTTTTTTTTTGTAGAATCTAACAAACTGTGGATCAGGTACAACAATTATTTACGATTTCTTATTTCTGGTAGTGTTAGTCTTCCTTTTAATTCCAATACCTTGAAATTATTTCACACTGTTGTGTCATCTGTTCCTCAGTGACAGTTCTTCTGCGTTTTCGATCTTGCTTTCTCTTCAGAAGCATCAGAGATCTTAATTTTGGTTCTAAAGTTTTCTATGTTTTGTGTCTATTCTTTAGAAATACTGACTTCTTCTAGGTTTTTTTGAGTTTCACTCTTTGTGTAATTGAAGTACTAAAATATTCGTTCAGTTAGCACGCAAACTTTTCTTCATACTCTTTCTTAGTATGTCCAAAGGGAGTGTCACGGTATTTTTAAATTGTGTCTAAAAGTTTTTGAGTTTCTTTCTTGCTTCCTAGAATATATTTCTTATTTTCATTTTCAGCATCAACATTTTTCTAAATCTGTTTTTGTATTACCTCCATTTCTTCTTATTTATCGAAAGCTATTCATCCTGTTCCGCTGAGTGTCTGAGGTGTCTTTGTAGCGGAGTAATGATTTTCTTCCTTTTTTGCCTTTAAGGGGGTTAATTTTTTCACGTAGGCTACTTGTCCGTGGAGAGTTAGCACACAGTTTCATTCTTTTGGGCTTTGGTGCCATTTGTTTCTTTATTTGATCTCTTACTTGAATAATTTCTCCCAGATATTTAATTTTTTTAATCTATGACTTCAGGCATCCAAGATGTTACTCGTGTACTTCATTCTGGATATAGTGCCACTCAGTTATGGGGGTCGAAGTCTCCGTGCAGGTACGTTTTTAAAAGTGCTCAACAATGGTGCGTGAACGACACCGACCGACGTTGTTGCCGAGCTGGGGGGGGGGGGGGGGGGGGGGAGTGTCGTAGAGGTACCCTTTGCCGTTTTATTCACGTGCTAGTCAGTCTTGAATCCCTCGACGCTCATGCCATAGGAAGGCGCGAAACAGATGGGCTGGAAAAACATAAGCACAGTTTCCTGCTACGGATCACGTTCAGATTTCGTCGCATGGTTTTGAAGAGTTCTCAGTGGCTCCACGACGTATAGCAAAGCAAAAATTGCGATCACGCTACACCCCAAAGAGGTCAGGTCACGTTCAGTGAGGTTACAGCCCCACCCAGTCCTTAGAGAAGGGTTTAATGAGTCAGAGGTGAGAACAGTGCTGAATGTTATCGAAAATTATAGTCCTGTTGATCATCACACTGCGAACTGTCATGAGAACCAACATACCAAGGACAGGGATGACTTCATTGATACCATTTATGGCATCTCTTGACGCCCTTTCGTTTTCATTCTGAGTGACGGTGTGTCTGAAATGTTCTCCTCAGCCAGCCATAAAAAAACCACGTGGTTTCCACGCTGGGCGTCGCGGTTCTGACCTCCATCGCGGAGACGTCAAAAGAAAGGGTGTATGGGTAAGACTGGGTGTGATAAATTTCCCATCTTGTGACACGTCCACCGTGGTGTTGGGTCGAATTTTGGTGAAATCCAGTGCCAAGGTGACCTAAAACTTCACACGAATTTCTCAGTTGAGGACTTTTTCTCGTGTGTGTCGGCAGCTTGCTGTCTGATGCGTCGCTGAGTCCGAGGGTGAAGCCGCAGGGCGTCACGCTTTTTCGTCATTACGGAGGAAGGTTACGCCCACCTTTAAGCCAGATTTCAAACTTCTGCGTCGTGATGGGAGGCGATTATAGAGGTTTAAAAAAAAGTTGCCCGGAGTAGACTTTTGTCAGGCTTCGTTTCATTTGCACAGCTGACTAGTGCTGATTGCTCTACGGGGTACCACATCCTCAGTGCTGCCTGTGATGCCAACTCGATAACATTCTGGCCTGAAGATGCATAGCTAAAATCTGTTAAAATATGATAAAATAATAAAAAGTGATTTCGACTGCGAAAACTTATTTATCTGAGTCATTGCTGAGTTTATGTCTCTGCTAAAGTTCGCTGGCTCATTTGCAAAAATGAATCACTAGACTTTGATTTACTTCTTTTTTTATGTATTAGTGTGGTGATTTATTCCAGCTTCTTACAGTGCGTTTTCCCACTGCCTCATAATTTTTTTCCCGAAGTCGCAGTTAAAGAGCGTGTGATGTTGTCAGTCTCCCTGCCTGACTCCTTATTTCACATGCATGCGAAATTTCAACGAGAAACTCCGTTTTAGATTAATTTTTAGATTGATTGTTTGATTGGATTTATCAGTTTGTCATCAAAATTGCGGAGAGGGCAATGTTATCGGTTTATTATAGTGTAGAAAGAAGACTGGCAGCCGGTCTGCCACAATCTCCAGCGCCGGTATCCAGCCCTTAGTCGGAGAGGCGCCCACCCCTCGCGTCCACCACCCCACCGTCTGCCTTTCCCCCCTTCTATTATCCAATTACATGCTCGGTTGCTCTCAAATTCATCAGCATAATGCAACAGCAACTTCTTATCACTAGCTGCAAACGAATTTTCCAGGTAATGAGTTCCTTCTCGACGTAAATAACGGACTGCGAGGCCTTTCTTTCATATTTTTTCCTCTTTTACAGCACCTGTCGGCTGAGGGGGATGCGGGCATGACGGAAGAAAATGACACAGGCACGGTAATCGCCTCACGCAAACGACCGTGGAGCAAAAAATGTTCTGGAAAATGACCTGTCACGGCCAGTCCATTGTTTCTGAATTATCACAGATACCTGTTCAGTTGTTTCTCAGCCGAAGACATATTTATTTTTATCTGAACGTCTGGTAAGCCATTTGTTATCACTAATGCATCGCTGAAATGTGCAAAAAACAGCTTCTTGATTTGTATAACACAGAAATTATCTGAGTTAGGAACAGAGTACACCAGAGCACGTAGTTACTAAACACGAGTATTAACGAATATATGTAACGTGATGAGAACATCAACTATTGGTAGCATCTGCACACATTTACCACGAACACGCTTATTTTACACGTATATGTTAGCGCGCTGAGTTCCTGTTACGCAAGTGTACCTATCCCGAGGTGTTCCTTACTGCAGCTGAAAATTATACAATGAAGAAAATAAATAATAACTATAATAATAATAAAATTAAGCAAAAACAACGATAAATAACTTTCATTGAAATTAGCGCAGCATTAATTAAACAGCAACCTTGACTTGATGCGACATTACGAAAAGAATAACCCAACTCCACAATACGATTGCGGAATGGATCACGAATGTCAGTCAGATAAAGAACTAAATATTACTAATTTGTAGTCCTCCATCATATAACGCGTTCAAAAAACTACTCCTACTTGTATTTTCGTTACTTCCTTGTTTAGTTATCGAACAGTCCTTAGGCTTAAGTACCTCGCAGATTTGTCATAGAACACACCCACACTGTCATTCCACACTTTTGACCCGCAGCCGTTCTTCATACGATCCCTTCTTCAGATCTCATTGTGTTTATATTTTTGTTATTTTCTTCTTAGACTAATTAACAGCTCACTGGCTTAAGCACGTCGCTTACCTATCACGGCACATACTAGTGTTGTAATTCTGTACTCATGACTATATGTATTGTGGAAATTTGTGGTACGGTCCTATGGGACCAAACTGCTGACGTCACCTGCGGCTGGTCCCGGCGCGGCGGAGGTTCGAGTCCTCCCTCGGGCATGGGTGTGTGTGTTTGTCCTTCGGATAATTTAGGTTCAGTAGTGTGTAAGGTTAGGGACTGATGACCTTAGCAGTTAAGTCCCACAAGATTTCACACGCATTTGAACAATTTTTTGCTGACGTCATCGGCCACTAGGTTTACACACTAATTAATGTAACTTAAACTAATTTACGCTGAAGACAACACACACGCCCATGGCCGAGGGAGGACTCGAACCTCCGACGCTGGGAGCTGCGCGAACCGTGACGTGACGCCTAAGACAGCGCGGCTACCACGCGTGGATATATGCTGTGTCTAGGAATCCTGCATACTCGGTTCGCTCGACAAACAATCAAACAACTCGTATTAATGAGTTTTATTACCACAAGACAAAACATTACTTAACTTTGATTGATGTGTCTCAAGCAAAGGGCGACATATAATATAATCAATCTCCATCAAATTATAAAAGCACACTTTTGTGCTACTTAAAGATGGCTAACCAAGTCTCTGCCATTGAACTTGCCTATCGAAGTGGGCTCCACCTGTCGGGCGCGACGTTTATGTCTTCTTCACCTAGAGGCCGCTGCTGTCACGTTGTCGTCCTGGAGGGAGATCGGTCAGCGTGCGAATGCCTGCCCTCTTCTCACAGCTGTCTCTTCTCTGTCGTTCCCGACTGGCGTGCCGGCGCTGGCTTTACTCCGTAACAGTATCTATAAGTAGCAGTCAAATGAAAACGAAACAAATGGAAAAAAAGTGAACTGTTTATTATTTCAAAGGCAGTCTCCATGCCTGTTAACACATTTATCTCACTGTGAGACAAAATGGTCAATGCACTTACGGAAAAATGTTTGCGGCTACCACATTATACCAGGCGTGCAACTCTTCGTCCAAAGCAAACTGACGGCCACGAATTTCTTCGTCCAGGGCTCAAAAAATATGGAAACGACATGGGGAGAGATCTGGACTGTACGGAGGGTGTGTAAGGGCTTCCCACTCAAACTTCTGCAGCTTACTCTAACTAACCTTGGCAACATGTGGGCGGGCATTATTCTGCAACAGAATTGTATCGTCCGTAAACATTCTTTAGCGTTTGGACTTGATGACACGCTTCAGTTCTTGCAAAGTGTCGGCGTACCACTGCACGTTAATTGCGTCATGAAGTCCAAATGCCCAGGAATGTTAACGGACGACACTATTATGTTGCAAAATAATGTCCTGTACGAATGCATGCTTTCGCAGCGACATCCGTTAATAAAACATTCTCGGGTGTCAAGCCGTGTCAAGTGGTTTACTGCCCACGAACTTTCGGCAGAGATCTCCTCTGCCACTGTCAAGTGGATGACAGTCGTGTGGTTGTCATTGCCGTGCTTATATAGCAGCGCCGTCGCTCGTGACGTGCTCGGTCCCGCGCCATATATGGTAATGTTTTGACCGCACGGCCGCCGGGCCCGCTTCAACTCCCTCAACACCGGATCCCACGCTGTACTCAGTTGCAATCCACCGTCTCTATTGAAAGTGTTGTCACAAATTCTAATCTCTATGGCCTCGTTTATCACGCTATTCCAGAAGCCATTAGTCCGTTTAATAATAGACGTCTCGTCGAATGCAATTCGGTGTCCATTTCCCAGAGCATGTTATGCTACAGCTGACTTTTCGGGATAGCGCAGACGGTAACACCTTTCATGTTCTATGCGGCGCTGTTCTATACTGTGAACGGTTTGGCCGACATATAACTGCCCACATCCACATGGTATCTTGTAAATTCCCGGCGTTCTGAGGCCTACATCGTCTTTCACAATTTCATTAGTTGCCAAATATTTGCCGGAGGCCTGAAGATTGTGTCTATTTTATTCCTCTTCAGGCGCCGACTAATCTTTCCTGTTGTCGAGCCACAAAACGGTAAGATTGAAACATGCTTAATGTCTTCTTCAGAGGTCTTCTTCCTTTGAGGCTTGGATGACACTGCTTGTGAGATCTGTTTGTTGTTGTAACCGTTTTCCTTAAAAACTTTGTGTAAATGGCTCATATATATATTGTAAAAATGTGTATGTTCCAGATCTATTCTAAAACCACAGGACCAATTTCAACCCAAGATGGCACACATATCCCTTCCTGCCAGACAAAAATCGCTGGGAGGAGTAAGAACAGGCTATCTGTCGTGCTGAAGGAGACATGACATAATAAACAATGAAACGCATAAAAAACTGCCACATCGTGCAACACGTTTAATGTATTACTTCTGTGCTACTAACTGTATTCGGAATACATTTCACAGACATTATCCACATATGCCGTCAAATATTCCTAAACAAATACGAGGGCTGTTCGGAAAGTAAGGAACGATAGGTCGCGAAATGGAAACCACAGTGAAAATCAAGACTGTTTTATTTGCAACAGTTAGCTAGAACTTCCAGGTACTTATCTCCATAGTCGCCGATCCGACTTAGACACTTGTCGTAGCGTTGTACCAACTTTCCAATACCCTCGTTATAGAAGGCAGCCGCCAGTGCTTTCCGCGAATTCTCTATGCTGGCCTACAGCTCGTTGTCTGTGCCAAAATGTTGTCTTCATAGCCAGCGGTTCATGTGAGCAGAGATGAAACTCAGAGGGAGACAATTACGGGCTGTATTGTGGGTAATTGAAAACGATGCAGGAGCATCTTAATTGACCCTGCAGAATGCGGCTGAGAATTGTCTTGAAGAAGAAAACGCACGACAGTTATGTATTGTTGGCTGCATAGCTTCAGGTGAAATTTCTCATGAGGCCCTCATACTTGGCGGGGGACACAATTGTTCTAGGTATATTTATGTGCTCGCTGTGTGCTCAGAACTAAAAAGAACGACGTAGCGCGATCGAAGGTCATACTAGAGACACTGCTCAACACATCTTCGCAAAATTTCTTTGGATTTTCCTTACTTTCCGAATAACCCTCATATATCATTGTGCGACACACAGTTCAAGAGATTTGACATCATACATCAAAAAATTCCCCATCATGCTTGAACTTCTAGTAGATTTATTCTTTATTATTAAGATACTCCGACAGTCGAATAAAATTAAGGAAATCCCTGACATCTGGCAGCGCCTTGACAGCTTTCAACTGCAGCTTTTTAGGGATATGCAGAATGAAAACATACTGCCCTAAGAATACGTTCACAGTGTTAACTGGGCTGAAATATCTCCATGACATAAAGATGCAGCACACCTTTTCATAAATCCAGCGCAAAGGGAAGAGAAACAGCGTACAGCTGCGAATAGGGTTGTCCCAAAGTAATGGATACACTCTTTGAAACTGAATATCTCTTTAATTAAAGGAGACAGAAATACAATTTTTATGGGTAATAATTTAGAAGCCGGTGAAAAACATAACAATGCTTTCTTTCGTTTCAGGATTGTCAGTAAACATGGCGTTGTCGTTTGAACAACGGAAATGAGTGCTTAAGTGTTACTGGAAAACAGAGAATGTGAGTGCGGTACGCCGACGTTGGAGAGTTGAATTTGGAATACCACCACCGACACGAGTAACAATTACAAGAATCGGAGATAAGCTTGAAGTCGGAGGAACGGTGCACGATATGAAGAAGGGACATAGCGGACGTAAGAGAATGTTGATGCAGTAATCCAGGCATACACATGATCCCCGAAGAAACCTGTGAGGCAATGCTCTCGTGAGACTGTGGTCTGCAGAAGCAGTGTTCATAAAATTTTGCGGTCTCAGAACTTTAGGTCTTACATTCCAAGACTTCTCTATGCTTTTAACGAGGATGATCCTGATAGGTGAAGCGAATTTTGTGAGTGGTTCATTAACATAAGAAGAGCAACGGTTCCAAGATCGAATTCCTTGGCCAGATGAAGTGATGTTTAAACTCGATGGAAGAATTAACCGCCGTAATTGCGTGTACTGGGCCAGGGAGAATCCATACATAACCGATCAAAGGCGTGTTAATCTACCAGGAGTAACAGTCTGGAATGGTCTGTCTTCTAGAGGGTTAATCGGGCCGTACTTATTTGACAACACTGTCACGAGCTACTCGTAGTTGGACATGATAACTCCTGGTCTTAGCATTGAGTTTGGAAATGGAGATTTTTACTTCCAGTAATATATTTGTCTAGGTAACATATCTAATTGATTAGCATTGCAAGGTGACGTGTTACTGTAAGCGCGACACAAGCCATTACAAAAGTGAAATGCTGGCACAATAATGACCGGTGTAAACACCAGAATTTTGAATGCTGGCTTCCAAAAGTGCATGCATTATTTTGTACATGTGCTGGATGTGGTTCGTGGGCTGGATTTGCATGCCTGTTGCACTTGGCCGGTCAACACAGGTACAATTAATGTTGTTTGTCGATGACACGGAAATTGTCGTCCGGTAATCTCCCATATGTGCTCGCTTGGAAACAGATCTGGTGATGGAGCAAGCCAAGAAAACATATCGACTCTCTGTGCAGCATGTGGGGTTAATAAACCAGCGATATGTGGGCGAGCGTATCCTATTGGAACACGCTCCCTGAAATGCTTTTCATGAATAGCAGCACAATAGGTCGTACGAAGTTGAAGTCAGGGTGCATGGGATAACCGCAGGAGTGCTCCTACTGTCACAGGAAATCAAATCCCTTCCCAGACCATAATTTCAATGTGTCTAATACGCAGACCGACTGACTGCAGGCCCTTGGCTGGCGTACTTCTAATCAACATATGGCCATCACTGGTACCTAATTTGAACCAGAATTCATCAGAAACCATAACAGATCTCCACTCTGTCCTCCAATGAGCTCTCACTTGACATCGTTGAAGTCGGAAATGGGAGTGGTTTTCGGACAGTGGAATGCACTGGCTGTTAGACGTCCTTGAATTCCCCTATTTGTCACAGCTCGTTGTGTCGCTGTGGTGCCAGCTGCTGCTCCTGTTGCCGCTGCAGATGCAGTACGAGGCTCCGAGCCATACGTCGAACATGATGGTCTTCCCTGTCGGTAGTGCCACGTGGCCGTCCAGGCCTCCATCTTCTTGCGACCCTACAATATCGTGACCGCTGCCGCCGGGAGTCATGTATAGCGGCTACATTCCTGCCAAGTTTTTCTGCAATATCGCAGAAGGAACATCCAGCTTGTAGTAGCCTAATGGAACGACCTCGTTTACTCACAGTGAGCTGCTGATAAAAGCGTCTTTGTCGCCTTAAAGGAGTTCTTGACTAATGTCAACTCTCTACCTCCAACCTCAGAGTTAACTGGCGCTTACAACCGCTACAGCGGGCATTTAAAGCAAACCTGATTTGCACCCTCTTATATGACTGGCACAAAATTTGAATAGACATCATCTTTCATGTAGATACACACCAACTTTCGATTGTGTCGCACAACTCCTAGTTGGAGTTTCGATTTTTTTTCCTTCAATGTGTTTTAGCACTGAATATGAACTGGATTGATCTTATCAGACGTCAAGTACCTAATAAATACTTTTCAATAGGATTGCTTTCCATTAAACAAAATCAAATTCATTAGAACAGCATACGCCCTCGAAAATAGCTCTCCGATCAGTTTAAACGTAACTCTCCAAAGTACAGTACAGCACTGTAGGAGCTGACTTCCTTTGAACAAGGAACCCACTTTGCCTGCAGTCCACCAAAGAACACTATTGGCTAAAGCCAACCGACTCACCAAAACCTAATGCAGATACGCTGATTTATCAATATATCTAGGAACTTGTTATTGAAAATTCAAATATAGTAATAAATTAAATATCGTAAACACGTAAGAGGTAAAATTAATAACGAGGAAATGAAAGATCCGGTTAAAAGGAACGTTTCAACTTATTTTTTTAACTCGTCTTTATCTTTGCAGTCACCTCATTTCGTTTTATTTTTTACCTATCTTTTAATTTCAAGCATTTACTGTTGCATCCCGTCATTTAGATCGTTCATATTCATTTTCCTCTAACACATTCATTGTTCTGTCTGTCTGAAAGAAAGTAGGAAGATTACTTGATTAAATTTTTAGGTGTTTTGGAGGTGGACGGGGTGCAAAATTTAATACACAGAGTTTCTATCTCGGGCAGCAACTATTGCTTTAACGTGGCTGGGCATCGCATCGAACTGAGCTTACATGATGGATACGATGCCTCATTTCAAGCTGCCTCAACTGCTCAGTCGTTGTTACTGGCGAGTGGTGGGGTGCCATTCTCTCGATAGAGTATTTTAGCGGGAGAGACATCTAGAGAAGGTATGGAATGAGGAACCAGTCGTGTACAGTCTGCATAGAGTGGAGCAGAAAGCAACTGTCAATATGCGATGCTGCATTACCTTTTCGAATGATAACCTCTCAAATGCCGCGTGGAATGGGCACATCCACCGGCCTAAACACATCAATATGTAATGCCTGCTATCCAAAATTACCTCCTATGCGAAGCGAAGGTCGTTATGTTGTGAAATAAACACCCGACAGCTTCAGACCAGATGCTGAGACTTTATGCCAATGGCGAATGCCATATAGTAACGAACCTTCTCCTCGGAACGTCCACACATTGATATATAAAAATGGCTCTGAGCGCTATGGGACTTAACATCTGAGGTGATCAGTCCCCTAGAACTTAGAACTACTTAAACCTAACTAACCTAAGGACATCACAAACATCTATGCCTGAGGCAGGATTCGAACCTGCGACCGTAGCGACAGCGCGGTTCCAGACTGTAGCGCCTAGAACCACTCGGCCTCCCGGCCGGCCACTGATATATATATCTAGTGATGCTGCAAGCAGAAATCTTCTGGAAAGACGGCTTAGTGTCAATATAGTATACACTTTTTTCCTTGGAGGTGCCACTGTAGGCACGCCTTTCGCAGCCGGCGCATCAAGAGAAGCTGCTACAATGGTGGCCTTGCTGACAATCGGTGGTACTTCGGAAGGTGTTACGCGGTAGTGTGGATACTTCACGTGCTGCAAAGGAGCCCGTTTTCTGATGTAAGAAAAGCGGCTGTACGATCCCACACGGAGAGCGAACAATATGTCTCTTATCTTGGGCACTGCGATCTTTGAGGTCCTGCATGGTGCTTAGTATGGCCCTCCTAAACCTATCGATCCCCTGTTTGCATTACAGTCGTGAGATCCTGATCGCGAGAGCAGATATATCGCAGAACGGTATACCCCACATTCATCGGCTACGATTCCGCCGCTGTCAAAAGCAGCTGTTACAATGGTTAGCAATCTGACAGTCGATGCTACTCTGGAAGCTGTTACATTGTTGTGTCGATACTTCTTGTGCGTCAAAGGAGCCCATTCCCTGACTTAAGGGAAGTAAGTGGCTGTACCATCCTGCACTGTCGAGCGGACAATATCTCCGTTCTCTCGGACGCTAGTCGCGTGGGGTAGTTGAAGTCCTGCTTGGCATTGGGTATGTCTCTCCTATCGATTCCCTATTTACACTACACTAGTGGCATTCTGGTTAACGTGAGCAACAACATCGTAAAATGGTAAACCACGCCTTCATAGGCCGCGATCCTCCAGCTGTTACGAGAAGCTGCTTGAATCGTTGCGCAGTCGGTAGCTCTCGCCACGTCTCCTGCAACCTAATCTTTGGTGTTAAGGGAACGTCCCACTTTTGTCACCAGTGCCGTTGGCTACCTCGGAGATGCTGTGTCCCATCGTGGGACTTGCACCGGAAGCGGGAGCAGACGCATTATTACTGTGGCTGACTAGGTCTGGAAGCGAGCGGTGGGTCGTCGTCATCCAAGCATGGCCTGGCGGCTCCAAGTTTTTCAACTGTTTGTCATCCCACAGTGGCTTTGCCAAGACCAAGCGGCATTTTTAAATACTGATCTTCCTCCCCGCTGTGAGCGTGATAGTTGCGACTGGTTCACTTCCTCCGCCTCCTTGTACTCTGCTGCTTATGTATTGCTTTCGATTCCGACTCCGGTTATTGTTGTTCCCTGTTCCTGTGTCTGGCCAGGCGATTTGACGAGCGCGTGCCTCTTATCAAAACATAATAGGTTCATCTCGGCCCGAAACTAGTAATCGAGTGAATGAAGAACTAAAATTTGGAACTTTGGACTAGTTTTTCGTTCTATTGATTAAATGAAGTTGCTGACCCGCAGCTATTCCAGCATGCTCGAAGTCCGTATGTAATAACTTCCATTTGGTAACTGTCATAGAAAAATTTTTTGTTACGTTTATGGGGAACAGGGTTTTTGTAAGCTATATAAAATTAGTGAAAAACAGTCTAGATCACAATGGTTATCTTATTTAAAATGACTGGTTTCGGCCTAGTCTTAGGCCATCCTCAGAACAGCACCGTCAGCTGAAGTTGACGATTTCCGGAACAGTCAGTGGACCTCAGTCAGTATGCCAGTCATTTTAAAGAAAATAACCATTGAGATCTAGACTGTTTTTCACTAATTTTGATTGTCATTGAGTTATAGTTTGGTTGCGTGTTTCAAATTATGGAGGTTTTGTAAATTTCTTTTATTTCTGGAGATTATACTTCCAAGCCAAGCTTGTTTTTACGTACGTGATGTTCATCAACCACCCTTTCGTGTCTTCTATCTATGTTTACCGTCCCGTGTGGCAGTTAATTATTTTCCGTTTTCACCTCGAGGCGTGATCTGAAGACGAATATCAGTTCGCCGCGGAACTTATTTACTATCAGGTGTAAGTGGAGATGGTTACCATGGTCAGTTACTTTATTATGTTTTAGCGAATTTCATAAATGGTTTGTCTGCGCTACCAGCATATGAAGGGCTTATTTCAATAGTGGTACAAGTCCATTTCTGTTCATTCTGAGATACAGAGTCCTAAAGTTAAATGAGCGCTGAAAAATCAGCAGTTGAGATACCAGAAATATTCAAGTATATATACTTGAATATTTCCGGTATCTCAACTGCATTTAACTTTAGGGCTCTCTTTATTTAAAAATTACTTCTCCGTTCATCAGGCTACCATTGTATATTTGTGCCTTGTGGCGTGTTCCCATTGGTTGCTTAGAAAAGGAGGAGTTCTGTGAGCAGCTTATCAGGGCTGCCCTGAATAGTTTAGGGTCCGTTCGTCCGGACCACATTGCTCGACGCGTGGTGGTGTCATATCAAGCAGCTACATTAGTTTTTGTTTGCTTTTAATGAACTCTCTTTTATGTAAGCCTGAATTATGTGTTGCATTTTAGTCAAACACATTCTAAAGATGTTTGTAACCTACCTATTTGGAAACTGTTTTCCTGGAACCTTTGAAGAGATTGTTACGTAGCTTTAACTGGTGGAATGTTACGTCTTGCTTCTCTTATTAAAATTTGCTGTAAAGATTTCAACAATAGTAACCAGTGGCACATAAGATTTGTATATTTTCTAGACAGATAATAACATTTGTTCTAAATTTAAATTTTCGTACTTCATGTTCCCATGAATGACTTTCGGAGAGTTGAGAGTAAATGTTTGAATTTGCACTATAACCTTTTGTTATTCGATCTAGCTGAATTATTACATAGCATAGTTGATCGATTATCAGTAATTGTCCTCGAATAATTGTATCGAAGTTAAAAGTTTTATGGCAATATATCAACTCCTGTTGGCGTAATTGATAAAGTTGTTTTGCTGAGAAAAATCTTGATACGAATGATGTTCTACCTTTATTTGGCCTTGTCCTTCCGCTCCAAGGCAACCTCATGCCAGTAGTGCGTACCACTGCTGCAATGCTCGCCGTGCTAACAGCCGCTGGTACTCCGGAATCCACAGCACTGTGGTGTGGATACTCCTCAAGCTACAAAGTAGCTCATTTCACGTCGTAAGTAAAGAAGCTGTGCGATCCTACACGGACGAGCTAACAATATCGCCTTCCTGTCGGGCGTTAGTCACAAGGGATCGTTGAGGTCCCACATGATGTTCAGTACAGCCCTCTTAAACCTATCGGTTCGCTATTTGCATTACCGTCGTGAGGTACCGGTCAACGCGACCATCAATATCGGAGACAGTAAATCGCACTTTTGTAGGCCGCGATCGTGATGCGCTCAAGAGAAGCTGCTACAGTCCCCTGCCGACATACAGGGTCCATGGATTGTGTCCATACCTGTACACGTCCATCCTCTCGATACAATTTCAAACTAGACTCGTACGACCAGTCAACGTATTTCCAGTCATCAACAGGCCTTCCTGAACCTTCGGTTGCAAAAGCTCATATCAATGATGTTTCGTTAAATTGTTCACACACTGACGCTTGTTGAAGGCACAGCATTGAAATCTGCAGCAATTTGTGGAAGCGCTGCACTTCTGTCACGTTGAACGATTCTCTTCAGTCGTCGTTGGTCCCGTTCTTGTAGGATCTCTTGCCGGACACAACGACGTCGAAGATTTGATGTTTTACCTGATTTCTGATACGGTACACTCGTGAAATGACCGTACGGGAATATCCCCACTTCATCGCTACCTCGGAGATGCTGTGTCCCATCGCTAGTGCGCCGAGTGTAATACCACGTTCAAACTCAATTAAATCTTGGTAACCTGCCATTACAGCAGCAGTAACCGTCCTAACAACTGCGCCAGACACTTGTAGTCTTATACAGGCGTTGCCGACTGCAGCTCCGTATTCTTCCTGTTTACGTATCTCTGTATTTGAATATGCATTCCTATACCAGTTTTTTTGGCGCTTCAGTGCACCTTGTGTGTTTGTGTGTTTGTTTATATCTACTGAAATTTGTGTAATTTACGTTTTCATGTTGTTTTCGGTTATCGTAGATATTTTTAGTATGACATCTGTATCATCAGAAAATACACGTAACAAGATGTACATCTAAATTCGTTTCATGTCTTACATTAACACAGAAATTCCTCCTTCTTAAATGTTGAAAATATGATGTTTAATGAAGTTTGAAGAGACTAATTCAAATAGCAAATATTTTTAAAATGTGTCTACAGTTGTTGTTCACCTACTACTAGCTTTAATCAAAAGCACATATCTCTATGAATACTTCTGACAAATCCATAAATTTCCGTTTATAACAGTGTATTGCCTCTTCCTATACATACAATCGTAAGTATATTCAAAATATTCCAGTATTCCATATACGAAAGTACGTACTGTAGTGTAAGGTATATCCCAATGTCAAGTAATGTGTCGTATCTCTTTCCGAAAATGAATTACTTTAACCAAGGTAGCGAAAAAGAAAAATAGAGGGAAAAGGGAACAAAGACAGAAAGGAGCCAAATTTTTCGGTGACTTAAGTTAGTAATTAGAACACACAAAGATTTCGTCAATATTACTGCCGTAATACGGGAGTTAAGCCGCTTTCTTGCGACTGTATAAAGTCATCTTGGGCCAAACGCTTTTTGCTTTATTTCACAATTCTTCATTGGTCGCTGTAAGAGCCGTGGATTTCTATACAAAACGATTCAACGAGATCACAAATAGTTCTTACCATTCATGATTCTTGCCTTCTATGTTATTTGCATGTTCTCATCTACACTTTTTCCTTCTACGTTATTTGCAATTTCTCTTCTACACACACACACACACACACACACACACACACACACACACACACATGCACGCGCGCATTAATTAAGACATATCTATCCCCATTCCCTTCCCCTCCCCTTTTACAATTAAATACACACACAAAAATCTCTCAGATAAGCACACCGTAAAGAAAGCTTAGTCACCCCAATGTGCACACGCAGATGAATCCTTAAGTCTTTACAGAGGATGCAGTGATCGAGTCACGTGTTCGACCGCACGCCCACTGCCTCTACATGAGCACAAGGCAGTAGCGGTCAGTGAGCCATTTGTGTTTCAAGCGAACTCTGTATATAAACATGGGTACATGTAAGAACGTGAAGGAATGGCAAAAGGGAAGCAATCGTGCTGGGCCGTCCCCACGACCATACGTTGTTGGAGTTGTTGGTGTCTCGCGGCGGACAGTTCAACATGTCCACAAACAGTAGTGCACCCCATATGGGCACGAAACTCGTCAGAATTGTGGTCGGGAAAAATACACGTTTGAGAGGGGTCGGAGACGCAATAAACGGCTTGTCAATCGAAATCACTTCCAAAACCGACAGAAACTGCAGCAAGCGGTGGTTCAATATCCATTCCAACCCGTTGAACATTTCGACGGGAGTTGCATACAATGAACATTTAAGAGTCGGTCAAGATGCAAGGTGACATTACTCATCCCATCTATCATTTTTCAAGACGATAACAGCGAAATTCAACGCGCTGGAAGAGTATGTGATTGGTTTTCTGAACACTCACCCACCCTATTACATCAGGGATAGAGAAAACCTTTCGGCTACAACCGATACCGGTATTTTAGTTCTAAATAAGTGGTATTTTCCGTATTTCTTTGCTCGGTTGTAACAGATGTTATTTATTTTTAACTAATAATCGAGTAAAACACCAAAATATCACTTTCAAATTATAGAACACGGCAATTAGTCGTCCTTTTCTTTCAGGTTTTATTAGGCAAATCTAGATTCCGGCTACTGCCTAGCCATTATCAGTGCACTAGCCGAAATCTAGATTTGTCTAATAAACAAAAGAAAAGGATGCCCGATTGCTGTGCTCTATCATTTGAAGGTCATATCACAGTCATTGAGTGCACCCACGTTCCTCATAGAAGGCTACTTGACCAAAATATAAGTCAGTCATAGCAGCAGTGTTAAAATTTTCTGTTTTCAAATAAACCTTTTTAAAGAAAGCAGTAATTTTATTTGTAATATTCGCATTGGTTTAAATACTGCGTTACTGAATGAAACTTAACAGGAACACTCTTTGCCATAACAAGTACCCTAAGTACCTTGAGGTCACCCTTGACCGCAACCTTTCATATAAATAAACATCTTGAAAATACCGTTGCCAAGACAAAAGCTCGTAACAATATTATTCAAAAATTGTGTGGAATGTTATGGGGAGATTCAGTGGACACCTTGTGCACGTCATCCATTGCGTTGGTCTTCTCAGCAGCCGAGCATTGTGCCTCGGTGTGGCTAAACAGATGCCACACCAACTTGACCGACGTCCAGTTCAACCACACTAAGCGGTCAATGACTGGGACAATCTGACCAACACCCATTTATGGATCTCCTCTGCTGGGCAACTTCTATCCAACCGCAATCTGCAGAAGCGAAGCCTTCTTTAGGGAATGCCGTAAGAAATAGGAGAACACAGGAAGACATACTAAGTCTACAACGAATCCAAGAAACCCATCGTTATGGCAAGCAGAACAGCTAGATGCCAGTAATATCGAAGTGAGAGACATATGGGGTCAGAACTGTCAACTTACTGAAAATCCTGAAGAGGGTGAGCGGTTCCGAAAATATAACTGTGACACAGCTGGCACAGAACTCGATAGGAAACCATGGGTCAAACTGAACAGAGGTCGCACAGACATGACCTCCATTAAAACTCTGTGGGACATGGAATAACGAGGAAAACGCCGACATCAGCATCCCCCAGTCTGACAGAACTGCGCAGTGAAATTCTGAACAAGTGGCTCAACCTGGATGCGACTTCTGGAGTCAGTTCCTAACCGAATCCAAGCAACTATCTTGTCCAGGGGCGGAATTACACGGTGATAAACGATGCTTGTAATGACACAATGAAGGCTTTCACGACCGGATGGTACTGCTGTTGATAGTTCTTCCGGGTTATATGGCCGTGGTCCATGGAATACTTCTGTTCCTAACGTTTCGTCCAATACTAAGTTGGACATCCTCAGAGGTATGGCTGGTCCTGTTGACAGGACTCAACAGGACCAGCCATACCTCTGAGGATGTCCAACGTAGTATTGCATGAAACGTTAGGAATAGAAGACATGGACCACGGCCATATAACCCGGAAGAATTATCAACAACGATGCTTGTAATAATTCCTCTAGAGGTGACTTCTTCTTTCGGTGAGCGGAAATGCACACGCTGTCACTTTCGCCCAATGCACTGTGTTAAAAACCGAACACGTGTGTACACGAGGAACGTAAGAATAATGGAGCAAGCAAAAAGTGAGTAGCAAAAAAGTAATTTTAAACATGAGAACTGTTTTTGACCTCGTTAAACCGATTTGTAAACAAAATCATAATTGTTACAGTGACTACTGAAGATGCTTTAAATAAAGCGAAGTGCATTTGGTACAGACGCAAAAGACGAAATGACCCCACTGTTATTTGTAGAACGATGACAGCGGAAAACAGGTCTCAAAAACGAATAGATAATAGGAATATTATTCCATCACGCACTAACAAATGACGGTGTCGAGATAGAGAGAGAGAAAGTGAGGCACAGCAGTCCATCACGTTGAAAAATAAAAGCGAGCTCACGTCGTGGGCGGCTACCGAGCGGTCACGTAGCACGCCTGGGGAATAGCGACGGGGGACCATGAAACCAGCCGTGAAGCCATATTGCGGAACGTATTCCTTAATCCTCCACGGCCTGCCGTGAAAGTATAAAGGATATGAGAGCATTCGAAGACCGTAAAGACGCCGTTTACGGAGGCCGTTGCCGAGTTATGGCCAGTTTCTCCTTGAACCAACAGAAAAATTCTTCGGCGAGAACAGCCTCGCGTGTAACAAGCTTGGGACGCAGGAAACGTGGCTATACATCGAATGCCTTTCGGCGACGACGTACACACATCACGAAAAGTTTTGCACCACATCAGTTCAGAGAGTTCCGGAACCTGTACAGAAAACTGAAATCGAGATCAACATAAACATCATTCCCTTCTTATTGCTCATGAAGACCACACATTGCATGTTGTACCACCATACAGCGAGACCTTCAAACGTGGTGGTCCAGATTACTGTACACACCGGTATCTCTAATACCCAGTAGCACCACCTCTTGCATTGATGCATGACAGTATTCGTCGTGGCATACTATCCACAAGTTCATCAACGCACTGTTGGTCCAGATTGTCCCACTCCTCAACGGCGATTCGTCGTAGATCCCTCAGAGTGGTTGGTGGGTCAGGTCGACCATAAACAGCCCTTTTCAGTCTATCTCAGGCATGTTCGATAGGGTTCATCTCTGGAGAACATGCTGGCCACTATAGTCGAGCGATGTCGTTATCATGAAGGAAGTCATTCACAAGATGTGCACTATCGGTCGGAGGTTGGCATTCACCGATCCTACAGCCGTTACGGCGCCTTCCATGACCACCAGCGGCGTACATCGGCCCCACATGATACCACCCCAAAACAGCTGGGAACCTCCACCTTGCTGCACTCGCTGAACATTGTGTCTAAGCCGATCAGCCTGACCGGGTTGCCTGCGAACACGTCTCCGACGATTGTCTGGTAGAAGGCATATGCGACACTCATCGGTGAAGAGAACGTGATGCCAATCCCGAGCGGTCCATTCGGCATGTTGTTGGGCCCATCTCTACCACGCTCCTTGGTGTCGTGCTTGCAAAGACGGTCCTGGCCATGGGCATCGGGAGTGAAGTTGCGTATCATGCAGCCTATTGCACACAGCTTGAGTCGTAACACGACGTCCAGTCGCTGCAAGAAAAGCATTATTCAATATGGTGGCGTTGCTGTCAGGGTTCATGGCACAAAGTAACAATGCAGACGCGATCGAACCGCGGTATTAACCCTCTAGGCGTGGTTGGACTGCAGACAACACGAGCCGTGTACATCCTTGCTGGTGGAATAACTGGAGCTGATCGGCTGTCGGATCCCTTCCGTCTAATAGGCGCTGCTCATGCATGGTTGTTTAAATCTTTGGGCGGATTTAGTGACAGTCAAAGGGACTGTGTCTGTGATACAATACCCACAGTCACCGTCTATCTTCAAGAGATCTGGGAACCGCGATTATGCAAAACTGTTTTTGATGTGTGTAGAAGGCTGTTGCCAATATGTGCGGAACTTCAGCGAGAAAACGACATATACTAGTTTTTGTTATACAATAGAACTTGCGTAAGAAGACTTCAGCTTCTTCAGAGGAAGACTGTTAATCTGATCCTTGTTTTGCGTTGGATGGAATGAGTTACTCTAATCTAGAAATATAATAGGTAGCTTTCTATCGACGTACTGTTTACTGCGAAAAGCATGATCCCCAATCGCTGCGTAATCGTATCTTCGGAGTGTAGTTTATAAAGGATGACAATTATTGAACTACATGAAATAAAATCGTCATAACTTCTGAATGGTTTGCGTTAGGACGTTCAAACTGCAGGTGACTACCGAACGGTGTGTGAAGCTTTTGGAACGTTATTTCATCTCCATTATCCAAAGCGAAACAGATTTTGACAAGATGTGGTTCATGCAAGACGGAGCTCGACCCCATTGAAGCAGAAGAGTGTTTCATATTTTGCCGCAACACTTGAGCGACCACATTCTTGATCTGGGGAACCAAGAGGCCACTGGCATGGGCCTCCATTGGTCACCATATTCTCCGGATCCAAACGCATGCGACTCCTTTTTGTGAGTCTGTATTAAAGACAAGGTATACAGCAATGATCCCAAAACCATTGCTGACCATTCAGGAGGTCATCGACAGCATCGATGTTCCGATAGTTCATTGGGTCGTGCAAAATTTCGCTATTCGTCTGCTCCACATCATAGCCAACGATGGCAGGCATATCGACCATGTCATAATTTAAAACCGAATATCTGTAGTGACGTTTACATGTTGAATAAAATGTGTGCACGCCATATTTTGTAACTAATTTACGTTTGTTTTCATATAGTTCAATAATTGTTACGCTGTAACGAACCATCTAAGATTTTGCTATATATTTCCAAATCTGCCCACTTGCAGTCAAACATCTTCTTGAAAGGTAAACAATTTGTATGTGTTGAGTAGAAGGCACCGCATCGCTGTTTACTACCCTGTATTTGTTGCTATTCGAGTAGAAATAAAGATGCTGTCTGCGTTACAGTATCTTTTCCACCTGCCATCGTCGGAGTGATAAGTTTCGGTTGTGAATCGCGTGGTGTGCGTACTGTAAGACCTTCAGTACACACACCATCAGGTTATTTGACTTGTCGCTCTAACGAAGTAGGTGAGTGTCAGCAATATGTCTCGTGGTCTTATCGTAGCGTGTTTATCTTCTGCCGTTAGGTCAGACGATAGAAAGGCCACTTGCACGCTTAGAGTAGCAGATAGACGGTGAAAAACTTTAACAGAACTTGATTAATTTTCACACACATTTATTAAAATAATAACAAGCATAAAAATTACTTAACTTGGTTCTGGATGCTATTTACAATTGACAATCTGAAGGTATTGGTACGTTAATCTTATTCTCACATATATCTCTGATACTTGACAAAAGTGTCTATACATTTATCTTCATGGCTATGTACAGGAATATGGTAATCTTATTAGGCGCAGGCTGAAACTTGACTATGGACTGGTACAGACAAATGTAGAACTCGTACAGACTGGTACAGACTAATGCAGACTGGCTGTACTCTCTTTATAATATCTTGCGCGTTCATGTATCACTGCGCGAGTGTGATCCGTGAGGAGAAAAGGTTCTACATTAGCAGCAATCTCATTGGCTGCATTACATATTAATACGCGGATCGGCGGAAGCAGAATTTGGTCCGTCTCTATGGCAGCGCCATCTTGTAGTGCGGAGATGGACGAGAGCTGTGCCTGCGCTGGTTTGCTTAGCGGGGCGCGCTCTAGTGGGAAAGTTGTGTACGCACTGACTACGCGGAACTATGTACACAACAAATCGAATACAAGTTTCTTTTGCAGACCGATGTTTCACATTGCTTCCTTGTGACCTCACCAAATAAACTGGCAGTTAAAATGTCCACTCTAAAACCGCACTAAATAGTAGTTAATTAAAGTTTTAAGACTGGCACAGAGCGAATAACAATTAATAATGGAAACTAACCCTGATAAAGTATGCGATAATGAACATGGTTCCGCAAACAAACAATTGGCGTGATAATTACTAATGTGTAGTTACTAGCCCCCACTATCTGCAGTATGAAATATTGCCCTAGTTTATAGGCATAAATGTGAAATATAATCTAAGACAAAAGAAAAAAAACGACCCACCATGGAGGAATTACGTGAATTGGATGAAAATGGTAGAAGTGATTTACATGTACAGACAAACAAATGATTACAGTTTCAGAAAAATTGGATGATTTATTCGGGAGAAAGACGTTCACAAAATGAGCTAGTCAATAACACGTTGGTCCATCTCTTGCCATTATGCAAGTATTTATTCAGCGTGGCATTTATTGATGGAGTTGTTCGATGTTCTCCTGAGGGATATCGTACCAAATTCTCTCCAATAGTATAATATCTCACTAGCGGAAAAATGCTTCTATCAGAGCACACAAAAACCAAATATGTTACTATTTATTTAAAATACCCTGACTCTAAAGTAGGATACCAGTTGCTTCATTCTGACGTCCACCTTTAGAAATGTTCAAAAAATTTAGCATGCTACCGTATTCGTGCTTTTCAACATGAAACTCATCTCAAACTCCCACAAGCTCTCCTACCTGTAACTCACTCGCATTCGCATCCACTAGTCCATCGCTGTAACTTGCTCATACACATCCCCTCCCAGTTGCCCTTTCTCACTCACTCATTCAGCCCAACTCGTTGTCATTATCCTTCTGTGTCTCTCTGTCATTGCCCCTCTGTCACAGCCACAGTTCTCATCGTTCTGTCCTACTACTATTATGGTCTCTTCCCACAGTCACTGTGTCTCTCTTCCTTTCTCTTAATGCTAGTATTTCATTTCTTCCTTTCAACAGCTGCTGTACCTTCTCACGATTAGTATCTCTTCCGTCCTCATTGTGATTGTCATATTCTCTGTCTCTCATTATCCACTTTATCTTTTTTCCCCCGCCCTCCCCATGACACTCTCCCACTCACTCTTTTCCTAGCAATGTTCTGTTGCTCTAAACTATGTTCCACTGCCACTTCGCCCTTCTCTTTCCCTCACACTGACACTGTCTCCTTCGCTCTTTCTATAACACAACAACTGTCTCTTATCTTGGAGTATTTATTGCTTTTCCTTATTGCTTTTCCTTATCTTTGCCACTGTCACTGCTCGCACGGCAAAAGTTGGGAAAATTTTTACAGGTGCTGAGAAAGGTAGAATGAGGCAGTTGGTAACCACTCTTCACTCAAAGTCTTACAATTTAAGTAAACAGGATCATATTTGCATTTTTGTGCTCCAATATTAGCATCTTTTCACTAGTTCGCTTCTTTCCCCTGTTGCAGCATGGTATGTATATAACTCATATGAAAAGAAATGTATCGGTCAGTAAAATTTAGATAGTGTACTTATGTGAAACTGAAATAACGCAAAACTCGTCTTACACCTCAGACGTGCTTCAGTACTATAACATGGGGTTCCCAGATGATAAGGGAGACACTTCAAGCATTTTTCTTGGTGCTACGTCGCTTTATAAACTAAGTTTTCGCCTCACACCGCATTTTACGTGTGTATTTTACTTGTATAAGTAGTGTAACTTTGAACCTCTGTATCTCGGATACGGAATCTCAGGTATAATCGTAAAAATTGCAGCCGTTTGCTGCGCATTTCTGAATACGCAGCTGGGTTTTGGTACTCAAAAAATAAGAATCGGATAAGTACTTTGGATAACTGGGAGATAGCGCTTGTAGAAAAATGTCTAGAGAACATACGGTTAAAATTTGGGCAATTTTTTGGGGTTATTTATGATTTAGATTTCACCTCATAGCCGATTTTATGTACAGAGGAGGGTAACTTCGGGCCCCTGTATCTTGCAAACGGATAAAAATATCAAGAAAGTTTTCAAGGTTGTTCGAGATCGGCATCTTAGGAATATATCGTACAAAATTCAGCCGTTTGCTGAGCTTGGCCATCTAGGAATCATCGGCTGGGTTTTGGTCCGCTGGTGACGGCGAAAATATTGTAACAAAAAAACCTTGGGGTTTTCTGAGGAACCGTCAATCAACTAACGGTCTCTCCTTATGTTTGATCAAGCCCATTGCAGACCAATGCAAAAAGAACCAACGCATTTGCTCCATTTGCCTAAGAAGGAGGAACTGTGTAATATTCATAATTTGACCCTGTACTGTACGATAGTGACATTAAGACGATTCTTCTGTTGGGTATACAAAGGTCTATCTAAAATACCGAACTCTATCTTTCTATCACCAAAAGAACGCGAGGGATGAGCCCTGGAAAATCCCACTTTCGCTCAAGGCGTTTCGAAATACAAGGTGCGTCAAAAAAATGTGTACACACTTTCGACTGTCGTAGACAATTTATTTCCCGTTCTACAAGGTTAAATACCTGTGAGAAAGTAATGTAATGTTTCTTCAACAGGTGGCAGCAGTGGCAAGGAAGTAACTGCAACATGGTGGACGTGCGTTTGAGCTTTGAAGCGTGGAAGCAGATAATTAAGTGCTACTGGAAGTTCGAGAATGTAGCTGCGGTTCGAAGACAGTGGAGACGTGAGTATGGTACAGAACCACCTTCAAGGTTAACTATTACACGTCTACGAGACAAATTCGAAATTCATGGAACAGTGTGTGATGTGCATAAAGGTCGATCAGAGCGACCTCGTACAGCAACAAATGACGATTCAACAACTGCGGTCTTGGAACTGTTTCAGCGTTCGCCTCAAAAATCTTCAAGGCAAGCATTCTGAAGAAAGGCAAGTTTCGTGTGTACATTCCAAGGCTGGTGCAACAACTAAGTGACGACGATCCAGATCGAATATTAGAATTTTGTGAATGGGTTCAGGAGATGGTGAGACGTGAACCGGGATTTATGGGTAGCATAATTTGGTCGGATGAAGCCCAATTCAAACTCAATGGAACTGTCAATAGGCACAATTGTGTGTATTGGGCTGAAGATAATCCTCACATTACAGCTGAAAAGGCTGTGAATTTGCCTGGTGTAAATGTGTGGTGTGGTTTATCTGCAAGGGGACTCATTGGGCCTTTCCGCTTTGAAGGTACTGTTACTGGAGAAACGTACCTAACAATGCTTGCTGACTCCATATTCCCTGCCATTCGTGCATTATACGGTAATGATGAGTTTTATTTCCAACAAGATGGCGCCTCGCCGCACTATCATAGGGACGTACGAGCATACCTAGATCACAATGTGCCAGGACAGTGGATAGGACGCAGGGGACCAATCGAGTTTCCTGCACGTTCTCCAGACCTCACGCCGCTGGATTTCTTCTTATGGGGCACAGTAAAAGATGAGGTGTACAAACGTAAACCACATAACCTGGACACACTTTGGAATGAGATTCAGGCGGTGTGCGCAGAAATCTCATTGGACACTTTGGTACGATTTGCGAAATAAGTGGTGACTCGTACTCAGAAATGTATTGATGCTGAAGGCCACCAGTTTGCACATTAATCACATTTGAAAAGTACATTTATTTTTCCAATTGGACTTTAAGCTTTCTATTTCCAGAAATTTAATATTGTAGAACGGGAAATAAATTTTCTATAACGCTTCAAAGTGTATATACTTTTTTTGACGCATCCTGTATATTAGGTACGCATGCTGTCACATGCATACCGATACAGATGGCACTACCGATTCGTAACCACACATTCGACATTATCTCGCAAACTGCTTGTTTCTTGGCGCCATGTTTACTGAAACGTTTTTGCTTCTACAAGAGTTATTTTATATTTCCTATTCATTATTTTTGTCTGGGTGCTTCTGCTGCACATTTCAGCTTGGCGCGAAGCGGCCGTCCGTGCGTGTCCCTTGGGAGTTAAACCGTACGTGATGAGGAGTAGACAAGCCACCGAAACACAGCACGCCACATGACGTGGCACAGTAGAGAAGGGGCGCGCGCGAGGCCAGGACGAGATGAGAAGTCGAAGCTGCCCCGCCCCCGCGGCGTCTCCCGCAGCTCCTTAATTCATCCCGGCCTGCCGCGGGCAAGGAGGCGAGCTTCGAAGCCTGCGCCGGTCGGCTGCAGCCGGCGCTGCCCGGGTGACAAATCGGTCGCCGTGGCGCGTCGCGTCGCGTCGCGGCCCTGCGCCATCAGCAAGTCAAATCCGCGCCCGTGGACACGACGCGCCGCTGCGCAGCCGTGATTTACAATGCAAACCCGCTCTCCTCGCCACTCCCCCTCCACAACTCCGCCTGCTCCTCTCCTAGACGCGTCTACGCCGTGCTCCAACTACGTACCGTTGAGCTACGTTCTGACGCTAACGGTATTGGATAACGTCGTAGTGAAACGTCGACTTACGCTCGAAACAGGTGTCGGCAAACCGTCACTTGCTGAGAAACACATCTTGAGACTTCCGTTCTCATCATTCGCTTGGTCCAGGGAAAACCCACCTCACTTTCGCTAGACACGTTCAGTTACGAGAGACGTCTGTTACGTCTTCACGAACGACCTGTAGATGGTGCTATTGGGATGTGACATTATTATTCTTGAAGAATGAGATTTTCACTCTACAGCGGAGTGTGCGCTGATATGAAACTTCCTGGCAGATTAAAACTGTGTGCCGGACCGAGACTCGAACTCGGGACCTTTGCCTTTCGCGGGCAAGTGCTCTACCAACTGAACTACCCAAGCACGACTCACAGCCCGTCTTCACAGCTTTACTTCCGCCAGTCAGAACAATGGACAAAGGATGTAAAAGTGCAATGAAGAAGGCAAAGCCCATTTTAGCAGCTGGTAGGGTGATGCCCACTTTTCTTCTGGGTCAAAATGGTTCAAATAGCTCTGAGCACTAAGGGACTTAACATCTGAGGTCATTAGTCCCCTAGACGTAGAACTACTTAAACCTAACTAACCTAAGGACATCAAACACATCCATGCCCGAGGCAGGATTCGAACCTGCGACCGTAGCGGTCGCGCGGTTACAGACTGAAGCGCCTAGGAACGCTTGGCCACACCGTCCGGCTCTTCTGGGATTCCCAGGCAATAATTCTTATAGACTACGTGGAAAGAGACAGGACCATAACTGGACAATGTTGTGCTTCATTGTTGGATGGTGTGAACCTAGTGTTACCTGAAAAAGAGACCTATGTGGCCGGCCGGTGTGGCCGTGCGGTTCAAGGCTCTTCAGTCCGGAACCGCGTGACCGCTACGGTCGCAGGTTCGAATCCTGCCTCGAGCATGGGTGTGTGTGATGTCCCTAGGTTAGTTAGGTTTAAGTAGTTCTAAGTTCTAGTGACTGATGACCTCAGATATTAAGTCCCATAGTGCTCAGAGCCATTTGAACCATTTTGAGACCTATGTTGGCATACAAAAAAGGTACTCTTTCATCAGGATAAAGCGCCATCCCACACATCAGTGATAACAATCGCGAAAGTGCATTAATTGGACTTGGAACTGATTCTTCATCCATCCTACTCATCAGATTTAGTCCTAAGTGACTTCTCCCTGCTCCCTAACTTCAAACTTCGCGTTTACGTGAAGAAATTTTCATGAAATGAGAAAGCGATAGTT
Source organism: Schistocerca piceifrons (assembly GCF_021461385.2). Taxonomy (NCBI): domain Eukaryota; kingdom Metazoa; phylum Arthropoda; class Insecta; order Orthoptera; family Acrididae; genus Schistocerca; species Schistocerca piceifrons. Next base: position 376,318,786 of record NC_060138.1, read on the forward strand.
GCAGTCAACGAGAATTTTTCAGAGTTTGACAGAACTTATTTTTCCGATGGGATGAAAAAAGCTGAGGATGAACTGGACCAAATGTATATTTCTCAAAATAGAATATGCCGAGAAGTAAGATGAGACGTTTATGAAACAGAAATTTTTCTTGCTTTTTTACCAAACGTATCAAACCACCCTCATACTGGTACCGTTACTGTTATTTCTAAGTACATACTTCTTCAGTAAAAGAGACATGTTTCAAAGTATTGGGGACCGAGCGAGATGTCGCAAAGGTCAGCTCACTGGACTCGCATTCGGGACAGTTCAGCAGTTCAAACCCGCGTCCGGCCCTCCTGATTTAGGTTTCCCGAGATTTCCCTAAATCGTTTCAGGCAAAGCCGGGATGGTTCCTTTGAAAGGATACAGCCGACTTCGTTCCCCATCCTTCCCTAATCCGATGGGACTGATGACCTCGCTGTTTGGTCCCTTCCTCCGAATCAACCAACAGTATCGAGGATGAGAAACTGCTCATAGCTCCTAAGATACACATTTTTGAGCCCACGTTTACTAGGCTTGCTTTCTTCTTTCGTTCCATACTATCAGTTCTGAAAGTTGCCTAATCTACAGTCTTACCAATGACACTACCGGTGCGTATATTCTACTATCAGAAGTATGAGAACCACTTGCGCTTATAACTTTCGATTCGGTCTTTTCCGGACCAAAGTCCCTTGCCTCAATTTGATACAGTCACCCTTATCCACGATCACTGAAAAGTTGTAGTATGATCATGGAATCACCATTGCATACGAGTGTTCACGTAAAGTGATGAACATGCTACATGCCCTAAAATCTGTCCCCTGATAGTGTGATAGTGACTGCACCACAATGACAATGCGGCCTGACTGGTAGGGCATGGTAAGCTCGCGCAATGCACGACGAAAAAGGAATTAAGTCACCCGAAATAAACGCAACTGACTGAAACTGACAACTACGTACTACGTCCGCAGCCCTATGATTAGCATCATTTCTTTCGCTATGGAAGGACGCAGGTTCCACTCCCGGCGTCTTCTTTACTTTCCTAAGATAGGGAGGTCTGCAATTGGGTCTACTCGGCCTCGTGATGCCCGATCAGGTGTTGCTTCGACAGAAAAGATAGCGGCGTCTACAGGATTCATCTACTCACACAGCGGCTGGAGGGATTTACGACATGTTGGTGGAATGTCCCATGGTCACAAATCGCTCCTCGCACTGTTCTGTACGCTGCAGTCGGCGAGTCGGAACAAGCCAAAGGCATAATTCGTGAGAGGTGTTTACGTTTACGTACTATACAACCTCCAAGTGTCATAAAACGCACCTTGCACAATAATCAGCTACAACTATGGCCACTGCCCATGGCGACAGCGGATGCCTCCTGGTGGCGCTGCAAGCACGTGACACGTAATTATGTCAGTGGAGTAGGCACGGACAGGGAATGATCCTAGCGGAGATATGGGCTGCAAATGGGAAAATCCATTGAGATAAACGACCCTGACAAAGAGCAGATACTTTGAAAGAGTATCTCGAAAACGCGAAGCTGGTCGAACGTTCACGTGCTACTATCGTATCATCTACGGAAAGAGATAGAAGGACAGTGAAACTACCAGTAGGCACTAAATGGTTGAACGTCCACAGCTCTTTACACAGCGTAGTGGTCGGAGGCTTGTCTGTTCTGTACAGTAGGATAGATGGTGATCTGTGGCATCTCTGCCGAAAGAGCACAATGCTGGCGCACGCACAAGTGTTTCCAAGCAAGCCGTTCATTGTACGTTGTTGAACATGGAGCACCGCAGCAGACCACCTCTGCGTGTTCACACGTTGATGCAACGACATCATCAATTACGATTGCAGTGGACTCGGGAACGGCGCGATTCGACCGTCGATTAATGCAGACGTGCCGGCTCTTTGGATGAATCACGTTTTTGCTACTCTAGGTCGCTGGTCGTCTCCATAAAGGCCCTCATTTAGGTCTAAGGCGGCTCGAAACGTGCATCGCGCCACGGACGCAGGCTGATGTGAGAAGTATTAAGCTATGGGACACATTCTCTTGCACTTGCATGTGGCCTGTGGTAGTAATCGGAGACACGCTGATAGCTGCTGACCGCCTGCATTCCTTCACCACTTTGTGCCTTTCCCGACAGCGATGTTATTTTTCAGCAGTATAACTGTCCCTGTCTCGGAGCAAGAACCGTGCTACGGTGGTTTGAGGAGCATTATAGTGAAAAAATGGTTCAAATGGCTCTGAGCACTATGGGACTTAACTTCTGAGGTCATCAGTCCCCTAGAACTTAGAACTACTTAAACCTAACTAACCTAAGGACATCACACAAATCCATGCCCGAGGCACGATCCGAACCTGCGTCCGTAGCGGTCGCGCGGCATTATAGTGAACTCACGTTGTCTCGACGGTGAAATTCGTCTGATGTAAAGCATGTAGAACCCATCTGGGTCGCCGGCCGGGGTGGTCGAGCGGTTCTAGGCGCTACAGTCTGGAACCGCCATTTGAACCATTTGAACCATCTGGGTCGCTATCGGGCGCCGTCACTGAGTATGCATATCAGCGGCCCGTTATTTACGTGAATTACATGACCTTTCTTTCATAGGTATCAAATGCTACATACCTCCGCAAACCTACCAACAAACTATCTCATCCTTGATACGTAGATTCAGACATGTATTTTGTTCCAAAGACGGACAAACAAGCCCTTAAGCAGGTGATCATAATGTTTTGGCTCATCAGTATAGCTGCATTCGATGCAAAGACAAGTGCTTTTGCCGTCTGTTACCTACTCTTCCTAATAACCTATGAACGTTTTCAGTGTGTGGTGAATACTGTGGTTTGCATTTATTTAATCTCAGCAGCAGGAAATCTCGGAGTAACTGTAATAGCGCCAACTTACCTTGTTGATGAAATCTTTTACAAACCCAAAAATTCTGGTATGGAGTACGTGTAGACCTAGTGAGACACAAATGCAAGAAAGATCATCTCACGAAAATACGTAAGAAATTGTAATTTAGAGATAAATGTATGAGGTGGAAGTTGGTAGTTACGGAATAAGGTTTGAATTAATGAATTCGCGAAGTCTAAATGTAGCAGATAAACAGTATAATTTATCAGCAGATTATGTATATACCTTCGCCATGGTGGCTGTGAATAAACGACTCGAGTATCTCACATTCCTTCCGAACAACATCTCAGAATTACAATAAAATAACATTACTGTTCTCTTTAATTCCCAATTAGATGAAAGCTACTGCAATTCCATGCCCTGCCATAATTACATCGAAGTTTTTTTCCAATTTACTGGCTTTCGGGCCTTGGCCATTCAGCCATCTTACAGATGGAACGATTATGACCATTCCAGCGTGCGGACAACCCAACACTTAGTCCCTGAGCGGAGAAAATATCCGAGTCGGCTGGGAATCGAACCCGGACTCCTCCACTGAGCAATCCGCTGCACTGACCACGGATCCACCAAGGCGGACCACCGAAGTAGGAAGATGTGTCCTTGTCCTTCACAAGCGTAGAAGAATAGAAACGAGTTCTGCCGCCAAGCAGTCTCATTGACCAGAGCTGGTCAAACCTTTTAAGTTGAGGTAAGACAGGTTGGTATGTTCTCGTTTTGGCACCGCTACTTCGATCTCGCAGAAAGAGGGAACTCGTACTTGAATGTCTGTGATCACACAAATGAGTTAGTCCCACTGTGGTGGATTCCTGCGTCGGATGAGAGTTGCGCGAACTGAAACGGCTGTCTTTCAAAAAATGGCTCTGAGCACTATGGGACTTAACATCTGAGGTCATCAGCTCCCTAGAACTTAGAACTACTTAAACCTAACCAACCTAAGGACATCACACACACACACCCACGCTCGAGGCAGGATTCGAACCTGCGACCGTAGCGGTCACGCGGTTCCAGACTGAAGCGCCTAGAGCCGCTTGTCCACAGCGGCCGGCGGCTGTTTGCAGCAGGTAACATTAACATGCCGCTCGAATTTAATATCCTCAACAGTCCCGACCAAGCAAAGCATCGGCTTCTTACCTACTTGAAGCGGGTCTCTGGTTAATTACAAGGCTGAGGGAGGAGGTGTGGTGTGTCGGTTGTGCTGTTTTTCATACCTCTGTGATGCTAAACTCAGATATCTGGTGACCTACAGAGAAGGAAAGCAACCCATACGACCATGCAAATTAATGAGAGGAATTAGTAAAGTCTTACTAGATGCTAATTAATAGGGGAAGCCGAATCAAGCATGACAGTATGGGTACTACATCACGCACATAGACATATTAATGAGAGGAGGGATCATCTGTAATAGATACATATGGTCTCTATAACATTCAGGTTTACTGTCAAAACGCAAACCAATGACTTACCCACTGAAATAAACCGAACATTTAATACATGGGTAAAGAGTTCTAGCGATAGAGTCTAGCCTTGGCACAGGTTGGTGAATATGATAAATGCAATGTTCTGTGAGTAGTACATGAATGCGACCATTGACTTCAAGCAGGGTTACTAAATTAGAGGAAGAACACGGAAAAATATTATTGAACATCAATGAAATCGCTAAATAGTATTCTGAAAGCAAATGGGCTGGCTGCAAAATATTAAAATGGAATAACTGGTTCCTAAAGGGAGTGGACTAATGTCACATTCCTAACGAATTGGTGATTGCAATGCTGGCCCATCTCACCTCACTCATAGCTAATGCGGAAGGCAGTGGCAGCAGTGGCTGCATAATCTGTATTTAGACCTCTGTCTCTACTCTGTATCTGAATGGAAAGAACCCTCTCCGTGACTGTAGGGCTCATGTCATCAGTGGTCCAGTAACGTCTGTCATTACTCATCCACTGCCTGGTGTGACGTCATCACTCTTAAATCTCCTAGCCAGAAGTTCTCTTTCGGAATGCTCTGTAATTTCTCTGTTTCTGTCCGAGCAGGGATCTCGCTGGCCCAACGTGGCAGACATTGCGAGTTCCGTTCAGTAACACTCAAGTGAAGATGTTGAACAAGCTTCTACTCTTTCAGCTATTTGCTGTTTCCAACCAACAGTGCTCTGGGCCGGAGAGGCAAGGAGAAAATCACCCTCATTCCTTGGTGCAATTCTGAAACAGACCTATGAGATAGCTGACATACAGGCATGACTGAGAAAGTGCGTGCTCTACAAAAAAAATGGAAAAACCAACCAGAACGATGTATTCTAAAAATTTAAACCGGACGCTGTTTTGTGGCATCGGTCCGGAGGTAACGACAATTCACACGCTAGCCTCTCGGAAGAGACACCTGCGTAGAGATTCATTATTTTGCTAAAAGGCTTCGATGAACAATGCTGTGTTTTTTCGACAGAAAGAGGCGTCCTGTTCCTACCCTAAGAGTGTGAGATGGGAGATTCGAATGGACGGGAATGTTGGTCCGTAACCTGAGGCTCTGAACATTTTTATGGGAGCCAGCTCCTTCTAAGGTTAATATCTTTTACTATTCAGCTCATAGGCTCCTGACTGTGAGATTCCTTCACCGAACTAAAACAAGAGAGAGGTGGAAAGACTGCTATAAGAGGACAGTCATTGGAGGTGGTGAAACTTAATTGCACTTATTAAGCAGCATCCGTCATCGAATACTTGGTCAAGGGAAATAAGCAAAAAAATATTCTGAAATACGTTGCTTAACAGCGTCAGAGAAGATTCATCTGTAGCGTCAATCGTTTGCTGGGTATTGTGCCATGAATGACAATTTTCAACCAAGAACCAACGTAAAAACACTGAAAATTCTACACCGCTACACCTCTATACAAGCCGCCTCACATTCACACCTCAGTACTGGTGCAATCGAATCTTTATTTGAGGAAACATCTAATAACAGAGAGAACACCAGTAATTACAGTATTACACATTCATACTAGTTACATTTATAATGTTCATGTAAGAGGGCAATGCCATATACACTCATAGACACTTAGATGACTTTTCATTAACAGCCCACCCACACATACACACCGTTCGTTTTACAATCAAATGGTACATCCACACAAATGACTTTAAAGGATCAAATCAGTCACTCAGTGCAAACTACAGCCTATCACACAATGTATGATGTTTCACAAAAGAATCACTTTTTCAGAAAAGCATGGGCATTAAAACGTATCGAACAATAACTCTGCAGCATTTTACGTCGAGTAAAAGCATGAAATATATTAAAAATAGATGTACAGAAAATCAGATCGAAAATAAAAGAATGGCAGTTATAGACACATGTTCGAAACGAACAAGAAGTAAGCAAAACAATTCTTATTATATGTGACTTTTCATGCTTTTCCGACGGATCTGTTGCAAGTGCACTTCTCGGGTTTGCTGCCGGATCGTATTGTGTAACTCGCACAATATTTCAGCGATGCAGCTCCTCGACATCATCAGGTGGTGGTAGCTGCTGCGAGGCGCGATTGATGAAAATCACGCGGCGGCATCGAAATTTATCATGGCGAGGGCAGACAATGCGCGTGAGTGAGAATCCGCTCATAGTTGGAGGAAAGCGGCGCTCCACCATCCGCGCGTGCGTTATCGGCAATGACTGTGCTGCCGAATGCTCTTGCGGTTAAAGGGTGAATTAAATCTCAGTAGTGCGTGATGACTCGGAAGTTCTTGTTTTCCCTGTTTGGATTTAATGGTAGCCAGTGCTGGATTCGAGGCGGCACTTAGTTGAAAACCTGCATTCCTGCTGATAAGATTGCCCGCCGTAGGGATTCGTATAGCCTTCTTAACAACACAGTCCCAGAAAGAAGACACTTGGGATAAAATTTAAATATTTTCGTAAAGCGTACGATGTCCCGTGTCCAGGCAATGCTCCGCTACCGCAGCTTTATCAGATTGCCCCAGGCGTGTATGATGATGGTGTTCGACGCAACGTTCGTGCACTGGTCGGCATGTCTGCGCAATATGGTTTTACACATTGTCATGGTATTTTATACACGCCACATCTCCTAAGGCCAAGATCGTCTTTGACCGAGCACAATAAATTCCTCAATTTTGCTGGTGGACGAAAAACACAATTGATGTCGTGCCTTTTGAGGATTCTTTCTATTCTTAAAGACATTCCATCAAAATAGGGCAAGACCGCTGTTGCGGTGGGTGCCTCCGCATCTTCACTAACATCCCTTCTTCGAATTTGATTAGAATGGAATGCATGGCGTATCTGCCTATCGGAATAGTCATTCTGTTGGTGTTGCAGCTCAACAGGTAGACTGTCGGCATCTTGAGACCACATGTGCTCTACGCGCCAAAGAGCGTAAGGCATTACCGCGTTGCGCAGGTAGATGACAACTTGCAGCCTGCAAGTATAGCTCCGTATGAATAGATTTGTGATTGACGCTATGTCCCAGTGTACCATCAGCTTTTCTTCCGACTAAGACGTCCAGGAATGCTAAAATGTCATCCTTTTCCACTTCCATTGTGAATTGTACCGGGTGATCAAAAAGTCAGCATAAATTTGAAAACTGAAAAAAAAAATGGTTCAAATGGCTCTGAGCACTACGGGACTTAACTTCTAAGGTCATCAGTCCCCTAGAGCTTAGAACTACTTAAACCTAACTAACCTAAGGACATCACACACATCCATGCCCGAGGCAGGATGCGAACCTGCGACCGTAGCGGTCACGCGGTTCCAGACTGTAGCGCCTTGAACCGCTTGGCCACACCGGCCGGCGAAAACTGAAAAAATCACGGAATAATGTAGATAGAGAGGTACAAATTGACACACATGCTTGGAATGACATGGGCCACCGCGGCCGGCGAAAGGACATGGTTTAACTACTACAGGATCACAATCTCATTTACACGCAGTGTGATGAGTGCAGTCTATTTGTTGATTTTCTTTTTACTGTAAGAATCGTGAAGAATTAATGGCTCTTTTCCCAGAGGTTTAGTTGTATTTGTATATATGCGATAAAGATAACCTAGATGATGTTCTGAGTACGTATATTAATTTCTACCATTTGCAATGGGCCCGGCATTTTTTTGTGAGCAAGGCATATGATTCATTACATTCAGATGTGTAATAATGATACACTACGTCATCAAAAGTATCCGGGCGCCCAGAAACATATACGTTTTTCATATGAGGTGCATTGTGCTACCACCTAACGCCAGGTAATCCATTTCAGTGACCTTAGTAGTTATTAGACATCGTGAGAGAGCAGGACAGGGCGCTTCGCGGAACTCACGACTTTCGAACGTGTCAGATGATTGGGTGTCACTTGTGTCATACGTCTGAACACGAGATTTCCACACTCCTAAACATCCCTATGTCCACAGTTTCCAATGTGATAATAAAGTGGAAACCTGAATGGACATGTACAGCACAAAAGCGTACAGGCCGACCTCGTTTGTTGAGTGGCAGAGACCGCCGACAGTTGAAGAGGGTTGTAATGTGTAATAGGCAGACATCTATCCAGAGCATCACATAGGAATTCCAAAATGCATCAGGATCCATTGCAAGTACCATGACAGTTAGGCGGGATATGAGAAAACTTGGATTTCATGGTCGAGCGGCTGCTCATAATCCACACATCACGCTGGTAAATGCTAAACGACGCCTCGCTTGGTGTTAGGAGCGTAAACGTTGGACGATTGAACAGTGGAAAAACGTTGTGTGGAATGACGAATCACAGTACACAATGTGGCGATTCGATGGCAGGGTGTGTAGTGCCAACAGTAAAATTCGGAGGCGGTGGTCGTATTTTTCCTGGAGGCACGGAGGGGGCTTGCACCCCTTGTTTTGCATGGCACTATCGCAGCACAGGCCTACATCGATGTTTTAAGCACCTTCTTGCTTCCCACTGTCGAAGAGCAGTTCGGGGATGGCGATTTCATCTTTCAGCACGATCGAGCACTTGTTCATAATGCACGGCATGTGGCGGAGTGGTCACACGACAATAAAATTCCTGTAATGGACTGTCCTGCACAGGGTCCTGACCTGAATCCTATAGAACACCTTTGGTATGCTTTGGAACGCCGACTTCGTGCCAGGCCTCACCGACAGACATCGATACCTGTCCTCAGTGCAGCACTCCGTTAAGAATGCGCTGCCATTCCCCAAGAAACCTTCCAGCACTTGATTGAACGTATGCTTGCGAGAGTGGAAGCTGTCATCAAGGCTAAGGGTAAGCCAGAGCCATATTGAATTCCAGCATTACCGATGGAGGGCGCCACGAACTTGTAAGTACTATTCATCTGGGTGTCCGGATGCTTTTGATCACATTGTGTAGCTATGAATAGCAATTCTGGCGAAATGGAATGTTTAATAAGTGTATTCTAGTATTGTATTTTAGTGTATGCATCGTCGTTTTGGTTTTTCTCATCTGTTAGGTTATGTGTAACTGTTAAAGGGTCAGCGATGTCTGAGTTAGAAATGCAGGAATCATGGAAAGCTTTGGCAGTGGAAGTAGATAAGCGAGGTGTGTTACGACGCATAGAAGATTATATGTTGGAAGAGAAGCATTTCCCGAAATACCAGGCACTGGATACTTCAAATGCCACATTGTCTGTATAATGCTTTTGGGAATAAAACATCGCAAACTCCGGAATGAATTCACTCTGCACTGGAGTGTACGCTAATATGAAATATCCCCGGAAATTAAAATTGTCAGCCTGGGAATCTAAACTGGGACCTTTATCTTCTGCGGGCAACTCTTTACCGAGTCAGCTGCTTGGATAGCTCATTAGGTAGACCAGATTGACGAGAAAGAAAAGCCCGCATCTCGTGGTCGTGCGGTAGCGTTCTCGCTTCTCACGCCCGGGTTCCCGGGTTCGATTCCCGGCGGGGTCAGGGATTTTCTCTGCCTCGTGATGGCTGGGTGTTGTGTGATGTCCTTAGGTTAGTTAGGTTTAAGTAGTTCTAAGTTCTAGGGGACTGATGACCATAGATGTTAAGTCCCATAGTGCTCAGGGCCGAGAAAGAAAAATATCCCTGGTGTGAATCGCGGTCTGCCTCACAATATTAATCTGCCAGGAAGTTTCACAGCATAAAAGACTTCATTTGCATAAAAAATATCTGCATGTCCAATAAACGTCTTTTGGTTCCTCCCACGACTGTGGGGTCAAAAAAATGGTTCAAAAATGGTTCAAATGGCTCTGAGCACTATGGGACTTAACTTCTGAAGTCATCAGTCCCCTAGAACTTAGAACTACTTAAACCTAACTAACCTAAGGACATCACGCACATCCAAGCCCGAGGCAGGATTCGAACCTGCGACCGTAGCGGTCGCGCGGTTCCAGACTGTAGCGCCTAGAACCGCTCGGCCACACCGGCCGGCAAACAAAATGGTTCAAATGGCTCTGAGCACTATGGGACTTAACTTCTGAGGTCATCAGTCCCCTAGAACCTAGAACTACTTAAACTAACCTAAAGACATCACACACATCCATGCCCGAGACAGGATTCGAACCTGCGACCTTAGCAGTGCCGCGGTTCCGGACTGAGGCGCCTAGAACCGCTCGGCCACTGCGGTCGGCATCTGGGGTCAATACCATCTGAATCTAAAATGTATTTTCTAAAGAATAATACAGACTACTTTATTTGACGGAGTTTGCAGCATTTCTTCACTAAAACTGATGAACTCTTTCGAAATTTGAACTGGAAGGCGCCCAACATCTTGCACAACGCCCGGACTGACAAATGACGAGTGTTTGTTCTTGCCACGGAACAGAGAATAAATAAACAAGAAGGGAGGCGCTCGCCAGGACAATCCAATTAATTTCAGAGCGGCGGCTCGGCGAATATTAAAACTTCTCCCCGGCGAAATCTTGGCGCTCGCTCGCTCGCTCGGATTTCCCAGAGCGGGTCTAGGCTGGCGTTGCAGTGCGTTCTTGCCAACTGCCAGGGCACGGCGTTCTTAGTGCGCGCCCGAGGATTACGGCAGAGAGGAAAGAATAATAATTACGAGGGAGGAAATTAAACCGGGCACGGTAGGTCGCGCGGGAGGGGGCAGATGGGAGCCGGTAGCGTAAGCAGGGCATCGCGCTTCACCGCGCCTCTTCGCCCTTCTCTCAGCCATCTCGCGCGTACTTTGTAATGACCTCACGATCGGTAAGTTTCAGCTTTCCGTCGTAACCACTGAAACGGGACTTTTTTGTATTTCTTGTAACATTTCTGTAGCTTTGAGAAATGAGAAGAATTCGTGTTACGAGTTCCCTTCACATTTTGTATGCGGCTTAATTTCAGTCATTAAGTTCGTTTGTAAAGTACACTCTAATTCATCACACTGTTAACGCTTAACTGCTCTGGAGGGGTGGAGAACCCCAGGCGATATAAACATAACACATAGCATGTGAACGGAACTACAGATTCCTCGGTGATGTTATGCCGTTTAAGGCGGTGTTTCCTGTTATGTTTTGTGATATAAAGAGGAAGATGTCTCAGGACACCCCACCAAAGCAATTACGTAAGCTGTTTCTTATTCTCTCTACAAGTGTTTTATGCGATTGAGGTCTTGGAGTACTTTGAAAAGAGTAAAACATCAATGAGAACCTCAGTATCCAAGGTTCTGCCCTCTTTTTCTTTTCTTTTTTTCGAGTTGAGGATCTATGGACTGCCAAATTCATTTTAGTGCCTAGGTCTTGTTCTTGTGCCAGCTTTGACTTCCTGCCAGTATCTTCTGAGCCCACCAAGAAGTGCCTGTTTACGCTCTTCGGATAATGGTCCTCTCCGTCTTTTGGACGTTAGTGCCATTTTAAAACCTTGGTACTTGTTCACCAGTCTTCTAAATTTGTTCCTGTCAGAATTTCTCTTTCTGAGATACCAATCTGCCTAAGATCTTTTTCACATTTTCCGAACCATCTTGGTTTTGTTGCCTTAGATTGGATGAAATTCCATATTCTTTTAGTTAGTCGGTCACCGTCCATCCTCATGATATGACCGTAAAATAGCAATCGTCTCTGCTTAATGGATGCTGTGATACGTTCTGTCTTGCTGCACAAGTCCTCATTTGCTCTCATTCGCCATTGTCCATCAACCCATCTATTACCTAGGATTTTCCTTATTATCCTACGCTCTCGCATTTCCAGTCGCTCAGCTTGGCCTTGTCTATTCATGGTCAAAGTTTCGGACGCATATAAGCCCTCAGGTTTTACAACTGTATTATAATGTCGGAACTTGGCGCCTATACTCATAGTCTTTTTGTTATAAGTATTCTTTGTCAGTTGGTATGCTTGGTCTAACTTCCTCATCCTGGCATTAATTGTTTCTTCTTCTACTCCATTCTCTTGGATGACTTCCCCGAGATACCTGAAATTCTTAACTGGCCCGATTTTTCCCAGATTGGAGATCACCCATTCATCAAAGTCATTAACAGGTGACGAGATGAAAAGAATAGTGAATGACCCTGTGTTTTTGCAATCTGATGAGGAGAGCACAGCAGACGTAGATGAATTTATATTAAGTGATCATAATTCCACATATTCAGTTACGTCAGATAGTGTAATGTACCATACACTGACAAATACAAGTGGTCAAGAGAAGTTCAAATGGTTCAAATGGCTCTGACACTATGGGACTTATTATCTGTGGTCATCAGTCCCCTAGGACTTAGAACTACTTAAACCTAACTAACCTAAGGACATCACACACATCCATGCCCGAGGTAGGATTCGAACCTGCGACCGTAGCAGTCGCGCGGTTCCGGACTGCGCGCCTAGAACCGCTAGACCACCGCGTCCGGCTCAAAAGAAGTTCCTCTACAACTCTTACCAGTAGTCATAATACAGTTAGTCGCCTTTCAGGTATTGGACGTGATGCAAAAACGCTTGCTTCAGCTGACGGGTTATCTTCTTGGGAAATGCTCATTTCTGAAATGGTTCAAATGGCTCTGAGCGCTATGGGACTTAACATCTGAGGTCATCAGTTCCCTAGAGCTTAGAACTACTTAAACCTAACTAACCTAAGACATCACACACATCCATGCCCGAGGCAGGATTCGAACCTGCGACCGTAGCAGTCGCGCGGTTCCGGTCTGAAGTGCCTAGAACCACTCGGCCACCGCGGCCAGTCCTCATAACTGAAGATTTATTGCCAATAATATGCACCAATACAAAGGTCAAGATACACGACATGTCAAAGAAATACAGAGCTTCTATAACCAGTGAAATAGGCCTATTGGATGCTAGATATTTGCATTTCTGGATTTTGTACGTACTATGAATGTCTCAGACGCTTAGCGACAATTTTGAATCGCTTATTATTTGCGCGCAGTCTTTGGCCAGAGTAACTGTGTCGCTGGAAGATGAGCTTGTTTTTGTCATCGCTACTGGACAGCGAGGAGCGCCGGATTGTTCTATCGTTAAGAGTAGTCGCGGGACAGACGCCGGACAGACCACTCGGGGTAAGGCAGAAGTGCGTCTTTGTTTAAGAAAAATGATTTGTGTTTGAATATTATAAAACAGAGGAGAAGAATTTGATTAGTGATTTAGAATAAAAAGAGTTTGAAGAGGAATAAAGGTAATATTTCATTTATTGACACGGCAGTCGCGAGCAGTTAGAATCATTGTTGAGTGAGACATTCATATCAGGAATTCCAGATTTTTCATTAAAGACTGTAAGATATTTCTCATGTTTATTATTTATTTGCCTAACATTTGTGAGAATATGAGTTTGGTATCAATGTTGCCCTGTGTCAATCTTAATGAGTGTTGTAACGTGAATTGCATACAATTAATAATATATCATATGATTTAAAAACAGTCTGTAAAAGAAATATTTCACCTAAGAGCACTGTCCACATTCTCGATCCAAGTAATTTTTATTTAAAGTGTGTGTCACTCAGTGATGTGTACAAAATAGTTTACTCGTTGTCTGGAGCGTTGCACTATGCTCTCTGCAACTGTAGCTAGAACTTTGCAGCTGGTGCGCGGAGAGCAGCAAGCACCGCGTTTCGAAGCAGTAATATTTTCATTTCAGGATCAGTTTGCTACGAAAATTATCGACGCACAGCGGCCATTTCATGAAGAATAATATTAGGAACATTAACGGGCAGGACCACTTTGTTTAATTAGAGAGATTAATAATTGAGTTCAGGATTTAACCAGTTTGCACACTTTTTTAAAAAGAATCATAAAAAAGGGCCAAAATCACGTTTAAATCCCGCAGGCAGATGTATTTAGTTTCTCTGGCAGCTGGAAATTCACCGTCACCCAAAACCAAACATCCAAGTTACAACCAACTGATCAAGCCAGTGCGAAATCTCAAATCAAATAAAAATGACTTTTTATAGGAAACTTTCACCAGCATTAGTAAAATCCTTAGATGTAACAGAACTGACAGCATTTCTAGATTTGCTTTAAATATCTAGAATAATGATAGCTACTCAAGAAAATATTGTTGGACTTCTTGTTAATGATGGGTTCAAATGGTTCAAATGGCTCTGAGCACTATGGGACTTAATATCTGTGGTCATCAGTCCCCTAGAACTTAGAACTACTTAAACCTAACTAACCTAAGGACATCACACACATCCATGCCCCAGGCAGGATTAGAACCTGCGACCGTAGCGGTAGCGCAGTTCCAGACTGAAGGGCCTAGAACCGCACGGCCACACCGTCCGGCCGTTAATGATGGGACTGTCATTATGTGGTTCTAGCCACTATGAGCTTTACTAGATTTTTATTCATATTGTCTTGTTTGCGTTTCATCTGTGCTTCTACAAAGGATGATGAGATGTATGGGAACTCTTTACAGACAATTGCCAAAAGTATTATACTCCAGAAGCGAACGGGCAGCTGGTGAAATGTTAGTACCCTCTCGTGATAGCTGCAAATTTCGCATGTATATGTCTAAAAAGCCAGCCAAATATGGACTCAAAATTATGAGCCTTTGTGGTGCGCTAACATTCTATTTATGCAATGCATTTGTCTTCAAAGGCAAAGTGACAAATGAAGGCACGTTGTCAGTTCCAACACAGGATGTTTTGAAATTAATAACACCAACTGAGAGAATCAATAGTAACTTGACAGTAGAAAATCGGTCTGTGTCACTTTAAGTCTGATCAAATGAAAGCCAAAAACTTGACTACCTTAGGTACTCCGATGCTAAATAAACTGCAGTTCCTAGAAGATTTCAAACCAAACAGAAAGCCTCCGGTAGAATCTTCATTATATGGGCGCAGCGAAGGAAAAATCATTTGTTCTTATGTTCCTCGGAAAGGTGGAGTTGTTTTATTGCTTTCATATACTCAGTACGACCAGAAAATTAATACTCAAAATAATAAGCCTGAAATGATTATTGATTAGCCGGCCGAAGAGGCCGAGCGGTTCTAGGCGCTACAGTCTGGAACTGCGCTACCGCTACGCTCGCAGATTCGAATCCTGCCTCGGGCATGGATGTGTGTGATGTCCTTAGGTTAGTTAGATTTCAGTATTTGTAAGTTCTAGGGGACTGATGACCTCAGAAGTTAAGTCCCATAGTGCTCAGAGCGATTTGATTACAATGTCAGAAAAAAAGGAGTGGATGCACTGGGCCAACTGTGCGCCAAATATTCGGTAACATGGTGAAAACACAGAAGGCCATTTGTCTTTATTTTGTGCCATTTTAAACATAATAGCAGTCAATGCTGTTGTTTTACCTCAGTGCACCAAAACAACTGATCACATTGTCGATGTAAAAAGAAGTGTATTGTTACAGAGGCCCGGGATGGATTTAGAAAAAACCGCATACACAACACGAGATATCTGACGCCTTTATCGCGATTTAGAGATGTTATTAGACTTGATGGTACTCCTCTTCTGACCTAGAATCAATGAGGAAAGCAAGACTCTACATGTATGCAAGAAATGCACACAAGAAAACCAAAACAGTGTGCGAAAAATGTTCAGAACATGTTTGACCCATCACTGATTTTCAGTATGCCAAAATCGTTTGTAATCTTATCTGTAATGCGTAAAACGTTTACAATAATCAGCTATAAAAGTGCAATTCGAAACAGAATTTCCTTAAATTACAGTTTAGTTTTTCTCATTAGGCTACGCCGAGACGCCTCTATAGTATGAGCTTAAGATCATTCCACTAGAGTAGTTAAGTGTTAAATAATTTTAACTTTCTGTAGCTCTCAATGCAATGAGAATTACACTGTATGGAACCCACTCATACTGATGGTATCAAAGTATTTGTGACAGATTTACTGAACTAAACATTCTAACCTGGCCTTTTTTAAATGAAGAGTATTCAGACTAATCTTTGCTTTCAGTTTAAATCTTTGGCTTTCATTTGTGATTCTTCATAGTGATCTGAGTGGGCGTAATCTTCCGCTGTAATAAATTTTCTTTTAAATCTCAGCTTCATCGACTAGACTAACTTTCATATATTTTAATTCCATTAACTTCTATGTACCTCACTTTAAATGTATATAGCTCAAGAGTTTCATTTAAAACCACTGATACAGTTCACTTTTACAACAAATACACAAGTTGTTTAGCATACTGAGCTCATGATATCTTTAGCTGCTCTTGCTTCGTCGTTTCCTTAGGAACAAAAATAATAAACAAAAATAGTGTCCAGTGGAAGGCGCCACCTTCTGTCAACCACACAAAAATACTGTTTCTCTGCTTCAGGCGCAATCTCTCTGAGCCAACTCCCTCTAACATTTCGAAGTATATAGATTACAAACGCAAGTGCTCACTAGCTAGCCACACAAACCTAGGGCAGAACAACTGCAGCAGTTCGCATAAACATTACCGAAATTCTTCAACAGATAGCTACTACCAACAGACGCGTCCAATCAGGACGGCAGACACGAAGCTTCTCTCAATTCGTTTACTTAGGCAAATAAACAGGGCTTGTCCCATTTCCAGCTATCACCAGTGTTGTCACATGGCATTTTAACAGCATATTTAATAGTTAATGTGTATAATAATATTCATTTCTGTTTAGATTATTCTGCGCCAGCCATTGACTGAGTCAATTTCTGCATTTCCCACCATGGGCATCGAACTGTGACTCCATAGCTGCTGGTTGGTGCACTGAGGCATCTGCTTTTGCTCTAAAGGTTTCATCATTAACAAACATGTAACAGAATAAAACACAAGTAATTAGAAATACGCAAAACAAGTCGAAACCTTACCATCTTCCATAAATTTACCTCTTGATGATTGATATACATGGCATCTCAAAATACTAGAAATGCATTCTCTAAGAAAATTGAAAACATGACATCACAAATTGAAACAGCAATTACCTGCAGGTATACTCACAGATATCTGCGTTCGCACAGTCTTTTATCCGTACAGTACAGGGCTATTTACAAGTACCTCTGGGATTTAAGAAGATGGCTATGAGAAAACTACAAAACATACAAATAAAAAAGACACATATCAGTGGATAGAGTATTTGTTTATGTTTGTAACTCACACTGAAGATGTTCACTATGGCCAGCATTTGTGACACAGCAAACGTTAATGCGTGTGTGCAATTCATTAAAGTCGCCGACACGAAATCAAGGATCAATAGCAGCCCGGTCAGGAGATCTCTTTATTGGGTTGCCTATCGAAAGGTGCAAACCTATTCGGTGCGACAATACAGAGCGTTTCATTTCTCTACACGTTCTGACACTCCTGCCTCCATGATGCACTAAATCGGTAGTATTGGTAAAATTGGTAGCGAAAGACACCAATGTGATTGTGTAAGAGAAAAACAGGGAGCCAACGATTTCTCTGTTTCTTTTGTTAGTATGGGTGCCTGTTTTGTACATATTTATATTCGCACATCAATCAGTGTTGTATCTACATGAGTTCTCTCTGTACGAAGGTGGCGTAGATGGTTAACGCGTCTGCCTAGTAAACTGGAGATCTGGATTTGAATCCCGGCCTTAGTACAAATTTTCATTCATCATCAATGAATTCTTTCATTCCCCTAACGCAGCAGAGACTGGAATTTCTCCCGTCGGAACACCATTCAGTCTAAGTCCATTGTGTACTTTATGTACTAACAGAATATAAATTGAATTTTATAGATAATGAAAATAAGTTTATTGCGTGCCTTCTGCTCTGTTATGTAACAAAACCAATTACTTTTGATGCAACTAAAGTTTGCGAGGTGCCGGGGCTAGCAGTGTATTTAACACTAAATTCTTCTAGAATCTACATGTGTAAATGATGCTCTAAGGCCCCCCCTATTCTAACTCCGACTTTTGCTGTTGCACAAGGATTAATAAAAAAATACGCGAACTGACTCTAATCAACCCTGCCAGTGGAGTAGAAGAGAGTTTGGCACCTGCAATAATTTAATTTGATAAATAAGTTAAATAAACGAAGGTTTCATTAACATAGTGAGGAATGATAGAGTTGCTCTACCGATTAACAGAATGAAAGTTCAGTCCAAAATAAACATATGATTTCTTAAGACTAAACACAAAATAATAAACAAAAACACATGAAACATTTACAATACATCAAATTGGCTCAAATTGTATACACAAACAAACGCTGTGAAGGTGAAGTTGTCCCTAAACTAGATTGTGAGGTTTATGACGAAGTGGTATGTGGAGCCAATTCATTGCCACTCAAATCTTAAGAGAGACACACAGCTAACCCAACATTAATTGCTGCTACTCAAATCAGAACAAAGTTAGATAAAGACGAACAGGCGCGCTCTGCTGAGCTCTGATTATCACCTAGGAAAATCCCTATCTGCCGGTGCTGCGGACATACATTACCAAACTGTCTTCTTAACTGCCAGAACACGATCTGGCGTACCGGAGGCGATGGCTGGTTGCTTCGACGTCCTCGACTGAAAGCCGAGAGCCAACTACCTAGAGCACCCGTACAGGCCGATCACACAACATTCCCGCCCTCACAACAGTGGCCGTGGTCAAACGTTCCAATCAGCAACTCGAAAACCGGCGGAAAATTCCACTCCATTGCCGGAGCACTACCATTCCACCAATGGAGATTCTTGGCGCCAATTTCTGCGCTGATTTTGCTACGTCATGGAGCTATGCCCTGAGTAAGCCAATCACAGTTACTATTTTGCAGAAAGCGCGGGAATTTTCCCGCCACAACTCCCTGGGTACACAAGTCATTCCCACGCCTCGCTGGTAGCCCACCAGAAAGTGTTTTCGCTAAGATTCTGCAAAGTAACGGAACCTCTAGCCCAGCCGCTACTTCAGACCCCTCTGGGTGTGTCTTTTGACAATGTCGGCGTCTGCAAAGCATTCACTCGACTTCCTCACACCCGTCGGCTTAACCCTTTCCAGATCAGAAGAGCCCGCCTGTCACTGGACCACCCGGGTGACGAGAGACGCTGCGTGAGAAGTCCGCGTGTGAAGGAATAGCGACTTTTCACTGTATGCAATTAGAGAGGAAAATCGTAAGATAGAAATATGAGAGGGGGCTCATGCCACCTCTCAAGTTTACTTGCACAAATATATAAAAGCACTGTTGCTCTTCATCGTGATTAAAGGCAAGACTTTCCTGTTTTTATTGATAAATCCGAAATTTGTTCATGAATAACAGAAACACGTATTATGCAAATTCGACAAAGTACTGAAGCGCTGTCTGATACATTTTTGTCCTGCGGGTTTATTTTACCTTTTTGTTGAGGAAATTGCGTTTTATAGCGCTGTGTGGCAAATATAAATTGTTTGCTTTACTCTTACTACAACGTTCCTCTGTTTCGCGCAACAGTTTTCGAATAGAACCTGAATTGAACATTGAAAATTCAATATTGCTATAAATTATTTAATAAACACAGCCGTCATCGCATTTAAGTTGTTAATTTTTATTTTTCAGACGACCGGTTTCGATCTTCTATGAGACCATCATCAGACGTACATTCCTTGATTATAGTAGGAATCTCTGGCGTCGACACCAGAGATTCTAATTGTCATCAAGAAATGTACATATGATGATGGTTGCATAGAAGATCGTAACGGTTCATCTGAAAAATAGAAATAAACAACTTAAATAAGATCATGACTGTATTTAATAAATAAGTTATAACATTAACAGTCCGATGTTTTTCCTGGAACAACGTTCCAAAAATTTTTTCCTATAAATACTGTTTACTTTTGAGTGACAAATTTGGAAGTGTGTCGTAAGTTCCTGTGGGACCAAACTGCTGAGGTCATCGGTCCGTAGGGTTACACTCTACTTAATCTCACTTTAACTTACGCTAAGGACAACACACACGCCCATGCCGGAGGGAGGTGCCCGAACCGTGACAAACAGGAGGATATCAAAAATGGTTCAAACGGCTCTGAGCACTATGGGACTCAACATCTGAGGTCATCAATCCCCTAGAACGTAGAACTACAAATGATTTTATAAATCATTTGTATCTGTACAAATTTCTACGAGTATATTCAGATCTACTATTAACAACTGATGCAGCAGAGGTGCCATTGAATTAGTAGACTCAGGTGTACTATGGACTATCCCTCTTGCGGCCCCATATCTATGAGGAAGAGTTGGTATCTGTGAGTTGTGTCATTATGATGTCCTAGACTGCCGATGTATGTAGGGGGTTCACTGGCACGAGAAAGAGGCACGAAGTTAGAGGATTGG
Organism: Schistocerca piceifrons; assembly: GCF_021461385.2. Classification (NCBI taxonomy): domain Eukaryota; kingdom Metazoa; phylum Arthropoda; class Insecta; order Orthoptera; family Acrididae; genus Schistocerca; species Schistocerca piceifrons. Next base: position 376,339,337 of record NC_060138.1, read on the forward strand.
CGGTAGCGTCGCGACAGGAGGTGGTCACGAGGTCCGAGCGAAGGAAGCCACGAGCTGCGCAAGGAGGGCCTGCTCAGAGCGAAGATACCGGAGTGCTTCAACAGGGCCAGCGTCGACTGCAAGGAGCATTCCGACATCCCGTCGCTTGGTTGGCAACATTCGTGTCGGACGACCGCTCGTGGCCTGGCTGCCCTTTCCTACCTGGCTTTTATCGGCACCACTCAGTAACCGCTGCGACGCACCGTGGATCCATGCAACTGCTTGCTGATAAATGAGACTAACATTCTGTAATCCTCGCGGTGATTTGTTTCATTGTCTACCTGCACTCCTTGTTATTTTCTGTTTTGTACACGACCCTCAGAGTTTTACTTGGTCGGCTCTTTGGTCATAAATATAAGCAGTAGGATTGTACTAAGACACTAGTTATCGTTTGAAAATTTGTCCCGCTATTATATTGTCTTTCCTTTCTGTTTGTACCCAATCATTAATGCTGTAATTAATCAGCTCTTGGTCGTAAATGTAGTCGGGACAATTGTAGTAAGGCACAGGTTGCCGTTAAACAAAAGAGGGACATTGTGGTTAGATTTAGCTGTCAATCGGTTCAGTTCTTTGATTGTAACTGTTTTTCGGAGTCATTAGTTAAAATGTTAACAGCGTGTTGTGCTAAGCTGTTCGTTTCTGTGTTTGAAAGACCGGGTCATCATTGGTGTATTTTAGCTCGATCTTGGAGTTCCGCCGAGTGAGTTCTCTTGTAATAAGTGTTCACAAGTAATGTTAGAAGACGTTCCTTCAGAGTGGTCTTCATAACTGACAATCAGTTTAACTTTGAAAATATTAACAGCCATGTGACACCAGGGCTTATCCGTAATAAAACTGTCAGAGGGGACAGGTTGGCATCCAGTCGCCCCTTGCTTGCCGATTGAAATTAAGAGGTTGGTTGCTTTGAAGTAAGCCTTATCACTGTCATATTGTTTGCTAATCTATTGAACCTTTCAGCACAGCTTCGAATCTTAACCACGAACCTTTCGACATGTAGCTTTGAACTTAAAAGTTAAATCATCTGTTTTGAGTAACTGAATCACTCTTGTCATCAGTGGTGCTTATATACACAACTGGCCATTAAAATTGCTACACCATGAAGATTACGTGCTACAGACGCGAAGTCCGCAGCTCGTGGTCGTGCGGTAGCGTTCTCGCTTCCCACGCCCGGGTTCCCGGGTTCGATTCCCGGCGGGGTCAGGGATTTTCTCTGCCTCGTGATGACTGGGTGTTGTGTGATGTTCTTAGGTTAGTTAGGTTTAAGTAGTTCTAAGTTCATAGTGCTCAGAGCCATTTGAACCATTTGAACAGACGCGAAATTTAACCGACAGGAAGAAGATGCTGTGAAATACAAATGATTAGCTTTTCAGAGCATTCACACAAGGTTGGCAACGGTGGCGACACCTACAACGTGCTGACATGAGAAAAGTTTCCAACCTATTTCTCATACACAAACAACTGTTGACCGGCGTTGTCTCGTGAAACGTTGTTGTGTTGCCTTGTGTAAAGAGGAGAAATGAGTACCATCACGTTTCCGACTTTGATAAAGGTCGGATTGTAGCCTATCGCAATTGCGGTTTATCGTATCGCGACATTGCTGCTCGCGTTGGTCGAGATCCAATGACTGTTAGCAGAATATGGAATCAGTGGGTTCAGGAGGGTAATAGGGAACGTCGTGCTGTATCCCAACGGCCTCGTATCACTAGCAGTCGAGATGACAGGCATGTTACCGCATGGCTGTAACGGATGGTGCAGCCACGTCTCGATCCCTGAGTCAACAGATGGGGACGTTTGCAAGACAACAACCATTTGCAAACAGTTCGACGACGCTTACAGCAGCATGGACTATCAGCTCGGAGACCATGGCTGCGGTTACCCTTGACTCTGCATCACAGACAGGAGCGCCTGCGATGGTGTACTCAATGACGAACCTGGGTGCACGAATAGCAAAACGTCATTTTTTCGGATGAATCCAGGTTCTGTTTCCAGCATCATGATGGTCGCACCCGTGTTTGGCGACATCGCGGTGAACGCACATTGGAAGCGTGTATTCGTAATTGCCATACTGACGTATCAACCGGGGTGATGGTGTGGGGTGCCATTGGTTACACGTCTCGGTCACCTCTTGTTCGCATTGACCGCACTTTGAACAGTGGACGTTACATTTCAGATGTGTTACGACCCGTGGCTCTACCCTTCATTCGATCCCTGCGATTCGCTACATTTCAGCAGGATAATGCACGACCACATGTTGCAAGTCCTGTACAGGCCTTTCTGGATACAGAAAATGTTCGACTGCTGCCTTGGCCAGCACATTCTCCAGATCTCTCACCAATTAAAAACGTCTGGTCAATGATGGCCGAGCAACTGGCTCGTCACAATACGCCAGTCACTACTCGTGATGAACTGTGGTATCGTGTTGAAGTTGCATGGGCAGTTGTACCTGTACACGCTATCCACGGTCTGTTTGACTCAATGCCCAGGCGTATCAAGGCCGTTATTACGGCCAGAGGTAGTTTTTCTGGGTACTGATTTCTCAGGATCTATGCAGCCACATTACGTGAAAATGTAATCGCATGTCAGTTCTAGTATAATATATTTGTCCAATGAATATCTGCTTGTCATCTGCATTTCTTCTTGGTGTAGCAATTTTAATGGCCAGTAGTGTAGTTTTCATGTGTTGCAGAAGGGCATTTAATAAGACGGACTGTGTCCAGCGCGGTAGTAAACACCGCTGTTTCACCAGTTAACGGGCGCGTTGCAGGTCCGGCCGTCTTGTAATCATTGTACCATTGTTTGCTGTTTTGCAAATACAGCACTTCAGATTTCTTTTGCCAAGAACAAAAGCTTATTCAACTTAAGGTTTAAGGTCAAAAGAATTCTGCAAATTGTTCATTTTGTTAAAGAGAGTTTTATGGTTAAATGCTTAGATTATCTGTAAATAACAGTTTATATATTGATAAATAAACAGGATGTGTGAAAATAAAGTTATATTGCTGGGTCCTCCCTTCCATGTTTTCCTTAACTCCAACAAGTACCACGTATCAGCAGCTACTTCCACAAGAAAGTTATGATTTCTTTTTACTATTTGGTATTAGATGTAGAATAAATTAATATCTTAATTCTCCGGTCAAGGACGAATCTTTTCCTCGGTTCTGTATCCACTAAAGAGCCACTTGGGGGGGGGGGGGGGTAGAAAGCCAGACACGACAACCCTCATTCGGTTTCTAGACGTATTACTGCTTCCTTTTTTGAGGGTAATCTAGTAAGACACCGATCGCATACATAAAGGAAACGATCGGTATGAGATAACGCCTGATAGATATGCAACACGCCTAACGTACAGGTAACGTGGATACGACCTTAACTGGCCAGAGGTACTATGAAAACTACCTTAGCCTTAGCCTACGGTAATTTTACAGTTCTAGCCACAGTGGATAGTAGAGTACTACAGAAAAACATCGCGACCACCGGTCGAGCACTGCACTCCATCGCCGTTAGAACGGTGCACTTGTCGCTGCCAGTGCAGCCCGCAGCGCCGGCGAGTGCAGCGCCGGCCGTAACTCTGGCGGAGCTGCGCCTGCGAGCGGCAGCCCGCGATAGCGGCCATAAATCGCATCAGCCGGGCCGGGCGCGCGCGCCGCCGCCGCCGCTACCCGCCCGATAGCCGAGGGGCGCCGGCGTATCGGTCTGCCGCAGCACTGGGCCGCGCCCGCTGCGCGCCGTCAGCAGCCATATTGGACGTGTACCGCGCAGGGGAAATTGCTCTTCCTGCCTTCATAATCTCCGCCGTGTTCCTTCCTTTATTATCTGGACTCGTAGCCCGGACGTTTCCCCTCGCGACCCTCCACACGTGGCCTCCGTGCCACTTCGGCAATGCACCTTCCTTTGCCAACGGGCGTACTATCGCGCTCCCGTCCCCCACCTCTGTGGACCCAGTCATCCGTGGCCTCTTCTACTCACTCACTCACTCTGCCCCACCCACTCCTCCTCGCCCTCCACCATTCATCCTCCCCCTCCCCTCGTTACACACACACGAAACCACACGCTCGTACGGTTGCAGGGTAGAGGGTGCAAGCAGCGCAGTAAACGCACCATGTGCATACACACAGCCGATAAACACGCCGCTGCGATGCAGATTTCATTTAGATGCATATTTCCTGTGCAGCGCCGCGGGTCCACGAACGCCGCTAGCCAGTTTGTAGTGGGACGGGACGGGCAGCTGGAGCCGTAGTTGGTTCCAATGCGAGAGCGGAGATAACGCTCCCACGCAGCTCTTCCCCGCTGCATGCAGCCAGGTGTATCAGTGGGACATTCATGCATACGCAGTGCTCTCCAAACCTTATTGCATTTGCAGTGCCTTTTAATTTCCCTGGATTGGAATTTGAAAAAAATGATACGAGGCTTGCCTTGCCTGCACCATCGGTGATGTGACGTGTTTCGAATATCAAACACTCGCACAAAGCAGAAAAAGAGCTCGCAACTAATCTCTGATATACAGATCATCGCGAGATAACCGTGCTAGATACCGTTTTTGTGATGTTTCCATATGGGATGGGATTTCAGAACAGCGGTTGCCTCGCCTGTGATTTTGTATATGTTATTAGTTACACCTACACTGTTTTGAAGCATTACTAACAACGGATGGTGAAGTTATCCTGTGCTTGCGACCCTCGATGAGAGTGCATCAAAACAAAACAGAGTGACGAAGCAAGAGTACTACAGAAAATACTTGGTTTTAGCGTTTATCGAGGTAAGCAAGTTCACAAAACCAAGCCACTAACTTTCATACAAAGCAGAGGTAAGACTCAAAATTACTCCGATTTCATTAAGACAGATTAAGCCTTACTCGTCAAAAATTCGGGGAGCGAGACGATCTCGGATCTTCGACTCCTTTGCTCTTTTATATGCGACTTTTTTACGCTATGTTCATTGTGACTGTGAAACTAAAGAATTAGAAACAGATTCCCATTTGCAACCAGTGTCCGTTAGCTATTAACTACAGTACTATGCCTTCGGTGTTATTTACTTCTATAGTCACGTAATTCATATCTACAATTAGCCTGTCGCAGAAACATTAGCCTCTGACAAGAGGAAGACTTTCGACATGGCCAATTGAGTCGGCTTGTCTACCATTTGAAGTGAAGGACTCAGATTTATTGTCTCACTACCATCTTGTTTATGAGAAAAGGAAAATGACACTTCATCGACTCAAATTTAACAGAATCGATGGATCATTGAAACTGAGCATTTTCCCTCATTATATATGCGGTGATCAAACGCATATTCCCGATAAATAGAGAAAGGAAACATTCGCGGCTGACGCCGATGTAACCATGAGGTTAATTCCACAAGATAGGTCAATAAATTTCTTAAACAATGTGGACTAGTGAAGAACTGAAATTTTAATTCTGGTCGTTTACAATAATCTTCGACTCACTCTGTTATATATCCACGTGTTCCTTTGCATAACTATCGGAATGGTACTTATAAACACTCGAACCAAATACATTCGCGTCACAGTTCATTTGTTGAATACGATATTCCAGCAACTGCATCATTCCTTCTCAAGAAACGAGGAAAGACAGATATGGTTTACATTTTAAAATAGATTCTTTTTTTCAAGAATTAATTTTGACGGGTACCACTACACGACAACATTGAAGGAAATATCGACGCTAAAGTTGATCGTGAATCACGCTACATATCGTTATTACGTCTGTGAGATTGTGCAGGTCCCGGTAGGTTTCCTGAAGCGAATTCCAATTATGAAGCCTTGTTCAACGTCTTGTGAGGATATGCAACAAACTGGGTGCAATAGTGATTATAAAACGACCACGATTAAAATTTTAATTGTTGACTAATCCAAGTTATTTGAAAAATTTATTTATTTGCTTTGTCATTATTCCTTACCGATTTATTTACCTTATGAACCACACTATTCGAATTAATTATGATACGGAGAAAAATACAACTAAAAAAATTAGAGAATTCGTATAGCTCGTTATTCACATGAAGTGTTGAGTGCTATCGACAAGGGATTTCACATCGATTCCGTATTTCTGGATTTCCGGAAGGCTTTTGACACTGTACCACACAAGCGGTTTATAGTGAAATTGCGTGCTTATGGAATATCGTCTCAGTTATGTGACTGGATTTGTGATTCCCTATAACAGAGGTCACAGTTCATAGTAATTGACGGAAAGTCATCGAGTAAAACAGATGTGATTTCTGGCGTTCCCTAAGGTAATGTTATAAGCCATTTGCTGTTCCTTGTCTATATAAACGATTTGGGAGACAATCTGAGCAGCCGTCTCCGGTTGTTTGCAGATGACGCTGTCGTATATCGACTAATAAAGTCATCAGAAGATCAAAACATACAATTAAACGTTTTAGAAAAGATATCTGTAGGGTGCGGCCCGCCGAGGTGGCCGAGCGGTTCTAGGCGCTACAGTCTGGAACCGCAGGTTCGAATCCTGCCTCGCGCATGGATGTGTGTGATGTCCTTAGGTTAGTTAGGTTTAAGTAGTTCTAAGTTCTAGGGGACTGATGACCTGAGAAGTTAAGTCCCATAGTGCTCAGAGCCATTTGCACAATTTTTGTAGTATGCGGAAATTGTCAACTGACCTTATATAACGAAAAGCGAGAGGTCATCCACATGAGTGCTAAAACGAATTCGTTAAACTTTGGTAACACGATGAATGAGTCTAATCTAAAAGCCGTAAATTCAACTAAGTACTTTGGTATTACAATTACGAACAACTTGAATTGGAAGGAACACACAGAAAATGTTGTGGGGAAGGCTAACCAAAGACTGCGTTTTATTTACAGGACACTTAGAAAATGTAACGGACCTACTAGGGAGACTGCCTACACTACTCTTGTCCGTCCTCTCTTAGAATACTGCGCGTGTGGTATTCTCACCGGACAGGATTGACCGAGTAAATCGAGAAAGTTCAAAGAAGGGCAAGACGTATTGTATTATCGCTAAATAGAGGAGAGAGTGTGAATCAAATGATACAGGATTTGGAGTGGACATCGTTAAAACAAAGACATTTTTCGTTGTGGCGTATTCTTCTCACGAAATTCCTATCAACAAATTTCTCCTCCGAATGCTAAAATATTTTGTTGCCACCGACCTACATAGCGAGAAACGATCACCATGATAAAATAAGGGAAACCAGAGCTCGTACGTAAAGATATAGGTGTTCGTTCTTCACGGGCTCTATACGAGACTCGAATAATAGGGAATTGTGAAGGCGGTTCGATGAATCCTCTGCCAAGCACTTAAAATGGTTCAAATGGCTCTGAGCACTATGGGACTTAACATCTATGGTCATCAGTCCCCTAGAACTTAGAACTACTTAAACCTAACTAACCTAAGGACATCACACAACACCCAGCCATCACGAGGCAGAGAAAATCCCTGACCCCGCCGGGAATCGAACCCGGGAACCCGGGCGTGGGAAGCGAGAACGCCAAGCACTTAAATGTGATTTGCAGAGTATCCATGTAGATGTAGATGCAGATGTAGGAATCTAACACGTGTCCTTCACTTTTCGGTCAGTTTCCTGGTGGTCGTTCCGTCAGTGTTTCTTTAGCTGAGGGCCATTACCGTAATCGTACATACGCGGTAGTCACAGAAAGTACCTCCCTAGATTTTTCGAAAACTACGCGTTTGCGAACCCCATTTATAGTGATGCCTGTCAACCCCGTCAATTTTGAGTCGTCTCCGTAAGTTGAAGGTGGCCGGGCGTGAAAGGAAAGGAAAGAGAAGTAACTATTGTGTGAGCTGCATTGGATCTTTCTACGGAATCACCGGTGACGAGTGAAAATGTGTACTGGACCCGAATTGTCTGCTTCCTAGGTAGTTGCATTAACCACTGCGCAATTCGGCCAGTGCGTTTATCACCATAGCGCAGACTATTTCGGCACGCCTCTAGGCTGACCCAACCCACTCACCACCACCCATCTGCAGTTCCCGTGGATGTCGTCCATGCTCGCTACGGTACTCTTGAGATTCAAGTAGGAGGTCGGGGATAATTGTGCATCCACACTGAAGGCGGTGGATTCAGTGCTCATTGAGGCGAATCGGTTATATGAATGCGTGGTGCCTGTTCTTTCGGGCATATCCGAGACCACGTACTCATATGATTTTGAGTCGATTGCGTTCGCGAACTTTAAGGATGGTTTTCTGAAAAATTGAACAGTAGTGAGATTTCATTCTAAATGGTACAAAAACGTCTGGCATAGATGAGCTAAACCGGCTGGCCATGTGTGAGGTTGTCTCCTTATTAGTTTCTTTGTGTATATGGTAAGCCAAACTGTTATTCGGTGATAGATGTACCGAAAGACATATTTATGTCCTTCAGGCTTCAGCTTTGGTAACATTTCAGGAGAAAGGACTTAATGTTACTAAGCTTAGCTTTTTGGGGAAAAAATGGTTCAAATGTCTCTGAGCACTATGGGACTTAACATCTGTGGTCATCAGTCCCCTAGGCTAGAACTAACTACTTAAACCTAACTAACCTAAGGACATCATACACATCCATGCCCGAGGCAGGATTCGAACCTGCGACCGTAGCGGTCACGCGGTTCCAGACTGAAGCGCCTAGAACCGCACGGCCACACCGGCCGGCGTTTTTGGAAAAAGTAGATAAACTACACAACAACGAAACTACACTGCAAAATGTCTGTAAATTGTGGCGCTGACATGGACTAACTAGGTCATCCAAACGCCGCAGCATAGAATCAGTAACGACGTCGAACACGCGGTTTGATTATTGGAGACAGGGCGCGCTCATTTGTGGAATCGGTGAACAGTCGATCTTATGTATCCGTACGCCCGTCGTCACACATAAAACATGAGGGACAAGTATGACTCAACTTTACGGAAACTATTACTGGGTACGATAAAGAAAACAAAACAACTGAAATTGCAGATCACCGGTCCAGCAGATGAGTAGTACGATAGACTAGTGCTCAAAATAAAATACTGGAAAGTATGTGAAACTAACTAGTTTCATTTCAGGTCCAGAAAAGGATGAATGGTTTCTCCGAAAAACTGACAACATTTCGGTCGCAGGTGTAATAATTGTTCCAGTTTCACAGCAAAAGTGTACACGTCTGTCGCCCTGGTTCTGGGCATCACTGACGTACACAATGATGAACCACAACGTCATACGTATTGCCCGTTGCGAGGCTGAATGCTGCGGGAATCTGACATAGTAAGGAAAGTACACTATGTTTGTGAAAATTACAGCACCCAAAAGCAATAGTCTGAACCACTCCAAAATCAGAGGATGTGTACAACAATGGAAGCATCTCTCTGCAATGTTAATCACTTTTCAATGTGATCAATACTGAAGAGAGATGGCATGCACGTGGGATATCTTTGTATGTCCAAGCAGGTCAGCGTTGCGCCACGCTCAATCGGTGCAGAACCGCCAAATGGAATGGCAACGTGCAAGGAAGTGCCGTTATGTCTCGTCGGTGCGAGCGGTCTAGGGCGTCCTGTCACGGACCGCGTGGCTTCCCCTGTCGGAGTAGTCCTCCCTCTGGCATAGGTGTGTGTGTTGTCCTTAGCGTAAGTTAGATTAAGTAGGGTGTAAGTTTAGGGACCGATGGCCTCAGGAGTTTGATCCCATAAGACCTTACCACAGGTTTCCAAATTTTTCTCGTCGACGTCAAAGGGAGCAACATCAGCACTGGAGCGGCTTAGAGTAGGTCAGAATGGTTAGTCCCCAGGTAACGAGTTTGTTACACCACGGCAATGCGGCTCGTCCAGCGCACGGCGCTACAACAGTAATGCGTCTGTGGAAGCAGCGGACGGGAGAGAGTCGTCCACAGCGACGAGTGATTACTGGACCACACAATGTGACCACATCGCGGGATGACCGCCAACGTGTTGCATGGCCGCAACAGACAGAAAAGTTTAGTCCATAGCGTTGGGTCGACGTTGCGACACTGCAGTGGATGGGGAATGTCTGCGCCGGCAGTTCGACACCGTCTGCTGAGGCATTGTTCAAATGGCTCTGAGCACTGTGGGACTTAACATCTGAGGTCATCAGTCCCCTAGAACTTAGAACTACTTAAAACCTAACTAACCCAAGGACATCACACACATTCATGCCCGAGACAGGACTCGATCCTGCGACCGTAGCAGTCGCACAGTTTCGGACTGAAGTGCCTAGAACCGCTCGGCCACCGCGGCCGGCTACTGAGGCATGGCCTGGTGGTAGGCACACTTTGCATGGCGCATGACGCACACATCCAGCGTCTCACACTCGTGACTTTTCTCAGTGGCCTGCTGCGTGGCAAAATATAATGCTTTAGGACAAGTCACGCTTAATCTTGGTCTACAGTGATGTCCGCCTATGTGTTAGGCTCTACCGTAATGAACACTTTCGGACAAACTGTATTGTTGAGCCAGCAGAAAGACACCAAGTGTGACGACTTGCGCTGCCATGGACTATAACATGTGATCCCGCTTCCTACATATTGAGGACAATCTGAAGAACAACTGCTACATCAGGGAGGTTTTAGAGGCCGAGGCACTGGCCCTCCAGTAGGATGTTCCACGTACCATATTTCATCAGGCAAAGCCAGGCCACATGGCGATGCTTTGTGCACGGGCCTAGAGTCCACATAGCTGATGCTCCCAGCAACATAACCACGCCCTCTTTGATTTCGTGCCACTACGTCTAGAGTCTCAGACTGCTCCACATGGTGACTGAATGGTTCAAATGGCTCTGAGCACTATGGGACCCAACAAAAAAATGGTTCAAATGGCTCTGAGCGCTATGGGACTTAACATCTGAGGTCATCAGTCCCCTAGAACTTAGAACTACTTAAACCTAACTAACCTAAGGACATCACACAACACCCAGTCATCACGAGGCAGAGAAAATCCCTGACCCCGCCGGGAATTGAACCCAGGAACCCGGGCGTAGGAAGCGAGAACGCTACCGCACGACCACGAGCTGTGGACTGAATTCTCACTGTTACAGTGCATTTACTGTTCCGTTGTAACATCCCCACAAAATATAAAATAAATAATATGAATATGATTCTAATTTAGTGCAACCTCAAAACAAAATTCTTTTCACATTAACCTCCACACAAAATTCTTTCTGATTTAATCTAAGCTCAAAATTCATTCACATTTAGCGTGACCTCATAACAGAAAAATTCCTAAACCTCTCAACAGTAAAAATTATAATTATGTCGTTCACATTCAGTGTAACGTCCCAATTAAAAAATAAATTCAGTAACCTGGTAATAAAACAATGTAAATAACCTCTCAATTAAATTGTCACTGTGAATTTAACCTGATAAATTTTGGACGACAGCAGTGCTGCGTCATGGCCCTGAAAGATCATTCTGAATAAAAAAAAGGAAAAATTCTTACCTCAGTGAAGTCGCCGGATATATCTGCTCTTACAATAAATTTTTCCGGCACAGCTCTGTGCAATGCTGGCCGATCTATCTGTCATTTATGAAAGGGAGTAACTGATTTTTCTATTGCAATAATCGGGATGATAATGGATGGGAGAAATTAGTAAATTCTTTAAATTGAAATGAATGGTTGTTAAAAGTTACTTTTTATGAGGAAAATTATTATTACGAGAGTTTTAAAACATTTACATGCGACTTGAGATAACATTACCACATATGCGCGAGGCTGCGTTTTACCTTATACAATAATACTCAGGCTCCGGCATCGCTGCACCGCGACCGGCCCAGCCAACACGATACACCATACCAGACCAGAGCAGACTCCAGACTAGCAACAACTTACTGCTACAGCTACACAGTTCCTACTGCAGTCAACACTGCTCTCTGGTCAGAGACCTTGCATATCGCAGGCAGCGCATGAGCAGTACATCGAAATTACATCTGCTCGGACCTCTTACACCGTGATTGTAATCATTTGTGTATTGTATGCCCCTAATCGATGGAATAAATTTCATAGTAATCAAGTGCATTCTTGAATCGTCCAAGCAGATTAAAACTGTCTCGGAAGTCGGGACCTTCGAGTCTTGGTCCGACACACAGTTCTAACGTTCCAGGAAGTTTCATATCAGCGCACACTCCACTGCAGGGCGAAAATGCCGTTCTGCACAAGTATTTTTGTTGGTATTGCAATTTTCGTAAACAGTAATGAACGTGCCGTGCGTCGAAACCTTCCACAAAATTTGGTATTTTTCTATTTTTTGCCTCTCTGGTGGAATCGCTGGCTCTGTAGAATCTCTTTGCCAGAGAGGCTTGTGGTGTGAATGTGGTCCGCGAGGCGGAGCGGCTCGAACAGCGAAGAAGTCTAGAGTTAGCAGCTGAACGAGGAAGGCGGCGAGCGTGTCCTTGAGCTGGAAGCAGTCCATGTGTATGTCGGAAAACGACTTGGCCGCAGTTTGAGCGATAGTGCGCCCTAGTTGGAGTTGGGAGCCGTTGTTCGGGAAGCTGTAATTTGGAAAGGAGCTCCCATTTTGCATGAAAGAGTGCTTCGGTTGCACAATACCGGTGTTGCCAGAAGGAGATCAGCGGTTAAAGCAACGGTTTGAGTTCTGAACAGCCGTCACTATACTGTCACTGCGCTCTGGTTCCATTGACGCACGAGTACTGAATAAGCCCACGCGAAGCTGAGTAACATTATCATTGAGTACTTGCCCAACTGTGTGTCTTAGTTGTTCATGTTGCAAAATTGTAATTCAGTCAGATCTCGTGTGGCACCATTAGTTCCACTATTTCGTGACTGGTCACTTATTTGTTTCAACTGTTCTTGTTACACGACCTTGCCGCAGTGGTAACACCGGTTCCCGTCAGATCACTGAAGTTAAGCGCTGTCGGGCTGGATTATTAGTTGGATGGATGACCATCCGGTCTGCCGAGCACTGTTGGCAAGCGGGGTGCACTCATCTAGTGAGGTGAACTGAGGAGCTACTTGGTTGAGAATTAGCGGCTCCGGTCTCGTAAACTGACATACGGCTGGGACAATGGTGCACTGATCACGTCTGTTGCCTGAGGATGACACGGCGGCCAGTCGGTACCATTGAGCCTTCATGGCGTGTTTGGGCGGACTTTAGTTTAACTGTTCATGTTACAAGGTTGTCATTGAGTTTGCCCTGTTGGGACCAATTATTTGTACGCATGTGTGGGACCAGTGGTAACTGATTTATGTTTCAGGTCTTATCACGCCAGTTTAATGATAGTAGCAATCGTGTGTACGCTGGGCAACGTCAGAAGACGCTACGAAGCGCGCTGCGGCAGATCCTTTCACAACTTGTCTCCTTTCGATAAGTGACAAAGCTATCGTAGCTGCTATTTTTTGGAAATGGTGACCGGACACTGAAAAAAAGTTTAATGATGTGTGTAATGTATTGCCAGGAAGTGTGCGGAATATTTACGAGTGAAGTAAAATAAGAGGATAATATCACGGCTCTGTAAACCCACTGAGGTAGCAGCGGATGAATTGTAATCGTGCAGATTTCTTCTTAAGCAATCACCTTTTTTAACTGAACTATTGGAGTCAGTTACTTTGGCGTCATCTGAAGACGTTCGCATCTAAACTTGTTCGAAACTGTTCGGTACTCCTGTACAGTAAATGTGCAAATTTTAGACTGTAGCACGAGAAACCTGGCGTGTGCAAAAGTTGTGATAAGGGGGTCCCGCTGTAATTTGTTGTGTGTTTCAATTCCTTTTTTTAAACTGGATTTATCTAATACTGTTTTTAGGTTTCAATTGCTATCAGTTTGTAATTAGAAATTTGTTTAAAGGTTTTCTACATGCATTTTAAACTTCTGTCAATTGGCACTACTGTATCAGCGTATTTTACTCTTGATGGTGGATCAGTGTAAATATTAATAAGAATATCACTTGTAATGGGTACCCTTTAAAAAATATATGAAGGGTTAGGACAATATGTTTTGTAATAACTGTTGAGTAAGAATGGTTTGGTAATAAATTTGTCTGAATTAATGAATTTATCTGAATTCGTGTTATCCCGGCACCTTACCACTTCATGGCTCCTACCATGCCAGTGTATATAAGATTAGCAGAGACAAATGAACGATCATTTTAGCGACGGTAGCGCCCGCAAATGGGGAACTCCATTGAGATAAGCGGCATCGAGTAAGAGCAGATTGTTAAGACCCAGCGCCTGGAATAAGCATCTCGGAAACGGATAAACCGGTCTGGTGTTCGTGTACTATTGCTGTGAACGTCTATGGAGAGTATGTGAAATGTATTAGCAGCTGCGAATAGAACCACCATCAACTCTGTAAGGGAATGACTTCAATGAAGATTTGTGCCTGACCGGGACTCGAACCCAGATATTCTCCTTTGCGCGAGCGGCCGACTTGAAAGCTCGGCTATCCGTGCACGAGTCACCACCAGAGTGAAACTTCCACTGCATCATTCTTCTTAGCAACACAGGAGCTACAATATCGTATCTATGGAAAATGATCGTTCGACCATGAAATCACGAGTAGGCGACAAGATTTTGGACATCCAGGTTTTGGAAGCCCACGCCTCATCACAAGTACTGTGGGTCTGAGACTCGCCCGCCCTGTAAACCAGGACAGGCGGTTGTCTGTGGCAGAGCTGACCGAAGAGTAAAACGCTGACGCAAGTACAAGTCTTTCAGAGCACACAGTACTGAACATGGGTGTCTGCAGTAGACATGTTCCGATGTTGAACCAACACGGAGACTGGACATTGGATCGGTGGAAAGGTGTCGTCTTGTAGGTTGAATCACGATTCTTGTTACCAGGCGAACGATTGCTCGAAACATGAATTGTGCTACGGGCGCGTGCTGGTGCGGGAGTACTATGTCTTGGAGGACATGTACATAGTTTGGTAGTAATAGAAGGCACTACAACAGCAGTGGACTAAATGAACGTTACTACAAACGAACTGCACCCCATCGCACTAAATGTCTTACCGTACGGTATGTTCCAGCGGGATGGCCTTAATCGGGCTTTAGTGGTTTCAGGAGCGCGATTGCGGAATCATGTTGACGTCTGGGTCATTAAATTCGCCTGATCTGAACCCGGTGACACACATTTTGGACACTATCGGGTGTCATCTTTACGTCCATCACCGACCCCTGGCCCGCATATTTAATGGGATGCCTCGTGTTGATCACACGGTGCTGCAACAATTTATAGCTCGCACCCCCCCTCCCTCCCCCCATCCCTTCCCGCCCTCCAAGTAGACGTTCGAGGTCTACTATGTACACGGGAAGACCAATTTTGTTTTATAGTTAAAAACAACACCGTAGCTATCATCATTCTTGCAACTAGCTTAGAACTAATACCATCAAATAATACGCACATTACCGAAAAAGGAGAGTGCGAATAAATAGAACATTGTCGGATGGATATCCAAGTCACGTTGATGATGTTCCTAAGTGAGGGTGAGATGAGTTGATGATTTTCCAATGGCCCTGCTCATTTCATCCAGAAATCGATATCCCAGTGGTCTTATCTTATTTTCGTAGTACCAGCTGCCCCCATACTCTTATTAAAGATGTTGTCTGGTTCATACAAACTAGTGAACCCGGCAATGCTTCGCAAGTGCTAAATGTGTATGGGAACTCGATATACACCCAAAACACCTTCCCCCCAACCTTCTTTCATCTCCTCCAGTCTTCTCCTTTTGTCCATCTCCCCCTCCTCCTTCTCTCACTGTCCTGTTATTTCTCTCACTTACCTTGAGCCTTGTTTATTGTTATTACTAATGAAACCTTTATTGGGAGCTGTATTAGCTTAAAATGAATGAGTAAATCGGTTCGGATAATTTCATCTCCAGCTCGCGTATCTTGTATCTGTCAGGGTAGTAACCTCAATGACAGTATTTTGCGAAGTTATAATCTTCAAAAGATTGGCTTACAAGGTTTCGAACGATTCAGATTCCGTAGTAGAATCCCAATTATAAGCCAATAACAACTTTCTTGTTATTTTTATTTTTTTAACCTGCGGCGACGAAGAAAACAAATCAGCACACCGCAGCATATACACTTTATGTTTGAAAATATCTGCATGCAGTACTGTTCTAAAGCATTGCAAATCCTCAATTGCAGTGATATTCTTTTGCTACTTACACATCTTCACGCAGAAATGAAAGGGGGGGGGGGGGGGGGGAGCGTCGGTGCCTTGGGACAATGCGTAGCAACAATGTGACCTCTTACTCTCAATTATTGCTTCAGAAAGTGCTCCATTTTAACTGAGATTTAGCTCTGGTTTGCAAGTATTGCTACTGATTTTGTTTTTAATTTTCTTCGTACTGTGCGTGTGCACGTTTACCATCATGTTGAAAACTCATGAACTGACCTCTAGAAAGAAAACATACATTGACGTCAGTAATTAAAACTTCCGGGCTAAGAGGCCGTGGTCCAATAGTAGAAATACTTCTCCCTGACGTTTCGTTGCCAGCTGCGGGCAACATCATCTGGGGTGAGTCTACGACTCAGATGATGTTGCCCGCAGCTGGCAACGAAACGTCAGGGAGAAGTATTTCTACTATTGGACCACGGCCTCTTAGCCCGGAAGTTTTAATTACTGAAGACGCCGGCCGTGAAAGCCTACACGCTATGAATACATTGACGTGTTACACAATGAAGGCCTAAACACTGAAACTGCACAGATATTAAAATGTTCGAGCTCAGCTATGCGTCGAAATCTGCAGAAGCTTATGGCCACAGGAAATGTCGAGAGCCGCGCGGAGTGGCAGCGCGGTTTGAGACGTCATGTTGCGGAATGCGAAGCCCCTCCCACCGGAGGTTCGAGTCCTTCCTCGGGCATGGGTGTGTGCGTTGTTCTTAGCATAGGTTAGCTTAAGTTAGTTTAAGTAGTATGTAAATCTAGGGTCCGATGACCTAAGCAGTTTGGTCCCTTAGGAATTCACACAACAAATGTCGAGAATTTATCACGAAGCGGGCGCCCAGGCAAATTTCCACCCAGGGAAGGAAAGCATACTTCGTCGATTAAGCTGGAAGAATAGGAGTGTTACTTCAGATGAACTGGAGAAAGCATGGAAAGAGGCAACGTGCATTGATTCCTGCTCATACGTTGTTAGGAGAAGGCACTCTGTGGTGGGAACGAAGGTTAGAGTGGCCAAGAAGAAGCTATTTTTCACTGCTGCAATGAGGAAAAAGAGGCTGGCAAGGGACAGAATGCACGCAATTGGGCAGAACAACAGCGGAGAACGGTGGTATTTTCAGATGAAAGCCGATTATCCATGATGAGTGACAGGCCACAGATCGTCATGTGTGAACGCAAAGAAGTTCCTAACTGCCTTGTGCGAACCATGAAACACGCTACATCGGTAATGGTATGGGGAGCAATGACATACCCAGCTGTATGAAAGCTGTATTTCGATCAGGGAACAACAAATAGTGATCCATACGAAGTTGTGATTCGGTGCCCTCTGATGTTCACTGCACACAATGCTTTCCCAGATGAACAGTGGATTTTTCAACAGGCTCTGGCTCCATGCCCTACATAAAAGAAGGTGAATTTTGGTTATTCTATCTTTGTAATGCAATTTCCAAGATTACTGCTGTTACACGTGGCCAAAATCGGTCGTTTCAGATTCGTTATATCATGACTGATTAGGGTATCAGATAACTTCCGTGGCTGGGATATTCGCCGTACCGTCATCCAATTGAGGATTTGGTAGTGACTAGCTGGCAGAGTGATTCAGAAGAAGCAACCTGCAACAAAACAGGAACTGTGGGAGGTGATTTTGACAGTATGGCACCATGAAATTAACATCAGTAGCATTAGAAAATTGATAAACTCTACGCCTGACCGAGTGAAGACTATTGTAAGGGCCAGGGGTCCAACAAAATACTAAGATCATTTAAAGCATGACTACGAAGAACGAAGTGCTCGGATTATGATGGCTGTAAGACAGGGATGTGGCCTTTCGCCCCTATCGTACAATCTACATGCTTCGAAGAAGCAATGAAGGAAATAAAAGAAAGGTTCAAAAGTGGAATTAAAATTCAGTGATACGATTCGCAGATGACATTGCTATCCTCGGTGAAAGCGAAGAAGAATCACAGGATCTGTTGAATATAATGAACATCCCTGTGACTACAGAAAACTGACTGAGAATAAATCAAAGAAAAACAGAAATAATGAGAAGTAGCACAAATGAGACCAGAGAGAAACTCAACATCACAAAGTAGATGAAGTTAAGGAATTCTGCTACCTAGGCCGCCAAAAACCTGTCGTAGATGGAGCAGGAGGACATCAAAAGCAGACTGGCACTGGCGAAAAGGGCATCCCTGGCCGAGACAGATCTGTTACAATCAAACAGAGGCATTAATTTGAAGAAGAAATTTCTGAGAATGTACGTATCTTTGGAGCACAACGTTGTAGTGAAACATGGACTATGGGAAAACCAGAAGCCAATCGAAGCATTTGAGATGTGATGCTGCAGAAGGATGTTGAAAATTAAGTGGGCTGATAAGATAAGGAATGAAGAGGTTTTCTGGAGAATCGACGAGAAAAGGAATATATGGAAAACTCTGACAAGAAGAAGGGAGTGGCTGGTAGATCATCTGTTAAGACATCACAGGATAACTTCCATGGTACTGAAGGGAGCTGTAGAGGGGTAAAAACTGTAGAGAAAGACAGAGATTAGAATACATCCTGCAAATAATTGAGGACGCAAGTTGCAAGTGCTATTTGAGTTGAAGTCGTTGGCACAGGAGAGGAATTTGTGGCAGGTTGTATCAAAGCAGTCATGAGACAGAAATTTTCATCAAAATATGCCACCCATTCTTGGGGGAACACAGGCATATTAATAACTTGAGTACACAGGGTTAATGTTCTATAATTATGCAGTTAATAGTTCGTTATGAACTGGGTTTCTTCTTCTTAGGCTATCATCAGGTAACTTAATAGGAAACAGGTAGTCAGTGAAAATACATAGCTGTACAAAAAATGTTGTACAAAGATATGTGACATTTCGTGACTGTATCGATACGAAACGCAAGAATAATGTAATACCTAAAGACACACGGAACAAATAAATCTTATATTTCAGTATATTCCAGTATCAAAACGACATAAATGTACAAGCCAAAAATGTTGTACAAGTGAGTAATGGCACAGGCTTATATGTCATATGCACAAACTGTGGGATGAACTGATTGCAGGAAATGCTATAAATTCCAGTCTGTTGTAAAAGTGGAATCTTATCATAATGCGGTATATTGATAATTTTCACTTATGGACCGTCTGACAGCAACTGAATAAAACACAATTTTAGTGCCATACGCGTTTCGCCTTTATTTTCTGCAAGGCATCATCAGTGTCCTGGAATATGTACATATTATAGTTATTTTATTTACATTTTTGTCGCTGTGCCTATAGGTTATAAACAGTTCTGGTGGTTGGTATTTCCTATTAAGTAGTAATGTCTTGAACTGTACTTACAGGTTGCGTAGACAGTTTCTTACATATTACGCTCCTGTTGCATTTTTGGTGTTGTTCTTCCTATGAGCGCCAATTTGCTGTTTTTTCCGCATTCCACAGCACTCTGCACTGAACGCTTGTTTTAATGCAATGTTTTGGTTTCTGTTGCCGACTGTCAAATGTTTCTGCCAAAGATCGAATATTACTGCCAAACATATGAGTGTAACTATTGATGTATCTGTGGTCTGTTCGTGTATGCATTTGTGTGTGCGTTTGTTGCATTTGTGTGTGCGTTTGTGTAAGTGCGTGTGTGTGTGTGTGTGTGTGTGTGTGTGTGTGTGTGTGTGTGAGTGTTTTTTGGTGTCGTATTAATTTAATTTTATTCTATTTATTTATTTATTTTTGTTTTTGTCCTGTGTGTGTATGTGTGTGTGTGTGTGTGTGTGTGTGTGTGTGTTTTGGTGTGATATATATATTTTTTGTGCTGTGTGTGTGTGTCTGTCTGTATTTTGGTGTTATTTATTTATTTTCTTTTTGGGAGGGGGGCTGTGTATGTGAGTGTGTGTGTGTGTGTGTGTGTGTGTGTGTGTGTGTGTCTGTCTGTATTTTGGTGTTATATATATATTTTTTTATGTTATCATTTCCTTTATTAAGTGTTGTAGGGAGCCTGTGTTGATGTGTGTTTGTTCATTTATCACATGTTTGTTTTCTGCTATGGCTTTCTGGATGTGGAAGTTTTCTTGCATTTGTATAAGATGTTTGTCATGGTTGCTTATTCTCATTATTTTCATTTCTTGTTCCATGTTTGTAGGATGATGGTTGTAGTGTTTTAAATGCTCTGCAAATGTCGAATGGTTTGTTTCATACTTCCAACATCTGATATGTTCTTTGTATCTTGTTTCAAAATTCCTGCATGTCATGCCTATGTATACTGTATCACAACTTTGACATTCAAGTTTATATATTCCTGATTGTTGGAATTTGTCCCTCTTGGTAGCTGGCTGGCTTAGGTGTGATTGAAGGGTTTGCCCAGGCTTATATGCTATTTTGAAGCCCTGTCTCTTTAGGATGTTTGCAACTCTGTGTGTTAGTTTATGTGTGTAGGTCATGGTGTACCATCTGGTTCTTTTCTGTGTGGTGTTGTCATTGTGTGTGTTTGTTGAGTGTGTTTGTAAGTTTTCAGCTTGTGAGTTCTTTTGTATTGTGGAAATGTTGTGTTTGTTTTTTATTTGTGTTTTTATTTTTTGATTGAGCCTGTGTACCACATGTGTGTCATACCTGTTGTTCCTAGCTATTTGTATGATCGTGTTCATTTCTTGTTCATAGTTTCTCTTGCTGAGTGGGATTCTGTTTAATCTATGTAACATGTGCCTTAGTGCTGCAAGTTTCTGGCTTTGGGGGTGGTTGGATGTGGAATGTATTATTGTGTCCGTGGCTGTTGGTTTTCTAAAGATGTTAAATGTATGTTTTCCATTTTCTTTTTTAATTGTAATGTCAAGAAAATTTATTTGGTTTTCTTTTTCTTTTTCAAGTGTGAATTTTATGTTCTTATGAGCTTTGTTTATTTCTGAATGGAGTTCATCTATTTTTTCACTTGGCTCGTCTACCAGAGAAATAATGTCATCCACGTATCTGTACCAATATATGATTTTGAAACTTTCATTTGTGGTTATCTTATCAAATATCTGATTTTCAAGGTGACTGATGAAAATGTTTGCTAGTGTTCCTGATATTGGGGATCCCATGGGCAGTCCATCATTTTGTAGATAATATTCTTCCTCAAACTGAAAGTAGTTTTGTTCAGTTGTCAGTCTGAGCATATCTGTTATTTCTTTTATTGCGTCTGTGGTGAGGTTGCTGTGGGATGAGAGATTTTGTTCTATGATTTCTATTGTTTCTGTGATAGGGATGGAGGTATACATATTTTCTATATCGAATGAAATCAGTGATGCTGTGTGTGGTACCTGTATGTTCTGTATGTTTTCTATTAGGTTTCCTGTGTTTATCACTGTTCTGTTTTCTACTTTATAGTGTTTTGTAACTAACTTTTGGAGGTGTTTGGCTATGCGGTATGTTGGGGCTTTCTTGAAGTTGATAACAGGTCTCATTGGCATTCCGTCTTTATGTACTTTCGGTTGACTGCGGAGTGTTGGTGCTTGTGGGTTTTTCTGTGTTAAGTAGTATTTCTGTTTGTCTGTGAGTGTGTGTTCAATGTTTTTCAGTGTTCGTTTCACATTTGCCTGGAATCGTGTAGTTGGATCTGACTTCAGTTTTTGTATTGCGTTGGTGTTTATGTATTCCTTGGTTTTTGTGATGTATTGCTCTTTATCCATGAGTACTGTTACATTTCCCTTGTCTGCTCTTGTTATTAATACGTTGTTGTTTGTTAACTTTTGTTTTAACCTTTTCATAGTAGCTGCTTCTGTTTGGTTGTTCTTATTGTGTGTCTGCTGTGTTTGTTTTATTAGGCCTTTTATTTCTTCTTTTACTAGTTCTCTTGTCAGTCCTATGTTTATTTCACAATTATTTTGTTGTTCTTCACGTGTAAGGATGTGTTCGGTTTCTACTATGAGATTTTCTATGTATTGATTGTTCACTTTGCTATTGATGCAGTGTTTCAAACCTTTTTCCAAGAGAATTTTTTCGTTTTCGTGTAGTTCTGTCTCTGTTAGGTTAAATAAGCGTGGATGGAATGTGTGTTGGTGTTCGTGTGGTTTCACATTTAAAATGTAAATGTATTTTTGCGTCTTTTTTACTGTTAGTTTCATTATCTTGTGTTTATGTTTGTTTTGTAAATGTTTCATTGCTATGTATGTGTTGTGCTCAGTTTTTTCTACTAGTGCCATGAAAACTGCGGCGTTTCCTACGTTTTTTGCCAATTCTAGATGAGTCTCATAGAGCATCATGTTTAGGTGCTGTTTTTTCGAATAGAGCATCTTAATTTCATGTAGTAACCAATATCGTTCTGCAAATGATTTCGACTTTTGTGCCAATGTAGAACTGTTTTTAACCTTTACATTAATGTAACTTGGAATTAAATCGTTCTTTTTGCATGTTCTGTTGAATTTTATATGCTGTATCGTCTTATGGAGTCTCAGATGTATTTTCTTGAACCTGTTGTACACGTTGACAGGAAATGCTTGACATAGCTGTATTGACATCTTCAACTTTTGTGGTCCTGTCCTCCTCAGTTGCGCGTAATACTACGGTATATTGATAATTTTC
The DNA here is from genome assembly GCF_021461385.2 of Schistocerca piceifrons. Taxonomy (NCBI): domain Eukaryota; kingdom Metazoa; phylum Arthropoda; class Insecta; order Orthoptera; family Acrididae; genus Schistocerca; species Schistocerca piceifrons. Next base: position 376,362,025 of record NC_060138.1, read on the forward strand.
ACTTATGGACCGTCTGACAGGCGAAACGCGTATGGCACTAAAATTGTGTTTTATTCAGTTGCTGTCAGACGGTCCATAAGTGAATATTATCAATATACCGTAGTATTACGCGCAACTGAGGAGGACAGAACCACAAAAGTTGAAGTTATCTTTACTGTTTCACAAAAGATTGACAACAGTATTTGAAGCGTAAAAATCTGGACTATATTTAGTAAATTTTAGTTTCTTGGCAAGAACTTGTGAAATCCTACCCACATATAGTATAGGGCCCATTGGTATCAGTATGATGTTTGGCTGTCTAAGATAGGTAAATAAGTGATGATATCCTCTTTCTCTTCTTTTATCTGGCTGTGTTGTCAATATAGAGTAGGACTATAACCACTGCTGTATATTATTTCATTAATTATTTTCAATTCATTTTCAAAATGTGGTTTGGTTTTTGGTATAGATGTTTGTATGTTATGGGATGCTGGAACTGGTTGGTATTACTGTGTCTGTTGAAGTTGCTTTCCTGTATGTCTGAAATAAATGCTGATGCTTATTGATGTCAATGATGAAGTCTAAAGTGGTGATAGTCTCTTAAATCCATTCTAAATTTGATTTTACTATGATGTGAATTCAGACGCTGCAAAATTTATTTAATAATCGACTGGTACCTGACCACAAGCACAGTATATCATCCACATACCTAGCCCAATACTGTATTTTAGAAGTTAGAGGTTCTTTATCTAAAGATATTTGCACGAAATTATCCATTAACACAGAGGTTCCCAAACTGGGGGGCGCGCCCCCCTGGGGGGGGGGGGAGGGGGGGCGGCGTGATGATGCTGCAAGGGGGGCGCGGGTGGAATTTGTGATATAAACCTAATATTTCTTTTTAATATCGATATTTTAATAAAAATGAATGTGCAGGTATTAATGATAGATTATGGTGCTAAATGCAATCGTTTGGCGTCCCACTTCCCGCAATCCTATCTCAATAACCTATCCTAGAACATACAGCTTTTGAAGATCACGTTTAGAATGTCACGTTTAGAATGTCACACACAGAAACTCTCAAAATTACGAAGGCGATATGCGTTAAATCTAATATATCAGATTTGTAAACAACTTACTTCTGACAATTGGAAAACAGAAAAGTCAGGTATTAACTATTCCGTACATTTGTACACATGAACTGAACGTAATCATGTTATAACTTTTAGTCGTAGTAGGCTATGTTCATCAGAGTAATAATCATTTATACCGCATAACTCCAAAAATGCCGTTTTATTACCCTGTCAACCCGCGGATCCCCTTGTGATATGCAAGCTCATCCTCCACATTGATTTATTTGTTTGTTTCTTGCCATATGTGCGTGGAAATAATATTTTATAATAAATAAGTCACATTATAAGAGAACTCGTCATTTTCCTCTTAACTATCCTTACATTAGGTAATACTGTAAAATTATAAAAAACTATTTCGAAGAAACAATATAAAATAAACGTAGTGAATCTGATTTAAATATAAATATTGCGTGTGATCCTTATGGATTCTGATGTTACGTGTGGTATGCTGTTTAAACTAATAATAGTATTTCTTCTGGATGAAGACACAGCGGAAGTTTATCCTAGATATGGCAAGCGAAGAGTAGTCCTAAAATCGTATACGGGTGAAGAAATGGTGTGCAGCAAGGGAATGTAATCAAGATAAGGAAGTTGTTTTATTCATATTTTTTGAAGTTCTGTGTAGTCTGCACGATTATTGCGTAAAACTAATTTTTTATTTTGTCTGGTTCTGGGAACTGGGCCTTTGTCGCCGTTCGGTAACTGTCGTCGTTGACATAAAGGCCAACCTATGCGCAATGACAATGGGGAGCGCTATAGGCGTACAATTCAGTGATGTTCGTTAACACCGTGACTGAGTGACTATTTTTGATAATGAGTGCAAGTAATAAGCTACACTCAACTTAAAATAATAGCCCACATCCACTAATCTGCAAAGTTCGCAAATATTTTTCCTTGTTTACCAAGGATTTTCTTTACTTTCGGAGTGGCTTATAATCACAAGACTAGACTGATGACGTAATAACTGCGACTCAATACATTAACAACCCACCATGTTACATGACGTCACCATCACAAATTTTTCAATAGTTTCTTGATAATTAATAAAAATCTCTAAATTTTTTATGGGGGGGGGGGCACGGAAGTTTTCTTTTAGGCAGAAGGGGGGCGTGACAAACAAAAGTTTGGGAACCTCTGCATTAACATATCAGCGAATAAGGGGCTCACTGGGAACCCCACTGCTAACCCATTTGACTGACTGTACTGAACCTCTTAAAATTTAAATAATTTTACTTCAAGTATGTTTCAGTTGCCACCCTTATATCTTCTGTCTCCACTGGATTTTTTTCTGGCTTTACATAACAGTTCTATTAATATTTCCATTGGCTCTGTAATGGAGAGGCACATCTTTTAATTTTTTCCCTACTGCAATTGTTAAAGGTATTCCAAATTCTGGTTGTAATTTAGTTTAATTTTGATTAGTGAATCTAACTCTTTTGCTAATTTGTGTCAAGGAGTTTAAACTGAAAACACTACAGGTCTTATTAGAGCACCTCCTTTGTGAAGCTTAGGCAGTCAATATAATCTTGGTGGTTTTTGGCTCATGTTTGCAAAGTATTTGTAATTACTATTAGTAAACATGAATTTGCCTCTTTTAGTAAGGTTCTTCACTTCTACACCCTATTGAATTGTGGGATCACTGGGTAACTCAAGGAACTCTACATAGTTGAGGAATATAAACGCTTTTACAATGTATTCTGACTGATTAAGTAACACTAAACTATTGCCTTGTCATCCTTGCTGGCAATCACATCTTTTTCTTTAATGTGAACAACATTCTTTCCTTCTTACAAATAGATTTTAATATTAAAACCTGTTCCAATTCCACCCAGTGTGAAACTAATCTCGCTTGACATTAGCGACCTGTTTTCTCAATGCTACTGTTGTAGAGGCAATGGAAATATTAACAGAATTGTTACAAAAGCTATAAAAAATCCCGTGGAGACAGAAGATGTAAGGGTGGACACTGAAATATGCTTAAAGCAAAATTGTTCCCAATTTCAATAGGCTCTGAACAATCAGTCGGATGGGTTACAATGGGATCCCCACTCAGCCCCTTATTAGCTGAAATGCTTATAGATAATATTGTGCAAACATTTTTGTATGAAGAGCCTCTAAGTTCTAAAATACAATGTTAGACTATTTTATGTGAATGGTGTACTGTGCTTGTGAATAGGTACCACCAGAAAATTATTTTTTGCAACATTTGAATTTGCACCAAAGTAAAAGTAAATTTACAATGAAGTTAAGTGGAGACACTATCAACGTTTTATATCTCAATATTGACATCAGTAAGCATTAGCATTTATTTAATATACAGGAAAATAACTTCAACAGACATAGTAATAACAACCAGTTTCCAGCATCCCAAAACATTCAAACATGCAGTCTTTTACTCTTTGGTACCTGCCTACTATCAGTACCACAAACCAAACCAAATTTTGGAAATGAATTGAAAATAATTAAGAAATAGTTACAGAAATAGTTATAGTCCGACTATAATTGACAACATATCCAGCAATAACAAGTAATAGAAGATAATAGCACTTATTTATCCACTTCAGACAGCACAAAATCACTCTGATAACAAATAAGCCCCCATACTATATGTTCGTAGGATTTCACAAGTTCTTGCCAGGAAACCTTAATTTACTAAATATACTCTAGCTTTTTACACTACGAATTCTGTTGCACAGAAGATGGGCAACAGTAAAGATAAGATTCAAGCCTTACAACGGAGTGGAATTTATAGAAGTTCCTGTAAAATCTGTGTGGCATATCATATGTAGGTCAATCAGGTGGGGCTGTAACTACTAGACTGACTGAGCATGAAAGGAGTTGGTGAGTGCCCGTTTGCCGAACATGCTCAAAATGAATGTGATGTACTCCATAAAGTAACTAAAGACAGTAAACTAACATTACTTTAAATTCAAGCCATGTATAAACACCAATCAAAACATCCTGACCTGGTTCTTAATGACCAAACACAGATCCATTACTCACCCACGTTAGTATAACAGAAGCCAGTTGTTATTTCTCTCAAAATTAGATCGTAAGTTTGTTATAACTGTTTCACACCCACCTTCCATAGATTTTGTTTACGCCCCTCCGACCCCCCCCCCCCCCCCCCCCCCCCCACCCTTCTCGATATATTTATCCTAGTCACCAGTTTGTCCATATGACATAGTAATCTGTGCCATTGCTCGCTTGAGCAACATTTTTGGTTTGTCATTCATATAGTTTTAATATTTGAATATACATAACATAAGATTTATTCTTTCAGAATCTTTTTAGGTATTACGTTATGCTTGTGTTTTGCAACGATATAGACATAAATGTTGCATATCTTTCTACAACTATCTTTGTACAGGTATGTCATTTCACTAAAGTTGTGTTTACTGTTTAATACTAAGTTGTCTTACGATGAACTAAGAAACCGAAAGCCAAGTCATAACAAACCATAAAATAAGTAATTGTGGAAGTTATTATAATATTTAATATTTAAATTCTGTATCATAAGAGACATGGCACGTCATTGTAGTTGGACTATTTCCTGGAATTAAAATACTGGAAATCATCTTGGCCTTCATTATGCTGTTCCTTCTAACTTGTAGACTATTTTTCTTTAATAAATATTTGAAATTTCCAAGACGAATGCGTTTTTAGAAGTTCTGCATCAAAATTCTCAAAATTCTATAGACGGATTGCAATACCTTAGAACATAGTGTGTATAAGGAGACAGAATAAAATGGGACAAGCAAATTGTTAATGGTTAACGTACCCTGTTATCGTAATTGAAGCTGACTGCGAGAAAGAATCTAAACTGAACATTTTCATAACACAGCATTTTCCTCCTAATAGTCAGTTTTAACATAAAACCTGTACGCTGTCGAAAAAAAGAGTATAGCCTATGACCTTCCAAAAAGTATTAGAGCACTGCGTAAAAATGATTTCCACTTTTTTGTAAAGGCGTTTCCCCATAACATTTATTGGCGTATTGTGTAAAAATTTTAAGTAAATTGGTCAAAAACTTTTCGAGAATTTTGATAACAACGTTAATCACTGACTTTGGTGGTAATACAGATTACAGATTTCAAATATTTACTTACATACCATATATATTTTTAAAACATATACATTATGCTCATCCAAAGACTTATTAGAGGATCGTGTCAAAATCTGAAGTACATTAGTCACGAACTTTTGGAGAATTTTGCTAACAACGTTGTCCCTTTATTTAGTACATAGTCTTTGTCCGTCCGAACGTTTATTAGAGTACTGTATAAAAATTTATTTTAAGTAAAGTGGTCAAGAAATTTTCCAGATTTTTTGGTAATAACTATAAAAAGCGACTTGTTTTATACAGCAGTATTGGCAGATAAGGCAAACGTATTGCATCACAGTCTGTTTGCACAATTTTGCTAAGAAAGTACTCAGCTTTCGTTTAAATTATTCTGTATTCAAACCGTCCATCTGCAAGGCAACACGAGGTGATAGTACTTCAGATTCTATGAAGGTGAAGCTGTTAAGGTTTTATGTCTATAAAAGTAACGAATGCCGATGAATCAAGCCGTCACGTTGAAGATGGAAGTGCGAGAGGCAAAGAACGATTAATAGAACGGAGCGGGATCTTGCTCAGAGCTGCACACGACGCCTGCTTCGAGCAGTGTGCCCTAATGGTAGGGGAGACGCGGGTATTAATTCCGGTGACAGTATCTTCCCCACCGCAGCAAACAGCTGCTGCGCGTGGCTTCGGCGCTCGTTTTCGATATTGATGGAAATATTGATGGCCATGTCGCAGCGAGCAGCCGCCGCAGTTTCCATTTCGTGTTATCGACAGAAGGCAGCGAGCAGCGGCAGTAGCAGGTCCTCCCAGCGAGGGATGCTAAAAGCCTCGGCAGCAAGCGACGAACATGGCGCAACTGAAAGCTGTCTGCGTAACATGGTTTCGTAAACATGTTGCTAAAGTGACGCATTCCGTACGATCAACGTGATGAAAATGCAGTTGTGAACAAAACTTTCACCTCGCGTTATATTGCGGATGCTCGGAGGACGTAATATAAACAGATTCGTCAAAAATGTTAGACAATTTGAGCTCGTTCACATGAAAGAAAATAAACTCTATAAGAGCGCTCTTTTTTTTTAATGTAGAGATTTGTTATTTTCAGCCAAATGTCCCAACAGTCTTGGAATGGGGCACAGCGAATTCAAATTCGGAATTTTGGATAAAATAACTTTGTTACTGGGCCGCGTCATTGTTCACACTGCCCTGAAGAGGACCGAAGCAAGTCGGTCGAAACATCGTCAGTTGGTTGTTTTTGCAGCTTATAATGACGAGACGCAATGCCCTATTTTATTTTATACAAAATGACACTGGCCGTGCAGGCCGACGAACTTAGACCTATATCCAGTTCGAAGCGGATCTCCAGAAACGGCATTAACCTGACAATTAACGGAAAACTTGGGAGCGGGTGCTTTGGGACAGTGTAGTCCATAGTTCTACTCAAAAATTAAACTTTCATTGTGGATGTATACAGTGCGGTCCATTGATCGTGACCGGGACAAATATCTCACGAAATAAGCGTCAAACGAAAAAGCTACAAAGAACGAAACTTGTCTAGCTTGAAGGGGGAAACCAGATGGCGCTAAGGTTGGCCCACTAGATGGCATTGCCATAGGTCAAACGGATATCAACTGCGTTTTTTAAAAATCGGAACCCTCACTTTTTTTACATATTCGTGTAGTACGTAAAGAAATATGAACGTATTAGTTGCACCACTTTTTTCGCTTTGAGATAGTTGGTGCTGTAATAGTCACAAACATATGGCTCGCAATTTTAGACGAACGGTTGATAACAGGTAGCTTTTTAAATTAAAATACAGATCGTAGGTACGTTTGAACATTTTATTTCGGTTGTTCCAATTTGATACATGTACCTTTATGAACTTATCATTTCTGAGAACGCATGCTGTTACAGCCTGATTACCTGTAAATACCACATTAAGCCAATAAATGCTCAAAATGATGTCCGTCAAAATCAATGCATTTAGTAATACGTGTAACGACATTCCTCTCAACAGCGAGTAGTTCGCCTTCCGTAATGTTCGCACATGCATTGACAATGCGCTGTCGCCTGTTGTCAGGCGTTGTCGGTGGATCACGATAGCAAATATCCTTCAACTTACCCCACACAAAGAAATCCGGAGATGTCAGAACCGGCGAACGTGCGGCTCATGGTATGGTGCTTCGACGACCAATCCACCTGTCATGAAATGTGCTATTCAATACCGCTTCAACCGCACGCGAGCTATGTGCGGGCATGCATCATGTTGGAAGTACATCGCCATTCTGTCATGCAGTGAAACATCTTGTAGTAACATTGGTGGAACATTACGTGGGAAATCGGCATACATTGCACCATTTAGATTGCCATCGATAAAATGGGGGCCAATTATCTTTCCTCCCATAATGCTGCACCATGCACTAACCCGACAAGGTCGCTGATGTCGCACATCGTGGATTTTCCGTTGTCCAACAGTGCATATTATGTCGGTTTACGTTACCGCTGTTGGCGAATGACACTTCGTCGCTAAATAGAGAACACGTGCAAAAAATCTGTCATTGTCCCGTAATTTCTCTTGTGCCCAGTGGCAGAACTGTACACGATGTTTAAAGTCGTCGCCATGCAATTTCTGGTGCATAGAAATATGGTACGGGTGCAATCGATGTTGATGTAGCATTCTCAACACCGACGTTTTTGAGACTCCCGATTCTCGTGCAATTTGTCGGCTACTCATGTGCGGATTAGCCGCGATAGCATCTAAAACACCTACTTGGGCGTCATCATTTGTTGCAGGTCGTGGTTGACGTTTCACATGTGGCTGAACACTTCCTGTTTCCTTAAATAACGTAACTATCTGGCGAACGGTCCGGACACTTGGGTGATGTCGTCCAGGATACCGAGCAGCGTACATAGCACATTTTGATCACATTAGCCATACATCAACACGATATCGACATTTTCCGCAATTGGTAAACGGTCCATTTTAATACAGGTAATGTATCACTAAGCAAATACCGTCCACACTGGCGGAACATTACGTTATACCACGCACTTATACGTTTGTGACTATTACATAGCCATCTATTACAAAGCCAAAAAAAATTGGTCCAACTAAATCATTCATATTTATTTACGTACTATACCAATATGTAATAAAAATGGAGGTTCTATTTTAAAGAAACGCAGTTGATATCCGATTGACCTATGGTAGCGCCATCTAGCGGGCCAACCATAGCGCCATCTGGTTTCCCCCTTCAAGCTAGACGAATTTCGTTCTTTGTAGTTTTTTCGTTTGATGCTTATTTCGTGAAATATTTGGCTCGGTCACTATCAATGGACCGCCCTGTATATATTTAGCGCGTATCTGAAAGGAATGTAGTAAATGAGAGAGCTGATAGTGTGTGTCATAACAAGCGTATTACACGTAGCAGCCATGTCCGCATCCCTTAGCGGACGGAGCTAGACGTGGTTGAACAGCATAACACGCCTCAAAGACGGTAGGCGCACACCATGCCATCCGAACATGGTAGCAGGTCTGCAAGGCAATGTTTTCAATGTACTTGCGGCATCAAGGTAGTGAGAAGTACGGGAGAAGTTTTGTTACCTTTATTTGAGAACAGTTACAAAAAGTGCGCGAAAGTAGGCCATCCTGATTGAGTGTTGCTGGAGCGACTGTCGTACTCTTTTAAACTGTCCTGACAAAGTGGAAATTACATCGGAGCCTGCCATAATCCGCACTATCAGCTCTTCATCAGTCTAAATCGGTGTTTCATAGACAACAGATGGCAGGTGGGTTAAGAAGAAAAAATCAGTGGGGGGAACGTGCAGGCCATACCACCGGCCCACCGCGCCGTATCCAGTTCTCACCAGAAGTTTCATCCAAATGCATTCGGAGTGCATGTGCGAAATGCGCAGGTGCAACATCGTATTGGTACCACATTTGCTGCTGCACGTTGAGTGGAACATGTTCCAAAAACTCTGGCAGAGTCTCTCGTAAAAAGATTAACAATATGTTTTGTGTTCAGCCGCCAGCCGTATGGACCGACCAGAGTATCGCTTACCAAGCCGTCCCAAATATTGACAGATATGCGATCTTGGTGACCACGAACAAAGACGGCGTGCGCATTTTCCTGTGCCCACACGTGTTGACTGTGGCTGTTGAACATACCCCCTTGTGTAAGGGATGGCTCATCCGCAATACGTTCACAGCTCGGAAATTCTGGTTGAATGGCACGTCTTCGCAGAAAACACTAGCATAATTCATTTTGGCGTGGAAAATCGTCCGGATTAAGGGCGTGAATCTTCTGAAATCGGTACGGGTGCAGATTATCTTCATGCCACACACGCCATATTGTGGAATGGCTTACACCCCTCTCCCGTGCAACACGCCGCGAGCTTGTTGAGGGTGTGCTTCCCAGCAATGCTAACTCCACCTTTCCAAGCCCTCGTGTGCGCCCCCTGTGCGTGACGACCGCATCCGTCAGGCCTTCGCACCTGTTAACACAAACTCAGTACACTGGGTTTCGAAGTAGGCCTTAAATGCAGATGTACCATTACGAGAATGTGTCAGAGGAAAGCGTACCTCAAGGGAACCTGTGCCTTTAGGGACCTGCGGATGGCAGTAAATCAGTAAATGTACGTGGATCAGGCACACGACGATTCGGAACCACCGAAGTTACAAACGTTGGGCACCGTAAGCATTTCCATCCTCCGCCCCGTAATCGAAGTGTATAGCTGCCTTTTCCCTCCACGAATAGCGCTCCATTTCCTAACCGCTCGACACAGTAACAAACACAAGAGTGTCCCCGTCTGATGACAAACTCACGTAGGGCGAACCTGACTCTGCAGTGTGCACAGGTGCTGTCCTCTATGCAACACCTATCAGACCGGCATTTGCACAGCCAAAAGCAACGCGTTCACGTCACAGTAAGAGGCGGAAAACAGGTATGTTGTCCCGTCTGGAATATTCGCAACTATGTCGACTATAGCATTTGCAAATAAAAGTCATAAAATTTCAACCCAACGTTTCTTTTACCATGACGTCACAAATACAATGAAATCAAACTTCCTGGCGGATTAAAACTGTGTGCCGGACCGAGACTCAAACTCGGGACCTTTGCCTTCCGCGGGCAAGTGCCCTACCAACTGAGCTACCCAAGCACGACTCACGCCCCGTCCTCACAGCTTTTCTTCTGCCAGTACCTCGTCTCCTACGATGAAATCGTTTTCCTGCAGACATGCTACCATGACGGCTCGGATGGCATATTGTGTGCCTACCCTCGTGGCGGTGCCTGACGCTGTTCAATGACCCCTGGCGCCGTAGGCTATGGGGTGCGGACGTCGGTTGCTATGCGAAATATGCTTATTATGACCCACTCCACCAGTCTCCTCATTTCCTACATTCATTTCAGTGTATTTTCTCTTTCTTTTTTTTCTTTGGGTAGATTATTAGAAAACATAGTAACACGGTTCTTTTCAGCCAAATATCCCAACATAATTTAAAACACACAAGAGTTTATTTACACGTTCTGGAACGTCTTTACTTAACACTTGCTTTTTTTAAACTTTAAATCTAAAGGGAGTGGAAGGGCTGACCCAATAAAGTGAACATTTCAATTCCAATGTGTTTATTAACTACCAAAAACAATATCACATAAAAATTGACAAACGCCACTCAGGCAAGATTATTTACAAAACACTCATTACATAAAATCATAAGCAAGTTAATAAATCACTAGCCGGCGATCTCCCATAAACAGTGAGAAACGCCACTCAGGCAAAATATTTCAGAAACTTTGTCATTGCATAAAATCATTAATAACTAACAAACCATTAGCAATGATCTCAGATAAAAATTGACAGATGCCACAAAGTCGGAATCTGATCATAACTTTAACAAAACAACTCTAGTTAAGACACGTTACTTAAGACCCTTTCAATTCCAATACTTTAACATTACATGTAAAATAACAGTGGACTCACAGCCTCAATTTTAACAAGAATACTTAGAACATATTAATTAAAACATAACTTGGGTAATTAAAGCATAACTTGAGTAATTACTAGCTAGAGAACCTTGCAGAGCGAACCAAGAAACCATTCAAATGTCCATTGGTTTGTAAGACGAGCTTTTAGGGCATAGAAAGTTACTGCTTTGTACAATCATAAATGTTAAACAACAGAAGTAAGGCCCAAGCTTGTAAGGCCGAAGTTTAACCACGAACGGTGGAGCCGACTAAGGGAAGCACTACTCAACACCGTTTGCAATCCCACGTCGAGTAGGCTACCGAAATGCAAACCCAGCAAACGCTACCGAAGAGGAGCACACGAGCTCAGGCGCAGTCCACCGCCCGTAAGCCAAACTTGTAATCTAAAGGGAAGCTCCGCGCTTCGGTTGCCCGCTGCCTCAGTTAACTGAAACACAGAGCACACCCGACAACAGGAGGCCAAAAAGCTTTTCTTTCCTTCAACATTCAAGAGCAACCAGTGAATTAACACTATAAAATCAAGGCTAAACAACAACTAATTACACTCGCAAGTCCTTTCTTTAAGTGAAACACTGCCTCATAAACAAACGCTAAGAGTGGAAAATGAACTGACTCACGAGAACCGACACTCACTAGAACTCAATGACACACATATTGGCCACCTTAAATGGGCTTGCAAAACTCAACAAGGTAACCTTTAGAAATAAAAACTCAGATCGTCCGCAGAGGACATATTGACATGGATTAACCGATATCGTAAGGAATTTAAACACTTGCTAATAATAGCTAATGAACTAACATTCCGCAAATACATCAATATTACGGCGAAGCAGAGCACGTGCTTAGTAAGAGGCATCAAATGAAATCGAACACACATAATATCACACGTCTGGAAACGTCTTACTGTACCAAGAGCGATCACAATCACAGTTAACTAAGCGCTCTAAGTAATTACAGTACTTAACTGGGTGCTTTGATGCTGGGGCGATTTTGCGAAGATGTCAGACGATCACCTCGCAAGACCTTAATAGCGTATCCGTCCAAGGAAGCGGGCACCTCCACAGCTCACGAGGTTGCCGGAGAATGCACAGCGCCGGCCAACTCCCGCCGCCTCCAGTATAACCACGTGGTAACCGCCGCCCGGCCTCAGGAACGCCGTCTTCGCTTCTGCCCTCCAGCCATTCGCCGACTCGCGCACCGCCGCCTTCCGTTCTCAAAGTGTTGGTCCCGCTACTCGCAGTCGGCACTCGCTTATATCCCGAGCCGGTCCAAGCCCCAAGACCAACCTCTGTACTAGGAAATCGATCGTGGTCATGTCAGAGGTACCAGTGGCACCGGTCCCGCCACGTCTCACGTTCTATTGTTGCACTGCAGAAAGGAATTCGGCTCGAAAGTAAGACTCATACAGGTTTTTCTTCCGACAACCATAAAGCCAACTAAGACAGGCTCGAATGGAGTGTCTCAGTTGGAATGCAAGCCAAGAAGCAAATCGAATGGTGCAGATAGTGAGGTACACCGTTAGGGCATTGGCACACGTCACTCGAGCGGGGCTCACAGAATGAGACCGCAGCAGAACGGCCACACCGTCACTCTGACAGCGCCCTAAGCGCACCTTCTTAACATCCAGACGTTGCAGAAAACGCCAAGCTGAAAATCTGAAAGCAGCAGTTTCGTCTAACTGGGTGTGGCGTAGAGTGCTGACTGAACCGTGAATTTACTTTCAAAACTTTTTCTTAAGAATTTACTTTATTTACTAGCGATTAATCAAGAATATTAACACATTTAATCACACTACGTGAGCGTGGAAGTAGTTGCCAGTGGGTAACTGATAAAAACAAATCAAATTTCCTTCAACAAATGGAAATTTTATTCCTAAAAGCCGTTTTTTTGAACAGATTTAAAATTATAATCAGAAAGCATCCTCTAAATATCACGTTTCAATTTATTCAGAGGCAGAAAGAACAAATTTTTGACTGTATGAGCTTTCGGGCTGAGAACCTTGCCGTTCCCTTTTGACACGACCGTAGTCACGACCGCTCACAAAAACCTCTGAAAGACTACACTGGTGCTAATCTGCAACACACCAAATTACTTTCAACTAAAAAATTTTAACAACTCACACAAGCACATAAACTATGAACCCCGTAGGAGGGATGGAAATGGTACAAAACACTAACATTAAAAGATCAGCTTGCCACCGAAGGTGCAAATTGATTTAAAAAATAAAAAACCTCTTACGATGGAAGGGTGGCAACTTTATATACTAAAATGACCATTTAAATAAAAACCCATGAAATGCAGTCTTACATAAAATATACAAGGTTGGCCAAACATGCTCTACATTACACATATACCGCCTCTCAAGATGATAGGCAAGATAAAAACATATTTCAGTAATTCAGCCGTTACACTTCAAGCAATAAATTCGTTAACACCGAATCCGACAAGCATGACAGAGGCAGCTATTAACGTGTGGCAGACCGACAGACAGACGGACACTAACTGCCTAACAAATGCGGACGGGAGACAGACGAGGAAGCTGGGGACGAGAGACTGACCAAGAAAACAAGTAGAACTTAACAAGTAAGTGAAACAACATATCACGAATCACTTAACTTCTAATAAACTGCGATGTCTGGCGAAGACCTGGCGCAGCACCCCCAAAACGCTCTCCCGAACCGTCCGCTGCCAGCCGCTTCAACGGACGCAGGAAGGCGCGCCGATCTGCCGTCTCACGGTGTCGCAGCTCGCACCGGCCAGACCGAAGTCGTGCGTTGACTCGTGTTGCTCTCGTGTCGGCCGCGAAGCCACTACCCTCGCTATACGGCGCGGCCCACTGGACTGACGTGGCTACCTCACATGCGCCGACGCTCAAGACGGACAAGTCATCTTGTGTTTCAGTTCGCGACCGACCAATCGATCGATGCAACCGCCAAAGACCATTGCCTGAACAAACTCGAGCAGACTGGCGGCCTAACACATATTAGCACTCCGGACGACAGACAGACACTGACTGCCCCACACTGACCCGGCTTACCAACTGACCAGACTCCTCTTAGCGAGCTCATAGCGCCCCTTAAACGCACTTGAACAGGCTACCTTTCCGCTTTCACACCAGAGGGAGACACCAAAGCTGCGATTGCCACAGCGGCGCCACCGCCAAAAACGGAGGGCGACTGCTTCACACTACGCGCTGCGGCGCGATCTTCAAAACAGCAAATTTTACCACGGCTCACTGACATGCACAGAAAACAAGGCCATGGCCCAGCAGCGTCACAGGCACAAGGAAATAAGTACACATACATACCTGGACTTCTGAAGCACAGAATTAATAGGTATAACAGTCTAGCAAATTACAATGAGTCCACGTCAAAGCTGTATCGCTAATCGTTCGTCTGATTGTGAAGTAAACGGTTCTCAGATATCTACTTTGCGTAATTTTGACCGTGAATTTCGATTATTTAAACTCAAGAGAAACCAAGTTTTGTTCCCAAACGTGACGAAAGTAACCACGTCAGAGTTTGGCAACAAACATCAAGAGAACATATAACACGAAAACTCCAGCAAATAAATTCGTGAATAATTAAGGAAACTACTATAATTTTGTTCAGTTATAATTGAAAGAGCTAAAACAACCCGCATTTGGTAGTGAGGATTCCGTAATATGACGTCTTATTGACAGTTGACGTATTTGACTACAGTCAAAATCAAACTTTCCGCCGGTAGCATACCTTGGACCAATAACGAGCGACCAACTTTGCTATGATCGGTCAGCGTCCGGAATTTAATGTCGGACGCCACAATTTACGCGGACTAGCACATACCACAACCAGAATATGCAAATACTTGCCACGTACATGAAATACGCCGTCCAAAGGAACACGTAAAACACCTGCAGTAACAACTACACTCCTGGAAATTGAAATAAGAACACCGTGAATTCATTGTCCCAGGAAGGGGAAACTTTATTGACACATTCCTGGGGTCAGATACATCACATGATCACACTGACAGAACCACAGGCACATAGACACAGGCAACAGAGCATGCACAATGTCGGCACTAGTACAGTGTATATCCACCTTTCGCAGCAATGCAGGCTGCTATTCTCCCATGGGATCGTAGAGATGCTGGATGTAGTCCTGTGGAACGGCTTGCCATGCCATTTCCACCTGGCGCCTCAGTTGGACCAGCGTTCGTGTTGGACGTGCAGACCGCGTGAGACGACGCTTCATCCAGTCCCAAACAAGCTCAATGGGGGACACATCCGGAGATCTTGCTGGCCAGGGTAGTTGACTTACACCTTCTAGAGCACGTTGGGTGGCACGGGATACATGCGGACGTGCATTGTCCTGTTGGAACAGCAAGTTCCCTTGCCGGTCTAGGAATGGTAGAACGATGGGTTCGATGACGGTTTGGATGTACCGTGCACTATTCAGTGTCCCCTCGACGATCACCAGTGGTGTACGGCCAGTGTAGGAGATCGCTCCCCACACCATGATGCCGGGTGTTGGCCCTGTGTGCCTCGGTCGTATGCAGTCCTGATTGTGGCGCTCACCTGCACGGCGCCAAACACGCATACGACCATCATTGGCACCAAGACAGAAGCGACTCTCACCGCTGAAGACGACACGTCTCCATTCGTCCCTCCATTCACGCCTGTCGCGACACCACTGGAGGCGGGCTGCACGATGTTGGGGCGTGAGCGGAAGACGGCCTAACGGTGTGCGGGACCGTAGCCCAGCTTCATGGAGACGGTTGCGAATGGTCCTCGCCGATACTCCAGGAGCAACAGTGTCCCTAATTTGCTGGGAAGTGGCGGTGCGGTCCCCTACGGCACTGCGTAGGATCCTACGGTCTTGGCGTGCATCCGTGTGTCGCTGCGGTCCGGTCCCAGGTCGACGGGCACGTGCACCTTCCGCCGACCACTGGCGACAACATCGATGTACTGTGGAGACCTCACGCCCCACGTGTTGAGCAATTCGGCGGTACGTCCACCCGGCCTCCCGCATGCCCACTATACGCCCTCGCTCAAAGTCCGTCAACTGCACATACGGTTCACGTCCACGCTGTCGCGGCATGCTACCAGTGTTAAAGACTGCGATGGAGCTCCGTATGCCACGGCAAACTGGCTGACACTGACGGCGGCGGTGCACAAATGCTGCGCAGCTAGCGCCATTCGACGGCCAACACCGCGGTTCCTGGTGTGTCCGCTGTGCCGTGCGTGTGATCATTGCTTGTACAGCCCTCTCGCAGTGTCCGGAGCAAGTATGGTGGGTCTGACACACCGGTGTCAATGTGTTGTGTTTTCCATTTCCAGGAGTGTATAATAAAATAAAAGAAAAATACGGAGGTAGAAAATAGCAATAATTACTATTTTTGTTATTTCAACAATGTCAACACTTCACTTAAATTGCACTTATTTCCAAGGGCAGCAAGTATTAAAAACAGTTTGCCACAAAAGAAAAAGAATATATATTTAAAACCACACGAAATTCTTTTAAGTCATTACGGGGAGTGAGCGGTTGGCCCTGCAGCTTACCTTTTTATAGGCGATGCCTCGTGACGCAACGGTAGCTCGTTAGCACTGGCAGAATAATTATTACGACTCCATTAGGCATGAAATTGCCGTGGATACATCCTCTTGATTAGCATAGACTCCACCACGCAGTAACATCACCCTTCTCTGCGTTTCTGCGGTAACAGATCGAATTCGTACTTGCGCGATTGAAATAATCCATACACACACTCGTTTTTAGTTATAACGCTTCATACACAGGCTTAAAACAGTGTAGTATTCAGTTAAACTAACTGAATGCAACATTACAGTCCGTATATGTCTAGTAACCACGATCTGGAAGATACAGTTCTGGCGAAAAGAATATCACACGTCACCGTAAGTTTACAAGCCTCCGAGGCGACAGTTAATGTTCTAGCGCACGCATCAGCTCATTAAGTTGCACACGACATAATAAATTCAAAATACATTAGCTCGTGCAGATCGGTTAGCTGCAAACAGTCCGGTTCTCATAACGACAATCACAGTCTATTCATGTAAGCATTGTTACTGCTGTTTGTAACACTCAATGAAATTCAAAGTATTCACAGTCTAACATTTTGTTCCATAACACCGTGGTGAAGTTCACTTTAAGCCGTGACCGAAAAATAAGGTCGCAGCCATAAATTTTAGTGTGATTTGTCAAGCACGGTTAGACAACACAAACGGCGCGTACGCCCGGACGCCGCACACCTCCTGATTGTCCGACTGCTATTACTGATATCGCGCTCGCATCACAGTTCGCAGAACAGTGCTGCATATTACATTTGGTTTTACACAGCGCATTACAGATAAGCACTGAAATAAAAAAAAGATCTCCTAACAATATCAATAAATCAAAACATAATGGCATTTCATATTACATACCCTATGCCATCAAGTATATGCATACGGAGCCAAATGAAGCATAACTACCATTGTATTCACATTATGACTTCAAGACGCCAGGTAGCCAGAGTGATGTGCTCCACTGCCATGGATTGATGTTACTGCCATCCATGCTGCCATTGATGTGACGACTTTGAGAGAGGACAAGTCACTCCCTCACTTCTTTTCATATTGAAGGCTACTCTTTAATGTTGTAATTACATCCTAGATATGATTTTTGTGAGACAACAGAAAATTATCACCATCAGCACACAGTGATGGAGCGTATACATAGTTAATGCATGTGGGATCTTTATAGTAGCTATCCCTGGAATAGTATTTTCCTGGAGTTTGGTTACTTAACAATAAATATGTTAGTGAACATTCGAGGCTTAGAAGCCACGTGCAGCAGCTCGGGAGAGGAACATCTCAAAGCACTTATCGGGAACAGAACACTAGCCCCAAGAATTTCCCGCACCAGTGTGCAGCCAATGCTTTCGACCGAAGAGGCGAAGAACTGCCTACCTTTATCTACCTGTTCGGCGTTTCTTGCCACGCAGGGACAAGGGCAGTGGAGAGCGGTGGGTTGCCAGGCCAAGGCGTTTTGACAGTGTCCACAGTTCTGGCATTCATAAGAATTTGTGAGTTCCATGTTCACCTCCGACAGGTCGCTATCGGTGGTGCCATCAGGAGCTCAGCGTCAGGAGTTTTTTGGGAAGCCTCAGGCCTTCGAAAGAATTTCAGGATGGAAAGCAACATTTGTGGCAGCTCTGAAATGGTCTATATAGCGACACAAAAGCACTTTCCCAGTCTAGCCGAGGCCCCTGGTCAGACATTCTGTAACGTTCGGCCTACCCAGGTAATTATCTGTTTGATAAGTGTGCTGTCACTTGAGACCTAAATGGAAACTCAAAACACGCTGCCTTATGTGGCCGTGGGAAACACAGTTCGGGAGCATAACTGCTTCTCCTCCCTTGGCGGAAATTTACGAGTCTGGAATTGGCTGCTTTCTAGCAGGGAAAATAATATTGTATTAACTTTGCTTAGGGTTGGCTGGAGGGTAGAGCAGACGAGCTAGAGGGAAGACATGACGCTCGTGGAGTCTTGTGATTAGCACATAACCCTTGTGGGGGCGGTTCTGTGGGTGCTGTTTCCTACTTTATTTAGGTTTACAATGAAATGAACACCCTTAGCTGCTTACAGGCGTCGACATACGTTAACGGGGACAGATGAAAATGTGTGCCCCGACCGGGATTCGAACCTGGGATCTCCTGCTTACATGGAAGACGCTCTATCAATCTGAGCCACCGAGGGCATAGAGGATAGTGCGACTGCAGGGATTTATCTCTGGCGCGCCTCCGGCGACACCCACATTCTCAACGTATTGTCCCACACTACATTCGTAGTGCCCCCGCCAATTATACTCATTACTCGCGGCGCGTTGCCGATTCCCGTAAGAGTTCGGGCACTGTTTGTGCATTCGCACAGAAGAAGAAGATGGTCAAGTGGCCGGTGAGCCTTAACTATATATATACTAAGCAGCAGCTCGTTAGAATGAAATTACAATGAAATGAACACCCTTAGCTGCTTATAGGCGTTGACATACGAATGTAGTGCGGGACAATACGTTGAGAATGTGGGTTTCGCGGGAGGCGTGCCAGAGATAAATCCCTGCAGTCGCACTATCCTCTGTGCTCTCGGTGACAGTGCACCACCCACACCTTGATACGGGAACGCGCGCACTGTGGTATCAGGTGGTAAATGGGATATACGTGACTCGTTCCGGGCTGCATACAATTCACATGGCGGACGAGCCACTGTGTCCGCAGTGCAATGTTATAGACACAGAGGACCATCGTCTGATATGCGGGCCTTCGGCGGACGTATGGTGTTTGGTCAAAAAAATGAGCACCTTCCTCCTTCGGGTGGGGCCGCAAGCAATAGAACCACGGATACTACTTCTCCCAAATATGACATATTATCCCCGAACAAAAACAAATGCAGTGACTTGGATTCGAGGTTTGACTGTGCGTTATCTTTTCCGCGACGGCAGTATGAATGTGCTCGACTTTTGGGCCTTACTACAAGAACATCTCTCACAGCTTATGGGACATCCGAGATATCGAACATATTACGCTAATTTTTTAGGGAGTGCCTTGCTTGATCCCCCACCCAGTTGGGGTGTCCCGGGTAGGAGAATGTAATTATTGCCTATAAGTATCAGAACAAGAAAGGACCAGGACAGTGGAGAGGATCCACAACCACACGTGAAGACGTATAATGGGATTAGCGAGGTACGCGACCAAAAGACGAACGTAGACCGTTTTTGTTTTGTACTGACAGAAGTAGGATATTTTTTCACTATTATGTAAAAAAAGTCCACTTATTTACGTTTCCTAGAAATATTTTATTTTATAAAAGTCATCGTCTTATATAGCTAAAAAAATGCTAGAAACAGTTTATGGTTGTTATTGTTACACCATTATGCAAAAAAAAAATTCCAAAAGATGGATAGAGCGTCTGCCATGTAAGCAGGAGATCCCGGGTTCGAGTCCCGGTCGGGGCACACATTTTCATCTGTCCCCGTTAACGTATGTCAACCCCTGTAAGCAGCTAAGGGTGTTCATTCCATTGTAATTTCATTCTAACGAGCTGCATGGTAACCGAAGGAATCTGTTCTTTCGGACATGTCCGAAAGAACAGATACCATCTTAGTATTTATTTAGGTTTTATGGAAAGGGATGAGCGGAAAAATGGGGCTTCTGTGTGAGACTCTGGTCTGCTAACGTATCACAGGCGCCACACATCACTGTTCTGCAGATATTTGCAGCTGGACCAACGTAGTATAACTCCTGTGGAGAATAAATCCATCACAGTCTATTCATCGTCAAATAATTTCGAATTATGTTATCCTTGTTTGAGGGTAAATAGATTAAACAGATAAGCTTTAGTCTTTGCCAAGCAAATGCCATCCAGTAGAATGGTAATTATTGGTTGCTTCTATTCGTGTTGTCAACAGTTAACGATGTATTTGTCATCTCGTTTAGCTTGTGTTGTTGGTCCTATTTTACGATCAATAAACTTTTGCCATTTTTTTGTAAATGATTAATCCTGTGTCGAAATATTAATCGCTCATCAATAATAGACTACAATAATGTCATGGCCACCATTGCATTAAATTATATTAGCTTTCAAGCTTTACTTAATATTCTGATAAAAGTGATCACCTCCAATGCAGGCAAGCAACAGCAACCACTGTCAGAGGGCACAATCAATTTAGCAGACGCATGGAAAACTTACAAGTTAAAGTGATTGCTGTCAGTGTGTAAAATTACACTCGCCTGTAGACTTTCAAATCAAACCACAAGATCAATGTAGTATTACAACTTGAGCGCATTCAACGAACAGTCCACTGAGGTCAACTGAAGATGACCCACGATCCGGTGACCTTACACCCTCCAGGAGAGGTACAGTTGTACTGTCCCCCTGGCTGTTCCTGTGAGTGGCTACTGGTGTCTTGGTTGTCTCTTAGTGAAATACCGGGGCATGATTCTGCGTGGCTCCATCACTCCATGCTAAGCTGTTGGCTACGAACCAGGGTGCAAACTGCGATAACACTTTGGACGAATTGTTCACCAAGCTGTTAGTGTCCCGTTGGATGGCCAACGTCCTGCATAATGCCGCCTCCTCCGAGTGCGAGGTCACTGATGACGCCAAGCAACGTCGCTGCCTGGTCTTCAGGTGAGTTATCAACTTACACCTTAATATGACACCCTTGGGCTTGCCGTCAAATAACACTCCTCGACTGCGAGCTTCACAACCTTGACACTTAGTGACCACAGGTTTCTGAGTCTCCACATCATTCTCTATTCCAACGAACAGAGCGAGCTGTTTGAGATCTGGCACATTAAAGGGAATCCAAATTTGGAATATTTCTGAGGTTATGTTCAGTTCCAACATTCTCCTTGATAGCTAAGGAAATACTCCGAAAAACCTTAGCCAGGAGCAGGGATTTGAACCATTTTAGTATATTTCTTAGACAGTGTGGTCCCAAACAAAAGGAAAATTTATCATGTGTTTGTGTCACTGTGTGTGTGTGTGTGTGTGTGTGTGTGTGTGTGTGTGTGTGTGTGTGTGTGAGAGAGAGAGAGAGAGAGAGAGAGAGAGAGATTAATAATTCCCTACCCCTAGAGGTAGAGCAGAATGGTCGGTCAATGACCCATTGGAGAGTCTGGGACTTTGCAGCTAAGTAACATGCGAGCTGCTAGTGCAGTAGAGGGACTCCCAGTTGGTAATTTTGGGAAGGGGATTTTCGGTTCTGGCATTTGGTTTACAATCAAGGGAAATCTCCCAAACCCATTGGTAGGAACTGGAGAGTGACAACTATTTTAGATTTAATTTTGAATGAGACAGCCCACACAAAAGTTTGAAGCTTAGTATTTGTCTAACATCATTTGTTTGTGTATACTCAGAGTAAATTCAATTAGTTTCTCGGCATGTGCAGCGTACCTATGTCACAGGTCTCCCAGCATTTAAGAACGTATCTAAAATATCTGCAACACTTGGTTTCTACGCGGGACTGTGAGAAACGTTTTCCAATTGTTGTAACAGGTAGCCACAAGACTATTCCAAATATTATACATTAAACTTTCGCTTTATGTCCAGTATAATCATTTTTTTTTAATATTACTATACTGCCAGTAGTACAGCTATAATCTTTCTGGATCACTTTGCATTTAAATGACCTTAAAAAGTGCAAATGCTAGTGAGGGTTGCCTACGTACTGGGGCAAACACATAACGCGACTATTCAAGATGGCGATGGTGGAAATTTATAACTCATAGACGCTGGTGGCAGGAAATTCAAAAATCCAAGATTGCGATGGTGGGAGATTAAAAAAAAAGACACGATTGTGGTGGAGGGACCCAGCATCCAATAAAATGAAAGAGTCATAGTGCAGCATTTTACCAGACATTATAACAAAACAGTGATGTGTGTTGTGAAATTTAAAACCAATCATAGTACAGTATTTTTACATCTGACAAAACAGGCCAATCAGTATGTAGCTCACCATGCTCAAAATTACCTAACTTTTTGCGCCATTTTCAAGACTGTATTGCCAATACTACAGTATTTTCAAAATTTTTGTTGGCTTATTCACCTGAACTGGTAACGGCCTTGCCGCAGTGGATACACCGGTTCCTGTGAGATCACCGAAGTTAAGCGCTGTCGGGCGTGGTCGGCACTTGGATGGGCGACCATCGAGGCCGCCATGCGCTGTTGCCATTTTTCGGGGTGCACTCAGCCTCGCGATGCCAATTGAGGAGCTATTCGACCGAAAAGTAGCGGCTTCGGTCAAGAATACCATCATAATGACCGGGAGAGCGGTGTGCTGACCACATGCCCCTCCTATTCGCATCCTCAACTGAGGATGACACGGCGGTCGGATCTTCCCGATGGGCCATTTGCATCATACAAATACACACTCACAAACGCACGCACACACACTTTGGTTGCTCAAAAAATGCAATCTCAGAGTCAGTTTCATTTTATTAAGGCAGATAAGCTGTTAACATTTGGATACCTGGAGACTTTTTTTCCTTGAGTTACACGAGTCGCAAATTCGTCTCTATTTATCTCTCTTTAAAAACGTAATCTCCTTTTTTACAGACACCCCAAGTAGATATTCAACAGCTTGTTACATATATCTTACAACTGATATGTGCATTCATTCTCTCTTGGCCTGATAAACAAGAAGAAATTTCTGATGACTATTAGCGGTGCATCGGTTCCTCTCCCAGCTGAGCGAGTATCGATTTCTATTACGATCTCCGCCACCAAAGTCTTGGCGAAAACTGGTTATCTCCCCCAGTCATTTCTCATACCTAATTTACATCCTTTCATACTCACTGATAAAACAAAATCCGAATGAAAAACTCGTAAATATCGTAAGCTTCTGTTAAAATCCTGTCTTCTTTGTCTTGTGCTTTTATCGCGCATCAGTGCAGGGTCTGCGCGGTTATTGAAGTATTTGGTATTGTTAGTTTAAAGGGGTGGCCGGATGCCCTTCCTGTCACCACCCCGTCACCCCTAGGACAGAATATGGCCGGCCGGGATGGCCGAGCGGTTCTAGGCGCTTCAGTCTGGAACCGCGCGACCGCTACGGTCGCAGGTTCGAATCCTGCCTTGGGCATGGATGTGTGTGTTGTCCTTAGGTTAGTTAGGTTTAAGTAGTTGTAGGTTCTAGGGGACTAATGACCTCAGAAGTTAAATCCCATAGTTCTCAGAGCCATTTGAACCATTTGAACAGAATATGTGTACAACAACTGTCTGGAAGTAATATAATCTATGTGAAAGTGAGCGAAAGTTTTTCTAAACGTTTTTGTGAATCGTGAAACTGAGGTATCAGCCCAGTATTCACCTAGTGGGATGTGAGAATCTGTCTAAAAGCACATCCAGTCTGGCCGTCACCCCAACTCCCTTCTTTAATCCACTGGATGGATTCAATCCAGGGCCAGCGCACCTCCCTATCCCGATATCGTTGCTTTAACATGCACGAATATCAATGTTGATTCTGTTAAAATCCTATACTTAGCAATATCTTATTGGCACATGAGAAGACCTCCCTTCATTCAGGACAGTGTATATCTCCTCCATGATACCTTCTTCCTAGCCTTCGACCTTACCCTCCAGAAATCTCAATGGTCCCTCGAGATCCATCTCAACGAATTCAACTCCTGTAGACAGTGGCTTCCCCTAAAAATCCAAGCTGTAGCTATAGGACGAACCACCTATGGGTTCTGCTCACACTACTTTTACCTTACAATTTGCAATCGTCCTATCATTTTACAGCCATTGCATCCAGACTAACATACTGATATACCCCGTATTAATGCTTGAGTGTCAACTAACATGGAAACCCCGCCTGCTAACCAATACAAAACCGACAATAGATTAAAACTAATGAAAATACCAACCAGGCGAACATGGGGACGGCACCGTTCCACAATACTGCACATCATTAAATCTCTTATACGCCCCATGTTCTGTTATGCAAGTGTAGCATGGGGTTCCCACCCACCAAAATTCTATGAACCCTTATAGAACCTAGAATACCACGCACTCTGCTTAACTTTTTGGTTCCACTTACCTCCTCTACACGAATCATCTGCCGACCCATAAAATTCCCCATCCTTCTCTTCCATATCGTACACCTAAGAATATACAGCATTACCCATCTTTGTGGCCTGTGATATATGTGTTACAGGATAGTACTATCTGTGGTAGGCGAAGGCAGATGCCTTTAGTTTAAAGCTGAGTGTGGGAGTATGTTGTGCCAAAATGAGGCTTTCAGGGAAGAGTTTCATGTCTGATAATGCTTGTCTCCTGATGTCTTTGTACTTTGACGATGCCTAATGGCACAGAAACATTAAGATATGTTACACTGCGGGACAATATAGAGATTTACATGGTTGTCGGTTTGTGTTATATTGTGATGTATTGATTTGTTCGTTTGTTTTAGCACTTGATAATGAAATAATGTTGTCCCAAAGCATGTTATGTTAACATATCATACATTTCGTAATTGGTGTATAATAATCTCAACACTAATTACCCATAAACTTGACAGTATCCTTCCTATAGATTGCCCCCTGCTCTGCAATCCTAACCGTCTACCATACCTATCACCTCTCAATGAAACATTAATCTCCTGCACGTAACTGACCATGAAATCCGTCCAGATGTGTACCCATCCTACCAATTATAGCATAACCTGCCTTTCCTCTCATTTTCAGTGCTCCTTTAATCCACAGTGCAAGGGTTTGTTCAGGGCCGCTCTCTCATCACTCTCACAAATTACTCAAACCCACATTCACCTATCACTATTCACAAACACCTACAACCCCCATAATAAATTTACCCCTCACAGTCTACAGATGTTCATCACTTCTCTCCTTCCTTCTTCTTCTTCTTCTTCCTTCGCATTGTCCCATTGCAGATGGATTCAACTTTCGGGTCGCTACACACCATTTCTTATGGTCTAACCAAGAGGTTAGAATAAGAGGAGATGGCACTATCTATACCGAGCACCATCTTGATGAGCCCAGGAAGCGTGTTTTTCGGTTAAATACTGTGTGACACTTGTGCTCTTAGCTTTCATCTGTCTAATAGTCATTTCTGAGTACGTATTTTGATACTGTATAAACTATCGCTGCAGTGCAGTATGAGTACACACTCGACACTAAATGTTATGGACACAGCAATATGGCGTAAGGGCATCTCCTTGGTTCTAACGCTTGATGTGGATTTATTCTTCTTGATCTTAGATCTGCATTTATAGAGTGCAGCTACCGTAATTTAGTTCTTCCACTTTGTCTCTGGCCTTCGATAGTGACACGATAGACTGGGTTGATAACTAACGTAGGTGGTTCGTATGATGAGTCCAGACCGCCAAGCCTCCATTCTTGCACCTCTTCATCGACTAGAACTATTCGATTGGAGTAGCTTCAGATTGTTGTCGGATCGTTGGTGAGGTCGAGCAGGGAAATTCCTAATAATCTTCTCAGTATTCGCATTTCTATGGCATGTAGTGACTGCTCAGAACTTATTGATGAGGACCAACACTCGGTATCATATAATGAAAGTGACTTTCACTATTATGCTATAACACTTTGAGTTCAGATTTCTTCTTATCACAAAGAGTACCGGTAATATCTCTGAATTCAGGCAGCTTTGATTCTTACTCGAACATTCTCATTCACATTGCATCACTCTGTAGTTGAGAGCCTAGATATCGGAATGTGTCCACCTTGGTAACAGGTGCTCAATTAATTTGCATACTTCCTGAAGATGGAATCGTTTCGAGGTAGTTAGTTTTCATTCTACTCTTTCCGCTCACCCTTTCACTGCTCTGTATTTAACAGAGGAGTTTGTTTTGCACTCTCAACGTTATCACACTTGCTTTAACTTGTAATTTCACCGAATGTTCTTTTGACTTTTCTGTAACATGAGTCAGTCCTTTCTTTTTCGATTTATTCACATTTTTCATTCAGTCATTTCGCCTTACCTTTCCTGCACTCCCTATTTATTTCATTCCTAAGTGACTTGTAATTCTATATATCTCAATTTACCTGAACATTTTTGTGCTTCCTTCTTTCGTCGATCTACTGAAGTATTTCTTCTTCTACCCAAGATTCCTTCACAGTCACCTTCCCTGTATCTCTGTTGTAACCTGTAGTAAAAAATTAGAAATCGCATAATACCCTTACTGATGTCTACAGAAACTCATCAATTCTTTAACCAATCAGCATAGCACAAGTCTTTTTTTTAATCAACCCAGTTCAAAACTGGGAGTTTATTTTGGGAAACATTCAGCTTTTAATGCGTTTTTTTTATTAATATTTGTTGTTTCATATTTTTAAAATTTTTGAGCGAAGAGTGGCGAATTTTAATGTTGAAAGCCCACCCCCTGCCTAGTAGGGCGATGGGGATGAAATAACTACAAAGAAAGAAATCGGCACACTAGAAAATGACATTAAACTGATTGGATTTTCTCATTTTGAGAACAACAAAAGAGCGGTCTGTTTTAATTGCTAAAACATTCAACAACCTAGATCACATAAACTTTTGTTTATTTAAATATCTTAAATATTAGAATATGTCCAGTTTATGCGAACAGATGTGCTACTGTACACTGTGTTTTTGTGATATAAGTTCTGGAAGGCGTTCGATACGGTTCCGCACTGCTGGCCGTGGTGGCCGAGCGGTTCTAGGCGCTACAGTCTGGAACCGCTCGATCGCTACGATCGCAGTTCGAATCCTGCCTCGGGCATCGATGTGTGCGATGTCCTTAGGTTAGTTAGGTTTAAGTAGTTCTAAGTTCTAGGGGACTGATGACCTTAGAAGTTGAGTCCCATAGTGCTCAGAGGCATTTGAACCATTTTAGTTCCGCACTGTCGCCTGATAAACAAAGTAAGAGCCTATGGAATATCAGACCAGAGGAGTGGCTCGATTGAAGAGTTTTTAGCAAACGAAACACAGCATGTTGTTCTCAATGGAGAGACGTCTACAGACGTTAAAGTAACATCTGGCGTTCCAGAAGAGTGTTATGGGACCATTGCTTTTCACAATATACATAAATGACCTAGTAGATAATGTCGGAAGTTCCATGCGGCTTTTCGCGGATGATGCTGTAGTATACAGAGAAGATGCGGCATTAGAAAATTGCAGCGAAATGCAGGAAGATGTGTAGCGGATAGGTACTTATTGCAGGGAGTGGCAACTGACCCTTAACATAGACAAATGTGATGTATTGCGAATACATAGAAAGAAGGATCCTTTATTGTATGATTATATGATAGCAGAGCAAACACTGGTAGCAGTTACTTCTGTAAAATATCAGGGAGTATGCGTACGGAACTACACTCCTGGAAATGGAAAAAAGAACACATTGACACCGGTGTGTCAGACCCACCATACTTGCTCCGGACACTGCGAGAGGGCTGTACAAGCAATGATCACACGCACGGCACAGCGGACACACCAAGAACCGCTGTGTTGGCCGTCGAATGGCGCTAGCTGCGCAGCATTTGTGCACCGCCGCCGTCAGTGTCAGCCAGTTTGCCGTGGCATACGGAGCTCCATCGCAGTCTTTAACACTGGTAGCATGCCGCGACAGCGTGGACGTGAACCGTATGTGCAGTTGACGGACTTTGAGCGAGGGCGTATAGTGGGCATGCGGGAGGCCGGGTGGACGTACCGCCGAATTGCTCAACACGTGGGGCGTGAGGTCTCCACAGTACATCGATGTTGTCGCCAGTGGTCGGCGGAAGGTGCACGTGCCCGTCGACCTGGGACCGGACCGCAGCGACGCACGGATGCACGCCAAGACCGTAGGATCCTACGCAGTGCCGTAGGGGACCGCACCGCCACTTCCCAGCAAATTAGGGACACTGTTGCTCCTGGGGTATCGGCGAGGACCATTCGCAACCGTCTCCTTGAAGCTGGGCTACGGTCCCGCACACCGTTAGGCCGTCTTCCGCTCACGCCCCAACATCGTGCAGCCCGCCTCCAGTGGTGTCGCGACAGGCGTGAATGGAGGGACGAATGGGGACGTGTCGTCTTCAGCGATGAGAGTCGCTTCTGCCTTGGTACCAATGATGGTCGTATGCGTGATTGGCGCCGTCCAGGTGAGCGCCACAATCAGGACTGCATACGACCGAGGCACACAGGGCCAACACCCGGCATCATGGTGTGGGGAGCGATCTCCTACACTGGCCGTACACCACTGGTGATCGTCGAGGGGACACTGAATAGTGCACGGTACATCCAAACCGTCATCGAACCCATCGTTCTACCATTCCTAGACCGGCAAGGGAACTTGCTGTTCCAACAGGACAATGCACGTCCGCATGTATCCCGTGCCACCCAACGTGCTCTAGAAGGTGTAAGTCAACTACCCTGGCCAGCAAGATCTCCGGATGTGTCCCCCATTGAGCAAGTTTGGGACTGGATGAAGCGTCGTCTCACGCGGTCTGCACGTCCAACACGAACGCTGGTCCAACTGAGGCGCCAGGTGGAAATGGCATGGCAAGCCGTTCCACAGGACTACATCCAGCATCTCTACGATCGTCTCCATGGGAGAATAGCAGCCTGCATTGCTGCGAAAGATGGATATACACTGTACTAGTGCCGACATTGTGCATGCTCTGTTGCCTGTGTCTATGTGCCTGTGGTTCTGTCAGTGTGATCATGTGATGTATCTGACCCCAGGAATGTGTCAATAAAGTTTCCCCTTCCTGGGACAATGAATTCACGGTGTTCTTATTTCAATTTCCAGGAGTGTATTTGAAGTGGCATGATCATATAAAATTAATTGTTGATAAGACGGGTGCCAGGTTGACATTCATTGGGAGAGTCCTTAGAAAATGTAGTCCATCAACAAAGGAGGTGGCTTACAAAACACTCGTTCGACCTATACTTGAGTATTGTTCATCAGTGTGGGATCCGTACCAGGTCGGGTTGACAGAGGAGATAGAGAAGATCCAAAGAAGAGTGGTGCGTTTCGTCACAGGGTTATTTGGTAAGCGTGATAGCTTTACGGAGATGTTTAGCAAATTCAAGTGGTAGACTCTGCAAGAGAGGCGCTCTGCATCGCGGTGTAGCTTGCTGTCCGGGTTTCGAGAGGGTGCGTTTCTGGGTGAGGTATCGAATATATTGCTTCCCCCTACTTATACCTCCCGAGGAGATCACGAATGTAAAATTAGAGAGAGAGATTCGAGCGCCCACGGAGGCTTTCCGGCAGTCGTTCTTCCCGCGAACCATACGTGACTGGAACAGGAAAGGAAAGTACTGACTGTGGCATGTAGTAGATGGATGTATAACAAGCAACTGCGAGCGATACATAGATGGACATTGCCATTTGCAAAACGTGGTTTATGTTTTTAAATATTTTAGTTACGACAAAGGTTTCACAATGTGCTGATTTTTATCCACATGATAACTCGGCATAAGATTTTTAAGAGATGAAGATGACAGCAAAACCTATCGAAATCGGTTGTTTAAATAAACAAATATTTATGCAATCTAGGCCGTTGAACGTTTTTACAATATAGAACGAAATGGTCGGTCAAACGTACTCCAAGATTTCAGCCTACCATTCTGCAGATGTAGGTGATGTGGGTCACCACCAAGGCACTGTGTGGGTCGCCAAGGCATGCTCTCGGCCGCAGTGGACACCCCTGACGGCGGGAACACGCGCCGTACATATTGGCCGGCGCGGCGCGGCGCGGGCTCTAGCGCTGCGGTAGGAAGCGGGCCCAGATAAGGTGCATTAATATTTCCAGCTACTGTGCGCCGCTCCCGGCCCGGCCTGGGCCAGCCTCCCATCTATTATCGAGCTGCGTCGCCCGCCTCGTTGGCCTACTAATATATTTGGTGTCCGCTTTTATCTTGCGGGAATATATTAGCGGGGCCGCGCCAGCCGAGATTAATCCCGGGCCGGCTTTATATAAGCCTTGCCGGTTTTTACGGCGGCGCCTGTTTGAGCTATTATGTCATTATCCGCGGCCCGCGCTATGATTTACTCGGCCCGCTTATCGTTTTGGCCGCCTTCCCTTTTTCCCTGAAATTGCCTCGCCGCGGCCCCCACGGCCAACCCCCCCCCCCTCTCCCCCCACCCACTGGAACTCACCCGTGTGTCGCGTCGCCTCGCGTTCGTTCATTTCTCTTGCCAAACCCCCGAGCATCCGTTGTCTACCCCTGGCAAACTGCTGTAAAGTTCTGATGCGCCGCCATTCCTTTCTTCCGCGTCCCGATCTGCGAAGAATAATTTCCTGCAATATCGCGAGTCTTGCAATACGTGACTAGACACGCAATCTCTGAACTCTGCGAGCCTCTTTGTCATCTTCTTTTCTCTCTCTCCCTCTCTTCTACTAACAAAGTGGAATCGTTCTAGCCGGCCGGTGTGGCCAAGCGGCTCTAGGTGCTTCAGCCCGGAACCGCACGACCGCTACGGTCGCAGGTTCGAATCCTGATTCGGGCATGGATGTGTGTGATATCCTTAGACTAGTTAGATTTAAGTAGTTCTAACGTACTGATGAACTCAGATGTTAAGTCTCATAGTGCTAGAATCGTTCTATTTCGCTCCCTACGATAGGGTGTCCAGGTATTAATGTCCCAAAGACATGGATTGTGGGAAAAATTAAGAGGACTGATCAGGTT
This sequence comes from Schistocerca piceifrons, assembly GCF_021461385.2. Classification (NCBI taxonomy): domain Eukaryota; kingdom Metazoa; phylum Arthropoda; class Insecta; order Orthoptera; family Acrididae; genus Schistocerca; species Schistocerca piceifrons. Next base: position 376,393,330 of record NC_060138.1, read on the forward strand.
AGGAATAAGGCAGTTCTCCGCAGAATCGGCGAGGAAATGAATATACAGAAGACACTGACAAGACAAAGGGACAGGATGATAAGACAGCTGTTAAGATATCAGGGAATAACTTCCAAGGTACTACAGGGACCTGTAAATGATAAATACTTTAAAGGAAGACAGCGACTGGGATACATCCAACGAATAATAGAGGAAGTAGGTTGCAAATGCTAGTCTAGGATGAAAATGTTGGAACGGGAGAGGAATTCGTAGTGGGCAGCATCAAACCAGTCAGAAGACTGATGACTCAAAAAAAGACGTGGACTCATATCTCAGTCACCAGTGGGTTACCGAGCGAGGTGCTGCAATGGCTACGCCGTCGGACTTAAAGTGACAGCAAAACGTAATCACAATTCATATGGGTCTCTTGCGGGTTCGACCACAACACATTCAAATTTATCATCAATAATAAAAACCCGCTACAGCTGTAAAAATTATTTATTTCCAAAAACGACAGCACGTTTTTAGGCTGTGCTTGATGGTGGTCTGGTTGGTAAGTATGCAGTATTGTATTCGAAAGACGGCCTCTCTACCTTCATGCGGACCCATATGTGGTATGCCCCTAAGCCCAGACCGTTGTCCTCCACTGCGAGAGGCTTCTTATAGGCCTAGATTGAAGAGGATATCTTGTTTCATGCCATTCACCAGGGATGCACTATTATATTTTAACCCGAGATTGCATCTTTTACGGATTCGCATTGTAATATGCACCCGAAACTGGGATACAGGTCCTAAAGCCGGGTTGTGCTTACCTTTATAGAAAGAAATGTTTTTTACAACTGTAGCGGATAATCACCACTGCATTTATGGCTTCCCATTCACGCCATGCTGACTTCACAGATAGTTACGATGCTGCTAAAATCACTGGTTACTGTTTTTCTTTAGCTGGAACTCTTAAAGACGCAGTAAATTTGAGGCACTACTAGATTATTTAATATTTCTTTCCTATCATTCTCAGTTTATCAGACAATATATTTTCAAGCTTTTCAGTGTATGTGCCAACGTTTTATGAAAGTAACTACCAGTGCCACCTGTTAGTGGCGTGTGAACTACGCAATCTAATGAAAAGTATCCGGGCACCTATTACTGGACATTAATAAGGTGAGTACCCACCCTTCGGTTCTATAATGGTCTGAACTCTGCTGGTACTCTTTCAGTGAGATGTATGTATGTCTGTGGAGGAATGACAGCCCACTCTTCCTCAAGAATTGAAACCAGAGAAGGTGATGACGTTGGAAGCTCTGGTCTGAAACGAAGTCGACGTTCTAAATAATCCCAAAGGCATTACACTGAGTTCAAGTAGCAACTCTGGGCTGGGCCCCTACCAGTTTTCGTCCCTTTCGAATAATTCTTCCTTCGTGCGTCGTTTTGTAGTGTTAGAGGAGTAACAACACTACTGTGTCGCCGATGAGGTAATAAAACCACGAGACGCGTGCTCTGGAGCCCACTCTGAAGCAGCTTAGTCGATTACAGTACATCGGAAGACTGGCGGGCATATCAGCTCAAGCGCTTATCTTTTCTCTGAAATCCACATGCTGATGTTACCGACTATCCTGTTAACTAAATCATTTACATTACATTCCACGTCTTACACAATAACACTTGTGCCATCTGCAGAGAGAAAAATTGTTGCAATATCAAAAGGCAACGGATCTACGGACGTACACGAGAACCCTGTGGCACCACCTCCCCCCTTCCACTTTACATGATACGCTTGTTAGTTGACATTGGTCAACCTTTTACTTCCTGCTTTCCATATATGAACCACTGTGCAACTATTTCTCTAATCCCGTAATGTTTTCACTTATGTAGGAGACGAGGTGCTGGCAGAAATGAAGCTGTGGGGACGGGTCGTGAGTCGTGCTTGGGTAGCTCTGATGGTAGAGCACTTGCCCGCGAAAGGCAAAGGTCCCGAGTTCGAGTCTCGATCCGGCACACAGTTTTAATCTGCCAGGATGTTTATTATGCAAGGGTGTTTCATGCTTCACAAAATCAAATGCTTTTGTTAAAAAGTACCTCCTGAATTCAGACTATCGTTTAGCACTGCCTGTGTCTCACTGACAAAGGAACAAATCGCATTTTCTGTGTTTACCCCTTCACAGAATCCAAATTTTGAGTCCAACAATCAATTATATGTAATTATGTGTGTACTGCAGTGTTTCTCGAAAACATTCAGAAAGGATGGTAACAAAAGAAATAGGTCGGTAATTGCCTCCATTATCTTTTCCTCCTGTATCACGAAGCAGTTTTACTAATGAGTATTTTAAACTGTAAGGAAAGTGACCACACCTGAAAGATACCTGCCAGGTACAGAACTAATGTATGGCGCACTGATATTTCATCATAACCATGGGAGTATTTACTGATTTACTGTCTTCCCGCAGTGGTAACACTGCTTCACGTCAGATAGCAGTAGTTAACCACTGTCGGGCTGGGCTACCAGTAGGATGGTTGACCATTCGGTCTGCCGATTGTAGTTGGCAAGATGGTGCACTCAGCCATTGTGTGGCAAACTGAGGAGCTACTTATTGAGAAGCAGCATCTCCGGTCTCGTAAACTGACATATGGCCGGAAGAGGGTGTTCTGACCACATGCCCCTCCACATCCGCATCCATTGACGGTTGTGGACTGAGGATGACACGGCGGCCGGTCGTTAGTGTTGGGACTTCCTCGCCTGTTTGGGTGGAGTTTAAAAAAATGGTTCAAATGGCTCTAAGCACTATGAGACTTAATATCTGAGGTCATCAGTCCCCTAGAATTAGAACTACTTAAACCTAACTAACCTAAGGACTTCACACATATCCATGCCCTAGGCAAGACTCGAACCTGCGACGTAACAGCAGCGCGGTTCCGGACTGAAACGCCTAGAACCGCTCGGCCACAGCGGCTGTCTGGGCGGAATTTAGTTTAGGTTAGTAAGTGTGACAGTTTCATGACTGCTTGTTCCCTGCAGTTTCATGTGATATAACTGTCTCAGAACACCATGTTTCAAGAGTTCTGCATTTTTTCTGTGTTATAAAATGTTGATTTAATTTGCCTACTTATGACAGGAAGTGATTATTAAATACCTTGCACAACTTCTGTTTATCACTGAGAGATTCATTCTCACAAAAGAGAGGAGTAAAATATTCAGCATCGATATTCTGCCCTGATACCTCTTTCGCAATTGACCATACAGTTTTAATTTTGTTATGAGATATTTCTGTTGTCTTGGTGCAATGCGTTGCATCAGCCTGGGTGACGCCTTTGTTTAGCATATGTCTGTAATGAAATTCTGTGATTGAGCTTTATATTACGGCCTTTTTCCTACTAGGTGATATCCTAGAGGCATTCCTCATTTAGACTGCATGCTTATTCGTACCGAATGTCTGCCAGAATTTTTTTGATGGGAAGGAACTACGAAAGAAAGTTATGAAAGTTTTTAGAAATGTAGTATATTTGTCATTCTTGTAGTCAGTATTATAGACTTCTTGCCATGGCTTTCTTCCTAGCGATCATTGACTGTTATGCTACCAAATTGTAGGATTTATGTTGTCGATCGCGCCGAGAAATACTACATCCTCAGGAATCACTATTATAAAAAAAAAAAAAGTGTGAAATCTTATGAGACTCAACTGCTAAGATCATCAGTCCCTAAGCTTACACACTACTTAACCTAAATTATCCTTAGGACAAACACACACACCCATGCCCGAGGGAGGACTCGAACCTCCGTCGGGACCAATCACTACTATAAATCTTGGATTTTCTTAGTTTTCAATCTGATAACAGGAAACCATCCCGATTCGTTGGTGCTGCAGTTCTGGCGCTGAAGAAGCTTTCCCTAGCCCTTTTCTCTCTTTTTTGCTCGTCGCATCACACAAAGTCTCATATAAGTCAGGCAAAGAATGCTCTGCTCTGAATGATAGTACAAGCCTTCACGGTATATATATCTATATGAGTGGTAACTGTTCTTTCGGACATGTCAGGGTAACCTGTCAAACAGTTACAATACTTAGAAAAAATAGAAACTCGCTTTGTGAAAAGAAACAACTTCAACGTGTAAAGAAACTACTGTACCCTCACACAGAGCAGGAAGCTTGCTCATAGGCTCCGTTGTAGCTGTTTCTAAACCGAACCAGTGCAGCACTGTGTCATGTGAATTGCTTTTCTATTGTTAGTCTGGTTTGGATAGGGACTTTCTTCTTGTATTTCCTATTATCCAGATGCGCTGTCCATATTTAGGTTATTTATGGCTGCTCCTCAACATAAATGACAACAAAAGACGAAGGGCGCATGCGTGAATTCCGAAAAGATTGACACCACTCCTTCGACATTCCAGCTTGGTCAATCATAAAGTAGTTTTATTACATTCTGGATACGAATGACTTCTTATGTGGGATGTCACCTTTACAAAACCCAGTGTTCTTCTTTATGGTCTACATGGCGAAGAAATTTGAACGCGTTGGCATTCTTGTCTCACCTTCTGCAGAAGTCACAAAACATCTCCAGATGTCTGACTCTGGATTTAGAAAATTGTGTACAGTATGATGCAGGACCGATGGAACTTCGACTGAGCCTTTTCGGCCTGTATTCTCTGGATACGTATAAAATTAACCATCCCCTGTTTCCAAAACGTGAACACTGAAAACAAATGTAGACAACTGTCGTTTATAACAAACTTCATTTGCTTTTATATTTAGACAAAGGAAATTTTTAATTTAATCCACCGTTATTGGAATCTTAGATGTATTCTTTTGATATTCCTTCTTTGTTTTTTCCTTCCTGTCATAGAACACTTTTTGCTGTTGGTTGATTCGTCGGAGGGGACCAAACAGCGAGATCATCGGTCCCATTGGACTAGGGAAGGATGGGGAAGGAAGTCGGCCGTGCCCTTTCAAGGAAACCACGCCGGAATTTGCCTGAAGCGATTTATGGAAATCAGGGAAAACCTAAATCGGGACGGTCGGACGCGGATTTGAACACCGTCTTTCCGAATGCGAGTCCAGTGTGCTAACAACTGCACCACCTCGCTCGTTTCATTCATATTACTTCGTCACAACACACTGCTAGAACTAACTTTCTTCATTAACTCAACAAAACAAACTAAAATGGTCAAACAAAACAGAACAACGTCTTTGACAACAAAGATAATATTAGCTGTAACAGATCTACGCGGGCTACGAATCTCACCATCGTAAAATTTTCCCATCACATTGATTGTATTTGTCAGAATATTCTACTGCTTTTGGATAGACTTGTAAGATTTTTTTCCCTGTTCACGGTTTCAAGATATTAAAGTACCTCACGAGTTGTCAAATGGTTGCCCAGTTTGGCAAAACCATCTAAAACTGCACTGGCTGAATTATGCAATTATGAAAAAAATCAGAAAATCTGTAATTTCTGGCCGGCCGATGTGGCCGAGCGGTTCTAGGCGCTTCAGTCTGGAACCGCGCGACCGCTACGGTCGCAGGTTCGAATCCTGTCTCGGGCATGGATGTATGTGATGTCCTTAGGTTAGTTAGGTTTAAGTAGTTCTAAGTTCTAGGGGACTGATGACCTCAGATGTTAGGTCCCATAGTGCTCAGAGCCATTTGAACCATTTTTTTGTAATTTCTGACTTATCAAATTTTTCCTCTGCACTCTGCAAAGGTGGATGTAATTTCAGATGGCTGCATGAAAACGCTGGCGTCCATATTCATACAAACAATATAGAAACATGTACTTGCTGTATACTTTTGATATATATACATTAGATAATAAATCATTCTGCCACAAAAATACTACGTGGATTCATATGGTTCATATGGCTCTGAGCACTATGGGACTTAACATCTTAGGTCATCAGTCCCCTAGAACTTAGAACTACTTAAACCTAACTAATCTAAGGACATCACACACATCCATGCCCGAGGCGGGATTCGAACCAGCGACTGTTGCAGTCTCGCGGTTCTGGACTGCAGCGCCTAGAACCGCACGGCCACCGCGGCCGGCTACGTGGATTCTTCTTTTGAGATAAAGCAAGTTTTGTGTACTTCTTGTCAAATTTAATCAGTTATATAAAACTGTTCTAATTTTCAATTTTCCCATTTCTTGAAAAGCGATCTCTAGGGAAGTCAAAAGAGTATCGTAATGCAGCATCTCGGTACATTCAGCGCAGTGGCTGCAGCGAATACACTGGCAAGACGTGCAACACCGTGTGGGAGTGAGTGCGAGGCGAGGCACGTGGCAGTGGGAGGCTGCCGCAGCCGTCCCGCCTCGTGAGATGGAGAGCAGCTACTCAGTTTAATTAAGCCTGCGGCCCGCGCCGGCTGCGCTGCCAGCTGTTTGCCGACGCATCGCACAAGCGGCAGGCGATCACCCTGCGCCGCCGCAGCACCAGCACGGCTGACTTCAGACTCCCTCGGTAGGGCCTCACCTGTGAACACTCGCATCTGGCCACCAGACCACTCATTCGTGTTTAGCGGAGAGCAACAGTACTTACATTCTTGTTTGCTGATAGTCATTTCCAGACCAAAATTTTCCTGCTTCACGCAATCATCTTTTCGTTTAGTCCCAACAAATCTGGGAGAAGAAATCTAGGATAGATCCTACCAGTTACTTTCTAGCATAAAAAACAGACGGTGAATGTTGTACTTGTTTCCAATCGACGGAGTAATACAAAACATTGAAAGGTCTCTGTTGGATTCCTTTCATGTTAATTTCTTAAATCTGTTGTCATTTATGGCATACATTCCACTTCTGAATTTACTGTGGCGTTTCTGACTCCATCTGGGAGGAGACTGAGCAGTGGAACGTGTTACTTTTACACATAAACAAGAACGATCTGTCACACTGCTACACTTTAAAACACAGTTTATATGTAATTCATGTCACACAGTCTCATATTGAACCTACATGCGCTTTTTTTTATGTAGTGTATATGATAAGATACTGTCATCCCGCTTCCCTTCTGTGTGAAAGGATGAATGAGCAAATGTATTTCTAGTTGCATGCTTGATGGTAGCAGACAAGCCTGTCTGCTAGAGAACAGTAGAACCAACGTCGGAACAGGTGGCTATGCTTTCTAAAAGCAAAGAGGTTTCTACTCCTAGTATGGTCCTGTCCATCCCTTGTCATGTTGGTATAGGAAGCTGTCTCTCTGGTCACATCCGTTTTGTATCTGTTAAGCACCCTCGGTAGGGGCCCAGGCCAGTCTGTCCGCAGCGAGCAGCTGAAGTGGTAAGATCTCCGGCTAAGAGCGTCTCTGCTAAGTCGGTAGGACAATGGATTTCTTAAGTTCAGCCTAACTGAAAATTTAATCACCTTTATTTCAGGTTTAGATCTAAAATATCTAATGTTATCTTAAATTTCCACGCAGTGTAATTCGAGTGTGAAGTTCAGAATATCTTCCAGTAGTTGCTTTGTCACTACTTTGTGAGTAAAGTGGAACCACGTGTGGATGATCCGTAACTCTAACTAAGATCATCAATCTTAAACGCGAATGTGCATGAGATTATAACATCTCGTCTTGATAATATTTTTCAATATAGCAACTTTTCTTTGTGTTCAACCCACATGGGGTGTACTTTGTGAGACCAGTATCACGTGCTTATACAATTGTTTGACCCATCAGGTTAATAGTAAGACGATAGTAACCAGTTTGAGGTTTTTCTTTTGTAATTTGTGTTTTGATGTAATTTATTTTAATCATCAAAATTATTGTGGAGTTACACTCTTTGTGTAAACCAAGTTGACCACGTGAAACATGTAGTGTAATCATCAAAGTAGCCCTCAGCTATTCTTTTTGGGAAGATTTCACAGAGAGTTAGTATGAATTTAGTATACCAGTGTGTGGTAATTTCCTGACGGACAGTATTGCACTACGAATGTAACTTCTTTGGGTGAAAATTGAATCGGTTGGTTGTGGTTAATTTCCTCTTGCATATCTTTCAACGTTCTTCGTGTGTTATTTTATTAATGCAGTGTTGTATGCAGTCTCCCAATCTTGGCTCCATATTTGATGTGTTCCATAAGATTACAAACTCACATTTTCACAATCCTAAATAAGGCACCAGTTTAGTTATGAATCAAGTTTAATATGCTGAAATTTTTACGGATAAATGATCAATGTTAAAGTAAATGTCCAAATATAAACTAATTTATTTCTTTTTATTTAAATTGTGTATATATATATATATATATATATATATATATATATATATATATATATATATATACTGCTGTGTAATGTAGTGTTGTATAGTACAGAGTTATACACTACGAAATACGTGATGTAGCAGTGGGGTATAGTACAGCAGATGACTACTAAAAGATTATAATTAATGTTAGTCTGGTTGGGAATTTGGTAAGCTAGACTGGATACCTGGTGAAACAGTTGCTCAGTAATGCAAGGTTAACTTCCCCAGATAGCTCACAGCTTTTAACCCGCTTTTATTGTCTTGAATATCAGCACCGCTTTCAGAACAAATTAATGCACGACCATTACAACATGTATTACTGAAAGTACACAGGTGCATCACAGACACTTGTGAATGTGTACTGAGGAGACAAAAGTCATGGGATAGCGACACGGACATATAAAGATGGCGATAGTATTGCGTACATTACTGAAAGTACACAGGTGCATCACAGACACTTGTGAATGTGTACTGAGGAGACAAAAGTCATGGGATAGCGACACGCACATATAAAGATGGCGATAGTATTGCGTACACGAGGTATAAAAGATCAGTGCATTGTTGGAGCTGTCACTTGTACTCACGTGATTCATGTGAAAACGTTTCCGACGTGATTATGCCCATTGTGACGGGAATTAACAGACTATCAACGCGGAATGGTAATTGGAGCTAAGTACATGGGACATTCCATTTCGGAAATCGTTAGGGAATTTAGTTTCCCGAGATCCACAGTGTCAAGAGTGTGGCGAGAATATCAAATTTCATGCATTACCCCTCACCACGGACAGAGCAGTGGCCGACGGGCTTCACTTAACGACCAAGAGCAGCGGCGTTTGCGCAGAGTTGTTGGTGCTAACAGACAAGCAACACTGTGTGAAAGAATTGCAGGAATCAATATGGGACGTACGAGGAACGTATCCATTACGATAGTGCGGCGAAATTTCGCGTTATGGTTACGGGCTATGGCAATAGACGACCGACGCGAGTGCCTTTGCTAACAGCATGACATCGCCTGCAGCGCGTCTCCTGGGCTCGTAACGATATCGGCGGGACCCTAGATACTGAAAAACCGTGGCCTGGTAGGATTCGAGTATGGCACACGCCCCACGAAGCCATGGATCCAGGTTTCAACGAGGCTCTGTGCAAGATGGTTTTGGTTCCAAAATGGGGTGGGCTGTGTTTACATAGTATCGACCGGTTCCTCGGAGCCACCTGAATCGATTATTGACTGCAAATAGTTATCATCTGCTACCTGGATACCGTCTGCAGCTATTCATAGACTTAATGTTCCCAAACAACGACGGGATCTCTATGGATGACAATGCGACATGTCACTGGGCCACAGATGTTCACTGTTGGTTTGAAGAACATTCCGGACAGTTCGAGCGACTGATTTGGCCATCCAGATCGCCCGACATAAATTCCATCGGACATTCATGGGACATAAACGAGAGATCAGTTCGTGCAGAAAATCCTGCAGGGGACTTTCAACGTCACGTTGAATCCATGCCACGTCTAGTACTGCTCGTGGAAAAAGGAGGTCCGACACGATATGAGGGTCTGGGAACGTGCCAGTAGCAAGAAGTTACAGACCAGGAGAGAAATGACGTCGGTAATATAGCATTTTGTAGCATAATAACGAACGAGGAGCTATGGCACAAGTTGTACTTGCTAACAGCCAAAATGTCGGGTTACGGACTGCAAGACTACGTGGTCGTCAGACAAACAGGAAGAATCCAGACATCATGGCAATGGGACGCAGCATGGCAGAATGCCCGACTACAATGTTCTTCCGGCAGCAGCGAGGAATGAGCCTCGGGGCAGACCGAAAAAGAGTTTTCGAGATTCTCACATGCATCTCACAATCCCTACACATTGAGTTGCACCTTGAGTTGTGCTTCAGAGCGCCAGTGGCTAGCTATGCAGGTGGAATGAGAAAATTTAGTTTTGCTTGTGTTTTTTGCACTGCTGTGTAATGTAGTGTTGTATAGTACAGAGTTATACACTACGAAATACGTGATGTAGCAGTGGGGTATAGTACAGCAGAGTAGTAGCATGTGGCTTCTGGATGCCGGATGTGAACCAGATAGCCAAAGGCTAGCATATATATATATATATATATATATATATATATATATATATATATATATATATATATATATATATTCAAATGGTTCAAATGGCTCTCAGCACTATGGGATAGCGTGTGATGTCATCAGTCCCCTAGACTTAGAACTACCGAAACCTAACCAACCTAAGGACAGCACACACATCCATGCCCGAGGCAGGATTCGAACCTGCGAGCGTAGCAGCAGTGCGGTTCCGGACTGAAGCGCCTAGAACCGTTCGACCACAGCGGCCGGCTCCATTTCTGTTATGTAGAGATTTTCAGTAGATATTTTTCCCCTTGTACATCACAATGCTGAGTTACATTATACATTTGAAATTTTATGTTAAAATACTATGCATTATACTGATATATTCCAATTCATATGCAACATTTGGATTGTTCACGTATCTACACGACAGACTAGTCTAAATAACAAAAAATAAATACAGGGTCATCATTAATCAAACCTACAAACTGCAGGGACGGTTTCCAGGCTGCAAATGGAGGAAAAGAGGTCCGATGAACATGTGTCCGGAAATGGACGGTGTGCCTGCAACGGCAACAAATGGTTCCGGAACACAGTACAGAGTTGACTCTCGTCAGTGTCACTACATATGTTCAAAGTGGCTTCCATGGGATGCAATGCACGCGTTCACGCGTCATGCACGCATCATGGATTGTTGCAATCTTTCGCACGTTCCTACCTCTCTCAGAATAGCGTCATTTTAGGAGTCGTGAACACGCTGTTGAAGAGTCTGCACGTTAGGAACCCGCTCAGCATACACAACGCTCTTCAGATGGCCCCAGAGGTAAAACTCCGCCGAGCGTTCTAAGGCCCTGCAGTCATGGACTGTGCGGCTAGTTCCGGCTGAGGTTCGAGTCCTCCCTCGAGCATGGTTGTGCGTGTTTCTGCTTAGGATAGTTTAGGTTAAGTAGTGTGTAAGCTTAGGGACTGATGACCTTAGCAGTTAAGTCCCATAAAATTTCGCACATTTTTGGTAAAACTCCAGGCGGTTTAAGTCTGGTGATCTAGCAGGCCATGCCGAAGGGCCTCCGCGTCCTGTCCAACGTCCGAGAAGTATGTTGTTGAAGTGTCGGCGAATAGTAATGTGGAAGGGTGGGGGGTGCACTCTTATGTGGAAACCACATAACCTGTCGTATCTCCAAAGGCACATTCTCAAGCAGCATTGGCAGAATATTCCGCTGCAATTCCAGGTACGTTCCTCCGTCGAGACGTTGTAGAGTAATAACGGGTCGAAATGTGTGGTCGCCAACAATCCCTGCCCACACACACTGATGCTGGACCAATGCTGGTGAGACGCCTCAACTATTTCCTGAGGACTATCTGCAGCCAATAATGGCGGTTGTGGAGACTGATGATGCCAGCTCTAGTAAGGTTGCTTCTTCGCTAAAGAGGACTCATGACAAAAAACCCTTAATTGTGTAGAACTGATGCAAAAGCCATCGACAAAATCCTCCCTCTAGAGGGAAATTCGCCGATGATAAACGTTTCACTCGTTGCTGGTGATAGGGATAGTAACGATAGTCATGCAGTAGTCACAAAATCGTAATTTGGCTTTCTCATGTTGGCGGGCCACCTGCCTGGACCTTGTACAGGGGCTGGTCTCAGTATCCTTAGAACCCGGTGCTCCAAATCTGGTGTGCGCACCGTCCGGCCCTCCCTGCACGTTTATCTGTCCGAAAAGACAGGGCTTGAAATGATGTTTGAAGTGTTCGGTGTCTGTGAAAGTACTTTTTTTGGTATAGTCGTGCTGCCTCTCGGCCGTTTCCATCTGCTTGCCTGTATACAAACACCATCTCGGCTTGTTCCCTACATGAATACTGGACCATTCTGCTGCTTATAGTACGCTGCGTCACGCACAAAGCCTGCAACACACAAGGAACAAACGGCACGTAGTCAGAGGAACTGTCAGTTGTCAGCGCTATCTACCGTGGCAACGATGCATTTCAGAACGCACGTTTACAGGTCTTTTTTCTTACACTTCCAGTCAGTAATCCGTCCCTGCAGTTTATCGGTTTTATTAATGTTCACCATGTTTAGTCCCCAAAAAGAAGCAAAAGATACGCCCACTATGGCGTCTGCAGTGTGAGTACAGTCCGCTAGAATGCTATTTAGACTTCGGAGAATCAGTCGACAGCTTTCTTGATGTGTTGGTTTGTGTTCTCGTGATGACAGTGTTTCGGGCACGGTTTCCAGTGACTATCTGGGAGATCCATCTGTAGCGGACTAACATCGACTGACAGAAACTGGCACCGTGCGGACATTTTCACTAGTGCCTGGATTTCTAATGACAAGTAAGCCTCTAATGTCTTAATAACGTATAGCTTACCAGCTAATGTGCAGTGTGTAACATCTAGTCCCTGAAATTAATAACGCTGTGACGATTTCTTTTACGTAATGTATTTAATCTCTGCGACACCCGTCGCATTAAAAAGCAAAAAATTTAAATATGCTACTTAAAAAAGATGGCGGTGATGATACCGCTGCAGCTGATAACTGGAAGACGTGCCGCGTTTGTTATCAATAAATTTAACTGTATTTTGTGTCGTCGCCTGACAAATTATGCACGTCACTGCCATGAGCCACGTGACACTGGACACTAAGAGCGACGCTGTATCGACTGTCGAAGACGCAGTTTCTCTGGCAAGAGAAATCGAAACTGCGTTGATAGGTGGCATAATGTGCGTCTGTCAGTTAACATTTCAGATTCAGGTTCATTCATGCTGAAGCAATGAGCCGGAATGTATCTGAGGGTTAAATTCAATAAGTTAATGTCGTGTGGCTCCCAGCCTACTGCGAAACTTTCTATTTGCTGCCAAGTTGAAGTTTCAGTGTGGCTCTCTCAGTTTCATGGCCTGGTGATGCTCTGGGAGGGGAGAGGCCGGCGGGGACCGTCGTATCCCATGGTAACCAGAGTTGGTCATACGAATCGAATCAGTACGCATGGACAGCAACCATTAGCCCACCGAGGTATAAAACCTCTGTTAGAACCATAACAATCTGAATTCCATCCTCTACGTTAGTGAGACAGAGGTTACCTCAACTCTCTGCAGCATTTACATATGTGCTAGCTGGGAGATCGTTCCCACAAGCTCGTTACCTTCCTAGGAAAGCACAGAAAAAGTTTGCGCATAGTGAGAGCATTCAGACGTGGAAATTATGCAGCGACATTAACACAAGCCTCCTCAGGCACTACCGTTCAAGAGATCAATAACGTTTGCGGGATTAATGTGGAACAAACATAACAAAACGATTGCGAACGAATATTCTCAAACGTCCATTCGGCTGGCTAACGCAATGGATCCGTAGAAAACTTGAAATCCCCTGTCGGACATGATGATTGATGTGCCATTATCGTCCATCATTGAATCTAGCTTGTAATTTTGCTCTAATTACCTCTTCGTCAATGAGATATTAAGCACCACAACCCTTCGATTTAGTTAAATCGTAATTAATGAGAATGATAAAAGGGCGTTTAAAGTGTGTCCCATGTTATTAAAGTCAAAAATAGTCTAGAATAATATGCACAGAAACAGGTAGTTGAGATACAGGTCTTCCTGTTTGATGATAGCCAACTATCTCTTGACAGTTACAGTGTTCATTAAACAAGACCTCGGCGATTTGCTTTCCAGTTGTGTTCAACTCGAAGTTCACATCCAGTCTAAAATGTCCTCGAAAGCTACGAGATGTTTGACTGCTTTTCTTTTACTCTAGTTTTGTATTTCTCCCAACGTAAGGATTTATTTTTTATTTCGGATACAGCCTTCAAATGTGTCCCATCCAAAGAAGCTACGCCGTCAGTAAATGATCTGTATCAAACGATCCGTGTTCATGTAGCCTGTATAAGAATACCACCCCAGAGTTAAGCATCAGTTTTACCAACTATCAGGGATCTTCAGCTTTGTGCATGGTAAGCACTTTCTATTAGAGTCCACATGAAAACGTGTCGTGCAGAATATATATAAGCTTACCATAATAAAACGTAATATTATGGCGTGATGAAAGAGACTTTTACATATCTTTAAACGGTATGGTACTAGGACACTGTGTGTGTGTGTGTGTGTGTGTGTGTGTGTGTGTGCGTGCCAGAAAGAACTTTTTATGCATTTCTAAACGGTGTGGTACTATGAGCAGAGGCATTTAATTATTTTCAGAGTAGATTGGTTTTCAGAGTGTCCACGGAGCTGAAGCTGCCAACAGTGAATGGTGAATCTTAAAAGGCTAGAAACATTTCATCCGCTCAGACTAACAATATCACATTTTTTATGTTAACGTTGCGCTCTGATGCAGGTTTTCGTAATGAATGCGCGTACATATGGTGTCAGGTGACTAGTACCTTCATTGCGAACGGCTACATCGACCAACTGTACCATAAAATTCGTTGCCTTCTGTTGTCTTAATGAGTGCCCTATCTTAAACAGATCTTTGTTCCGGGACGTCACTTCGCACGGTAAGTGACAGAAAAAATCATACGACTGGGATGTTCATAATGTCACCTGATTTGATCACAAGTAACATCCGTGGGAAACACTTGGAACAAAACGTCAAATGTCATATATGAGAGTCATTCCGAAACTAATGTTTCCTATTTAATGTCGTGGAAACTACAAGAGACATAGAAACAGCAAGTAACCGAATAGCTCAAGATCTCAGTTACACACTGTCATTTTTTCACACAGTCTCCAACACTGGTTATGCACTTCTGCCAGCGGTGAACAAGAGCCAGCATACTGCGTTCCAAAAATCTGAACTTGCTAAGGCTACCCACTGTCTCACAGTACTGACGTTAGTATCTGAGTCTGCAAAATGCTGTCCACGTAGTCTACCTTTCAAAGACCCAAAACAAGTAGAAGCCATAAGTTGCTAAACAGGAACTGTACGGTGGATGTGGTAGGGCAGTTTCCCAAATTTGGCAATTAGCCTCATGGTCGCAGAAATGCTGTGAGGCCTAGCGTTATCGTATTGCAATTGGAAGTTTGTTTTCTTATCTGGCCTGAATGTGGAAATTTGGGCTTTAGATCTAGTCGGTGTCATCTTGTAGAGTTCTGGATTGACACTTCCTTTAGGCTATAAGATATCCAAAAGAACCACGCGCTACCTGTCTCAGAAGACTGAGCACTTCACTTTATCTATTGATTACTGTGTCTTGGAGTTTTCCTTTGTTGAACTGGCTAATAGTTGTAACACTAGCAGTGGTGACATTATGTGTCATCTTCTGTGATGATAGTGTTCAGAAAATTGTCGCCTTGAACCTCGTATTGGTCCAGCAGGTGCGGCATTTCCACTCGATTTTTTGTATGCCTAGATGGGACCCAAGTGACACACAGTTTGTAAGGTGGCGGAATAAATAAAGGTCAGATTCGCACCTTACATGAGAGCTTTATACATCGCAACTGGAAGGTGGATATGACACCTAGCTTAATTCGGCGATTGTGAGCAAATCTGTCTATCAGCATGTAATGCAAAAAGGGTTCACACTCAATCAACAGTAATTAACGCACCATTCTTATATAATGCATGTCTACGAGCAGAAAGTGCAACAAGCAGCGAGAGGCGTTTTACTTTTGGAATTCAGAGGGACGAGGGATGGAGCAAGGCTGCGCCACGGGCCAAGCCAGGACAATGACTGACCAGGTCACTCAGGAGGGGAGAGCGAGTTAACGGGCCATCTGAGGGAGGACAGGAAAGAAAGCTTTTAAAAAACTGCGTTTCATAATTCCAAATGGATACTAACAAGGCCTGTGACACATTTTCGATCACATGTCCAGTGAGTGGTACACACGTGAGAGACAATGTACGCATTTTGACGTCTGGCGCGGGCACAAAACGTCCGATTGGAGAAAACGCAGTACTAGGAAGTAAAGAGCCGAAGTTTTGACGAAGTTTAATGGTAGGGCCCTTGAGATTGGCAGAGAGAGTTTCCACTAAACAAGAAGAACGGCTATTCGTCGAAAAAAGCTGTGACGTGAAGAATGAAAGAACCCAGATGGGGAGACAGTTCGGCTGTGAGAAAGACAAGACGGAAATTTTGAGGGGACTGTTCTCTGAACTGGCGTCTAGTGCAGAATGGAGCACATAATGCTCTGTACAACGCAGAGAAGAAATTTGGGTGAACACTGCGTTCACAGCGGCTGACATCCAGCTAGAAATTAGCTGTATCGTCGTTTAGCTCCAACTGTGGAGAAACGAACCAGCCAATTAGTTAAATGTTCTTGCGAAAACTGAGACGGCATTATAATATGCACGCTGCTCCAGCCATGCACGTGTGTACAGCCATATTCTAGGGCTAGGGATGAGTACATATTTTCTTGCATAACGAGAGACACAGAGAGAGTTTATGCTGAAAAAATATTCAGCAAAGGTTTTAATTAGTCTCATAGGAATTTCAGAGGAGAGAGCGGCCTAGTAGACGACAGCTCATCGCAGTTTAAGGTAAATACCGCATGCAGAGGTGTAAGCTTCTTGGTTTACCAGCTTACGTCCACTGTAAACCCGAGCGACCTTGGGTAATCTTTTGCTCAATTTGTCACATGACTAACCATCCACTATACACTTGATTGTCATTCTAAAAATAGCACCGAATTTTTAACTGGAATCGGATGATTTATCGTAACATCATAAAGAAATCGTAAGAATAATTTTGTAAAGAAACTTATAGTTAAACTGTAATATTGTCATGTTTAGGATGATTTAACTTTCTGAGGATTAATAATTAATATTGTTGTGTGTAGGATTATTTCACTTTTTGATGTTGACGAGATGCGTTATCCTGACAACTGTTTTAACACTGTCACATTGTAAACTGTGTAAAAATGTGCATTTGTATGCAAATATTGCGACATTAAACAAGTCAATGCAACTCACACAGTTGTGTTCAATCCTAGAATAAGCAAAGCAAATACATCACCTTACAAGTTTGCGATACTCAAGGTCGCGTAAGATCGAGTCTAAGACTTTACAGTTGACATTCAGCTGTTCACATAATATCCATGACGTATTCTGCCAATATCACGAGTGAGTTAACCTAGCCACTGTTTGGTGGCTGAGCAGGCTCGATTCGGTCGTGGTTTGCTGTGCTCATCCTTATCACCAGTACTGAAACGCAGTTCTCACCAATTCACATTACTCACATTATTCACATTACACACCACTGTACGCCTTTAACCAGCGTCCACGGGTTTCAGTTATCGCTATTTGTTCAGCAGTGGGGAATTCAATGACACATCTCTGTTTTGTATCATGGACTATAAATGTCTATGAAGTGAACATCCGGACGCGCAGAATGAGAATTCTGTCCGCAACATCTCCTGCAGCTCAAGTTGCGTGATTTTGGGGTGGCACGTTTCTGCCCGTATAGCACTTACCGTATTTTCAGCGTTCCTACTTCGCTGCTACAGACAGATCACCTTCAGAAATACGGCGAAACAATGTGTACATGTTTTATTGACATTTTATACCAAGAAATGAAGCTGACTCATAGATGTGAAGAGCAATGGTATTTTGCTTTTTAGAAACAGCATCATGGCTCATATTCCAGTTTATTTATATTTTTTCGGTAACGGGACAAGAAGTGACGCAAACAACTTCTTTTTTTTACGTTTTATGTGGCACTTCTTCATGTTGTCAAACGTCTGTTCTAATTAATTACGTTACGATGACACTCTAGTTGTCGCCAATGAGTCACGAAAAAATAACGCTTTTTGAATTACGCAATTATTCCAATAAATACGGTAATCGAATTATACCACTTATTTGTTCCTTATTATTTTCGGTGTTCCTTTTTTTACCCTTCTGCTTTTTATACACAAGTGAAATATAACATTTTTTCGCTAGCTCATCAAAAATGTAAAACTATACACTACGCACAAAAAATTAAATACAAGACCAGTGCTCGAATTCTGGAGAAATAGAAGAACAGAGAGCAAACCATACTTCTATACGTTTTATATTGCACTGATTCTTATTGTCGAATCTATTCTAATTAATTAGACTACAATGACACTGAATAGGAAACTTTGATACACACACTGGTTTGAGAACCTGCATAAACTGAAGAAAGCTAATCAGACTGTCAAGCATAAAATTTACCTGATATGAACATAGCACCAATATGTATACACTGACTGGCAGTTTACTCAGACACACTTGTAAATTTATATACCACTTGTCTCCTAAACAAATGACCATAAAATTGCATAAATAATCTGTACAATATAAGACTTTATTATACTGTGCCTCGATATTTTTCAAGATATCAAGTGTCTCATGTCAGTACCACATTTACAGTTGAACGTTTCTTGCACATATCTATGAAAAGTAACCGGTCCTCCTTTCACATTCTTCTCTTTACAACCATAGCAACGGCAATACTGCACCAAAGCTGCTACTAAAAGTGAAACGTGCAGATACGTATATGAAACAAGGCGAAAACCTGCGTTATTCAAGTTTCGATATTAACGCAAATTATAAACAAGTAGCGTCGTCCCAAAATCACGTGACTAGCCCGTTGAGAACAAGCGCAGTAGACAACGGTCACTCCATAGATATACATAATCTATGTTCAATATACACCTCGACATCGAACACCATACTGGAGCGCTTCTACGTTGCTGCCATATGTCGCAGAGCAATGAAACCAAATGGACATGTAAAGCGTCCGTAGCTATGGAGTTGTTGCCGGTGCAGGATTTTGTCTCCGAACTGATATCTTGGTTATTCATGTCGGGTTATCTGGGTGGCCAAATCATTCGCTCAAATCGTCCAGCATGCTCTTCAAATCAATCGCTATTTGCGCCCTGGTGACGTGGCGCACAGTCATCCATAAAAATTCCATCGCTGTTTAGGTACATGAGGTCCATGAATGGCTGCAAATGATCTTCAGGTAGCCCAACGTAATCAGAACCTAGTCCATTCCACCTAAACACGGGCCACACAATTAGCACAGTGGTCCGTTCACAACTTGGGTCCATGCCTTCGTAGGGTCTGTGCCACACTCGAACCCTATCGTCAGTTATTACCAACTGAAATCGGGACTAATCTGACCAGGCCAATGTTTCCCAGTCGTCTAGGGCCCAACCGATATGGTTAAGAGCCCAGTATGGGAGCTGCAGGCGATGTCGTGCCTGTTGACAAAGGCACTCTCGTCGGTCATCTACTAGCACAGCCCATTACCGCCAAATGTCTCCGCACTGCCCTAACGGATACGCTTGTCGCACGTCCCACATTTATTTCTGCGATTATTTCAAGCAGTGTTGCTTGTCTTTTAGCACTGATAACTCTACGCAAACGCCGCTGCTCTCGGTCGTTGGGTGAAGGTAGTCGGCCACTGCGTTGTCCGTGATGAGAGGTAACGCATGAAAATTGGTATTCATGGCACAATCTTGACACTGCGGATATCGGAATATTGAATTCCCTAACGATTTTCAAACTGGAATGTCTCATGCGTCTATTTTCAACTACAATCCCGCGTTCAAACTCTGTATTTCCGTCGTGTGACCATAATCGGAGCAGGAATCCTTTTACTAGAGTCACATGACTGTAATTGACAGCTCCACCAATGCACTGCCCTTTCACAACTTGTATAAGAGATACTACCACTATGTCTATGTGCGAATCGTTATCCGCTTCTCTCCTCAGTGTAGTTTCGGAATGATCCTTACACGACACCACAAAATATGGCCTCTGTATGCAAGCAACCATGGACCTTGCCGTTGGTGGGGAGGCTTGCGTGCCTCAGCGATACAGATGGCCGTACCGTAGGTGCAACCACAACGGAGGGGTATCTGTTGAGAGGCCAGACAAACATGTGGTTCCTGAAGAGGGGCAGCAGCCTTTTCAGTAGTTGCAGGGGCAACAGTCTGGATGATTGACTGACCTGTCCTTGCAACATTAACCAAGACGGCTTTGCTGTGGTGGTACTGCGGACGGCTGAAAGCAAGGGGAAACTACGGCCGTAATTTTTCCCGAGGGCATGCAGTTTTACTGTGTGGATAAATCATGATGGCGTCCTCTTGGGTAAAATATTCCGGAGGTAAAATAGTCCCCCATTCGGATCTCTGGGCGGGGACTACTCAAGAGGATGTCGTTATCAGGAGAAAGAAAATTGGCGTTCTACGGATCGGAGCGTGGAATGTCAGATCCCTTAACCGGACAGGTAGGTTAGAAAATTTAAAAAGGGAAATGGATAGGTTAAAGTTAGATATAGTGCGAATTAGTGAAGTTCGGTGGCAGGAGCAACAACACTTTTGGTCAGGTGAATACAGGGTTATAAATACAAAATCAAATAGGGGTAATGCAGGAGTAGGTTTAATAATGAATAAAAAAAATAGGAGTGCGGCTAAGCTACTACAAACAGCATAGTGAACGCATTATTGTGGCCAAGATAGACACGAAGCCCACGCCTACTACAGTAGTGCAAGTTTATATGCCAACTAGCTCTGCAGATGATGAAGAAATTGATGAAATGTATGATGAGATAAAAGAAATTATTCAGGTAGTGAAGAGAGACGAAAATTTAATAGTCATGGGTGACTGGAATTCGAGAGTAGGAAAAGGGAGAGAAGGAAACATAGTAGGTGAATATGGATAGGGGCTAAGAAATGAAAGAGGAAGCAGCCTGGTAGAGCTATGCACAAACTTAATCATAGCTAACACTTGGTTCAAGAATCATGAAAGATGGTTGTGTACATGGAAGAATCCTGGAGATACTAGAGGGTATCAGATAGGTTATATAATGGTAAGACAGAGATTTAGGAACCAGGTTTTGAATTGTAAGACATTTCCAGGGGCAGATGTGGACTCTGACCACAATCTATTGGTTACGAACTGTAGATTAAAACTGAAGAAACTGCAAAAAGATGGGAATTTAAGGAGATGGGACCTGGAGAAACTGACTAAACCAGAGGTTATACAGAGTTTCAGGGAGAGCATAAGGGAACAATTGACAGGAATGGGGGAAAGAAGTACAGTAGAAGAAGAATGGGTAGCTCTGAGGGTTCAAGTAGTGAAGGCAGCAGAGGATCAAGCAGGTAAAAAGACGAGGGCTAGTAGAACTGTTTGGGTAACAGAAGAAATATTGAATTTAATTGATGAAAGGAGAAAATACAAAAATGCAGTAAGTGAAGCAGGCAAAAAGGAATACAAACGTCTCAAAATGATATCGACAGGAAGTGCAAAATGGCTAGCGGGGATGGCTAGAGGACAAATGTAAGGATGTAGAACCACTTGTATGAATATCAAGAGCTCAGATAGAAACCCAGTTCTAAGCAAAGAAGGGAAAGCAGAAAGGTGGAAGAGGTATATAGAGGGTCTTTACAAGGGCGATGTACTTGAGGACAATATTATGGAAATGGAAGAGGATATAGATGAAGATGAAATGGGAGATACGATACTGCGTGAAGAGTTTGACAGAGCACTGAAAGACTTAAGTCGAAACAAGGCCCCGGGAGTAGACAACATTCCATTAGAACTACTGACAGCTTTGGGAGAGCCAGGCCTGACAAAACTCTACCATCTGGTGAGCAAGATGTATGAGACAGGCGAAATACCCTCAGACTTCAAGAAGAATATAATAATTTGAGAGGTGGAATGAGCCCCCTCTCATATTTATATCTTACGATTTTCCTCTCTAATTGCATGCAGTGAAAAGTCGCTATTCCTTCACATGCGGACTTCCCACGCAGCGTCTCTCGTCACCCGGGTGGTCCGGTGACAGGTGGGATCCGCTGATCTGGAAAGGGTTAAGCTGACGGGTGTGAGGAAGTCGAGTGAATGCTTTGCAGACGCCGATATTGTCAAAAGACACGCCCTGAGGGGTCTGAAGTAGCGGCTGGGCTAGAGGTTCTGTTACTTTGCAGAATCTTAGCGAAAACACTTTCTGGCGGGCTACCAGCGAGGCATGGGAATGACTTGTGTACCCAGGCAGTTGTGGCGGGAAAATTCCCGCGCTTTCTGCAAAATAGTAACTGTGATTGGCTTGCTCAGGGCATAGCTCCGTGACGTAGCAACATCAGCGCAGAAATTGGCGCCAAGAATCTCCATTGGTGGAATGGTAGTGCTCTGGCAATGGAGTGGAATTTTCCGCCGGTTTTCGAGTTGCTGATTGGAACGTTTAACCATGGCCACTGTCGTGGGGGCGGGAATGTTGTGTGTTCGGCCTGTACGGGTGCTCTAAGTAGTCGGCTCTCGCCTTTCGGTCGAGGCCGTCGAAGCAACCAGCCATCGCCTCCGTTACGCCAGATCGTGTTCTGGCAGGTAAGAAGACAGTTTGGTAATGTATGTCCGCAGCACCGGCAGATAGGG